>NC_086326.1:128013132-128618757 GCF_036172605.1 Pelobates fuscus
CATGATAAAGAACTCCAAGATGACATCACTCCTTACCCAAGCCTCACTGCACAGAGACCCAAGAATTTAAGAGATGCCCTGGCTCATAGCCCTTTGGAACCTCCCATCACAACCCCTGGATGGTTGACACAGACGAAGGGTATTTATAAATGCGGGTCATGCAAGGCTTGTAAATACATCAATTCTTCCAAATCCATCCTATGTACAAAAAAAAACAACAAACAATATCTGGTTCGTGATTTCATAAACTGCAGCACTACCAGAATCGTTTACATCATCACATGTAGTTGCAACATACAATATATTGGGAAAACGTACCAACAATTACAACATGTCAACTCAGTTACCAATAGCAACATTATCACACCAGTAGCTAATCATGTCTGATCCCAACATCAAGGTGAACCTTCCAACTTAAATTTTCAAGCTATTGAACGACTATCTACCAATGCAAGAAAGGGAGACTTTAATTTAAGACTACTTAAAAGGGAGTCCAAATGGATTCATGAATTTAGAACCCACACACCCTCAGGTCTTAACGAGGAGTTCAACTTTACCCCGTAAATACATTAACAGTATTTCATGCATAATCTTCTTAGCCCCACTAGGGGGTAAGAGATACATTTCAACATAACATAAATCCGAGTTGACACCTGCTAACCACTTTCCAATGACATGAAGCAGGATATAACTCTGTAAAATAATAACTATAAATAATAGTCTCTTTGTAAATTTAGTTTTACATATATATTTTCCATTTATTTTCCTCAACTTTAAGCATCATCATCATATGATTCATGTATGTATTTCTGTGTACAGAACCTTTTTTAGCATATTAATATGTTTCCATACTCTACCTAATGCATCTATGTACTGAATGCATTCCTGTGAATCCTATTTAGCTTTCTCATTCTCCTCTTTATATGGATAATGCTAGATACTTGTAAATATAATGTCTTTTGATTATCAAAGACTAAGGTTGGACTTCAATTAAATTTATAACGGCACTGGAAGGGTTAAGTATTCTTCACGCCTCCCACTTTTGAATGCCGTGCCTCCCACTGGTCCACGAACTTTTAAATGGACCAATGAGACCCAACCTCTCCTCTTACTTAAACCGGATTTTAACATGAGCACAGTTCCCCTCTGAAGAGCCAGAGTGGCGAAACGTGCGTCAGGGGCTCTTACCTGGCGTTATCCTTAACCCACTGCACCATCAGTGCATATTTTCTGTCCCTGCTACCATTACAACAGGGCTAAGAGCACGGCAACATGGTCTCCTTTGCTTAGTTCAGGAGCCAGCACATTTATCACTTAGGGTGTTGTAACGGCTTATTTTTTAGGGTGGGTGGCGATACCAGACCTTGGCACTCAGTGTTAGGAGGTGATCAGGCTTTTTCTTAAGGGGTGCCCTCGAAGGCACTAGTTGCTAGGGCTGTAAGTGATAGGCAGACAGCCTCCCCTTTGTTACCGATTTACACTTAGTCTGTATTCCTCTCAGTGCGCGTTCTGCAGCCTTCCCCCCCCCTTTTCCTTCTCCCCCCTCATTCGATATAGATTAGACAGAGCGTCTGTATGAGCACTGATTCATTTACCTAAGCGTTTTTGTAAGAATTTATCTTACCAATTACAAATTCTGTCACTTAGTTGCAGTAACGTCACTTTTTTGACGTTCTTTCAATCTATCAGATCTCAATCTGCAGTGCCGAATGGACGTATATCAGAGACTCTGTTGCCAACACATCTCTACAACAGTGTATCAATAACGGTCTGCCAGCTTATTCTATTTGTCTTTCTACGCTCTGCTATTTAAATACTTTTTCAGCATCCATAGTTTCAGTGTGATACCGGTCTGACACTGTTACTCATAGTTGCCGTTCATATATACATATATATATATAGTTTGTTTGGTGAGTTACCATACCAACCCTGATTTTTGTTTTATTTAGTTTTAGATTAAAAGCCAAGTTTTAATTCTGGGAAATTAGGAATTAGGTATCACACACTTCCCACCTTGTTTCTCTCCTGTGAGAGGGAAACCCACTCTATTAGGAACATTCATATATAGTCTTTCCTAGTCTTCTCCCTACTCGCTCTCCACTTTTGTATTTTTGGTGAAGTTATTCACTAGGTGTTAACCCCCATTTAGGAGAAATCCATAAAATATCCCCCCTTTTCCCCTGTTTTTTTGCCTGAGCTTGCCCTTTATGCCTTGGAGGTGCTGGCCTGCCCTGCAGCCAGTGTATTGTCTGAACGTGTGCTTAGCACGGCAGGGGGCATTATCACAGACACGCGCAGCCGCCTGTCCACAGCCAATGTGGACAAGCTCACGTTTATCAAAATGAACCAGGCATGGATCCCACCAGACTTGTCTGTACCTTGTGCAGAATAGACATTTATACCGGCCTCACCCAACCATTGTTATACTCAAGTGCACTTACTCTTTGTTTATATGTCCCAATATTTTGGGGGCTACCCCAATTAAAAAAATAAAATAAAATAAAGAAACAAAAGAAACAAATAAAAAAAAAACAGTGTTGGCTACCTCCTTCTCCTCCACTTCCACCTAAACCGCTACAGTCACCGCCTCCTCAACCTATGGGTCACTTAGTATAAACTATGTACACAATAGCAGAGGCTTGTGAAGGCCTTTTCTCCATGCATCAGGAGTTGAGCTCAGTTTGAACAATGAAAGAATACCCTGCACTTCAACCCTCTCTCAAATGGATAATTCTGGTGATCCTCCTAACAGTCATGCTTTAGATTTTGATTTATGTTCTTCCAAAGCTAAAATCAAAGATTCCATCTAGTGCTATTTTATGGCTCAGCTGCATTTAAAATGTTTATGTATTTTATGTTATATTAAGGGATTTTCCTATCCACATTTGTTTGCAGGGCACTTGTCCGACTCTTACCCCCATTTTACTTCTTTTTGCAGCCCTCTAGCCCTTTCCAGGACTTTAGAGCCATTTTTGTGCCCAAACGTTTGGGTCACTATTGACTTTAATGGGGTTCAGGGTCAAGTTCGAACCTGCCGGACCCAAACATCCAGGTGTCTGCTCAACTCTACTAAGGAGTTTTGGTGGCAGTCTCTACGCAAGGATACTAGAGATGTGTTAGCTTGTTGTATATGTGCTACCAACAACCTTTCCCGTACCCTTCCTACAACCTCTTGATATACCCAACAAACCTTGGGTCAGTATTAGCATTGATTTCATTGTCGATTTACCCATATCTGAGAATAAGACAGTTATATTGACTGTGGTTGAAAGGTTTACCAAGATGGCACACTTTATTTCTTACCTAAATTACCCTCTTCACCTGAATTGGCTACTGTGTTCGCTAAATAAATAGTTCTCATTCATGGTGTACCTAAAGAGGTAAGCTGACAGGGGCTCACAGTTCATATCACGTTTCTGCCGCTCACAGTTCATATCATGGCCTTTTGTTCTCAAATGGGTATCACTCTTAATTTCTCATCAGCTTATCATCCACAATCCAATGGGGAAGCAGAAAGAACCAGAGGATTGAACAGTACTTGAGGTGTTTTGTTTCCGCTCAACAGGATGATTGGGTTGGTCTACTTCCATGGGCTGAGTTTGTTTTGAACAACGTAGTTTCTGATGTTACTCAAAGTCCTTTCTTCATGAACTACGGTTTCCATCCAGTTCTCACATTGGAGGTTCCTTCACATGGACTTCCGATGGTTGACAAACACACTGAAAACCTAAAAAAGATTTGGGAAGAGGCTCAACATCTTCTGATTCGTAAATCATCTCTTGATAACAAATTTGCCGATGCTCATAGGCTTGCTGCTCCTGTCTTCCAGCCGGGTGATAAAGTCTGGCTCAGTACAAAACATTCGTCTTAAAGTCCCATCTATGAAGTTTGCACCTAGGTTTATTGGCCCTTACTCCGTGCTTTGGCATATTAATCCAGTGGCTTATCGTCTTGCCTTGCCTCCTGCTCTTCGCATCCCTAATGTTTTCCATGTGTCACTACGGAAACCTTTGACATGTAATAGGTTCTCCAGACGAGTTGTTCCTCCTATCCAGGTGGAGGGTCAGGAGGAGTTTGTGGTCCGTTCTATACTGGATTCCAGATTTTCTATGGGTAAACTTCAGTATCTTGTGGATTGGAAGGGTTACAGTCCTGAAGACATGTCTTGGGTTGATGCTTTGGATGGTTATGCCCCTCACCTCATTTGCTCCTTTCATTCAAAGGTTCCCTGTGGGCGGTCCTTGGGTGGGGGGGGGGTACTGTCAGGGTACCATTTGTGTGGGCACAGGATGTGCCACACACTGAAATCCTATTGCAAGGCTTGGCGTGTGTACCTTCGTTCTGATTTCTGGCTTCCCTCACCTTGTCCTGTTTATTCTCTATTTTCGTAACATCAACACGGCCATTCTAAGGTCCAGTACGTTACAGCTTTTGTTACATTCTGTGTTTAGGATCCCCCACTATCCTGACAAAGACACATTGATCGACACTTCGAGCGCACCTTGCGGCCCCAGGTTCCTCCCGGGACTATGCCTGTCTTAGGTGCCGCCCTTCCCCTCCCACCCCACCGCAAAGCGTGGGTAAATGGCAGGAGTAACTATGACTCTCTTAATGTAGCCAAATGTCTCATCATCTAATTAGTGACACGCATAAATGGATGAACAAGATTCCCACTGTCCCTACCTACTATCTAGCAAAACCACAGCCAAGGGAATGGGCTTGGTGGAACCGGCGAAAGAAGACCCTGTTGAGCTTGACTCTAGTCTGCAACTGTGAAGAGAGATGAGAGGTGTAGGAGAAGTGGGAAGCTCATGCTGCATCGCGAGCTACGGGGTGCCGCCGGTGAAATACCACTACTTATAGTTTTTTCACTTACCCGGTGAGGCAGGGTGGGAGAGCCACAAGACGCTCTCGCCTCTGGCTCCAAGCGCCCGGCGCATGCAGGGATCTCTGGCCGGTTCTTCCGTGCCCAGCCAGGGCTCCAGACCGACAGGCAGTTTTCCTCCTTGCACGACTCTGATCGAAATTTGGGCTCCATGACCTCCCCTCACACCGGGCCTTCTGAAGGCCAGGCGGGCAGAGCAAATGAGGCCTGCCACTGGTCCTTCCCGATGGCCAAAAGACGGGAAAGGGGTCCCCCTGCTTGCCCCAGCCTCCCAGGTCAGGGTGGGCAGGAGAAGGGAGCCTACCCCAGGTCCCTGTTGCGCCACAGTTGGCCAAAAATGGTCCCCCCACCCTCCTCTCTCCGATTGATCTGGCTCCCCGTGCCATAGAGGCCCTGTAATTGAAATAAATACACTTTAAATCCTTTAACGAGGATCTATTGGAGGGCAAGCACTTCAGACTAGGTTTTTTGCCTTCTTTTGGATCAACAGCAAAAACATTTGTGAGGAAGGCTGAACTTGGACGCAAGTCTCTTTTCAGCTATGTAACTATGTAAGTCTGGTGCCAGCAGCCGCGGTAATTCCAGCTCCAATCACTGAGGTGGGAGGGGCTGAGTTGCTGCAGGCTGCTGGTGTGCTGCTCTGAGCAGTGCTCCAGGGTGTGGTGGAGTTTGGAGTTTTGTGTAGCCGAATATTGGAGCCCGTTTTCGGATTGACCCTCCCTGTTTCCCCCCCTGTTTTCCTCCCTGGTTTGCAGCCTGCAACCAGGGATGGCTGCGGACTCTCCCTCCCCTGCGGTCCGGGGGTGGGAGGACTGGCTCCGGACCGAGGAGGAATTCGTCTTCCACAGCGTGGAGCTGCCTGCTCCTGGTGTTTCTCTCGGGTGGACCGACCACCAAGCCCTCTCAAGGGCAGTGAGGAAGGACGTTGAGGCCCTGCTGGCCCATGAGGACTCCCTGTCTAGGAGGTATGCCGAATGGAGGAAGGGGGTAGGGGTCCCCCACGGTTCACCCGGTGTCCTGCGCACCCATATTACCCAGCTCAAGGGTATTATCGGGTTGTGCCAGGAACGGGTGGCCGAGGGGCTCAAGTTTCTTGAGCAGACCCCCCCTCCCCAGGACCCGGTGGACGGGTCCCTGGTCGACCCCCAGCAAAGTTTTCCCGTTTCGGCACCCGTGGAGGGTTCCCAGCAGGCTATTGGGGAAGCCCCTGCAGTCTCCGGTCTCTCCTTCGCAACTGTGGTGGTGGCCGGAGCTGCGGGGGTTAACCCACATGGTGGTAGTGGTGGGAGCTCAACTCCCATCACGGACGCTAAGCTCTTAACCCGGCTGCAGTCCCTGAAGGAGGCTCACTCTGCCGCCACCCGGAAGTTAGTTGGCGTGCAGGGTGAACTCCGGGACCTCAGGTACCAAAGCAGCCACAGCAGCAATAATAAAAGAGCCCCCCTGCGGGCGAAGATCGCCAGCAAAAAAGCCCAGGAGGAAAATATTGCAGCGAGATTGCCGGGTCTCGAACAGGAGATCCGGCAGGTACAGGACGTATTACAACAGCGCCAGCGGGCTAAGGCTCGTGCCCGCCGGCAAGAATCATTGGGGGACCGGAGGGACCTCTCCGACGGTGGGGGGTCCGGTTCCGACTCCGGAGGTGACCGGGCTTCCTCACCGGCGGGGGGAAACTCCGGTTCCCGCGGTTTGGAAAAAGCAGCGAAAACTACAAACAAGATGGCCGCCGCTATGGCTGAGGGTGATTGGGAAGGTGATCCGGCGCAGAAAACTTGGCGGTTGGAGGTCCAGCAGGGTCAGGTTGCTGTCCCGATCAAGGAGACCCTGCTGGCCTTCGATATGAAGGATGTAGAGGCAATGGAGGATTCGGTGGTGTCCAGGAAGGCGAAAAGAAAGCAGAGGAAGAAGAAAAACCCGGCATCCCGAAAACCGGAAGTGGCTGCCCGGGAGTCTGGAGAGTCGGCAGGAGGGGGTGAGTACTCGTCGGGGTATGTGTACTCCGACGAGGAGTTTCCATCTCTGCAGACCTCAGGGGATGCCCTGGGGTCTGTCCACCTTCCCCCTGCCGGCCCCTCTGGGCTTCCCAACGCCCTCCATGGGAATGGGGAGACAGACCCCGCCGGTGCTTTACCATCTGGCACCGGCATTCCCATGGAGGGGGCTTCCCTTGCCTCTAATCCCCTTCCCTCCCACCCTCCTCCCCCCCCCTCTGACTCCCCTTGTGTGCAAGTGCCCCAGTCTGTCAATGTACTGTCCGAGTCTAGTGTGAGTATGAATGAACTTGGAAGTGTGTGTGTGGAGATGGATGATGTGTCTGTGCCAATGTCTACCCCTTTGTCTGTCTCCCGGATCCTCCCGGCGGGCACTGGTGTCCCTGGTGCCTGTGCTGCGGGTGCCGTGGTCGCCTGTGCCGCGGGTCCCGCGGCGGACGCGGGCGCACGCAGCGCGGGTCCCGGGGGTGCCGGGCGCGCGCCGGAATCCCATCACCCTCGGCCATCCGGCGGCCGGCGTGGGTCTGACGGTGGAGCTATCCTTAGCTCTGCCTCAGGCTCTGCTGGCTGTTCGGGGCTGGCTGGGAGTGATGGGAGTGGGGGATTTGGGTATGTCTCAGAGCCCAATGATTGGGAAGCCATAAAACGGCATTTGTATGCCCGTGGTCAGGTGACCTCTCCAGTTAGGTCTAATGTTGTATGTAATGTAAAGTCTGGTTATATGTCAAATGCCCCTGTGTTAAATGTCCCTGCAAATGGTACCCCTTTATTTGTTACTGCCCCTGCTGCTGCCCCTTCTGCCCCTGCTGTTGCCCCTTCTGCCCATTTGGTTGTTCCCCCTTCCTCTGTTGCCCAACCAATATTTGCTGTTCCCTGTGTTCCCCCCCCCTGGTCCCCATGTCCCTCCTGTAAATATTGTATATAATACTGTTGGTAAGGGCACCACTGCTCCCGGTGCCCAAAATGTTGCTAAAGTTATGGTTGGTGGCACCCCCTCCAAAGGTGCCACCGGTACTGTTGCTAATGTTCTGGTTGGTGGCGCCCCTTCTAAGGGTGCCACCACTTCTGCTGTTAATACGGTTGCTGGTGCCCCCTCCCAGGGTGCCAGCACCTCTGTTTCAGGGGGGTCACGTGGGTATGTCCCTAGGCACTCCCAGGTCGCCACTCCGGGTGCCATGACCGGGGCCTCCCAAGTTGGTCCTGCCAGTCGAGTAACCCAGGCCCCAGTGTCCCAGACGGCTGGCCCCAGTGTCCCAAATGCTTGGGCATCCGGGCCCCCTCGTGCGTCCGCGGCTGGCACGGCCATGCGTCCTCTGGCTCCCCCTCCAGGGAGCAGGAGGAACGTGGTACGGCTGACCTGGGCGCGCGAAACCCGGGCGCCTGACAGGAGGGTGCTGGTGTCCGGCCTAAGGGACATGGGGTTCTCCCCCTCTGATCTGTTCGCCCTCATCCACGCCTCAGGAACCCGGGAGTTCGACGTCTCTTTCATGACGTCGCAGCTCCTGGACCTTTTCTGGGCGAGGTGGGGGCGGCCAGCTCTCAGCAGGGGTCGAAGTTTGCTGGGTTTACCGCTATTCCCGTGTCCCGCCAGGGGGTTAAGAGGGTAACCATCCTTGTGCGGAACGAGTCCATACCCATAGCGGACATCCTGGTATGGATCAGGAGGTACGGGGAAGTAAAGAGCCCCCCAGTTAAGATCTTGGACGAGGATGGGATTTGGACAGGTGGGTGGACTGTCCCCGTCATGTTGAGGGAGATCCATTATGTGACCCAGCACATGCCCAACACCTTCTTTATCGGGGCTGAGAGGGTGTCTTGCTTCTACCCTACTCAGCCCCGGACGTGCCACAGGTGTGGGTCTGGCAGGCATTTTAGCAATGCCTGTCAGATCCTTAAGTGCACCATGTGTGGCGAGTTGGGGCACACTCGGGACTCCTGCCAGGAGATAAGGTGCAATCTGTGTGGGAGGATGGGGCATCCCTACCGCACCTGCCCCGAAGCTCAGCACAACCTCGATAACATCTGGAGGGGGGAACCTCTCGAGATGGACGAGGCCCCTGCTGAGTTAGGGGATACAGTGGTTGCCGGAACATCTGGTGCCTCCGTCCCCCACACCTCTGTCTCCGGGCCCCAACAGCAGCCCATTCCTCCCCCGGTCACAATGTTTCCACCTGTGGCGAACCCAGTGGCGATCAGCTCACTCCATCACTTAGAAATGGTTCAGAAGAGCACGTCCAGCACGGGTGTTGTCCCTGGGTCTCCTGGTCCCCTTCCAGTTGTAAATATTCCCCTTCCCCCCCCGGTTACGTCAGGTCCCCAGGTTGCCCCTTCCCACACTAATGTAGACAGTATCCCCTCTTCCCGTCCGGGAATCTCGGCCCCCTCCTCGTCTCGGAGGACTGCCGAGCCCCCTGCGAAGCAGCCCCCCAAAAAGGGGGCTGTGACAAAGGGTGGCAAGGCGGGGAAAGCCGTTTCCTCCCCGGCTCCGAAGGAGCCCCCAGTGTCTCTCTCCAATAGGTTTGAGGCACTGGCTCCCAGCTGGGCGACGAGGAGCTGGAGGGGGAGATGGCGGACCTCTCTGACGCGGGGATAGGGGTCGAGATAGGTGAGGAGGTACCTCTGGGGGACGATGGACCCCTCTGTCCAGGCGTCTCTATAAAGAGGTACGGCTTGGATAGGGAGGAGGGGGTGAGCAGGAAGAAGGGAAAGTCTCCTTGAACTCGCAATGATTCCTATGGCGACTCTTCCTATACTTTCTGTGGCTACGGTGAATGTAAATAGCATTAAGTCCAGCAGGGCCCGCTTTATGGTTTTTGACCATCTCAGCTGGGCTCCGCACAATGTCATCCTAGTGCAGGAGACCCGGCTGCAAACCTTGGCGGCCCTGCACGCTGCAAAGCGGGACTGGAGATGGGGGCCCTCCTACTTCTCCCTAGCCACAGAGAGCTATGGGGGGATCGCCATCCTGTTCAGGGAGGTTGATGCTTGCATCACCAGGGTCATTGAGCTGCAAAAAGGACGCTGTGTGGTTTTAGATGTGTCGCTGGGCAGGCAACCTCTCCGTATTATTAACATCTACGGCCCCCAAACCAAGTGGGAGAGGAAGTGCCTGCTTAGCGAGATAGAGCCTTACCTGTATACGTCCAAGCAAATCCTGTTTGGCGGTGATTTCAACACCATCATTAGGCCTCAGGACAGGAGAGGCGCGCCACTCAGAGGCTTGGATATGATTCCATTTTTCTAGCTAGAATGGTTAGTCAGGCTGGATTGGTAGATGCGTTCCTTCACCACGCTCCCAATCCCACGGGTGGGTTCACCTATAAGCGAGGCAATAGTGAGAGTAGAATAGACAGGATTTTTGTTAAGGAGGATTTCCCGGTGACGGCACCTGTGCTTACACCGGTGGAGTTCTCCGACCATCACATTTTGTCTTGTGAGTTGAATGTCCGCAACACCCCATCCAAAGGGAGAGGGATATGGCGGCTCAATTCGGACCTCCTGGTGGAACGGAGGGTTCAGCAGGCCTTTGAGAGGTTCTTCCACGACCAGGTGACCTTGGCAGACTTCGGTCAGCTGAAGTCCGAGTGGTGGGACATGGTGAAGGCGAGAACTCAAAAGCTCTTTCGCAATCTCGCCCAGAACATGCAGTCCTCCAGGTATAAGGTGTACCTGAGCCTGCTCTCGAGGTTGGATATCCTGATCTCGCAGGGAGGTGACCCCGAGGACATTGTAGCGGTAAAGTCCCTGATGAAGAGTTTCCAGTACGACAGGTACGCCTCTCTTGTGAAGGAGAGGGATCATGGGGCTTACCACTCGCCTGATCCTTTTCTTAGTTGCAAGAGGAAGGAAGGTACCAAGACCATCGCTAGTCTGCGGAACACTGACGGGATCCTCGAGGAATCTCCTCGCGGGATCCTGAAGGTGGTCCGCGACTACTATATGAGACTCCTCGGAAAGGACAGACCGCAGTGTACCGACGGAGGATCGTCCCGCGGGAGCAGCAGGGTAGATGACTTCTTGAGTGGGATCGCACTCCCTGAGAGTAGCGATTTCCCTCTGGATGACTTGGTCGGTGATATCACCATAGAAGAGGTCACAGAGAGCATCATGCAGCAGAACAAGAGTAAGTCGCCAGGTCCTGATGGCCTGACGGCTGAATTTTTCCAGCAGTTCTGCGCTCTCTTGGCCCCTCATCTGACGGAGGTGTTTAATGAGAGCCTGGCTCAAGGATTATTGCCCGCCTCGATGAGGTCTTCTGCACTGATTTTGCTGACCAAGCCGAACGTTGTCGACACTGCGGATGTGGGGAACTGGCGCCCCATATCCCTCCTCAATGTCGACAGGAAGGTCTTGGCGAGGATTTTGATGAAACGTCTACAGGGCCTGGCGGGGAAGATTCTCTCCACCTCGCAGTACTGTGCTCGAGGGACGAACTGTCTTCGATGCCGTTTCCGAGGTCAGGGAAGCTCTCGAGCAGTGCAGGGCTGGGGGAGGGGGGTTCTACCTGCTGGCGCTTGATCAGTCGAAGGCTTTTGATCGGGTTGATCACCGCTATCTGTGGTCAGTCTTGCGGAAGTATGGCTTGCCATCCAAATTCATCAATTGGATTATTACCCTGTACAGGGGGGCAGATAGCTTCGCTCTTGTTAACGGTTGGAAAGGCAGGGCGTTTGGGATCCGATCTGGGGTCCGGCAGGGCTGTCCCCTCAGCCCGCTCCTGTACGTGTTCGCGATCGACCCCTTTATAAGGGCAATCGACGCGAGCGCGCTACAAGGAGTGGCCAGGGCTCCGGAGAGGCCCTTACGGGTGGTCGCCTACGCCGATGACGTCTCCATAGTGGTCTCCAAGACTCAGGAGTCCGCTGTGGTGGACGAGATGATTCAGGCGTACTCTGCCGCTTCCACGTCCCAAGTCAACAGGGCCAAGAGTGGAGTTTTCTGGTGTGGGAAGGAGGGGGACCAGTTTCCCCTTCCGGACGGCTTCCCGCAAGCCCAACCCGAAATTAAGATCCTGGGAATAATGTTCGGGCCAGGGGATCTGGCTCTCAGGAACTGGTCCGAACGGCTTGCCATCGCTTCCCGCAAGGTGGAGGAGAGCCATAGGTGGAAGCTGACCTACAGAGAGCGGGTGAGGCTGATTAAAACCTACGTACTGACTGTATTCGGACACGTCAGTAACATCTTCCTCTTGCCGAGATCTCTCCACGCTCGGGTGTTCGCGCTGTTCTTCCGCATGTTGTGGGGGAACAGGCTGAACCTCATCAAGAGGGAGGTCACGTACTTGGCCAGGAAGGACGGGGGTTTGGCCATGGTCAACCCCATCGTCTTTTTCACCATCACGTTCCTGAAAAGGAATTTTGGGGCTCTCCTGAAGGACGAGCCGCCTGGCTGGGTATGTACTTTCAGGGAGTGGGTTGCGCCTTTCCTGGTGGACTGGTTCCACGGCGGGAGAGTGAAGAGCATGCGAGTCAGGCATTCTCACTACCTCCCGACTTCGGTCACCGAGGGAGTGGGAACTTTGCGCCGGTGGAACGTCACGGTGGATGAGATTCGGGACTCTCCCAAGAGGCTTCTCGCGGCCACCCACTATGGCGTTCAGCTGGCCTTGAGGGACTGCCCGCCAAGTACTCTCGCCTCGGGGTTGCAAAATCTCAACTCCAGGCGCCTTCCGGAGAAATTCCGAGACTTGGCGTTCCTTTCCTTCCATGGTAGACTTTACGTTAGAGGGAACTTGAAGTACAGGAACATCGAGGATCGTGGTTGTCCCCGGGTGGAATGTTCCGGGAGAGTGGAGTCCATGGACCACTTTCTCCTCGAGTGCCCCTTTAATCTGCGAGTCTACAAAGAGGTCTCGGCCGCCTTGGGCATCCCCTGCCTCACCCGCTGGTCTTACGCGGAGTGGGTGTACGGGACGTCCAACTCACGGGGGAGGGCTTTTAATTTGAGCACCTTTTATGTAGTTAGCTCTGTAGTGAAGTATTACACATGGATGGCACGGTGTCAGGTATCCCTACAGAGAAAAGACCTTTCCTGTCAGGTGGTGGTGGCAGACATTCGGAGAACGCTTTGTGGGATCTATCATGCGGAAAGGGCCTCCATGGACCTTACTATCTGGCAGCGTCTGTGGCGAAATTTCAAGGTCCATCCGCCTTGAGCCGGTCCATGGCAGGTCCTTGTCTTGGTGGTGGTTTCTGTTGTCTATCCTTCACTTTCCCCGTTAGATTTTGGTCAGATTTTTGATTTTAATGGAAGGCTACCACACGTAACAAGGTGAGTACCTTCTTCCTGTAGGGAATTTATAGGGTTTTATGTATCTGTACAGCATTGTTTGGTGTTAGGGTTTTTGTATATACATTGTATTTTGATGCTGCTTTTGCTGCTTTTTCGCAATTGGTTATTGTTGGGTGGTGGGTGGTTTGGGGTATAATGTTGTTGTTGTTATTATTATGGACGGAGGGATGGACTCCTTTGGGGTGGTGGGTTTCTTGGGGGGTGGTGGTGTGGGGTTATTATGGACGGGGGGATGGACGAACCCCTGAGGTGGTGGGGTGGTGGGTGGCGGGTTTTGGTTTTTCATTTATGGACGGGGGGATGGACGAACCCCTGAGGTGGTGGGTTTGGTTTTTGTGTGGGTGGGTGTTTTGGACGAGGGGATGGACTAACCCTTGGGGTGGTGGGTTTTGCTGGGTTTTTGGTGGGTGGTGGGTGTATTTGATAAAGTCTGGTTATGTCGATATGTATATAGTATGTGTGATCCCCTGTCTGTCTTTTTGTGGTTATTTATTTATTTATTCTTATTATTTACAGGGGTCACCTGGCTGCGGGCGAGGCCCAATCGTTGGGCTCTCCCCTTCGTGTCTTGTCCTGTGATTGTCCCGCGTCCTGTTCTATGTTTTATGTATCCCCCCTGGGATGCATGTCCCCGGGGGTGCGCTTGTCCCTGGTGGGTGCGCCTCCCTGGGGTGGAAGCCTTCTGGACGCGCGTGCCTCGGGGGGTGTGAGCGTCTGGGGGTTGGACGCCTCTAGGGTGCGTGCGCTCCTTGGGTGGGTGTATCTCCGGGGCGTGCGTTCCTTCGCGGGGTGTCTGCCTCTGTGGCGCGCGGGCCTCCGGGGTGTGCGGAACTCCGGGACGTGCGCGTCTCGGGGGGCCGCGCTCCTCGGGGGGGCTGCGCGCTTCGGGGGATGGACGCCTCCTGGGGGGGGGGCGCCTGCGCCCGGGGTGTCTGGGCCTCCGGGGTGTGCGGACCTCTGGGACGTGCGCGTCTCGGGGGGTTGCGCGCCTCGGGGGCTCGGGCGTCTCGGGGGTGGGTGCCTCCTAAGGTTATGTTTATGTTGGGGGGTGTCTGCCCTCGGGGCGTCTGGACTTCTGGGTTGTCTGGGCCTCTGGCTCGCGCGGTCCTCGGGGATGTGCGAGCCTCCGGGGCGTGGAGTCTCGGGGGCTTCGCGTCTCCGGGGGCTGCGCGGGCCGGGGGAGCTGGGCATTTCGGGGGTTCGGGCGTCTCGGGGATGGGCATCTCCTAGGCCGTTAAGGCCAAGAGAGTGTTATTTTGGGGGGTGTCTTCCCCTCGGGGTGTCTGGGCCTCTGGGGTGCGCGGTTCTCCGGGATGTGGAGTCTCGGGGGGCTGCGCATCACTGGGGCTCTGGCATCTCGGGGGTGGGGCATCTCCCGGGCTGGTGTACAGCCGATATGGCTGTTTCCTTGGTTTTATGTATATTGTACCTGTTGGGTTTTGTTTGCTTTATTGTGGTTATCTCCTTTGTTTGTTGCATTTGTTTATGGACGTTTTGTTCCGAGATGGACTTTTTGCTTTTGGAGGATTTCTCCTGTTTGTTTTGTTTATTCTTGCTTCTTATTGTTATTTTACTGTTTGTATACCGTTGCTGATTCTTTTAAATAAACAAATACCTCCAGCTCCAATCAGTGAGGTGGGAGGAGCACTGCTGGCTGCTCTGAGGAGTGTGGTGTTCGTTTGGTGTGCTGGAGTTTTGGGCGTTTTGTATACCGTTTTCCTGATCAGTTTTTCGGCTGGAATTTGGTAGTTTTCCCCCCTGGTTTACTGCCAACAACCAGGGATGGCCGAGGAGTCTCCCTCCCCTGCGGTCAGGGGGATGGGAGGACTGGTTGGGGGCCGAGGAAACCGAGCTCTATGCAGGTGAGGAGCTGCCTGAACATGGGACAGTATTGTCATGGACGGAGCATCAAGCTCTGGCCAGATCCGTTAAAAAACGTGTGGATTTGCTTTTGGATAGAGAGGAGTTACTAACCAAGCGATATACCGAGTGGAAGAGAGGTGTGGGGGTCCCACACGGACCGCCTGGAGTCCAGAGAGCCCATATTACGAGGCTTAAGGGCCTAATAGGGCTCTGTCAGGACCGGGTGGCTGAAAGTCTAACGTTCTTGGCACGGCCCCCACCCCCCCTGGAAATGGCGGATGGGTCCGCGGACCTTGCTATGGAGGTATCTACTGAAACGGAGCCGATGGCGGGAGGTCGGAAGGCTGGTGGCAGCACCCCTGGAACCTCAGGTAAGTCCTATGCTACTGCTCTTAATGCCGGGGCTGCAGGGGTTAATCTGCCTGAAACCGGGACCGCAACTCACTATGATGAATAGCGCTAAACTGCTAACTAAGCTGCACAGCTTAAAGGAGGCTCACTCTGCCGCCACCGGGAAACTGGCTGGCGTGCAGGGTGAGCTCAAACAGCTAAGATTCCAATCGAATCATGTTTCAAATAATCGAAGAGGTCCGTTAAGGACCAGCATTACGGCAAAGAAAGCGCAGGAGGAGCTTTACATCAGCAAGTTACTGCACTTTGAAGCCGAGATTAAACAAGTGCAGACTATTTTGCAGCAAAGACAGAGGGATAAAGCCAGAATCCGAAGGCAAGAATCCCTGGGGGACCGGAGGCTTCTCTCCGACGGTGGGGGGTCCGGCACTGATTCTGGAGGTGACCGGGCCCCCCCGCCGAAGGGGGGAACCTCTCCTCCCCGCGGAACAGAAACGGCCGCGAAAGTGAAAAAAATGACGTCCGGAAACGCCGAAAATGATTGGGACACAGACACAGGTCGGTGAGAGTGGAACCTGGAGGTCCGGAATGTGCAGACTTCTCCCATCAAGGAAACGCTGCTTGCTTTTTCCGTGGCAGATTTGGAGGCATCAGATGATACCAGAGTAACCGGAAAAAAGAAAAAGAATAAAAAGAAAAGTCCGGCGTCCAGGAAACCAGAGGCTGATACCAGCAGGGGGTCCGGAAAATCAGCAGGAGGGGGTGAGTACTCATCGGGGTATACTTACTCCGATGAGGAGTTTCCATCTCTACAGGACCCTAGGGCTGCCCTGGGGCCTGTCCACCCCTTCCCTGCCGGTCCTACTGGGCCCCCCAACACCCTCCATGGTGATAGGGAGACCGACCCCCCTGGTGCTGTACCATCTGGCACCAGTGATCCCATGGAGGGGGCTTCCCTGACATCCATTCCCTCTCCCTCCCTCCCTCCCTCCCCCCCCTCTGACTCTCCTGGTGTGAATGACCCCATGTCTGTCCCTGTACTGTCTGCGTCTAAGGTTGTGACTGAGGAACTTGGAAGTGTGAGTGCCCCTACATGTATTGATATGATTGATTTGTCAGTGCCTGTGTCAACCCCTATGTTTGCCCCCCTGATCCCCCTGGTGTCCCTGGTTCCTGTGCCGCAGTGGACGCGGGCGCGGCGCGGGTCCCGGGGGTGCCGGAAGCGTGCCAGAATCCCATCACCCTCAGCCATCCGGCTGCCGGCGCGGGTCTGACGGCGGGGCTATCCTTGGCTCTGCCTCGGGCTCCACTGGCGGTTCGGGGCTGGCTGGGAGTGGTGGGAGTTGGGGATTGGGATATGTATCGGAGCCCAATGATCTGGATGCCATTTACCGGCAACTTGCCCGCAGACAGGTGGCTTCAAAAGGTTCTTTGTCTAATGTCCCCTTGTCTACTACCCCTTTGTTTCAGGCTGCCCCCTCTGCCCATTTGGTTGCCCCCCCTGCCCAACCTGTTTTTGCTGTTCCCTCCCTGGTTCCCCCCCCTGGTCCCCGTGCCCCCTCTGTTCACCCTGATGTTACAAAGGTTGTAAATAGTGTTAATAGTGTTAAGAGTGTAAATAAAGTTGGTAAGGGCACCACTGCTCCCGGTGCCCACACTGTGACTAAGATTGTTAGTGGCACCCCCTCTCGGGGTGCCAATGGTTCTGTGGTGGTTGCTGGCACCCCTGTTCAGGGTGCCAGCGGTTCTGTTGTGGTTGCTGGCACCCCTGCTCAGGGTGCTGGCACTAAGGTTACGGGTGGGTCACGTGGGTATGCCCCTAGGCACTCCCAGACCGTCACTCCGGGTGCCGTGACCGGGGTCTCCAGTAATGGTTCTACCAGTGGAGTAACCCAGGCCCCAGTGTCCCAGACGGCAGGTCCCAGTGTCCCAAATGCTTGGGCATCCGGGCCCCCTCGCTTGCCCGTGGCTGGCACGGCCGCGCGTCCTCAGGCTCCCCCTCCAGGGAGCAGGAGGAACGTGGTACGGCTGGCCTGGGTGAGCGAGACCTGGGTGCCTGACAGGAGGGTGCTGGTGTCCTGTCTGAAGGACATGGGGTTCTCCCCCACTGATCTGTTCGCCCTCATCCATGTCTCGGGAACCCGGGAGTTCGACGTCTCCTTCATGACGTCGCAGCTCCTGGACCGTTTCTGGGCTGGGTGGGAGGCGGCCAGCACTCGGCAGGGGTCGAGATGGACTGGGTTTACCGCTATACCCGTTTCTCGCCAGGGAGTTAAGAGGGTGACTTTTCTGGTAAGAAACGAGTCCATTCCCATAGCGGATATCCTGGTATGGATCAGGAGATACGGGGACGTTAAGAGTCCCCCCGTTAAGATCTTGGATGAGGATGGAATTTGGACAGGTGGGTGGACTGTCCCGGTTATGTTGAGGGAGATCCGGGGTGTTACCCAGCACATGCCCAACTTGTTCTTCATCGGGGCTGACAGGGTATCATGCTTTTACCCTGGCCAGCCCCGGGCATGCCATAAGTGCGGGTCACACAGGCATTTTAGTAATGCCTGTGTGATCCAAAAATGCACTATGTGCGGTGCATTGGGGCACCTCCGGGACTCCTGCCAGGAGATCAGATGTCACCTGTGTGGTGGGATGGGGCACTCGTATCGCACCTGCCCCGAAGCCCAGCATAACATCGAGGACATCTGGAGGGAGGAACCCCTCGAGATGGACTCTGCTGGGTTAGGGGATGTGGTTGCCGGGCCATCTGGTGCCTCCGTCCCCTGCACCTCTGTCTCCGGGCCCCAACAGCTGTCCATCCCTCCCCCGGTCTCAATTGTACCACCTGTGGCAAACCCAGTGGTGGTCAGATCACTCCAACACGTAGAAGAGTTAATGAACACGTCCAGCACGGGTGTTGTCCCTGGGTCCCCTGGGCCCCTTCCCGATGTAAATATCCCCGCCCTGGTTGAGTCAGGTCCCCAGGTTACCCCCTCCCTCACAAAGGTAGTTAGTACCCCCTCTTCCCGTCCGGGAATCTCGGCTCCGTCCTCGTCTCGGAAAACTGCCGGGCCCCCTGCGAAGCAGTCCCTTAAAAAGGGGGCTGCGACAAAGGGTGGCAAGGCGGGGAAAGACGTCTCCTCCCCGGCTCCGCGGGAGTCCCCGGTGCCTCTCTCCAACCGGTTTGAGGCACTGGCTTCCAGTTGGGGCGACAGCGTGCTGGAGGGGAGATGGCAGACCTTTCCGACGCGGGGACGGGGGTCGAGATAGGTGAGGAGGTGACTCTGGGAGACGACGGGCCCCTCTACCCGGGCGTCTCCTTTAAGAGGTACGGCTCGGACAGGGAGGAGGGGGGGAGCAGGAAGAAGGGAAAGTCTCCTTGAGCTCCAATGGCACCTATGGCGACTCTTCCTATACTATCTGTGGCTACGGTGAATGTAAATAGCATTAAGTCCAGCAGGGCCCGCTTTATGGTTTTTGACCATCTCAGCTGGGCTCCGCACAATGTCATCCTAGTGCAGGAGACCCGGCTGCAAACCTTGGCGGCCCTGCACGCTGCAAAGCGGGACTGGAGATGGGGGCCCTCCTACTTCTCCCTAGCCACAGAGAGCTATGGGGGGATCGCCATCCTGTTCAGGGAGGTTGATGCTTGCATCACCAGGGTCATTGAGCTGCAGAAAGGACACTGTGTGGTTTTAGATGTGTCGCTGGGCAGGCAACCTCTCCGTATTATTAACAGCTACGGCCCCCAAACCAAGTGGGAGAGGAAGTGCCTCTTTAGCGAGATAGAGCCTTACCTCTATACGTCCAAGCAAATCCTGTTTGGCGGTGACTTTAACACCATCACTAGGCCTCAGGACAGGAGAGGCGCCACTCAGAGGCTTGGATATGATTCCATTTTTCTAAATAGAATGGTTAGTCAGGCTGGATTGGTAGATGCGTTCATTCACCATGCTCCCAATCCCACGGGTGGGTTCACGTATAAGAGAGGCAATAGTGAGAGTAGGATAGATAGGATTTTTGTTAAGGAGGATTTCCCGGTGACGGCACCTGTGCTTACACCGGTGGAGTTCTCCGACCATCACATTCTATCTTGTGAGTTGAATGTCCGCAACACCCCTTCTAAGGGTAGAGGGATTTGGCGGCTTAATTCAGACCTCCTGGTGGAACCGAGGGTTCAGCAGGCTTTCGAGGAGTTCTTTCACGACCAGATGACCTTGGTTGATTTCGGTCAGCTGAAGTCTGAGTGGTGGGAGATGGTGAAGGCCAGGACTCAAAGGCTTTTTCAGAATCTTGCCCAGAACATACAGTCCTCCAGATATAAGGTGTACTTGAGCTTACTCTCAAGGTTAGACGTCCTGATATCGCAGGGAGGTGACCCTGAGTCCATTGCAGCGGTCAGGTCCCTGATGAAGAGTTTCCAGTATGACAGGTATGCCTCCCTTGTAAAGGAGAGGGATCATGGGGCTTACCACTCGCCTGATCCTTTTCTTAGTTGCAAGAGGAAGGAAGGTACCAAGACCATCTCTGGTCTGCGGAACACTGATGGGATCCTTGAGGAATCTCCTCGTGGGATTCTGAAGGTGGTCCGCAACTACTATATGGGACTCCTCGGAAAGGACAGACCCCGATGTACCGAAAGGGGATCGCCCCGTGGGAGCGGGGTGGATGATTTCTTGAGTGGGATCACACTCCCTGAGAATAGCGACCTCCCTTTGGATGACTTGGTCAGTGAGATCACCATAGAAGAGGTCACAGAGAGCATAATGCAGCAGAACAAGAGTAAGTCGCCAGGTCCTGATGGCCTGACGGCTGAATTCTACCAACAGTTCTGCACTCTCTTGGCCCCTCATCTGACAGAGGTGTATAATGAGAGCCTGGCTCGAGGATTACTTGTCTTCTGCCCTGATCTTGCTGACTAAGCCGAACGTAGTCGACACTGCGGATGTGGGGAACTGGCGACCCATATCCCTCCTTAATGTCGACAGGAAGGTCCTGGCAAAGATCTTGATGAAACGATTACAGGGCCTGGCGGGGAGCGTCATATCCACCTCCCAGTACTGTGCGCTTGGGGGCCGAACTGTCTTCGATGCAGTCACCGAGGTCAGGGAAGCTCTCGAGAAGCGGTCAGTATTGCGGAAGGGGGATAGGGGGGCCAACAGCTTCGCTCTTGTCAACGGTTGGAAAGGCAGAGCATTTGGGATCCGATCTGGAGTCCGGCAAGGCTGTCCCCTCAGCCCACTCCTGTACGTATTTGCGATCGACCCCTTTATAAGGGCAATCGACAGGAGTACGTTACAAGGAGTGGCCAGGGCTCCAGAGAGACCTTTACGGGTGGTAGCCTACGCTGATGACATCTCCATTGTGGTCTCCAAGACTCAGGAGTCCGCTTTGGTTGATGATATGATTCACGTGTACTCTGCCATTTCCTCGTCCCAGGTCAACAGGAACAAGAACGGAGTTTTCTGGTGCGGGAAGGAGGGGGACCAGTTTCCTCTTCCAGACGGCTTCCCCCAGGCCCAACCTGAAATTAAGATCTTGGGAGTGGTGTTCGGACCAGGGGATCTGGCTCTCAGGAACTGGTCCGAACGGCTTGCCATAGCTTCCCGCAAGGTGGAGGAGAGCCATAGGTGGAAACTGACCTATGGAGAGCGGGTGAAACTGATCAAGACCTATGTGCTGACTGTATTCGGTCATGTCAGTAACATCTTTCTTTTGCCCAGGTCTCTTCACGCTCGGGTGTTCGCACTGTTCTTCTGCATGTTGTGGGGGAACAGGCTGACCCTCATCAAGAGGGAGGTCACGTACTTGGCCAGGAAGGATGGGGGTTTGGCCATGGTCAACCCCATCGTCTTTTTCAACATCACCTTCCTGAAAAGGAATTTCGGGGCTCTCCTGAAGGACGAGCCGCCTGGCTGGGTATGTATTTTCAGGGAGTGGGTTGCACCTTTCCTGGTGGACTGGTTCCACGGCGGGAGAGTGAAGAGCTTGAGAGTCCGGCATCCTCATTACCTCCCGACTTCGGTCGTCGAGGGAGTGGGAATTCCACGCAGGTGGAACGTCATGGTGGATGAGATTCGGGATTCTCCCAAGAGGCTTCTCGCTGGGAGGGTCCTGGCCACCCACTATGGCGTTCAGCTGGCATTGAGGGACTGCCCGCCAAGTACTCTCGCCTCGGGGTTGAAAAACCTCAACTCCAGGCGCCTTCCGGAGAAATTCCGAGACTTGGCGTTCCTCTCCCTCCACGGTAGACTCTACGTTAGAGGTAACTTGAAGTACAGGAACATCGCAGACCGCGGTTGTCCCGGGGTGGAATGTTCCGGGAGAGTGGAGTCCATGGACCACTTTCTCCTCGAGTGTCCCTTTAACCTACGGGTCTACAAAGAGGTCTTGGCCGCCTTGGGCATCCCCTGCCTAACCCGCTGGACTTACGCGGAGTGGGAGCACCTTTTACCTAGTTAGTTCAGTAGTCAAGTACTTCACGTGGATGGCACGGTGTCAGGTTTCCCTTCAGCGAAAAGACCTTTCCTGTCAGGTGGTGGTGGCAGATATCCGGAGAGCGCTTTGCGGGATCTATAATTCGGAAAGGGCCTCCATGGATCCCACAATTTGGCAGCGTCTGTGGCAAAATTTCAAGGTCCACCCGCCTTGAGCCGATCCATGGGCGCCCTTGTCTTGGGTATGGTTTCAGTCTCTATTCTTCACCCCCCCCTTTTAGATTTTTGTATGCATTTTTGATTTTAATGGAAGGCTACCACACTTTTACAAGATGAGTACCTTCTTTCTGTAGGGAATTTGTAGGGATTTTGTAAATGTGTATATAGTATTGTATATTGTTGGTTTGTTCTTGTTTCTTGTTGGGTGGTGGGTTTCGGAAATGGTTTATGGACGGAGGGACGGACTCCTTTGGGGTGGTGGGTTTGCGGGTGGCGGGTTGTTCAAAGGGGTTTATGGACGGAGAGATGGACTCCTTTGGGGTGGTGGGTTTGCAGGTGGCGGGTTGTTCAAAGGGTGTTTATGGACGGAGGGATGGACTCCTTTGGGGTGGTGGGTTTGCGGGTGGCGGGTTGTTCAAAGCGGTTTATGGACGGAGAGATGGACTCCTTTGGGGTGGTGGGTTTGCGGGTTCTACGGGTGATGGGTGATTATGTGGAAGAAAAAAAAAACGTTATGTTAAGGACGTTGTATATATGTATACAGTGTATGTGTACCCTTTGTCTTTTTTTATTTCTTTATTATTATTCTTTGACGAGGGTCACCTGGCTGTGGGATGAAGTCAGATCGGTGGGCTCTCCCCTTGTGCCTTGTCCTGCGTCCTGTTTTATGTTTTATGTTTCCCCCCTCCCCTTCACAGGGGTTGAAGCCTCATGAGGCAAATATGTTATGTTATGTTGTTTTGTGAGGGATGCATGTCTCTGGGATGCACTTGTGGGGTGTGCGCATCTGGGGGGTGTATGCCTCTGGGATGTGCGTGCCCAGGGCCGGATTAAGAGCACACTGGGCCTGGTGCTGACAATTATGATGGGCCTAATTACGGAATCTTATCGACCAAAAACATTAAAACAGTCATACCTCCCAAGCGTCATGTATCTGATGGAGATGGTGCTGGAGGGAAACTCATAGGATGCAGCTATAAGAAAACACAAACTCTATGCTAATCTCTCTCTAATTTATATCTTTCATCTTTCAATTAAATCCATAACCCTTAACAGCAGTGTCCAGTGAAGCAGGCAGTCAATGGGCGGGGTAAAAGGGTGGCCACTGGTGCGAATCACGTGACCAGACCTGCCAAAAGGGGAGAACATGCCCAGAAAGGGGGCATGTCTGTCCAAAGAATTTGAAGGACAGCCTGGCATGAATGCATGTCAAGCTGCCCGCCATTCATGCAGGCTGTCCAACTAAGGACATATTATGCAGGCAGCACCCTGAGCTTGACATAAATGCGTCTAATGATGCGCTCACTCAATGCTTTCTAAGGACTGTCCCCTAGCACTCGCTGGTCCACTTGTCTCCTTACCTTCTTAATAGCAGGCAGAAGTTCCTGGTATATAGTCTGAGACAGATAAAAGGTGTATATAGTGAGTGTAGATGAATGGGGACATGCCACAGTGTTAGAGAGACCAACGTCTGCATTACCTAAACTAATTTTATTGTCAGCCAGTCCACACAAGTTTTGTTCCCATACATCCCTCTTAAGCTTCCAAACTTAAAGGGACACTATAGTCACCAGAACAACTACAACTTATTGTATTTGTCCTGGTTAGTAGAATCATTCCATTCAGGCCTTTTGCAGTAAACACTGTCTTTTCAGAGAAAATAACTCCACTGGCCACTCCTTAGATGGCTGCTAGAGGTGCTTCCTGGGGCAGTACTGCCTAGTGTGCAGCACTGCCATTCAGTGTCTCCACCCTCGGCATGCAGACACTGAACTTTCCTCATATATATGCATTGATTCAATTGATCTTTATGTGGAGATGCTGATTGGCCAGGGCTATGACTTGTGCTGTATCTGCACCTGATCTGCCTAGTTGACAGTCTCAGACAATCCTATGGGTAAGTATTGTAATTTGCTCAGACCACCACTTCTGATGATGTCAGCAGACAGTCAGTTCAGAGGCAGAGCCAGCAGCTGCAGACTTGAATACAAGTTATATTTTACTATACTTAGGGAGGCAAGAAGGGGGCAGGGTGGTGGTTTTAACATAATAGGGTCAGAAATACATGATTGTGTTCCTGACCCAATAGTGCTACTTTAACCCCTTAAGGACCAAACTTCTGGAATAAAAGGGAATCATGACATGTCACACATGTCATGTGTCCTTAAGGGGTTAAGCAAGAGTATGTGAAGAGTAGTTAAGGTTGCCACCTTTCTTGGAACAAAATACCAGCCTTAATCCTTTGTATAATCACAAGGAGTGACATCAGAGAAAATTCTGTAAAATCACCAACAAACTACTCACAGTTTGATTCTGCTGTATAGATGGATTTCTCCCAGTGTCTGTCTCGCAAGTCACCCAGTGTCTCAGTGTCCCTATGTATCACAGTGTCAGTGTCCCCATGTTGCCCAGTCCCCTAGTCTCCCAGTGTCTCAGTGTGTCCCCATGTCACTAGGACACTGAGAGACCTGGGGACACTGAGAGACCCGGGGACACTGGGAGACATGGGGACACAGACATTTAGGGAAACTGGGAGAAATGGGGACACAGACACTAAGGACATTGACACTGGGAGACATGGGGACATTGAAACATTTGGGGACACTAAGACACTAGGGACACAGAGACATGGGAACACAGACACTGGGAGACTATGGGACTTTCCTCATATATATGCATTGATTCAATTGATCTTTATGTGATGATGCTGATTGGCCAGGGCTATGACTTGTGCTGTCTCTGCACCTGATCTGCCTAGTTGACAGTCTCAGACAATCCTATGGGTAAGTATTGTAATTTGCTCAGACCACCACTTCTGATGATGTCAGCAGACAGTCAGTTCAGAGGCAGAGCCAGCAGCTGCAGACTTGAATACAAGTTATATTTTACTATACTTAGGGAGGCAAGAAGGGGGCAGGGTGGTGGTTTTAACATAATAGGGTCAGAAATACATGATTGTGTTCCTGACCCAATAGTGCTACTTTAAGCAAGAGTATGTGAAGAGTAGTTAAGGTTGCCACCTTTCTTGGAACAAAATACCAGCCTTAATCCTTTGTATAATCACAAGGAGTGACATCAGAGAAAATTCTGTAAAATCACCAACAAACTACTCACAGTTTGATTCTGCTGTATAGATGGATTTCTCCCAGTGTCTGTCTCGCAAGTCACCCAGTGTCTCAGTGTCCCTATGTATCACAGTGTCAGTGTCCCCATGTTGCCCAGTCCCCTAGTCTCCCAGTGTCTCAGTGTGTCCCCATGTCACTAGGACACTGAGAGACCTGGGGACACTGAGACCTGGGGACACTGAGAGACCCGGGGACACTGGGAGACATGGGGACACAGACATTTAGGGAAACTGGGAGAAATGGGGACACAGACACTAAGGACATTGACACTGGGAGACATGGGGACATTGAAACATTTGGGGACACTAAGACACTAGGGACACAGAGACATGGGAACACAGACACTGGGAGACTATGGGACACTGGCTGGGAGACAGACACTTGGGGACACTGGGAGACATGGGGACAGTTGTGGACATAGACATGGTGACACTAGGCACACAGAGACATGGGACACAGACACTGGGAGACTTGGGGACACTGAGACACTAGCGACACTGGATGGGGGACACTGGGAGAAACAGCGTCCCCATGTGTCTCAGCATCCCCATGTGTCTCAGCATCCCCATGTGTCTCAGTGTCCCCAAGTGTCTCAGTGTTCCCAGGTCTTCCAGTGTCTGTGTCCCCATGTGTCCTAGTGTCTGTGTCCCCATGTGTCCTAGTGTCTGTGTCCCCATGTGTCTCCTAGTGTTTCAGTGTCCCCATATGTTCCCTAGTGTCTCAGTGTCCCCTAGTGTCTCCGTGTCCACATGTGTCCCCTAGTGTCTCAGTGTTCCCATGTGTCCCTGCTGCCTTTCCCCCCATCCCTCACTTATCTGAGCTGTAGAGCTGCTGTCTGGACTCTGTGCTGTGTTGCTGGTCCCCACGGATCAGTGAGTAGTACAGAGAGGCAGGGATATGCATAGACATAAAATACTAGACGCCGCATTGACTGCTACTTCCTATTGGCGCTGATGAGCCGCGGGGCCGCCATCTTGGATCGGTCACAGTGTGATCGGCAGTATAGACATATATAGAATATATATGTCTATGATCTGCAAAGCAAGGTCCACCCGGAGGGTGTATAGATCCAGTAGCATGATGTTTAATCCTGGGATATTAAATAAAATTAACTGACATTTGCTGCTTTAAGATCTCTGTGGTTATTTACGTTATCGACTAAGTTTACTCAATACATTGAAATTATTTGAATTTCCAGATTGAAACTATGCGTTGCATTTGGATTTAGGTTTGCTAAAATTATAAGTTTAGTGAACTAACCCCACAATCTATCATCTTAATATACATGTTTTAAAGTGGGACTGAATCTTTGCCTGATTTGTAATGTATTTACTTTTCACCTATTTTTAACTAATATGGATTTTGGAACTGTGCAAAATAAAATGTAGATATCTACAACTCTTTATTATTGTGAGCTCTGTCTTTTGCACTTTGAAGTCCGCATGGAGATAGCATAAAGAGAATAGGAGAAATCAAACAATCACATCAGTATTTACTAAAGTGAGATTTGTCACCAAGTCAAAGTAAATTAAAAAAAATTAGGGACAGAAGTCCTAATATATGGACATATAATACCACACCGGGTGACCGGCCCAAAATGGCGCCCGCATTTCATGGCCCCCCGAGGTCAATGTGGCGTCTAGGTATTATATGTCTATGGGGATATGCTGTAACTTCCTATCCCTGCCTCTCTCCACACACAGTGACCCCTACTGGCCGGTGCTGGTATTGCAGAGTAATCACCACTTATTCTGAGAAAAATACCTGCTTTTCTATTGCCAGTATTACTGCAATACCGGCACAGCCAGGCAGTCTCAAATACCGGCTGTGCCAGTAAAATACCAGTCAGGTGGAAAACCTAAGAGTAGTGTGTGTTTAAAAAAAAAAAAATGTAAAAAAATAAATTTTTTTTATTTTTTTTTCAATGGGCCTATTCCATGGGCCTGGGCCTGGAGCTGCAGCTCCATCAGCCCCTATGTTAATCCGGCCCTGTGCGTGCCTCTGGGGTGTATGTCTCTGGGGTGTGCGCACCTTGGGGATGGGTGTGTCTCTGGGATATGTGTTCCCTCGTGAAACGTTTCTTCGGGGGTGTATGCCTCCATTGCAATGGTTATTTATGCATGGATTCAAATGCTATTTATGTTTCGTATTTGCTGGTTCTTGGCCTTGCATGGTCCTTTTGTTTTGTATTTGTACATACTGTTTTCATTTGTTATTTATGACAATTTGTTATTCATTGTGGCATTTATTTTAAAATAAACAAATATTCCAGCTCCAACCACTGGGGCTGGGAGGAGCCAAGCTGCTGTTGCTAGTGTGTGGAGCTGCTGAGTGCTTGCTCTGGGTCTCCCCAGGACCACACCCGTTTGTGGCTGAAATTGGAGCTCGATTCCTGGGCTTACTGGACTACTACAGCAGGGGGGTCTGCCTGGGCCTAGGCAAGCATGGCCCTCGGGCCTTCCTCCCCAGCCTGGGCATGGAAGGTCAGGCTGAACGAGCTGCAGGCTGAGCTGGCCTTTGGGGAAGAGAAGGCAGATATCAGGGGCCTGTCCTGGACTGAACACCAGGCCCTCTCCCGGCAAATCCGGAACCAGGTCTCCCTGTTGGAGGAACTGGCGGGGGGGGGATGTCTAGGAAGCTTGGTGCATGGAAAAGGGGAGTGGGGGGCCCCCAGGGAGCTACGGCCCACACCAGGGCCAATATCCAGCTGCTCTCTGGGCTGCTGGCTGAGTGCCGTGAACTTGCCAGCAGTGGCCTCCACTTCCTAGAGCAGCCCCCCGCCCCGTCCCTGGAGGTGGGAGAGGGTACCGAGGAGGAGGTAGTCCCTGAGACCCCACCTGAGGAGGCTAATACCAGAAAGGCCCCTCAGGCCTCCCTCACCTATGCCGAGTCTGCTATGGGTGAGGGGGTTGAGGCTAGGGCCTTTTCGGGGCTGCCTTCTGACAGGCTCCGGGGTCTGCTTGTGTCCCTGAAGGCCCAGCATGCTGAGGCTGCTAAGGGTGAGGGGGTTGAGGCTAGGGCCTTTTCGGGGCTGCCTTCTGACAGGCTCCGGGGTCTGCTTGTGTCCCTGAAGGCCCAGCATGCCGAGGCAGACTCGGGCCTAGCTGGGGTCCAGGCAGAGCTTAGGGAGCAGAGGGATAAGTCAAGTAGGACCTCTAACAACAAAAGAGGTCCTTTGAGGGCCGCAATTGCAGAAAGTAAATTGGTGGAGCAGCATCTATCCTACACCCTGCTCCAGACTGAAAAGAAAATTGCAGCCATCCAGGCCATCCTGCAACAGCGAGCCAAAGACGCTGTGAGGTCCAAGAGGCAGAGGGCTGTTGAGGGCAGGAGGGACATGTCCCCAGGTGAGGAGTCCAGCATGGACTTGGATTCCAACTCCCATCACTCGCCTGGAGAGCCATGTACCTCTGTCCTTGCTACTCCAGGGGGCGCGCTGCTGAGACGGAGAGGAAGGCCAGAAGGAAGGGCAGAGGGAAGGACAGCGAAGCGGAGTGGGAAGGAGAGGAAGGTGAAGAGTGGCGTCTGAGAGTGCAGGACAGGGGTCGAGGGCTGATCAAGGAGTCTCTCAAGTTTGGTAACGAACTTGGAGGGCTCCGTGAAAAGCAAGAAGAAGACCAGCAAGAAAAATAAAAACATCGCCCAGCGTCAGCCTGAGACCTCTGACAGGGGGTCTGGAGATTCCACGGAGGAGGGTGAGTGCTCTAATTCTGAGTTTATTTACAATGAGGATGATTTTCAGGCCTTGCAGAAGCCTGGGGCCAGGGATACTAACCCTACAGGTGGCAACACCTGTATGCCCCAGGAACCTGCACACCCTGCCTCTGTGGAAGTATCTGGGCCCCCCGCCGCCCTCCATGGTGACAGGGAGACCATCCCCGCCGGTACTATGGCGAGTACCGGTGATCCCATGGAGGGGCCCTTCCCTTCCTCCCTTCCCCCTCCCTCCCTTCCCTGCCTTCCCTCTGACCTTCCTCTCAGTGTGGTTGTGTCCCCTGGAGTAGCTGGTACCTCTGCCTCCTGTCCTCAGGCGGCTGCTGGGTAGGATGGCACTGCATGGAGCAGTCTGGAGCAGGGTGTAGATGGCTGCTCCATGAAGGGTGCTGGCGCAGTCCCCGGCGCTGTGCGACCTGTTGGGGGGAAAGACGGTGTTGCTGGACCCTCCATAGTGGTTGCTCCTGAAGCGGAGCGTCCCTGTGGGGGGAATAGCGGCACTGTTGGACCTTCCATGAAGGTTGCTGCAGTTGCTGGGGCTGTGCAGCACCAAACAGTGCTGAGCAATGGCCCTCCTTTTCCCTCTGCTCCCTTGGAGCAAGCTCGGCAGCTCTACCCTGCTAGCAAGTCTCCTCCCCTGTTTGTCTCCCAGTCTGCTTCCCTGGATGTGTCCAAGTTTGTTTTCCAGTCAGTTCCCCCTGCTTCCTTATGTGTTCCCCTTATGTCTCCATGTGGGGCCGGTCCCCCTGTTGCCCCTGGTGTCCCTGTTGCCCCTGGTGCCAGTGCCACGGGTGCTGGTGCCGCGGGTACCGCGGGTGCCCATTTCGCAGGTGCCGGTTTCGCGGGTGCCGGTGGCACTATGGGAGACAGTACTGCAGGGAACTCCCATCATCCTCGGCCAGCAGTCCATACTAAGGAAACCGCCAGTGGAGGTAAGAAAAGTAAGACTAACACTGTGTTTGACTCCACTGGTGGTTTGGGGATGGCTGAGGATGATGGGAGTATGGAGATCACTGTATCTGATGATGTAATGGTGGGACCCATTGACCTTATGACAAATGTCCACAGCCAGCTTGTTTGTATTGATTATGTTGCCCCCCACCCTGATACTGTTGCCCCCCACCCTGATTATGTTGCCCCCGCCCCTGATACTGTTGCCCCCCCGGTACTATTGCCCTTGGCCCTGGTGTTGTTACCCCCGCCCCTGGTGTTGTTGCCCCTACCAATGGTAATGTCCCCCCCTGCCCCTGATGTTGTTGCCCCTGCCCCTGGTGATGTTGCCCCTGCCCCTGGTGATGTTGCCCCTGCACAATTTGGTACTGTTGCCCCTGCACAATTTGGTACTGTTGCCCCTGGTTATGTTGCCCCCACCCCTGGTTATGTTGCACCTACCCCTGGTTCACTTAGGTTAGTTGGTACACAGGTGGCGGGCACGAGCACGGGCCTTGGCACTGCCATCGCCCCGGAAGACCGCCGGGCCCCCTGCGGCGAAACCCCCGAAAGGGGGGGACGCCGCTTCTAAGGGTGGTGTGGCAAGGGCGTCATACTCCTCTTCGGGCTTGCAGGAGGCTACAGTGCCCGTGTCCAACAGATACGAGGCACTGTCCTCCAGCTGGGCTGACTGAGCTCGAGGAGGAGATGGCGAACCACCCAGAGGTGGTGGCAGAGGTTGAGGTATGACAGGAGGTGCTTCTGAGAGACGACGGGCCACTGTATCCCGGAGTCTCAGTGAAGAGGCACCTCGGTTCCGACACGGAGGAGGAGGGATATCGCAGAAGGAAGGGAAAGTCTCCTTTTACTTAATCCCCTTATGGCGACTTTTCATGTACTCTCTGTGGCTACGGTGAATGTGAACAGCGTTAAGTCCAGCAGGGCCCGCTTTCTGGTTTACGACTACCTCAGCCGGGCTCCGTACAATGTCATCTTGGTACAGGAGACCCAGCTGGAAACCCTTGCGGCCCTGCACGCTGCAAAGCGGGACTGGAGATGGGGGCCCTCCTACTTCTCTCTAACCACAGAGAGATATGGGGGAATCGCCATCCTATTCAAGGACGTTGATGTTTGCATCAACAGGGTTATTGAGTTGCAAAAAGGACGGTGTGTGGTTTTAGATGTCTCACTGGGCAGGCAACCTCTCCGTATCATTAACATCTATGGCCCCCAAACTAAGTGGGAGAGAAAGCGCCTGTTTATTGAGATAGAGCCTTTCCTTTATACATCCTAGCAGATCCTGTTTGGCGGTGATTTCAACACCATAACTAGGCCTCAAGACAGGAGAGGCGCCACTCAGAGGCTGGGGTATGACTCCTATTTTTTAAATAAGATGGTTAGTCAGGCTGGATTGGTCGATGTGTACCTTCATCACACTCCCAATCCCACGGGTGGGTACACTTATGACAGAGGTAGTTGTCAGAGTAGGATAGACAGGTTTTTCTTTAAGGAGAATTTCCCGGTGGCGGCACCCGTGCTTACACCGGTGGAGTTCTCCGACCATCACATTTTGTCTTGCGAGTTGAACGTCCATAGTACCCCACCTAAGGGTAGAGGGATCTGGCGGCTAAATTCAGACCTCCTGGTGGAACAGAGGGTTCAGCAAGCCCTCATGGAATTCTTTCACGATCAGATGACATTGGCCGACTTAGGCCAAACAAAGTCTGAGTGGTGGGAGATGGTGAAGGCCAGAACTCAAAGGCTGTTTCGCAATCTCGCCCGAAACATGCAGTCCTCCAGGTACAAGATGTATCTGGGTTTGCTTGGGAGGTTAGACATCCTGATCTCGCAGGGAGGTGACCCCGAGGACATTGCAGCGGTCAAAGCCCTGATTTGGAGTTATCAGTATGACAGGTACGCCTCCCTTGTAAAAGAGAGGGATCATGGGTCATACCGCTCGCCCGATCCTTATCTTAGCTGCAAGCGGAAGGAAGGTACCAAGTCCATCCCTAGTCTGCGGGGCACCGACGGGACCCTAGAGGAGTCTCCTCGCGGGATTCTGAAGGTGGTCCGCGACTACTATATTGAGCTCCTCGGAAAGGGCAGCCCCCAATGTAGCAAGGAGGGAACCTCCCACGGGAGAAGGGTGGATGACTTCTTGAGCGAGCTCACGCTCCCTGAGCATAGCGACCTCTCTTTTGACAAGTTGGTCAGCGAGATCACCATAGAAGAGGTCACAGAGAGTATCCAACAGCAGAACAAGTGTAAGTCACCAGGTCCTGATGGTCTGACGGCCGAGTTTTACCAACAGTTCTGCAACCTCTTGGCCCCTCATCTGACAGAGGTGTTTAATGAGAGCTTGGCTCAAGGATTATTGCCACCCTCGATGAGGACTTCTGCCCTGATCTTGCTGTCCAAGCCGAATGTGCTCGACACAGCGGATGTGGGGAACTGGCGCCCCATATCCCTGTTAAATGTCGACAGGAAGGTCCTGGCAAAAATTTTGATGAAACGAGTACAGGGCCTAGCGAGGCGTGTCCTATCCACCTCCCAGTACTGTTCAATCGGGGGCAGAACTGTCTTTGATGCAGTTTTCAAAGTCAGGGAAGCCCTCGAGAAGTGCAGGGCCGGAGAAAGGGGGATATACCTTCTGGCACTTGATCAGTCCAAAGCTTTTGATCGGGTAGATCACCGTTATCTGTGGTCAGTCTTGCGGAAGTATGGCTTGCCGGGAAAATTCATCAATTGGATAATCACCTTGTACAGAGGGGCCGAAAGCTTCGCTCTTGTGAACGGGTGGAGGGGCAGGACGTTTAGGATCCGATCCGGGGTCCGGCAAGGCTGTCCTCTCAGCCCACTCTTGTACGTGTTTGCAGTCGATCCCTTCATCCGAAGGGTCGAGGCGAGCACGTTACAGGGAGTGGCCAGGGCTCCGGAGAGGCCTTTACGCATTGTTGCCTACGCTGATGACATTTCCATAGTGGTCTCCGATACTCAGGAGGCCACAGAGGTGGATGATTTAATCCTAGCGTATTCTGCCGCTTCAGCCACTCGTGTCAACAGGGACAAGAGCGTAGTTTTCTGGTGCGGGAAAGAGGGGGACCAGTTCCCTCTTCCAGACGGTTTCCCGAGGGCCCGGCCTGAAATTAAGATCTTGGGGGTGGTGTTCTTACCAGGGGATATGGCTCTCAGGAACTGGACCGAACGGCTTGCCATAGCAAGGTGGAGGAGAGCCACAGGTGGAAACTGACGTTCAGAGAACGGGTGAACCTGATCAAGACCTATGTTCTGACCGTATTTGGCTACGTCAGTAACATCTTCCTTTTGCCCAGGTCCCTCCACGCTCGGATGTTTGCGCTGTTCTTCCGCATGTTGTGGGGGAACAGGCTGAACCTCATCAAGAGAGAGGTCACTTACCTGGCCAGAAAAGACGGGGGTCTGGCCATGGTCAACCCCACAGTATTTTTAACTAACAACTAAGAAGCTTCTTGACGGGAGGGTCCTGGCCACCCACTTTGGCATTCAGCTTGCTTTGAAGGATTGCCCGCCAAGTACTCTCGCCTCGGGATTGAAAAACCATCAACTCCAGGCGCCTTCCGGAGAAATACCGAGACGTGGCGTTTCTCTCCTTCCACGGTAGACTTTACATTTGAGGGAACTTGAAGTACAGGAACATAACGGATCGCGGTTGTCCTCGGGTGGAATGTTCCGGGGAAGTGGAGTCCATGGACCACTTCCTCCTCGAGTGCCCCTTTAACGTACAGGTCTACAAAGAGGTCTCAGCCGCCTTGGGCATCCCCTGCTTATCCCGCTGGACTTACGCGGAGTGGGCGTACGGGACATCCAACTCACGGGGGAGGGCTTTTGATTTGGGCACTCTTTACGTAGTCAGTTCAGTGGTTAAGTATTTCACTTGGATGGCACGCTGTCAGGTTTCCCTTCAACGTAAAGACCTTTCCTGTCAGGTGGTGGTAGCAGACATTCTGGGGGCGGTTCGTGGAATCTATACCACCGAAAGGGCCTCTATGGATTTGTCCATTTGGCAGCGTTTGTGGCGAAATCTCAAGGTCCACCCGCCTTCAACCGCGCCCTTGTCTTGGTGAATTCCAACTCTGTTTTCACCTTTCCCCCTTAGATTTTGAACTGGTTTTCTTTTTCATGGAAGGCTGCCACACTTTAGCAGATGAGTACCTTCCTCTGTGTATAGGTAGGGTAGTGTAGGGTAGTCAGGTTATGGTTTATGTTATTATGGTTTATGTTATGTTAATTATGCACGAGTGGGTTTTGCTTGATATCACTTGGGTTAGGGTGGAGGGTGGGTTTCTGATTTATGTATTATTTTTACGGACAATGTGGACTTTATGAACAATTTGTTTTGGGTGGGGGGTATTGTGGTGGAATCTCGGTAAAAATAAATTTAGTAAGCCGAGATTACCACGTGGCATGTGTACGTGCATATGCTGACGTATCGATCAGTTGGTTGCACGTGGCAAGATACGATCAGTAGTGTACGGAGCATGTGCAAGAATACAGGATGTAGTATTCCCCTCCTCCATTGTGCTGGACAAGCCATGCGGTCAAGCAGGAAGTTAATTCTTATTTGTATTGATTGGTCAAGAGAATGTGCGGGTGGAGCTTAAAATGGGAGGAGTTATATGCCTATATAAGGAGCCTGCACTATTGTCCGGGGCTCAGAACTTGTATTTTGGTGACATTAGTCCCTCTGAGTCCCGATCGGTGAACCGAATAAAGAATGTCTTCCTTCCTGAAGAAACCTGTGTCCATCTCTCTGTGCTTGGCTTCCGTCAGTTTCTCCGGTATCATTTGGTGCATTGGCCGGGAAGCTCATCGTTCAATGGTAGCTGAGAAGCAGAGGCGTGAGACGGTCTATCTTTGCCCACGTTCTCTACGGCTGCACCCCTGAACTTCTGCGTGGACCTCCCTTCGTCTCGGCGCCACTGGTCTGTTGTCCAGGAGATCATCGGCCTCTACGTAGTAAGTGCTGGGGTGTCCCCGTCGATGAGTGTGAACTCAGGTTCAGGAACGAGGAGGTAAGACGACCGCTGTTTTAGACGGCGGACCCACTAGGATTATACCGATTGTGCGGTAGGCCCATAAGGGGTTAAATCTGTGTATGGAATCTGCCCCCTCTGTCAGAGGGAAGGAGCGAAGGCGCACCGCTCAATCGAACGCTCTTTAGTAAGACCGTTTGATTTGGTTTGGAGTCAGGCGGGGTTCTGTGTAAATAGCCCTAGCCGGACACCGGTGTCTTGTCTAGACTAGCGTTCTAGGGTGTACAATATTGTACGCTAACTACAAATGATATTTTACCAAAAAAATAAAAATATCTGTGGGTGGATTGGCGCTATTAATACTAATACAAAGGTGTAAACACAGCAACTACCCCCAAGTGCCAAGAAAATCACCCAAAGGCACTATACAAATGGGTACAAGAAAAATACATAGAAGGGGGGTGCTATATAGACATAAAATACTTATATCTGTACATCGAAGGTCTCTCAGCAGATAACCAAATCAATCTAGAAAAACAAACAGAATGCACATAGCATAATACTGTATGAGGAAAATAGAATGGATAATGATGGTATTGGGTCACTCACGATAAACAGAGCCTATTATAGCAGGCTCTGACTGTATAGGCTCTTCAGAATCTCTGTATGCTGTATATTCCAACAGGATCAGCTCCAGAATCAGCTCCAGCCTCCTCTTAGTATTCTTCCAATCACACCAGAAAAAACAAATGGTAAGGTGTAAAAGAATTTATTAAGAATACTAATAAAACAAGTTGAATAAAAAAGTAATGAAGCACTACGAGTTTCGACTTTCCGTCTTCTTCAAAGGTGCATAACATACAAGTCCATCTAATCTCTTTAAATACATCCGGAGCTATCAATTTTCGCGGGTAAACGTTCACATTACGTCCGTGTTATGATGTCACTTCCGGATCAGTCGGCTTGGTTTGCGTCAAATGACGTCATCACGGTTCCACCCGTCTAGTGTCCTTCAACCCGGATGTTAATGCATACGGACACCATCTTTATGCCTGGCATTATACTCATAAACTATATTTTGATGAGGGAAAATAGATCAGGTAGAACTACAACATTCATTTTATAGAAATCCGCTTATAAAGCTAATTAATATATATTATTTTCTACAATATTAGGAGAATTATGAAAAAAAATTTCAAAGTTCCTATTGAAACCAAAATAAGACTTATCGATAAAAAAAGGAAGGGGGGAGGTTTAAAGAGTGTAACACCCCCTCTCAAGGAAAACAAAATTTAATTGGGAGAGGAAACTTTTCTTAATGGAAAAAATATCCATAAACATGAGTAAAAAATATATGTAAAAATATATATAATAAAAAATATATAATACAAAATATATAATCGGGGTCAGATCTTCTAAATAAGGGCTGCCATCTCAAAGTCCACATTGAGCCCGCCCGGAGTCAGTGTTCCTAGATCAAAGATCCACCTCATCTCACAGCGGCTCAATGTGGACTCGAGATGACCTCCCCTCCAGTGGGGTTTAATGGCCTGAATCCCAAAAAAATTGAGCCCTGCAGGGTTTCCGCCATGAGCATTTAAAAAATGTGTAGAAACACTAGGTTTTAAAAAACCTCTCCTTATATTGTAGATATGCTCACGTATCCTTGTTTTTAAAATTTCTTGAAGTTTTCCCCACATATTGGAGTCCACAAGGACACGTGAGCAAATACACCACATTCTTAGTGTGACAGGTAATAAATGAATTGATTTTAAAATTAACAGAGCCAATCTTAGAGTGGAAAGCTTCTATTTTCTTCGGTTTATTCTGGTAGTTCCTACAGCCCATACAATCCCCACAATAATGGAAACCTTTCTGTGGGGATTTGTTGATGGTTAGAAAGTTTTCTTTCAATTTAGGAGCTTCTAAATAACTCGAGGTTAATTTCTGTCTTAGATTTTGCGCCCCTCTAAAAATTAGTTTGGGTTTGTCGTGAAGGTATGGTAGGATTTCTTCATCCTGTTGGAGGATATACCAATGTTTGTTAAAGATTTTTTAAGCTCTCTATGGTCTTGACTATAGTTACAGATGATAGGTATTTTATCCTGTTTTTCCTCTAATGTAGTTTTTGATTTATACTCTAATAGAGTGTTCCTTTCCATATTTCTAACTGATTTTATCTCCTGATCCAAGAGTTCGTTACAGTATCCTTTCCTTACAAATTGCTCTTTTAAAATTCGGGTTTGGGAATCGAAAGTTTCTATTTTTGTACAATTCCGTCTCATGCGTAGGAATTGACCCTTCGGTATGTTCTCCAACCATGGACGGAAATGGCAACTTTCTTTGTGAATATACCCATTTACATCAACCGGCTTAAAAAAAGTGCATGTATCAATACTATTCCCTGTAGCCGAGATTTCTAGATCCAAGAAATTGATTTTATGCTGGCTGTATTCCTGAGTGAGCTTAACATTCCACTCATTAGAATTAAAAAAATTGAAAAATTCCAAAAAGGTGGAATGGTCTCCCCTCCAAATAATAAAAATGTTGTAGTTCTACCTGATCTATTTTACCTCATCAAAATATAGTTTATGAGTATAATGCCAGGCATAAAGATGGTGTCCGTATGCATTAACATCCGGGTTGAAGGACACTAGACGGGTGGAACCGTGATGACGTCATTTGACGCAAACCAAGCCGACTGATCCGGAAGTGACATCATAACACGGAAGTAATGTGAACGTTTACCCGCGAAAATTGATAGCTCCGGATGTATTTAAAGAGATTAGATGGACTTGTATGTTATGCACCTTTGAAGAAGACGGAAAGTCGAAACGCGTAGTGCTTCATTACTTTTTTATTCAACTTGTTTTATTAGTATTCTTAATAAATTCTTTTACACCTTACCATTTGTTTTTTCTGGTGTGATTGGAAGAATACTAAGAGGAGGCTGGAGCTGATTCTGGAGCTGATCCTGTTGGAATATACAGCATACAGAGATTCTGAAGAGCCTATACAGTCAGAGCCTGCTATAATAGGCTCTGTTTATCGTGAGTGACCCAATACCATCATTATCCATTCTATTTTCCTCATACAGTATTATGCTATGTGCATTCTGTTTGTTTTTCTAGATTGATTTGGTTATCTGCTGAGAGACCTTCGATGTACAGATATAAGTATTTTATGTCTATATAGCACCCCCCTTCTATGTATTTTTCTTGTACCCAATATTGTACGCTAGGTCGGAGGGACCGGGAGACTAAGCGGCGTCTGTGTAAATTCGGTCCGCTAGCTCTCAACCTATCTTGGCTAAGTGGGAAGGCGTGTAAATTTGGAACCCACTAGACTATTGATAGAGTAGAAAGACTAAAAGGGTTCTGTTGTAAATTCCGCCCTCTAGTTCGCTATATGTGGTGCTTGGGCAGTGTGGCTAACCAAAACGGATGTAGATAGTTTTAGGTAGTCCATCAAGGTACTGGCCAATAGTTTAGTTGGGATTGTATATGTGTTAAAGATTGTTAGTAAAGTGTATATCTTGTTAGATAGCGCGAGCTCAGCCGTCTAGCGAGAGTGTTAATAGTGTGTTGCTGTATTATAGTGCACGGTACCATAACCCTGCATATTTACTGACACTGTATATAAGTACTAATCATTGTCGTCCATTGCATGTTTAACACCATAACCACTAATAATTGTATTGTGACCTTAAATTGTACTTTGACCTGTGCTAACCGTACTGTAACTGCTATTTGTAAAAGACGATGGGGTATGTTATAGACGGGTAATTCATATATAGAGAATTATAGCGTGGGTGACTGTATAGTTTCGCCAAAGGGCATAATACCGATTACTTAGTGACTGGTGTAACAGCTGTGTATGTACGGGAATTCCCTGAGTGTTTTTATTGTGTTACTGTGTACGTTTCACTTAGTAACTGTACCACGTGGTACTGTTGCCGGAAGAAACGGGTGTGACTGTTGAATAGAGCGTGTGTATAGAATTCGTTGTCAACGACGCTCCATTGATAAGTATGGGCACGTCGGAGTCGACGATTTTGAAACCCTTAGGATGTATGGTAAAGAATTTTAAAAAGGGATTCACAGTATGTGATTTTGTGGTTAAAATGTCTCCTGCCCGTTTGATCACCTTGTGCACTAGGGAATGGCCTACTTTGGTTGCGGCATGGCCGCCACGTGGCAGTTTGGATCCAAATCTGGTACAGCGTGTACACGTGGCTGTATCAGGTAGGCCTGAACTTTACGGACAGTTTCCATACATTGATTGTTGGAGGCAGGCCGTAAACGACTCGCCAAGATGGATCCGAATATGCCACGAGGAGCAATGTCGCCTCATGGTGGCCAGGACTTGTTTGTCCACTAGGACCATGGTTAGGCCCATTTTGGACACGCCCCCTGAGTCCGAGATCCCTATGCCGCCCCCTTATTTCCCTGTAGGGGGAGGTGATACAAGTACAAGAAGTTCCACACCCCCTCCCCCGTTGTCCCCACCTACTTCCACTTCCTCCTCCAGCTCAGTATCCACCCCTCGCCATAAGCAACCTCCCCTTCCGGCACCAGCCCCCGTTCAGTCCATCTATCCTGATGTGGCGCCACTTCAAGCTTCCGGTCAGGCTTCCTCTAGCCCGGCTCGGAACATTCTCTTCACCGGCCTTCCCCACAATAAAGCCTCTACATTCCCACGTCTTACTACCCCCCGACCGGAACCTCTAACCGACGCCCCTCCACGAAGCCCTATACTAACCCGACAACTGACCGGTACCCAAAAACCTAAACATTACCAGATGCCTCTTCGTTTGAATCCTGGGTCAGCCTACCTTGATGCTTTAGGTCAGATGGTGTATGCTGACCCAGTCTTCGTATATGTCCCGTTAACGACTACCGATCTCTTGAATTGGAAGACCCACAATTCCTCGTATACTGAAAAGCCACAAGCCATGACCGACCTGTTCACCTCGATAGTCCAGACGCATAATCCCACTTGGGCTGATTGCCAGCTATTATTAATGACATTATTTAACAATGAGGAGAGGACTAGGATAAATCAAGCGGCTAATAAAGCACTGGAGGAAGAAGCCCGTACTTTAAATCAAGCAAATCCAGCAGCATGGGCCGCAACTCATTATCCTAATACTGATCCCGACTGGGATGTTAATGGTGCAGATATGGTTCATCTAAAAGCCTACAGAGACGCTATAATTGCTGGCATGAAAGCCGGAGGGAAGAAAGCCATAAATATGTCAAAGACAGTTGAGGTGATTCAGAAAAGTGATGAAGCGCCCAGTGTCTTTTATGACCGATTATTGGAGGCATACCGCCTGCATACCCCCTTTAATCCGTAAGACACCGAGAATTCCCGAATGGTAAACTCGGCCTTTGTCAGCCAAGCCTACGGAGATATTAAGCGTAAGCTACAGAAGTTAGAAGGGTTTGCAGGAATGTCTATCACCCAACTAATGGAGGTAGCAAATAAGGTATATATGAATAGGGAATCAGAAAGTAAGAAAGAGGAAGAGCGCAAGATGCATAAAAAGGCGGATATGCTAGCGGTAGCGATCGCAGGCGTCGATAGACGGGGCCCAGATGGAGGCGATAGTAAGTGGAATAGGGAGCCCTTGAGTAGGAATCAGTGCGCGTATTGCAGAGAAGAAGGGCATTGGAGAAGCGAGTGTCCAAAAAGAGAGCAGTACGAGAGAGACCCACCGAGGGCAGGTTATGGAAACTTTAGAGGCAGGGCGAGAGGTAGAGGAGGTCCCGGAGGGAGTAATGGTAATAGAGGAAGTGTAAGAGAGGATAGATACTATCCCGCAGCGCAAAGGTCCCGCGATAGAGAAGATAGGGACTTTGTAGGATTGGCTGACACGGTTATGGAGAGCTATTGATACCGACCGGGCTCCATCCCCCTTGGTCGAGCGGAGCCTATGGTCGATGTATCAATAGGGGGAAAAAGGAGTGCGTTCATGATCGACACTGGTGCTGAACATTCAGTGGTGACTGAGTTGCTCCTCCATCTGGAAGAACTATTACCGTAATAGGAGCAACTGGAAGAAGTGCTGCAAAACCGGTTCTTAAAAGTCAACTCTGTACATTGGGAGGCCACGTAGTAAAACATCAATTCCTTTACATGCCTGAATGTCCAGTCCAACTGTTGGGACGTGATTTGCTATCCAAATTACAAGCGCAGATTACGTTCCTACCAAACGGAACAACCTCCCTAAAGTTTAATGGACCTTCAGGTATTATGACATTATCCGTACCAAAGGAAGAAGAGTGGCGACTTTATACAGCGTTGACTAGCCAAAACCCTAAGAGTGATGAATCCTTATTCAACATACCAGGAGTTTGGGCAGAGAACAACCCACCAGGACTGGCCCGCAATATTCCACCTATTCGAATTGAACTAAAGCTTGGGGTTTATCCAGTGAGCCTACGGCAATATCACATCCCGCAGAAGGCTAAGAAGAATATTCAATCTTATCTGGATAAGTTCATACGGTATGGTATCCTAAAATTCTGTACTTCCCCCTGGAACACCCCATTGCTGCCTGTTCAAAAGCCCGGTACAGATGAGTATCGCCCTGTGCAGGACTTGAGAGCAGTCAATGATGCGGTTGTAAGTATACACCCAGTTGTGCCCAATCCATATAACCTGCTTGCTTTAATTCCGGGCGGGGCTACCTATTTTACAGTCTTAGACCTCAAAGATGCCTTCTTTTGCCCCCGAATTGCTGCAGAAAGCCAATGTATCTTCGCTTTCCAATGGGAAAATGCTGTAACGGGCTCGAAACGCCAGATGACTTGGACAAGACTGCCCCAAGGGTTTAAAAACTCACCTACCCTATTTGGTTCAGCTCTGAGTCAAAATCTACTGGATTTCAAGTCCATCCCAGGAGAGTGTGTATTATTACAATATGTAGACGACTTGTTGATAGCAGCAGTCACAAGAGAAATATGTCAGCAAGCAACACACGATCTACTACACCTTCTCTGGAAGGCAGGATACAAGGTGTCTAGGAAGAAGGCTCAGTTGTGTCTGCCAACTGTCAAATATCTGGGATTCCATATCTCTGAAGGTCAAAGGATAATGGGGCCAGAGAGAAAATAAGCTGTGTGCCAAATACCAATACCCAAGAATAGAAGACAAGTGCGAGAGTTCTTGGGGGCAGCAGGCTTCTGTAGGATATGGATAACCAGTTATGCGATATTGGCGAAACCTCTGTATGCAGCTATCAAGGGTACAGAACACGACCCCTTCCTATGGACTCAAGAACAGCAAATGGCATTTGTAGATGTGAAGAGGGCTTTGATGAGTGCCCCAGCATTAGGTCTACCTGATCACACCCGACCATTCTACCTGTATGTAGCAAAGAAGAATGGCTGTGGGAGTATTGACACAGTACTTGGGATCATGGCAAAGACCTGTTGCCTATATGTCTAAGCAATTGGATGCAGTGGCCAGCGGACTTCCACCTTGTCTAAGAGCCGTAGCTGCAGCCGCCCTGCTGGTAGCTGAAGCCGATAAACTCACTCTGGGTCAAGAACTTTATGTACGAGTCCCACATGCGGTACAGATGTTGTTGGATTACAAAGGAAATCATTGGTTCTGTAATAGCCGTATGACCAAGTATCAAGCAATGTTGTGTGAAAACCCAAGAGTGCATTTAGAGACTGTAAATACTTTAAATCCAGCTACCCTTTTGCCGCAACCTACTGAAAGTCAACATGATTGTTTGGAAGTGATGGATGAAGTATTTTCAAGTAGACCAGATCTTCGTGATTTTCCCATCCAGAACCCCGATGTCCAATATTATACAGACGGCAGTAGTTATGTGAAAGAAGGGATTCGCTATGCAGGATATGCAGTAACGACGATAGATAAGGTGATAGAAGCTCGGCCACTGTCAAAAGGATCATCAGCACAAAAGGCAGAATTGATAGCACTGACACGAGCATTACAATTGGCTGAAGGTTTGAGAGTAAACATCTACACGGACTCCAAGTATGCGTTTTTAACCACTCATGCCCACGGAGCTTTGTATAAAGAAAGAGGACTATTGAATTCAGAGGGCAAAAAAATCAAGTACGCAGCTGAAATACTACAACTATTGGAAGCAGTATGGGAACCGAAAGAAGTCGGTATTATACATTGTCGAGCGCATCTGAGAGGAGATGGTGATGTAACCAAAGGAAATCGGATGGCAGATAGTGCAGCTAAGCGTGCCGCTGAATCAGGAAGACAGGAATATGTGGAACATATAGCTGCTCTTATTCCAACTCCACTGTCTCAATGGACTCCAGTTTATACAGCTCAAGAAGAGGAGTGGTTAAAGACTGAACCTGGAAAGTATTTGGAGAACAAATGGTATCAGTTAGAAGATGGGAGAATAGTTATTCCAGCATCACTAGCGGTAGAAATTGTTCAAAACTATCATAATGGGACGCATTCTGGAAGAGATAGTACAGAAGAATCTCTCAGAAAACATTTCTACATACCAAGATTGTCCAACTTAACTCAAGCCATTGTACGAAGATGTGTAACGTGTGCTAAAAATAATGCAAGGCAAGGACCAGTAAAGCCACCAGGAGTTCAGTATATGGGGGGACTCCCTATGTCCGATCTACAAATTGACTATACAGTAATGCCTAAATCTGGTGGACATCGCTACCTACTAGTAGTTGTGTGCACCTATTCAGGCTGGGTAGAAGCATGTCCTACTCGTACAGAGAAAGCAGGAGAAGTTGTGAAATTCCTGCTACGAGAAATAATACCCCGATATGGACTACCCTGCTCTATAGGATCGGACAACGGCCCAGCTTTTGTTCATCAGTGCCTACAACAACTGACTCATATGCTTGGTATAAAGTGGAGACTTCATGCGGCATATAGACCTCAGAGTTCTGGTAAAGTAGAGAGAATGAATAGAACTATTAAGAACCAGTTGGCAAAGATGTGTCAGGAAAGGCAGCTTAAGTGGAACGTCCTTTTGCCCATAGCTCTGTTGCGAATTCGCAGTACACCTACCAGAAGGATGGGTCTCTCTCCTTTTGAGATCATGTATGGGCGTCCACCTCCCGTACTTGGTAACTTAAGGGGGGATTTGAGTCAGTTGGGAGAAGGAATTACCCGGCAGCAGGTTGTAGAGTTGGGTAAGACTATGGAGGAGGTACAGAAATGGGTACAAGATAGATTACCTGTGAATATTTATCCCCATGTTCATAGTTACCACCCAGGAGACCAAGTGTGGATTAAAGAGTGGAATAATGTACCGTTAGGGCCCAAGTGGAGAGGTCCTTATGTTGTTCTTTTGTCTACCGCTACAGCGATAAAAGTGGCCGAAGTGACTCCGTGGATTCATCATTCCAGGGTTAAACCAGCAGCGGTAGATTCTTGCCAAGTTACATCAGATCCAGAGAATCCCTGCAAGATCCGGTTAAAACGCACGACTCAGTCGGAGTGACGAGGAAACTTGTGGATTACAAATTTTATTGTTTCAGAGATTGGTAAGGGAGTGTTTAGACGGCCATAATAAAGCCTGTCCGCTCACCGACGTGTGATTTAAAAGTCAGGAAAGTCTCGAAGGGACCCCTGTGAAGACGAGCAGAACTCCAAATCCAGGCCATCCTGCAGCAGCATGCCAAGGACGCTGTGAAATCCAGGAGGCAGAAGGCCATTGGGGGTAGGAGGGACATGTCCCCAGGTGAGGAGTCCAGCAGGGACTCTGATGCCAACACCCATCACTCACCTGGGGAGCCATGTACCTCAGCCCTTGCTACACCAGGCGGCGCAGCTGAGACAGAGAGGAAGGCCAGAGAGAAGGACAGTGAAGCAGAGTGGGAAGGAAAGAAAGGAGAAGAGTGGAGGCTGAAAGTGCAGGACAGGGGTCGAGAGGTGATTAAGGAGTCTCTCCTCAGGTTTGGTGACGAACTTGGGGAGGGCTCCGTTAAAGAAAAGAAAAAGAAGAACATCGCCCGGTGTCAGCCTGAGACCTCTGTCAGTGGGTCTGGAGATTCCACGGAGGAGGGTGAGTTCTCTAATGCTGAGTTTAATTACAATGAAGATTATTTTTCAGGCCTTGCAGAAGCCTTTGGGCCAGGGATACTAACCCTACAGGTGGCAACACCTGTATGCCCCAGGAGTCTGCACACCCTGCCTCTGTGGATGTATCTGGACCCCCCCACCGCCCTCCATGGTGACAGGGAGACCATCCCCACCGGTACTGTGGTGGGTACCGGTGATCCCATGGAGGGCCCTTCTCCCTTCCCATTCCCCCCCTTCCTTGCCTTCCCTCTGACCTTCCTCTTCATGTGGTTGTGCCCTCTGGAGTAGTTGGATCCTCTGCCTCCTGTCCTCAGGCGGCTGCTGGGCAGGATGGCACTGGATGGGTCAGTCTGGAGCAAGGTGTGGCAGGCTGCTCCATGAAAGGTGCTGCCTCAGTTCCCGGCGCTGTGCAGCCTATTGGGGGGAAAGACTGTCGCTGGACCCTCCATAGTGACTGCTCCTGAAGTGGAGCGGCCCTGTGGGGGGAGGAGCAGCCCTGTGGGGGGGGGGGGGAATAGCGGCGCCGTTGGACCTTCCATGAAGGTTGCTGCAGTAGCTGGGGCTGTGCAGCACCAGAGCATGCTGATCAATGGCCCTCCTTCTCCCTCTGCTCCCTTAGAGGAATTTTGGTTGTTTTCCCCTGTCTGTGAGTCTCCTCCCCTGTTTGTCTCCCAGCCTGCTTCCCTCTATGTGTCTCAGTTTGTTACCCAGTCTGTTCCCCATCATGTACTGGCTAACTATGCTGCAGGTGCCACTGGCACTGAAATGGGTACAGAGATTTGTGATGCTGCTGGAGATGGTGATGTGGTGAAAGGAAATCGGATGGCAGATAATGCAGCCAAGCGTGCCGCTGAAAATCGGGACAAAAGGAATATGTGGAGTGTATAGCTGCTCTCATACCAACCCCTCTGTCTCAATGGACTCCAATTTATACAGCTCAAGAATCAGAGTGGTTAAAGACTGAAGCTGGGAAGTACCTGGAGAATAATTGGTATCAGTTAGAAGATGGAAGGATAGTTATCCCAACATCGCTAGCTGTAGAGATTGTCCAGAACTATCACAATGGGACACATTCTGGGAGAGATAGTATGGAAGAATCTCTTAGGAAGCATTTCTACATACCAAGATTGTCCAACTTAACTCAAGCCATTGTACGAAGATGTGTAACGTGTGCTAAAAATAATGCAAGGCAAGGACCAGTAAAGCCACCAGGAGTTCAGTATATGGGGGGACTCCCTATGTCCGATCTACAAATTGACTATACAGTAATGCCTAAATCTGGTGGACATCGCTACCTACTAGTAGTTGTGTGCACCTATTCAGGCTGGGTAGAAGCATGTCCTACTCGTACAGAGAAAGCAGGAGAAGTTGTGAAATTCCTGCTACGAGAAATAATACCCCGATATGGACTACCCTGCTCTATAGGATCGGACAACGGCCCAGCTTTTGTTCATCAGTGCCTACAACAACTGACTCATATGCTTGGTATAAAGTGGAGACTTCATGCGGCATATAGACCTCAGAGTTCTGGTAAAGTAGAGAGAATGAATAGAACTATTAAGAACCAGTTGGCAAAGATGTGTCAGGAAAGGCAGCTTAAGTGGAACGTCCTTTTGCCCATAGCTCTGTTGCGAATTCGCAGTACACCTACCAGAAGGATGGGTCTCTCTCCTTTTGAGATCATGTATGGGCGTCCACCTCCCGTACTTGGTAACTTAAGGGGGGATTTGAGTCAGTTGGGAGAAGGAATTACCCGGCAGCAGGTTGTAGAGTTGGGTAAGACTATGGAGGAGGTACAGAAATGGGTACAAGATAGATTACCTGTGAATATTTATCCCCATGTTCATAGTTACCACCCAGGAGACCAAGTGTGGATTAAAGAGTGGAATAATGTACCGTTAGGGCCCAAGTGGAGAGGTCCTTATGTTGTTCTTTTGTCTACCGCTACAGCGATAAAAGTGGCCGAAGTGACTCCGTGGATTCATCATTCCAGGGTTAAACCAGCAGCGGTAGATTCTTGCCAAGTTACATCAGATCCAGAGAATCCCTGCAAGATCCGGTTAAAACGCACGACTCAGTCGGAGTGACGAGGAAACTTGTGGATTACAAATTTTATTGTTTCAGAGATTGGTAAGGGAGTGTTTAGACGGCCATAATAAAGCCTGTCCGCTCACCGACGTGTGATTTAAAAGTCAGGAAAGTCTCGAAGGGACCCCTGTGAAGACGAGCAGAACTCCAAATCCAGGCCATCCTGCAGCAGCATGCCAAGGACGCTGTGAAATCCAGGAGGCAGAAGGCCATTGGGGGTAGGAGGGACATGTCCCCAGGTGAGGAGTCCAGCAGGGACTCTGATGCCAACACCCATCACTCACCTGGGGAGCCATGTACCTCAGCCCTTGCTACACCAGGCGGCGCAGCTGAGACAGAGAGGAAGGCCAGAGAGAAGGACAGTGAAGCAGAGTGGGAAGGAAAGAAAGGAGAAGAGTGGAGGCTGAAAGTGCAGGACAGGGGTCGAGAGGTGATTAAGGAGTCTCTCCTCAGGTTTGGTGACGAACTTGGGGAGGGCTCCGTTAAAGAAAAGAAAAAGAAGAACATCGCCCGGTGTCAGCCTGAGACCTCTGTCAGTGGGTCTGGAGATTCCACGGAGGAGGGTGAGTTCTCTAATGCTGAGTTTAATTACAATGAAGATTATTTTTCAGGCCTTGCAGAAGCCTTTGGGCCAGGGATACTAACCCTACAGGTGGCAACACCTGTATGCCCCAGGAGTCTGCACACCCTGCCTCTGTGGATGTATCTGGACCCCCCCACCGCCCTCCATGGTGACAGGGAGACCATCCCCACCGGTACTGTGGTGGGTACCGGTGATCCCATGGAGGGCCCTTCTCCCTTCCCATTCCCCCCCTTCCTTGCCTTCCCTCTGACCTTCCTCTTCATGTGGTTGTGCCCTCTGGAGTAGTTGGATCCTCTGCCTCCTGTCCTCAGGCGGCTGCTGGGCAGGATGGCACTGGATGGGTCAGTCTGGAGCAAGGTGTGGCAGGCTGCTCCATGAAAGGTGCTGCCTCAGTTCCCGGCGCTGTGCAGCCTATTGGGGGGAAAGACTGTCGCTGGACCCTCCATAGTGACTGCTCCTGAAGTGGAGCGGCCCTGTGGGGGGAGGAGCAGCCAAGTGGGGGGGGGGGGGAATAGCGGCGCCGTTGGACCTTCCATGAAGGTTGCTGCAGTAGCTGGGGCTGTGCAGCACCAGAGCATGCTGATCAATGGCCCTCCTTCTCCCTCTGCTCCCTTAGAGGAATTTTGGTTGTTTTCCCCTGTCTGTGAGTCTCCTCCCCTGTTTGTCTCCCAGCCTGCTTCCCTCTATGTGTCTCAGTTTGTTACCCAGTCTGTTCCCCATCATGTACTGGCTAACTATGCTGCAGGTGCCACTGGCACTGAAATGGGTACAGAGATTTGTGATGCTGCTGGAGATGGTGATGTGGTGAAAGGAAATCGGATGGCAGATAATGCAGCCAAGCGTGCCGCTGAAAATCGGGACAAAAGGAATATGTGGAGTGTATAGCTGCTCTCATACCAACCCCTCTGTCTCAATGGACTCCAATTTATACAGCTCAAGAATCAGAGTGGTTAAAGACTGAAGCTGGGAAGTACCTGGAGAATAATTGGTATCAGTTAGAAGATGGAAGGATAGTTATCCCAACATCGCTAGCTGTAGAGATTGTCCAGAACTATCACAATGGGACACATTCTGGGAGAGATAGTATGGAAGAATCTCTTAGGAAGCATTTCTACATACCAAGATTGTCCAACTTGACTCAAGCCATTGTAAGAAGATGTGTGTTATGTGCCAAAAACAACGCAAGGCAAGGTCCAGTGAAACCACCAGGAGTCCAGTGTATGGGAGGACTCCCTATGTCCGATCTCCAAATTGACTACACAGTAATGCCTAAATCCGGCGGACATAGTTACCTACTTGTAGCTGTGTGCACCTACTCAGGATGGGTAGAAGCATGTCCCACTCGTACAGAGAAAGCAGGAGAAGTTGTGTGATTTCTGTTGCGGGAAAAAATACCCCGATATGGACTACCATGTTCTATAGGATCAGATAATGGTCCAGCCTTTGTTCACCAGTGCCTACAACAACTGACTCATATGCTTGGTATTAAGTGGAAACTTCATACGGCATATAGGCCTCAGAGCTCTGGGAAAGTGGAAAGGATGAACAGAACTATTAAGAACCAATTGGCAAAGATGTGTCAAGAAACCCAACTCAAGTGGAATGTTCTTTTGCGCATTCGTAGTACACCTACCAGAAGGATGGGTCTCTCACCTTTTAAAATTATGTATGGGCGTCCACCTCCTGTACTTGGTAACTTAAGGGTTAAGGGTAAGACTATGGAGGAGGTACAGAAATGGGTACAAGATAGGTTACCTGTGAATATTTATCCACCTGTCCATTCTTATCATCCAGGAGACCAAGTTTGGATAAAGGAGTGGAACAGTGTACCGTTGGGGCCAAAGTGGAGGGGTCCTTATGTTCTTTTGTCTACCTCAACAGCTATAAAGGTGGCCGAAGTGATTCCGTGGATTCATCACTCCAGGGTTAAGCCAGCAGCAGCAGATTCTTGGCAAGTTACACCAGATCCTGAGAATCCCTGCAAGATCCGGTTGAAGATAGTGACCCAGTTGGATTGAAAGTGATTTTTGTGAAGAGTTCTGGTACAAGGGAACATCAACAAGAATCTACAAGTAGGTGTTTTGACGGCCACAATAAAGCCTGACCACCTGCCTACGTTTCATAGCCAGAGTGTCTTGAAGGGATCTCTGTGAAGGAAAGTGAGGATCAGAAGGACTCCATTCCCTGCAGCCCTTAAATCCTGGAAGCTGAGGTGCCATCGCACTGTCGAAGAGTTAGGAAGATGATGTCAGGAGTGATGTGTTTAATAATGTATTTGTGTGTGTTTTTAATTATTCAGGAAGGTAGAGGTCCCGACACACCAGGCTGTGAGGTTTGCATTAAGACTACGAAAACCGGCAATCGCATTTCCCAGACCCTTATTTGGCATTCCCAGTATGAGTGTAAAGGACATGTATCCAAGTGTAGATACTTAGGTATAGATTATAGTGTATGCCATTTAGGAGCAGGAGAACCTAAGTGTTTTAGCCCTGAGTATCAACCCCGTACAATTTGGTTGACCCTTCGGAATGGAGACTCACAGGGGACCCTGATATATAAGACCATACTAGAAACCGTACATTCTCCAGGTGTTTTGCTATTTGATGCATGTAAGGCAATATCAGGTGGCAGAAAACCGTAGAATGTATGTGGAGATCTTAAATGGGAAAGAACGTATGGGTCTAATGATAAGTATATTTGCCCCAGTAGCAAGTATAAATCTATAGATCCAAAATGCCCAAATAAAAAATACAATTATTGTCCGCATTGGTCCTGTATGGGGTGGGCAACCTAGGGGCAGACAGTAGATAAGGATATGATTGGCACTAAGTTGCCTACCAAACCACATTGTAAGTCTATGGAGTGTAACCCAGTCCATATACTTATCAATGACCCAGAACTATTTATAGATAGGTTTGAGAACTTATTTGGGTTCCAGATATATGGAACAGGTTTCGATCCTGGGACAATATTATTTATAGGAATAGAGACCGATACTGTGGCAACCCAGACTCATCAGGTCTTTCATTCCTTCTATGAGGAGATGAATGTGGAAAATAAGATCCCCCATAATGCGAAAAACTTATTTATAGATCTAGCCGAAAGCATTGCTGGTAATCTTAATGTAATCAAATGCTATGTGTGTGGACGTCCTAATATGGGAGACCAATGGCCATGGGAAGCAAAGGAGGTAATGTATTCCGGTTCTGAGACAGTTGAACAGTTAATATCTTCTCAAACTGATTATCAAGCGAGTGTTAGAGGTAAATCTGAGTGGCGCTTAAAGACCTCCATTATAGGTTATGTTTGCATAGCAAGGAAAGGAATAATGTTTAATACATCTGTAGGAGAATTGACTTGTCTAGGGCAAAAAGCTTATAATGATGATACAAAAGATACAACTTGATGGTCAGCTTCAAATGTCTCAGAACCACCTAATCCGTTTGCAATTTATACCAGTTTAAAGGATGTGTGGTTTGACCTGCTACATCTAGTTGGAAAGCCCCAGCAAATTTGTACTGGATCTGTGGTAAGAAAGCCTATTCGGAGTTACCACAGGACTGGGAAGGGGCATGTGTGTTAGGTATGCTCAAACCATCCTTCTTCTTGTTGCCTATTGAAACAGGAGAGACTTTGGGAGTTAAGGTTTATGATGTGAATCATAAAAAGAAAAGGGGACCCCTAGAGATAGGTACCTGGGAAGATAATGAGTGGCCTCCCCAGCGTATTATAGATTATTATGGGCCAGCTACGTGGGCAGAGGATGGTACTTTTGGATATAGAACCCCAATATATATGCTCAACCGTATTATAAGGTTACAGGCAGTGGTTGAGATAATTACCAATGAGACATCACAAGCGCTCAATCTCCTAGCGAAACATAATACTAGGATGAGGACAGCAGTGTACCAAAATAGATTAGCCTTGGATTACCTATTGGCAGTAGAGGGAGGTGTATGTGGGAAGTTTAACCTAAGCAATTGTTGTCTTCAAATAGATGATGAAGGGCAAGCAATAGCTAAGCTTACTAGCCATATGGTTAAACTAGTGCATGTGCCTACCCAGGTATGGAAAGGGTATAATCCAAGTAGTTGGTTTGGTAATTGGTATGAGCAGTTTGGAGGACTTAAGGCATTGGTAGGTGGAGTCATGCTAATTTTGATGCTGTGCCTTCTCCTACCATGTCTGATTCCTTTGGTAGTTAGGTCTGTGCAGAGCATTATAGAGAATATAGCAGAGAGAAAGGCTGCTGCACAGATAATGGCTATATATAGGTATGAGGCTCTAAATCAGGAAGAATTCGTACAGGAAGAGGAATGTTGAGGAATTAATATCTTTAAGGAGTCGCAAAGTCTGGTCTGGTTCATGGCAACTTGAGGTGTAAGCAAACTATGGTTAAGTGATGCATCTGGAATTGTGAAATATCAGAAGCATCAAAGGGGAGAATGTGGTGGAATCGCAGTAAAAATAAATTTACTAGGACAAGATTGCCACGTGGTATGTGCACTTGCATATGTTGATGTATCAGTCGGTTGGTTGCACGTGGCAACGATACAATCAGTAGTGTAAGGAGCATGTGTAGGAATACAGGATATACGAGTATTTCCCCTACTCCATTGTGCTGGGCAAGCCATGTGGTCAAACAAGAATTTAGTCTCTATTCGGTTGATTGGATAAGAGTATGTGTAGGTTTAACTGATTATGGGAGGAGCTACATGCCTATATAAGGGACCTACACTGTATGATCAGGACTCAGACTTTGCTGTTTTTTGGTGACATTAGTCCCTCTGAGTCCCGGTCGGTGAATCGAATAAAGAATCTCTTCCTTCCTGAAGAAACCTGTGTCCATCTCTCTGTGCTTGGCTTCCGTCAGTTTCTCCGGTATCACTCCATGTGTCAGTTTCCTGACAGTGACATGTAATATAGCTTAGTTCTATCCAGATCTGTCAATAGGACTAAGGTTAAATGAATAATACATAGGTTAGTGGTAAACAAGCAACTATTAATATAATTTGCTAATTAGACATTTCTCACATCATAGAACATAATATAATACATTCCTCAAGTTATAACAGGATATACAAAAATAAGAAAAAGGGTTCCATAAATGATTACAATGTTGTTGCTGCAGATGGACCAATATTTTTCTATGGTGTTGTAGATGCAATCACAGACATGTTTAAACTCAGCGTATGACAAAACTCAATGGCTGATCTACTAAATTATGCCAGTAAAAAGGACAATGTGTGGATGTTTGTTGTGTTAGGATCCAAATATTAATACATATATTCCCCTAAGTAAAATGTAAAAACAAATTATCAGGATGACTAGTATACTAACAACTATAAATCTTACATGTGAAATCCATATTCTATGCATTAACAGGCTTATCAAGGGATATGTAGTCAGTGTATTCAAACACAGCAAATTCTCACTCCACCAGGATGGTATATGTATCAACAATTGTTGCAGAAATCTCCTTAAAGGTACACCATAGGCACCAAAACATATTTAGCTTAATTAAGTGGAACAGTCTTACTGCTCAAATCTTTGCCATTTAGGAATTAAAATGACACTATAATCACCAAAACAACTTTAGCTTAAATGACCACTATAGGCAGCCAGACCACTACAGCTCAATGAAGTGGTCTGGGTGCCAGGTCCATCTAGGGTTAACCCTGCAGCTGTAAATAGTTTCAGAGAAACTGCTATGTTTACGCTAGGGTTAATCCAGCCTCTAGTGGCTGTCTCATTGACAGCCGCTAGAGGCGCTTCCGCGCTTCTCACTGTTTTTCACAGTGAGAAGACGCTGACGTCTATAGGAAAGTATTGAGAAAGGCTTTCCTATGGAGTGATTGAATGCGCGTGCGGCTCTTGCCGCGCATGTGCATTCAGCAGATGACATTGGAAGAGGGATGAGAGTCCCCAGCGCGAGAGGTAAGAATTTAACCCCTTCCTCCCCTTCAGCCCAGCAGGAGTGGGACCCTTAAGGTGGTGGTGGGGGGGGGGAGGGAGGACCCAAAGACCCTATAGTGCAAGGAAAACAAGTTTGTTTTCCTGCCACTATAGTGGTCCTTTAATGAAGCATTTTTTTTTTCTACATAGATCATGCAGCTGAAGGATCACTGCTCAATTCTCTGCCATTTGGGAGTTAAATCACTTTCCTTTCTGTTCATGCAGCCCTAGCTACACTACCCCTGGCTGTGACTGACACAGCCTGAATGAAAAAATGGTTTAGCTTTAAGTCATATGTAACTTGCTTTAAAAGTTCTCCTGCACTGTAAATTGTACTTTAATTACACACAAGAGGCTCTTGCAGGGACTAGCAAGCTATTAACAGAGCAGGAGATAAGTTTGCTTTTAAGTTTAGGATCTAAATTAAACAGCATTTGCAATAAAGGAAGTGTAAACAACATTAGTTGACATTAGTTGAGTCTTTACAGGAAGTGTTTAGAAATTCTGTGTAAGTCTGTAGCAGATAATTGAGCAGTGAGACTGCATGTGCATGATCTGCATTAAGCGAAAGTTTGGATCATATGGATTGAAATTTTGGGGCTCCAGAAACCAGCCGGACAATCCTATGCTGAATAAGCCCATCAGATGCAGCGGGTGCAGAAAAAAACCAAAAAAAAACCCAAGAGTGAGTGAAAGGCAACCACACTGGCAGACAACACAGCAGATTCTCCTGGAACAGTGTCACGTATGCACCACAGGCAGTTAGGGACTAGTTATGAGACAGCTGGTTCTTGGTTTAGAAAGCGTATATTCTCGCAGATGATTACCAGGATACACAGTGGGCAGGCTTGACTGGCAGACCTTTCTAGACCAGTGGCACCCCCTCCAGGACCAGTACATGCTCCAACTAGACACCTCAATTTCCCCCAGAAGCCTATGCTCACTGGTTTTACATGTGTCCACCAATTTTATTTGAGTCAGTTTAATAAAACTGAAGTTTTGATTCTGCTCCTGGATGTCCTCTCATCTATGACTACTCTACATTGAGTACATCCTTGGTGGAGGATACCAACTAAAGCTTTAAGGATTGAGTAGTACCACAAATTCCTCAGACAAAAGTAACATGCTTATTAAACTCATGACTTTTCTACAGCGAGCACTAGAATGTGTTTTGTATTTACAGATTCTGCTCATTATACCTGGCTGAATGTTACATATGTCTGATGAATCATACTAAATATATGAAGACATCTGCATATCCCAATCTGCATATAGCCAATCAACAAGCGTTTGACTCGTGTGCCCTTAGAAGCCATCACAGCCATGCCTACTAATGGCATGGCTGTGATTGGCCAGTGCAGCATGTGACCCAGCCTCTATATAAGCTGGAGTCACATGAGCTCTTAGTGTAGGGAGAGGATTCCTTAATCTGTGATGGACATTACGAAAGAATTCTGGTGTTGAATCTGCAAACTAAAGCAATATTTTTGTGGGTGCTATACTACATTTTTGGCTGTGGACAGGCGGCTGCGCTTGTCTGTGATAACGCCCCCTGCCGTGCTAAACACACGTTCAAATAATTACACTGTGCAGGGCAGGCCAGCACCTCCAAGGCATAAAGGACAAGCTGAGGCTCTGTGCCCAATTTGGAGACCCAGAAGTTGAATGGGGCAGACCCATCAGTCAGTACGTGCAGTCCTTTTCCTTGGACAAGCTCACATTTATTAAGATGAACCAGGCATGGATCCCACCAGACTTTTCTGTACCTTGTGCAGAATAGACATTTATAACAGCCTCACCCAGCCATTGTTCTACTCAAGTGCACTTATAAAAAAAAAACCAGTATGTCCCAATATTTTGGGGGCTACCCCAATTGTTTGCAGGGCACTTTTCCTGGAAAGGGCTAGAGGGCTGCATAAGGAAGTAAAAAGGGGGTAAGAGTAGGACTTTTTTTAGAGCTATTTTAGGGCCCAAAAGTTCGGGTCCCTATTGACTTCAATCAGGTTTGGGTCAAGTTTAAGGGCCGAACTCGAACATCCAGGTGTCCGCTCATCTCTACTCTCCAGCCCTAGGCCAGTACATTAGATAGGACACTTTTTTGGGGTATGGGTTTGCACTTTGTTCCTGTCTTACGTATCAACTACTTGTTTAATCTATTTTTGCAGTAGTGTGTGCTTTGGAAAAATTTAAATGTAAACATTAATGAGTATTGAAAATTTAAATGTAAACATTAATGAGTATTGCTTCATCTCAAAAGCATGTCTTAACCCCTTAAGTCCGGCGGACGTATATTTACGTCCTTTTAAAAGCGGCTCTAAACGCCGCAGGACGTAAATATACGCCCTCCGTTGTTTTTAACTTACCCGGTCGCCAGCGGTCCCACGCCGGCGATCGCGGTTGGGGGGACTCCCAGGGAGCCCCCCCGCGGCAGATCTTCCTCCTCCGGTCCCTCCCGGTCACGTGAGAGTGAGGTCCTTGCGAGGACCTCACAATCACATGGCCGGGATAGCTGGCTCAGGCATTGCCAGCAGGGGGACTAACTGTAATGACAGTTAGTCCCCCTGCTGGCTGAAATCAAATTAAAATAAGTGTAAAATAAGTAAAAAAAAATATATATATATATGCATAGCAAGACCACTTAATGTTATCTCACATATATATTATTATTATTATTATTAAGTGTTCTTGCATAGCAAGACCACTTAATGTTATCTCACATATATATTATTATTATTATTATTAAGTGTTCTTGCATAGCAAGACCACTTAATGTTATCTCACATATATATTATTAAGTGTTCTTGCATAGCAAGACCACTTAATGTTATCTCACATATATATTATTATTATTAAGTGTTCTTGCATAGCAAGACCACTTAATGTTATCTCACATATATATTATTATTATTAAGTGTTCTTGCATAGCAAGACCACTTAATGTTATCTCACATATATATTATTATTATTATTCTTATTATTCTTATTATAGCCAAATTTGCCACCCTAACTCCTCCCACAGTTTTTACACTACATAGACAAAAATATACCAAAACGTGCAGATTGTTCCCGATCGGATTGCTATTACTTTGTGGAACGTTTCGCCGAATGGTTCCCGGAATATCGTCGTTCTTGTGGCGAAATTTGTCCCATAGGAATGAATGGCAAAGCTAGAGTGGGAGATGGCAAAAGCTGAAAAATCAGGTCATGATTTCTAAACTGCCACCACTCCCTCATTTTCAGGCCCACCTACACAAATCTTATATCAAAACGTTCAGCTATCCCTGCTGCCACTAGAAATGTCCACGGCTAAGCCATAGTCCTGATAGTTTTCACAATATGACCATTTGTTTGCAACTCACGCCTTCCATTGACATTCATTGAAACTCCACTCTGCAAAGCTCACATTTGAAGGGCAATTTCTAAACTGCGACTGTGCCTTTATTGTAAAAATCTCAGAGACATACTATACATCAAAATGTAGGTCTGGGTCTTGTGATTCTCACAATATAAAGCTCTTCACTGTAGGATTTATAGTTTTAAAAATATGACCGTTTGAAGATGGCAACCGCAAAAATACTCTGACCTGTGCCAGGCTGCAGCAGCAAGTGATGTCATAGACAAAGCCTTTTACACCTGCTAATGTTTTTATAACTGTATGTTTTAATGTAAATGTAAAGCACTTTGGGCAACAACATTGCAATTAAATGTGCTATATAAATAAATACTAACAGTTACTCCGCCCACTTAGTTGTAGACTACTGATGGAGGCAAGAACACTTCACACAATTTCCCCAGAAATTGTAGCTTTTCTAGTTATTCTTATTATTCTTATTATAGCCAAATTTGCCACCCTAACTCCTCCCACAGTTTTTACACTACATAGACAAAAATATACCAAAACGTGCAGATTGTTCCCGATCGGATTGCTATTACTTTGTGGAACGTTTCGCCGAATGGTTCACGGAATATCGTCGTTCTTGTGGCGAAATTTGTCCCATAGGAATGAATGGCAAAGCTAGAGTGGGAGCTGGCAAAAGCTGAAAAATCAGGACATGATTTCTAAACTGCCACCACTCCCTCATTTTCAGGCCCACCTACACAAATCTTATATCAAAACGTTCAGCTATCCCTGCTGCCACTAGAAATGTCCACGGCTAAGCCATAGTCCTTATAGTTTTCACAATATGACCATTTGTTTGCAACTCACGCCTTCCATTGACATTCATTGAAACTCCACTCTGCAAAGCTCACATTTGAAGGGCAATTTCTAAACTGCGACTGTGCCTTCATTGTTAATATCTCAGAGACATACTATACATCAAAATGTAGGTCTGGGTCTTGTGATTCTCACAATATAAAGCTCTTCACTGTAGGAATTATAGTTTTTAAAATACGACCGTTTGAAGATGGCAACCGCCAAAATACTCTGACCTGTGCAAGGCTGCAGCAGCAAGTGATGTCATAGACAAAGCCTTTTACACCTGCTAATTTTTTTATAACTGTATGTTTTAATGTAACTGTGAAGCACTTTGGGCAACAACATTGCAATTAAATGTGCTATATAAATAAATACTAACAGTTACTCCGCCCACTCTAGTTGTAGACTACTGATGGAGGCAAGAACACTTCACACAATTTCCCCAGAAATTGTAGCTTTTCTAGTTATTCTTATTATTCTTATTATAGCCAAATTTGCCACCCTAACTCCTCCCACAGTTTTTACACTACATAGACAAAAATATACCAAAACGTGCAGATTGTTCCCGATCGGATTGCTATTACTTTGTGGAACGTTTCTCCAAATGGTTCACGGAATATCATCGTTCTTGTGGCGAAATTTGTCCCATAGGAATGAATGGCAAAGCTAGAGTGGGAGCTGGCAAAAGCTGAAAAATCAGGACATGATTTCTAAACTGCCACCACTCCCTCATTTTCAGGCCCACCTACACAAATCTAATATCAAAACGTTCAGCTATCCCTGCTGCCACTAGAAATGTCCACGGCTAAGCCATAGTCCTGATAGTTTTCACAATATGACCATTTGTTTGCAACTCACGCCTTCCATTGACATTCATTGAAACTCCACTCTGCAAAGCTCACATTTGAAGGGCAATTTCTAAACTGCGACTGTGCCTTCATTGTTAATATCTCAGAGACATACTATGCATCAAAATGTAGGTCTGGGTCTTGTGATTCTCACAATATAAAGCTCTTCACTGTAGGATTTATAGTTTTTAAAATACGACCGTTTGAAGATGGCAACCGCCAAAATACTCTGACCTGTGCAAGGCTGCAGCAGCAAGTGATGTCATAGACAAAGCCTTTTACACCTGCTAATTTTTTATAACTGTATGTTTTAATGTAACTGTGAAGCACTTTGGGCAACAACATTGCAATTAAATGTGCTATATAAATAAATACTAACAGTTACTCCGCCCACTCTAGTTGTAGACTACTAATGGAGGCAAGAACACTTCACACAATTTCCCCAGAAATTGTAGCTTTTCTAGTTATTATTATTATTCTTATTATAGCCAAATTTGCCACCCTAACTCCTCCCACAGTTTTTACACTACATAGACAAAAATATACCAAAACGTGCAGATTGTTCCCGATCGGATTGCTATTACTTTGTGGAACGTTTCGCCAAATGGTTCACGGAATATCGTCGTTCTTCTGGCGAAATTTGTCCCATAGGAATGAATGGCAAAGCTAGAGTGGGAGCTGGCAAAAGCTGAAAAATCAGGACATGATTTCTAAACTGCCACCACTCCCTCATTTTCAGGCCCACCTACACAAATCTTATATCAAAACGTTCAGCTATCCCTGCTGCCACTAAAAATGTCCACAGCTAAGTCGTATTCCTTATAGTTTTCACAATATGACCGTTTGCAACTCACGCAGTCCATTGACATTCATTGAAACTCCACTCTGCAAAGCTCACATTTGAAGGGCAATTTCTAAATTGCGACTGTGCCTTCATTGTTAATATCTCAGAGACATACTATACATCAAAATGTAGGTCTGGGTCTTGTGATTATCACAATATAAAGCTCTTCACTGTAGGATTTATAGTTTTTAAAATACGACCGTTTGAAGATGGCAACCGCAAAAATACTCTGACTTGTGCAAGGCTGCAGCAGCAAGTGATGTCATAGACAAAGCCTTTTACACCTGCTAATGTTTTTATAACTGTATGTTTTAATGTAACTGTGAAGCACTTTGGGCAACAACATTGCAATTAAATGTGCTATATAAATAAATAACAGTTACTCCGCCCACTCCAGTTGTAGACTACTGGTGGAGGCAAGAACACTTCACACAATTTCCCCAGAAATTGTAGCTTTTCTAGTTATTATTATTATTATAGCCAAATTTGCCACCCTAACTCCTCCCACAGTTTTTACACTACATAGACAAAAATATACCAAAACGTGCAGATTGTTCCCGATCGGATTGCTATTACTTTGTGGAACGTTTCGCCAAATGGTTCTCGGAATATCGTCGTTCTTGTGGCGAAATTTGTCCCATAGGAATGAATGGCAAAGCTAGAGTGGGAGCTGGCAAAAGCTAAAAAAATCAGGACATGATTTCTAAACTGCCACCACTCCCTCATTTTCAGGCCCACCTACACAAATCTTATATCAAAACGTTCAGCTATCCCTGCAGCCACTAAAAATGCCATAGCTAAGCCATAGTCCTTATAGTTTTCAAGATATGACCATTTGTTTGCAACTCATGCCGTCCATTGACATTCATTGAAACTCCACTCTGCAAAGCTCACATTTGAAGGGCAATTTCTAAACTGCGACTGTGCCTTCATTATTAATATCTCAGAGACATACTATGCATCAAAATGTAGGTCTGGGTCTTGTGATTATCACAATATAAAGCTCTTCGCTGTAGAATTTATAGTTTTTAAAATACAACCATTTGAAGATGGCAACCGCGAAAAAACTCTGGCCTGTGCAAGGTTGCAGCAGCAAGTGATGTCATAGACAGGGCCTGCTAATGTTTTTATAAATGTATGTTTTAATGTAACTGTGAAGCACTTTGGGCAACAACATTGCAACATTGCAATTAAATGTGCTATATAAATAAATAATAACAGTTACTCCGCCCACTCCAGTTGTAGACTACTGGTGGAGGCAAGAACACTTCACACAATTTCCCCAGAAATTGTAGCTTTTCTAGTTTTTATTATAATTGCATACTGCAACACTGGTACTCTGCCCAACCTTACATCAACTGATCTTCCTGGACGTCCATTAGTGCCAGGGAAACAATCCACACTGGTACAGTCTGTATTGTGCCCATGGAGTGGCCTTTCCTTGTCTAGGTGTCCTTGGCATTACAATCGAGGCCTTGGGGGCCTTGTCCAATACATCCATACTGCATCATGGCATTGGTGGTGCTTTCATCTTGGGTCAGAGTGGCATTTGACATCACTTCAGGTCCAAGGTTGGGACAGACATTGCCAGAGAACCTGGCACCCTCCGTGATGACTACTATAAATAGGTCTATTGGAAGTTTTATAGCAATACAGGTTTTGGGTTCCAAATCTCTCCATCACTCCCAGTGTCTGGGAGTAAGTCACATCTCTTGCAACCTGTCACGGTAATATACCCCAACACGCAGGAATAGTCCAGACAGTCAAGAGACAAGAAACCAGGATTCGTCTTACCGGACCTTAGAATGGCCGGACTAGACTAGTACAAGAAAAGACAGAGTCCAGAACAAGCCGAGGTCAAGGGAACGGAGAGACAGCGTAAAGTAGAACGAGCCGAGGACTGGTACACAGAAGACAAACCAGTGGATAAACAAGCAAGGATAAAGAGAGAGCGGAGTCAGGAACAAAGCCAAGGTCAAGCACCAAAAAACCAACTGAACGATACAAGCACTAAAGGGAACTGGACAGAAACCACGATAGGGCAAGGTGCAAAGGAAACAGGTGAGTATAAATACCCTAATGTTCACTTTGATTGGCCCCTGTCATATCCACGCCCCCAAAACGTGAGTGTATGGGGAACGTGGCATGACAGGGGCCAATGGGAGACTGATTCTAATTTTGTCTCCCACTGTCCCTTTAAGAGTGCGCCCGAGATGCGCGGCGCGCTCTTAGTGTCAGGCGGGACACGTGACCGCTTCTCGCGGTCACTGCCCGCCCGACTGATCTCGTCGTTGGATGAGCCGCGCGCGGCTCGTGCAGGAGCAGGACCGCGCGCGGCGAGGAGAGAGGACCCCGGCCGGCCCCTGGAGAGGGTAAGTACTGCTACACAACCACAGCTATGATAAGCAACATGTGGCCAAGAGGGTCCATAATGGCATTACTCCGGTAAATTGTATAAAAAGATTATATTTAATATATCCACCTATGCCTTTCGAGAGGTTTGCTGTGTAAAAAAGTTGTTTAACAATTTTAAGTCATTTGCATATCAGAAGGGATTGTCAAAGGATATATCGTGTAGGATGTTTGATTTTCTCCTTCATTACTGGGTGATACAGGATTGCTTGAACTCTAGTTACGGGCTGCAGTCAGTCAGTCTTTGTGAGGACAACATAAGCAGAAGTGCTCTGGTTCAGGAGTCTCACAAGATGGTGAACTGAGACTGTCCCAAGATGAAGGAACCATGAGAAGATCTTCCTTTAAATATATATGTTTACGTATTGGCCTTTCTGTATTTTGATCACTGGATGTGTACGCTGTATTTTCTGTTATAACCTGTAACAGTAACCCAAATCAATACATTTTTCTATAAACTTGAATTGGTCATGAATTCCCTAGTGAATAGCTTTGTAAGAGGGTCATTATTTTACAGATTGGGGAGTCCGGTAGGAGGGTTTAGTGCTTCAGAATAACCCGTATAATACTAGAATATGCATTTTGTAGCCAGGAAGAGGCTGATCATTCTGTCTATCTTGCAGAAATTTGTGACTTGAAATTACAGTTGGAGAAGAAATGAGAATTAAACAAATGGAATGGAAGCTTTCGATAATTGCATAATCCCCAAATGGGTCCGATTTATATTGACAAGAGGGGAAGAGGGAAAAAAAAAAAGCCACACAAACACATTCCTGGAATTGTCCAGACCCCCTGAAGAACTAAAGATCAACTAAACTGTACCCTTCGATTGATAGATTATCTGCACAAGCCCATAATACACTAGGATTATGTGTTGCTTGTAGAGGGCTTAGAAAAAAAGAAAAAAAAAAAAGACCCTTTGGAGGGAAATTCCTTTAAATGGACAAATTTGACATTTTTCAAAAAATTGTAGTCTTACAGATACGACACCACTATTTGGGGAAAGACCGTGAGAAAATTCTGAAAAAAAGTGTTTGGTTTAAAAGAAGCTACATTTTTGGTTAGCAGTGATACCCGTTGTGGCAAAAACAGACCTCGCCACATGTTCTTGGAGGGGGCTGCTTGCCCGCCTCCTACCTTCTGACTATGGCCCTGGGATATTTAGCATTTGAAAACACTATTTGTGCCCTGTGACAAAACTGGAGATTGTGCACAAATATGACTATTGTCCATATTTTTTTATGATTCCCTTCGTTTGTTGCACTGTTCCCCATGTGTTTCATCTGTTTGTCCAGCTGGATAGACCAGAAAAACTGGAGTTACTGGGTGGCCACCATTTCATGTATCAGAGCCACATGGTGAGCCCAATGGATGAAGGTCATTTTAACTCACAGACACTTGTCTTTTCTACACGGTGCCATCTCGCCAGTATTTGTGCACCAAAGACATCGTTCAGTAGTTTTAAACTGAACGGGACACATTTAACAGTAATTATTTTTCATATAGCCTGTATAGGTTCTGCGGAATCTGCATTAAACTGTATCTGCCAAACTACTGAACGGATCTGGGTGAATTTTGGATATGTGGTTCACCCAGATCCCCCGTTCCGAGGATATATTTTATGGGGTTATTGCATGTTTTGGGGTCCGTGATATGTTTTATAATACTGTATTTTCCTGCCTGTGATAATTAAGTTAGTCTATTGTGTTGAGATAATTGAATCACAGGCAGAGGGGAGGATTTCTGATGTAATGAATGGGAGTGTTAGCTGTGTTGATTGGTTGTTCTTCAAAACCCTGTGGGCAGTACTATGTTTGTAGAATGTGAATAAAAGAGGCTGTATGTGCCAGTACAGTCAGTTCTACTTCACCCTCAATTTGGAGTGCCGTCTCTTATTTGGGGAATCTGCTACAAGAGATTGCTATGTGTAATTTAAGCAATTATCTATATAAAATTGGAGAAAAATAAAAAAAGTCAATAGTGTTACAAATTGCTATAATTAATCTTGGTATTGTAACTAAACCGGACATTTAATACCACTAGGACTGGTAAATGGTCCAGAAGGTGAATGAGTGGTTGATTGTAAAGCAACTACCTTTGATGAATCTCACTGACCTCGCCAAGGTGAATTTCCATTGGTGGTAGCACACTTCAAAAGACCACATAAATGGAGTGTGCCAATATCACAGATGGGCCCCATTTGAGAATACATCAAGAGGAATATTACATTAGTACAAGATAGTAGCAGCCAAGCTACCATACCATGTGCTGCTACAAAGTGTACTTTGATATTCTGGAAAGTGATTTGATTCTTCAACTGTCACTTTTATGCATACAGGCACTTCACCTCTAGGAAAAAGGTTTGATTGTATGTTTGATATTCTGTTGGTAATTGACAAGGCATCTGTGATTAGTTGGGTGTTTGCAATTTACTGCGGTTTGTTAAACTATTGCATGTTAAGCATAGGTCCATGCAAGTGTTAAACTTCTAGGGGGTGGTGCTTTTAGGAGTCATAAGGGTTGTAGAAGTGCTTTGACATACCATGGAGGTAGTCCGAGGTACACAGAAGGTGGCAATTTTTTTTTTTTTTATATATCATTAAAATTTGAGATGTAGTTCAGTATGGTTATGCATTTGTTTCATGTTCCACTTTTGGAAGTTTGGATGCAGTCTAATCTGTAGATCATTCTCTATATTAGAGAGATTGTATTTGTTAAACAGACTGGGACTATTTCAACTTCACTTCCGCAGAGGCTTCCTAGACATGGCAGATTGATTACTGTAGGATCTGGTAGACAGATGTTGATAAAAGGCTTACTGCAGTCTTTACAGAATTCGTTTTCAGCACTTGTGTAGTGGTGGAATGAAGACAGGCTCAGGAACAGAATTTGAGAACCCACCATCCTCTATATCGAAGGTGTGCAAGACTCCAGTCAATGAAAAAGGACAAGGTGATGCCAGATAGATAGTTGGGGGATTCTATCATAAGGTGTGGAGTTGGACAATAGTGGCTGTGAGGTTTTCCTGGAGCTACTGCTTGCAGAGACAGGAGACCTTATTAGGCAAGCAAAACCATAATGGGAACTTGATGTTCTTGTTCATCTTGGAACAAATAACTTGGCTTGCAGGGGAGTTTGAGGTAAAAGGAAGTTTGCTCTTGCCAATGGTATACAGCAGGTTGTGTCCACACGCATTATCTGATGTTTTGCCTGTCCATAACATTCAGAATGATAGGCAGATGGGTAGGGACTAACTTGAATGTTGTCAGGAGCCAGGATTTGGCTCTCATTCGCCGGAATAGAAATGAACTGTACAAAAGATGACTTGCATCCTTCTCAAAAGGGAATGAATGTTCCGTGAGCAGTTCAGAGGTTTTGCAAGTAGGTATTTAAACTAGAAGGGGGCCCAAAATGATAAAATCAGTTCAAGTGCAAAACAAGAGCAGAAAGTGCATGTAGCACTATTTGGCATTTATTTGCACAATAGCGTTTTTTGTATACATCTGATTGTTAATAGGTTGAAGAGTGCCTATGTTTGGTGTGTGAGCTGCTACCACTTTACTGTGTACTGTATTGCAATCCACCTCTGTTAAGCGCCTTTTATCACAGAACTACCATTTTATTTTACTACATTGTTTAATATTACTCTTCGATTCTGTGTGTGCTGCTACCTATAATATGTCCCTATTTGATAAGAGATCCAGATATGGACACGATATAGATTCTCTATTCAGCAACCCTACGATTGCAAGGGAAAGTAATGAACATGAATTGAAAACAAAATTGCGTAACACTCGTTATAAATTGGAAAAACTCTTAGGTATAGAGATTAAAATCTGATGGGAAATCGCTACGTTAAGCAAATATAATAGAGAAAAAAATCACTCCAAGAGGCTTGAGATTTTCCAAGAGCCCCTCATTTAACCAAGAGGAAGAGGATTTCCTACAAGAATGGATGGATCTCTTGGAGAGTTTCTCATTTGGAATGATGGATTTAATTAAGAGACGTACAAACTCTAAAAAAAATTGGATGATGAAATTAATGAAATTAAGGATTTTTTAGTTGAAAATATGTCCCCCGACCAGTATTCTGAGACACTGAGTGAAATACAGAATAATCTTGAGAGATTAGAGAGAAATGTTATAGAGACAAAGAAAAGGAAATATCTAAGGGACAAAGGATTATGCGAGGGACCAGGTGAGGACATACACCAAAGGGAAAGAGAGATCCTCATAATACACAAAACTTGAATACTAAAAGGAATTTCTATATAAGAACGAATGAATCATTACCATATAACTCCCCACGAAATGCAAGACATAGAAACCTACCAAGTAAGCCTAAGTCACCACAAAGGACAGTACATAAACCTAGACCATCAGCCAATAATGGCGATGAATGGGAAACAGTGGTTAGGAGAAAAAAAGATAGGATCACCAAAAAGATACAAAGAAGTATTGTTCAGATCTAACGCATCACCCACTAAACCCCATAACAATAGATTGCGCACTAACACACATCATGGGGTAACACACCCCAACCACAATAGATTTCAACTCTTGAATATCTCAAATGATGAGGATTTTTGGCATCGGCATGGGAGGGGACGCTACAAAGAGACGCCCACATATCGAGCATCACCATGGAAACGGAGGCGGAGTCTAGAGAAAGGGGAGGTAGGAGGCGGCATACGGGTACAAAAAAGAAAGGAAAGAAAAACGGCAAAAAAAGAATGGAATCTTTAACCTTTCCAAACGAGAGTTAACAGTACCACAAATCGAACTATTGACGAAAGGACTTAAATTTGCCCCCACGAAACCGATTGACAAATTTAGTGTATACTTGGATTTAAATAGGTTTAAAAGGAAACTTTGTCTTAAGAAATTTTTTCTTAAAAATCCTATTCGTGAGTGTGGCGGAACCAACCTCGCCACTGAGAACTGGAGAAGCCTGGTTGCTAGCCTCCTGCCCAGTGATTATGGTCCCTGGGAGATATTTCCCTTTAAGGGACTGAATTGGGGCTTATGGACTGCTACCTTAATGTACTGACCCTTTAAGAACTACTTTTGGGGCATGTTTTAGTTTATATTGCTGCTGCTGGCCCTTTTAGAATCATCCGTGGACATATTGGGATGTTTGGGAATAATGTCCCTTTAAGACTTTGTAACATATCACAGTAATACTGTCTTAAATATTATGTAGGTATTTATGTGTTCGGTTAAACTGGGGATATGTAGAAATGTGTGTTTTGTGTTAAATGTATCAGTATGTAATTTTATGTCTTTTACTGTCTTTTTGTCTGCCATGTGGGTAATGGAGTTTTGCCTCAGTCCTTGGAGATAATTAGATTCCTTCCCCAATTATCTCCAGGCCAGAGGGGAGGGATTGTGAGGCATTGTGGGAGGTAACCGGTCTGAGCTGGAAAGTCATGCTGACAGGGGTTTTAAAAGATACTATTACTAACTTTTGAACCCCTGGTCTGATTCATGCCATTTTTTAATATGTTGTTCCCCTGAATGGATTGATTGTGGATATGTATTTTTATGTGAATGTGATGTATGGTTTTAGAGTTATGAAAGTTTGGTAGAAAGTATGTTTTAACTGTATGTATAATTGTGTTAAGTGTTAATCTAAGGGGAGGGGATGTGTGGGAGGTAACATCTATGCTATTGGATATTTTACACCTCCCCTGTGGGCAGGCTTAAATGTGTAAAATGGAAATAAAAGCCAGGCTGGATGTGCCAGTCCAGAGTTCCTGTTTTACCCTCAAAGTGAAGTGTTGTCTCATTATTGGGGGAAGGATTTATTGCATGCTGTTCCAGTTGACTGCTAGGAGTGTAAGCCTATTCGTATGGTTCCTATTCAACGGTCTACAGCATTCCTATGCTTGAGAAGATTCATATGCTGCATCGGTTCGGTGATTGTGGTGTCTGCCAGAATGCTTGGAGTCCTCAGGAAGCGCTAGGAGCATCCTTTAACGGAGGTACCCAGTCGGGGTGCCAGGCGATCCGTTACAGTGAAAATCAAGAGATCCGTCCAGACACTAATTTTATACATACGGACTTGAAAGAAAAATCAACCTTTTTTCCAAGATGTTGCATCTCTGGTGAGATGAACACCTTTGAAAAGATGGTGATGAATGATGTTAACAAAATAAAAACAACAGACCAAATTAACAAAATTTAAGTCTTAAAGAGAGACAAGCCCTCAAACAACTAAGAAACGACCAAGCAATCATCATAAAACCGGCCGACAAAGGGGGAGGAATTGTCATTTTGGATATAGATGACTATAATCAAGAAATTTTAAGATTATTAAGTGACCATCACACATATCAAACCCTTAATAAGGATCACACGACTGAGATTAAAAATACCTACTATGAACTACTTGAGAGGAAAAATGGATCAGGTTTTAAATTTAAGAGAATATAAATGTTTAAAAGGGCAATACCCCAAGATCCCAGTCTTTTATTATCTCCCCAAGATCCATAAGGATACAGATAAACCACCCGGTAGACCTATTGTCTCGGGGATAGGATCTCTCTCGAGCAGGTTGTCACAGTATATTGACAAGTGTTTACAACCCATTGTCAGCACCTGCCCGAGTTATTTGAGAGACACCATCAATATCCTACAGATTATCCAACAGATCACCTGGGACACGGATTACTATCTGGTAACATCGGACGTTAGTTCATTATATAAGATTATCTCCCATGCACAAGGATGTAGAGCAACAAGGCACTTTTTGGAACATTCCAAGAATTTTTCTAGTAAACAGGTTAATTTCATTATTGAAGGGATAGAGTGCATTTTGAAGAACAATTTTTGGTTTGGCGACCAGTTCTATTTGCAAATATGTGGAACGGCGATGGGGACGAGGTTTGCGCCCAGCTATGCGAACCTGTTCATGTCACACTGGTAACATGAATTTATTTACAGTGATCATAGATGGGACGCAAACCTTGTCACCTATTGTTACATTGACGACATTTTTTATTTGGAAGGGTGATGAATTGTCTCTCAATACTTTATCTCATTTAAATATGAACGATTGGGGGATTACACTCACTAGTCACTTTAGCAAAACCTCAGTTGACTTTTTGGATCTCAACATATACGTTGAGGAGAATGTCCTCAAATCTTGCACTTTTTTTTAAAAAGGTAGATGTCAACAGCTATATAGGGAAGAAAAGCTGTCATTTCTCCCCTTGGCTGTTGAATGCCCCCCCAAAGCACAACTCTTAAGAATTAAACGCAATTGCACTGATCTGCAAAATTTCAGGAACAATCCACTAAAATACTTAATGACTTCAGAGAAAAAGGGTATAGTAACGAATTGCTAGAGAAGGCTTATGGGGAGGTAGAAATGAAAAATAGAAATGACCTACTTGTATATAAAGAAAAAAAAAAACGGAGATACAACACCAGAGTCTTAATTTTATCTGTGATTTTAATTGTAAAAGTAAACAACTCAAGAAAATCAAAACGTATTGGCCAATTTTAAAAAAATGATCCTGCTCTTCATTCTTTACTTCCCGACACACCTACGATCACTTATAGAGGTGCACAAAATCTGAGCAGTAGTCTAGTACATAACCATCTACTATTACAAAATACTACTGCGAACACATCTTTTTAATGAGGCAAATGGATTTTATGGGTGCGGCTTCTGACGAATAAAAGAATTTGTTCACCCCAGAGACATTAGAAAAAAGTTTAAAATTAAACAACTAATTACCTGTCACTCCACACGTGTCATATATAAAATCACCTGCCCATGCAGCTAACTTATTTAGGAAGAACTATTAGAACATTGAACACACGAATCCAAGAGCATATAAGGAACATAAAGAACGGGTTTGGAAAACAGTGTCTATACATTTCAAAGACAAACATAACTGTGACCCCCGCTGTATGGAATTTATGGGTATTCAAAGAGTCTCTACAAATTGGAGGGGGGGGGGGGGGTGATCTAATCAAGACCATAGGACAAACAGATGAAATTGATTTTTAATTTGGATACAATGCAACCTCATGGACTGAATGATGACTGAAATGTGTCACTTTTTATAGTATGTTTAAATATACATTTTTTTAGCTATATTTTAATGTTTTTTAATAACCCTCTTTTTTACAAAAATTTATGGATACTCCTTTTTATATGTGCGAAGTCATCATTCTAGCCCTACACATTCCACCCCTCTATTTACTATGTAATAATGTCAATGTATATTAATTTATATATTTGCAACATGCATACAAGATGCCATTTTTTATTATACTCTTTATGATGGATAATACATAAATCTTTTTCCATCTTTTCCACTTTTTCATTACATACATGTTCTTTGAGAACTTATAAGATTTAGGGATACTCTGATATTGGACTAACATCGGACTATATATGGACACTGATTTCCCACACATTGCCCCTAAGAAAAATGGCGGATTTCCATCGTGCGAAGCAAAGAGCCCACGTCACGACTGGAAGCTGGAGGGGACATTCCGAATATTTCAAACAAATGCAACACTTCTCGGAAGCACCATTAATGTGGGACGGACTTATACGAGCAGTTCATTTCCGCATGTGACGTCACACGCATGAGCCTTCGTGCGTGATGACGTCACGACATTAGGAAGATTAACAGCTGGGTCCCTACACTCCCACCCAAACGAGCGCCGTGATTGGATGTATCACGGACGCCATCCCCCAATCAGCTACTACTAGGGGATCCTCTGCCCGGATCCCCACCTCTGATGCTCGCCTTCAAGACTTCTCTAGGGCTGCACCTATTCTGTGGAACTCCCTTCCCTCATCAGACTTTCACCCAGCCTCCATTCCTTCAAAAAATCTTTGGAAACTCACTTCATTAAAGCGTATCAATTAAACTGTCAGCAGGCTTCTCATCCCCCACCCCATGACTCCTTTCCTGCAACTGTCAAAAATGACCTACCAAGCACTCAATAAACCCTTCTCTAACAAACTATTTAATCCCCTACTTTAACCCTTTGTGTCACTATGCCCCACTCCCTCTAGCATGTAAGCTCATTGAGCAGGGCCCTCAACCCCCTCTGTTCCTGTACGTCCAGTGGCCTGATCTCAATTATGTGTCTGTTAGTCCACCCATTGTACAGCGCTACGGAATTTGTTGGCGCTATATAAATAAAATAATTAAAATTCGTATTTGCAGCATGTATTCACCAATTGATAATGCCGAATTGGACCGAGCACTAGCATTTGAGTATACTGATATTGTTTGAAAGTTATATTTGCAATAAATGTTATATTTTCTATTCAAGTGGACTAGTGATACTTATACTGCTGCAAAGAAGGGCTGTGTCACTATATTTGACACTACGTCTACACACTTGGAGCCTGGTTACTGGCTCCTGACAAGGTGAGAAGCCATTTGTTACTCACATTTGACCACATTTGACCACCTATTATATCAAGGATTTCCACACCAGGGTTAGCACTGCTTCCCTGTTTTCTCTAGTTTTGTTTCCATTTCTGAGGTTATTTACCTATCGTGGACACACAAGGACTTCCTGAATATTACAGGAGTAAGTGTTTATTTTATTGTTTAAGCGCTCCACATTTTTGCACTATTTGGCATTTATTTGCACAATAGCATTTTTTTGTTATAAAATGATAGCTGTCATGTCAGATTAGTCCGCTAAGTGAGGTTTGCATGTGACCCCAGATATAGGATACCAGCAGAGGCGGCTCTCTAATTAGGCGGTTTAGGCGGCCGCCTAAGGCCTCGCGCTGGCGGGGGCCTCGCGGCCGCCTAAACCGCCTGTTGGCAGAGTGTGTCAGGTCCTCGGTCAGTGACCGAAGACCTGACACCAGGAGGGGGCCCGGCGGCTTGCCCAGTATGCCGCCGGGTGCGAGGCCCCTCCTTGCTGCCAGGCCGGCCACCGCAGACACTGGTCTGCAGCTCCGCAGTGTGCAGAGCTGCAGACCATGTGACTCGCGAGAATTGGCCAATCAGAGCGTTGCTGCGGGTTACCATGGCAACGCTCTGAATCTCGCGAGATTACACGGTCTGCAGCTCTGTGGAGCTGCAGACGGGAGCAGGGGCCACCGGACCACCAGGGAGCCCACTGGACCACCAGGGAAAGGTAGGCTCACCCACCACCATCACCCCCACCACCCTTAGCTTCACCCCCCACCACCATCACCCCCAACACCCTCAGCCTCACCCCACCACCCTCAGCTTCACCCCCCACCACCCTCAGCTTCACCCCCCACCACCACCATCCCCCCCAACACCCTCAGCCTCACCCCCACCACCCTCAGCTTCACCCCCCCACCACCACCATCACCCCCACCACCACCATCACCATCAGCTTCACCCCCCACCACCACCATCACCATCACCCCCCACCAACCTCAGCTTCAACCCCCCACCACCATCACCCTCACCACCCTCAGCCTCACCCCCACCACCATCACCCCCACCACCCTCAGCTTCACCCCCCACCACCATCAGCCTCACCCCCACCATCACCCCCCACCACCCTCAGCCTCACCCCCCACCACCATCACCCCCACCACCCTCAGCTTCACTGCCCCACCACCATCAGCCTCACCCCCACCCTCACCATCACCCCCCACCACCCTCAGCCTCACCCCCCACCACCATCACCCCCACCACCCTCAGCTTCACCCCCCACCACCATCAACCCCACCACCCTCAGCCTCACCCCCATCACCATCACCCCCACCACCCTCAGGTACACCCACCATCAGCCTCATTCCCCACCACCATCACCCACCATCACCACCCTCAGCCTCACCCCCACCACCCTCAGCCTCACCCCACCACCATCACCCCACCCTCAGCCTCACCCCCACCACCATCTCCCCACCCTCAGCCTCACCACCCACCACCATCACCCCCACCACCCTCACCATCACCCCTCCCTCAGCCTCACCCCCACCACCCTCAGCTACACCCACCACCACCATCAGCTTCACCCCCCCACCACCGTCACCATCACCCCCCACCAACCTCAGCCTCACTCCCCACCACCATCATCCACCATCACCACCCTCAGCCTCACCCCCCACCACCCTCAGCTTAACCCCCACCACCATCACCCCTCACCACCCTCACATCACCCCTCCCTACCATCACCCCCACCACCCTCACATCACCCCTCCCTACCATCACCCCCACCACCCTCAGCCTCACCCCCACCACCCTCAGCTACACCCACCACCACCATCAGCTTCACCCCCCCACCACCGTCACCATCATCCCCCACCAACCTCAGCCTCATTCCCCACCACCATCATCCACCATCACCACCCTCAGCCTCACCCCCCACCACCCTCAGCTTAACCCCCACCACCATCACCCCCCACCACCCCCCACCACCATCACCCCCCACCACCATCACCCCTCACCACCCTCACCATCACCCCTCACCACCATCACCCCCACCACCCTCAGCCTCACCCCCACCACCCTCAGCTACACCCACCATCACCCCACCACCCCCCTCAGCTTCACCCCTGCCCACCCTCAGCTTCACCCCTGCCCACCCTCAGCTTCACCCCTGCCCACCCTCAGCTTCACCCCTGCCCACCCTCAGCCTCACCCCCACCACCCTCAGCCTCACCCCACCCTCAGCCTCACCCCCACCACCCTCAGCCTCACCCCACCCTCAGCTTCACCACCCCTCAGCATCACTCCCCCCACCACCTTCAGCATCACCCCCCTCAGCATCACCCCCCACCACCCTCAGCATTACCCCCCACCACCCTCAGCATCACCACCCTCAGCATAACCCTCCGTCACCACCCTCAGCTTCCCCCCACTCACCATCACCCCCTCCTTCTCACATCACCCCCTCCTCACTCTCACATCACCCCCTTCTCACTCTCACATCACCCCCTCTCACTCTCACATTACGCGCCCCACTCTCACATTACCCCCCTCTCACTCTCACATTACCCCCTCTCACTCTCACATTACCCCCTCTCACTCTCACATTACGCGCCCCACTCTCACATTACCCCCCTCTCACTCTCACATTACCTCCTCTCACTCTCACATTAACCCCCTCACTCTCACATTAACCCCCTCACTCTCACATTAACCCCCTCTCACTCTCACATTAACCCCCTCTCACTCTCACATTAACCCCCTCTCACTCTCACATTACTCCCCTCTCACTCTCACATTACTCCCCTCTCACTCTCACATTACTATCACCCCCTGCTCCCTCTCACATTACCATCAACCCCCCGCTCCCTTTCACCATCACCGTCCACTCCCTCTCACCATCACACCCCCCGCTCCCTCTCACCATCAGCTACCCCATACACATAGGGTCTCAGACAAAAACACAAACATGCTCACAGAGACATACATTAGCACACACAAGGATACTCTCTGTCAGACACACTCTCAGGCACATACACAGGTAGACAGTGCGTCAATGTGTATATGTGACACATTTTTGTTAGTGGGGCCTCATGTTTGCGTTTCGCCTAAGGCCTCATAAAGTCTAGAGCCGCCTCTGGATACCAGGGAATAACCCCAGGACAGGATTGGTATTCCCCCTCCACCCCCATGTTGGGTGGGTCTTTAGAGGCTGTATATCCTATCCCTATTAATCTATAGGCCATCTTTGCTGCTAAACTCCATTTACGCAATAAATTCCCAGTACTGCGCTGTGGTCCATCTAGAAATGCCTATGTGTCAGATCTGGTTCTCTTATGAATTCTCATTTTGATTTACTGTAAAAGATGCATGTTCTGGTTTGCATTTCAGCTTCTTGAGTTTGATGCATTTCATCTAAGTGAACACATGGTGGCAGTCAGATTTAAGTTTAGGATGATCTGACGAAGAAAGTGTTGATAATGAAAAAATCCACAAACAAAACCCAAAATTCAAAAACAGAGGTTAACTGACAAAGTCTCTCATTTCAAACACAATATCTCCACAGTGTTTGGTTAGTGTGCAGTGTTCTGCATGGCTAGTACATATATAGTCTCATATTAGACCCCTTACAAATGTGTGAGTTATTTCCTCCTAAGATCAGTTCTTTTTGACTGATCACTAGTGTTTAATATGCATAGTTATGCATTGCAGCCATAGCATAACGGTAGGTGTTACAAACAATGCTTCCAATATCCCCGATCACTGTATATAGCTTCAGCATACCTCTCATGTGTCCTACTTTTCTATGATCATATTGTTGGTGTGTGATTGTATGCGAGCTCCACAGCATTAATACTCACAGTAATTAAAAGTGCAAGATGTCAGTCATTACAAATCCCTCTGTAAAATTAGATATTGTTCTTGTTCCAAGTTACATTTCAATTGTAACATTTATCAGTAAGTTAACTCAATTTTCTCCTTCCCCATTTACTATGTACATTTGAAGTGTTTGAGGCAGGCTTCAGAACTTTTCCACAACTTTCATGTAGACTATTGCAAGGGAACCAAGGAATTTCACTCACAGTAAGGCATACAGGTTACATTTCATGGACGAACCCCAAATTCTTCACACAGAATATGAGGGGAATGTCTGAAGCTAGATCTTCTATTGCAATGGCCTCCTGGTGTATAAATTGGCTACTCAGTTTCTTGTTCAATGCTGATTTAGAACCAAAGTCACAAATATGGAAATGCTAAATTACATTTTGACATGTGTTACTTTGCAACCTTACCATTAATATATAAATTTATATTTACATTAATAGTGAGAGGACTTTGATTACAATGTTTTATACACAGGGACAAGGTTTCCAAGTAGGTTGGGCAAGTCGCTGGATGCAGGATACCCCTCCTGCTAGTGTAGGTTACTGAGAATTTACGTATAAAATATAAGTTAACATCTATATTGAGTTAACTGGATTTTATTTGTTGAGAGTGACTTGCCAATATAGTGTGTAGGTATCAGACATACAGAATTCATAGCAAACAGGCAACCAAGATTTAAATTCCAAAGAAAAGAAAATGTTACTTGCGCTTTCTCCTTTAATCCCTATGTATATTTAGACAAATGGAGGTCATTTAGTTGCTCCAATGGCCATTGGAGGGATGCCCGCCTGCCAACGTCAAGGCAGACCCCCCTAAGCGGGTCCTAACACTGACCCTTCAGCCTGCTTCCTTGAGCTTCTGGCAAAGATATCTCTAATGAGACAGAAAGGGGTATTTTTTATATACACCCCTTTACTTATTAACCCTTAATAGGGAACACATGGGATGGGTAGCAGCATTGTAACCAGGCTGTGTGATACAAAGTAAATACAAATACAAAAAGAGAAGTCCTGCGCTTAAGCAGCTAGGACTGCAACACACATCAGCCCCAATATATAGTAAAAACCAAAGAAAAGAAAATGTTACTTGCGCTTTCTCCTTTAATCCCTATGTATATTTAGACAAATGGAGGTCATTTAGTTGCTCCAATGGCCATTGGAGGGATGCCCGCCTGCCAACGTCAAGGCAGACCCCCCTAAGCGGGTCCTAACACTGACCCTTCAGCCTGCTTCCTTGAGCTTCTGGCAAAGATATCTCTAATGAGACAGAAAGGGGTATTTTTTATATACACCCCTTTACTTATTAACCCTTAATAGGGAACACATGGGATGGGTAGCAGCATTGTAACCAGGCTGTGTGATACAAAGTAAATACAAATACAAAAAGAGAAGTCCTGCGCTTAAGCAGCTAGGACTGCAACACACATCAGCCCCAATATATAGTAAAAACCAAAGAAAAGAAAATGTTACTTGCGCTTTCTCCTTTAATCCCTATGTATATTTAGACAAATGGAGGTCATTTAGTTGCTCCAATGGCCATTGGAGGGATGCCCGCCTGCCAACGTCAAGGCAGACCCCCCTAAGCGGGTCCTAACACTGACCCTTCAGCCTGCTTCCTTGAGCTTCTGGCAAAGATATCTCTAATGAGACAGAAAGGGGTATTTTTTATATACACCCCTTTACTTATTAACCCTTAATAGGGAACACATGGGATGGGTAGCAGCATTGTAACCAGGCTGTGTGATACAAAGTAAATACAAATACAAAAAGAGAAGTCCTGCGCTTAAGCAGCTAGGACTGCAACACACATCAGCCCCAATATATAGTAAAAACCAAAGAAAAGAAAATGTTACTTGCGCTTTCTCCTTTAATCCCTATGTATATTTAGACAAATGGAGGTCATTTAGTTGCTCCAATGGCCATTGGAGGGATGCCCGCCTGCCAACGTCAAGGCAGACCCCCCTAAGCGGGTCCTAACACTGACCCTTCAGCCTGCTTCCTTGAGCTTCTGGCAAAGATATCTCTAATGAGACAGAAAGGGGTATTTTTTATATACACCCCTTTACTTATTAACCCTTAATAGGGAACACATGGGATGGGTAGCAGCATTGTAACCAGGCTGTGTGATACAAAGTAAATACAAATACAAAAAGAGAAGTCCTGCGCTTAAGCAGCTAGGACTGCAACACACATCAGCCCCAATATATAGTAAAAACCAGCCTGGTTACAAGGTTACAATGATATAGTATCACACAGCCTGGTTACAATGCTGCTACCCATCCCATGTGTTCCCTATTAAGGGTTAATAAGTAAAGGGGTGTATATAAAAAATACCCCTTTCTGTCTCATTAGAGATATCTTTGCCAGAAGCTCAAGGAAGCAGGCTGAAGGGTCAGTGTTAGGACCCGCTTAGGGGGGTCTGCCTTGACGTTGGCAGGCGGGCATCCCTCCAATGGCCATTGGAGCAACTAAATGACCTCCATTTGTCTAAATATACATAGGGATTAAAGGAGAAAGCGCAAGTAACATTTTCTTTTCTTTGGTTTTTACTATATATTGGGGCTGATGTGTGTTGCAGTCCTAGCTGCTTAAGCGCAGGACTTCTCTTTTTGTATTTGTATTTACTTTGTATCACACAGCCTGGTTACAATGCTGCTACCCATCCCATGTGTTCCCTATTAAGGGTTAATAAGTAAAGGGGTGTATATAAAAAATACCCCTTTCTGTCTCATTAGAGATATCTTTGCCAGAAGCTCAAGGAAGCAGGCTGAAGGGTCAGTGTTAGGACCCGCTTAGGGGGGTCTGCCTTGACGTTGGCAGGCGGGCATCCCTCCAATGGCCATTGGAGCAACTAAATGACCTCCATTTGTCTAAATATACATAGGGATTAAAGGAGAAAGCGCAAGTAACATTTTCTTTTCTTTGGTTTTTACTATATATTGGGGCTGATGTGTGTTGCAGTCCTAGCTGCTTAAGCGCAGGACTTCTCTTTTTGTATTTGTATTTACTTTGTATCACACAGCCTGGTTACAATGCTGCTACCCATCCCATGTGTTCCCTATTAAGGGTTAATAAGTAAAGGGGTGTATATAAAAAATACCCCTTTCTGTCTCATTAGAGATATCTTTGCCAGAAGCTCAAGGAAGCAGGCTGAAGGGTCAGTGTTAGGACCCGCTTAGGGGGGTCTGCCTTGACGTTGGCAGGCGGGCATCCCTCCAATGGCCATTGGAGCAACTAAATGACCTCCATTTGTCTAAATATACATAGGGATTAAAGGAGAAAGCGCAAGTAACATTTTCTTTTCTTTGGTTTTTACTATATATTGGGGCTGATGTGTGTTGCAGTCCTAGCTGCTTAAGCGCAGGACTTCTCTTTTTGTATTTGTATTTACTTTGTATCACACAGCCTGGTTACAATGCTGCTACCCATCCCATGTGTTCCCTATTAAGGGTTAATAAGTAAAGGGGTGTATATAAAAAATACCCCTTTCTGTCTCATTAGAGATATCTTTGCCAGAAGCTCAAGGAAGCAGGCTGAAGGGTCAGTGTTAGGACCCGCTTAGGGGGGTCTGCCTTGACGTTGGCAGGCGGGCATCCCTCCAATGGCCATTGGAGCAACTAAATGACCTCCATTTGTCTAAATATACATAGGGATTAAAGGAGAAAGCGCAAGTAACATTTTCTTTTCTTTGGTTTTTACTATATATTGGGGCTGATGTGTGTTGCAGTCCTAGCTGCTTAAGCGCAGGACTTCTCTTTTTGTATTTGTATTTACTTTGTATCACACAGCCTGGTTACAATGCTGCTACCCATCCCATGTGTTCCCTATTAAGGGTTAATAAGTAAAGGGGTGTATATAAAAAATACCCCTTTCTGTCTCATTAGAGATATCTTTGCCAGAAGCTCAAGGAAGCAGGCTGAAGGGTCAGTGTTAGGACCCGCTTAGGGGGGTCTGCCTTGACGTTGGCAGGCGGGCATCCCTCCAATGGCCATTGGAGCAACTAAATGACCTCCATTTGTCTAAATATACATAGGGATTAAAGGAGAAAGCGCAAGTAACATTTTCTTTTCTTTGGTTTTTACTATATATTGGGGCTGATGTGTGTTGCAGTCCTAGCTGCTTAAGCGCAGGACTTCTCTTTTTGTATTTGTATTTACTTTGTATCACACAGCCTGGTTACAATGCTGCTACCCATCCCATGTGTTCCCTATTAAGGGTTAATAAGTAAAGGGGTGTATATAAAAAATACCCCTTTCTGTCTCATTAGAGATATCTTTGCCAGAAGCTCAAGGAAGCAGGCTGAAGGGTCAGTGTTAGGACCCGCTTAGGGGGGTCTGCCTTGACGTTGGCAGGCGGGCATCCCTCCAATGGCCATTGGAGCAACTAAATGACCTCCATTTGTCTAAATATACATAGGGATTAAAGGAGAAAGCGCAAGTAACATTTTCTTTTCTTTGGTTTTTACTATATATTGGGGCTGATGTGTGTTGCAGTCCTAGCTGCTTAAGCGCAGGACTTCTCTTTTTGTATTTGTATTTACTTTGTATCACACAGCCTGGTTACAATGCTGCTACCCATCCCATGTGTTCCCTATTAAGGGTTAATAAGTAAAGGGGTGTATATAAAAAATACCCCTTTCTGTCTCATTAGAGATATCTTTGCCAGAAGCTCAAGGAAGCAGGCTGAAGGGTCAGTGTTAGGACCCGCTTAGGGGGGTCTGCCTTGACGTTGGCAGGCGGGCATCCCTCCAATGGCCATTGGAGCAACTAAATGACCTCCATTTGTCTAAATATACATAGGGATTAAAGGAGAAAGCGCAAGTAACATTTTCTTTTCTTTGGTTTTTACTATATATTGGGGCTGATGTGTGTTGCAGTCCTAGCTGCTTAAGCGCAGGACTTCTCTTTTTGTATTTGTATTTACTTTGTATCACACAGCCTGGTTACAATGCTGCTACCCATCCCATGTGTTCCCTATTAAGGGTTAATAAGTAAAGGGGTGTATATAAAAAATACCCCTTTCTGTCTCATTAGAGATATCTTTGCCAGAAGCTCAAGGAAGCAGGCTGAAGGGTCAGTGTTAGGACCCGCTTAGGGGGGTCTGCCTTGACGTTGGCAGGCGGGCATCCCTCCAATGGCCATTGGAGCAACTAAATGACCTCCATTTGTCTAAATATACATAGGGATTAAAGGAGAAAGCGCAAGTAACATTTTCTTTTCTTTGGTTTTTACTATATATTGGGGCTGATGTGTGTTGCAGTCCTAGCTGCTTAAGCGCAGGACTTCTCTTTTTGTATTTGTATTTACTTTGTATCACACAGCCTGGTTACAATGCTGCTACCCATCCCATGTGTTCCCTATTAAGGGTTAATAAGTAAAGGGGTGTATATAAAAAATACCCCTTTCTGTCTCATTAGAGATATCTTTGCCAGAAGCTCAAGGAAGCAGGCTGAAGGGTCAGTGTTAGGACCCGCTTAGGGGGGTCTGCCTTGACGTTGGCAGGCGGGCATCCCTCCAATGGCCATTGGAGCAACTAAATGACCTCCATTTGTCTAAATATACATAGGGATTAAAGGAGAAAGCGCAAGTAACATTTTCTTTTCTTTGGTTTTTACTATATATTGGGGCTGATGTGTGTTGCAGTCCTAGCTGCTTAAGCGCAGGACTTCTCTTTTTGTATAAGATTTAAATTCCACCCAGTTTATGAAGGGTCTGCAAATCTTAGTCTATTTTACATAGTTCCAAATTAGCTCCCTAAATTGATTCAGCTTGGTAGCCCAGATTTTACATGGTTTCAAGTATATGATTACTAGTAAACACTAAAGCAGTCATTCCCAAACCATCCTTCATGGTCCACCAACAGCCCAGGCCTCCCCCTCCTAATCTCCATTGTAATAAGACAGGGAAATACAAACCTGGATTGCCGATATGCCATGAATATGGTTTAGGAACCACTGCACCAAGACTACAAGAAAAAAAAAAAAAAAATCTATATTTCCCCTAATTTCCTCTTCCTGACTTTTATTCTCTCCACTCTGGAGTTCTACAACATTGTTTTCTGCTATGGAACAAGGTTACAAGGAACAAGGTTAAGAAGTGGCATATTTCAAAATGGCTGTTCAGGCCTGTGAAGTATAGGGAGTCTTTTAGGTAAATACACCCATTTTTTTTTTCGTCCCCAATACTTTGATTTGGTACCCTCATCTCCAATGTTTCAGGACAGGACTAATTGCTCTGAATTAGATTTTAAAGATGCAATTTCGAATATGAAGACTAACTCAACGCAAGTTTCACAAACTATTTTCTCAGTTATAAAAGGCATGTATAAAAAAAATAAAAATAAAACACAGTTCTAAAGTGTTGCTTAAAATACTAGAAGTGGGGGCAATCACCTTGGAAAGCAGTAAAAACAAAAGTCATTTAATTGGCAACTATTCCTTTTATATCTATTCAAACTATCAGAGTAACTTTTCCATAACCTCCACAGTATATTTATGACTGCTTCCACTAGAGTGTTGGCACTAATGCTTCTCCAAATATCCAGATGGTGGCAGCAAGTCTCCATAAGTCAGTTGATCTTTATAGGTGTGTTAAGACTAGGTTGGAGTAGTGAGCTTTTATAAACCCAACTAAACATTTGCAAAAAAAAAAATAAAGAGACAATTCACTTTGGCCACTGATGCGGATTCTAGATCTGAAAGTTCACTGCCTAAATCAGTTACTTTTTTTAGACGAGGGGGCAACATACCAACGATCCCCCTGCCACAACAAATACCTCTACTACAAACAGAGGAACAGACCGATACGAAGGAGGAAAAAAAAAAACTACAAGAAATACAAGCACCAGTGGAAAAACCCCTCTACAGAGGCGACGACAGTAGTCTTTAATTTATCAGACAAAAATATTTACCCCACACCATCATTCGTTACTAAATAGGGGACTAACTTTGGTGCCAACCAGAAAACCTGCTCTATTTGATATGGAAATCGAATCTTATAAAATACAGAGAAATCTATATTGTATTGAAATTATGAGAGAATCTCCTACCAGAACAGTGGTACCGTTAATATCTAAAGAGAAGAAAGATATCCATCTCACTAATCCGTCTATCAAGGCATTTACACCGGCAGTACTGCTGGTCTCTAATTTAACCAAGGAAGAACAGAACGCCTTAGAGGACCTGATTCATGACCCCCTCGTTTGTCATCCGTTCAGCGGACAAGGGGGGCACCATAGTGATTCAGTCATACAATGCTAAATAAATTATACGACAATTAAACGATGAAAAAGTATACCGCAGAATCATATTTGATCCTGTAAATAAATTCAAGAGAATTATCATACAACACATTGAATTAGGGACTACAGCGGCTATCTTGATGAAAGGACAGCTAAAGGCCTCCTCATTAATCATCCCAAACACCCTGTCTTATACACTTTGCCAAAAATACACAAAGATTCGGTTAACCCCCCTGGAAGACCTATAGTGTCCGCTAGAAATAGGTTAATAGAACCGATAGCAAAGTATGTTGATTTTTACATTAATACAAGTGTACAATTACTACCTACTTGTTTGAGAGATACACGGGATCTTTTACAACAGATGGCTACAGTGATACTAGATGACATGGAAACATTTGTCACAGTTGATGTACAAAATGTATACACCATCATTCCACACCAAGAAGGGATACAATCAGTCCGTGAAGTACTCTAAGTCATCAGTATACCAAGGTCCACCAATAGAATACTTATTGGAATTTCTTAAGATTGCACTAACATGCAACTATTTCAAATTTCAAGATTCTTTTTACCTGTAAGTCTCTGGAACAGCCATGGGGCGGCGATGGCACCCTCCTATGCAAATGCGTTATGTTTTGTTTTGAACAAGAATTTATATTATCTAAATACCAACATTTTAAGTATCTACGTTTTGTGGACGACATTATTATTTGGAAAGGGACTCCTGATCAACTTCAAGTGATGGTACAAGAAATGAATTCCTCTCCTCTAGCAGTCAAGCTGACATCAGCTTGGCATCATGAGTTCATTGAATTCTTGGATGTCACCATTTTCAGAAAGGGTAACATGATTGGACACAAACTGTACAGGAAAGAAACTGATCGGACCACTATTACAAGCATCGAGTTTCCATCCTCAAAGGCTAAAGGACTCCTTACCCATATCACAATTTTTACAAGTATTGCGATACAACAGCAATGAAGATACTAGGGAACAACAATTACAGCAAATGTGGGATCAGTTCCTTGAGAGAGGAGATCACCCTATGATCTTGAAACAAGCCAAGGAAAGAGCAATTAGCCGGTTTCAAGAATTTAGTAACTTGAACATTCCAAAATGAAAGGAAAGCAATAAAATGTATTTACCATTGACATACCACTCAAACTTGGAAAATCCATAGTTCTACTAATAAACACTGGGATATTTTGCATGCAGATAGAAACTTACCAAGCTAAGTTCCATCAAAAACGTATTAGTTTTAAAAGAAATAAAAATCTACGTGACTTATTAGTTATAAGTGATCCCAGTCAGTGTTATACAAAAACCACGATTAAAACTAAAGGAGGATGTTATAAAAGTGTATTGGCTGCGTGACTTGCAGCCACATGATTACCTGGGACCTCCTTTGCACATCCACACAGTCGTAGAAGATATCAAATAAAACAATTACCTGTACCACGGTGTCACGATACCTTACCTGTCATCCTCGGACCCACGCAGTACAGCATCCTCCTTCACTGAGCGGCACGGCACCTCTGACGCCGGCCGCTCACTCAGAGCGGAATTTCTAAGTTCGGCGCATGCGCACCACTGCCGTCGGCTGGAAGCCGACAAGATCATGACGCAACCACGCACCCGGACCTTTTGGGGGCGTGGTTTTAAAGCAAAACACACCACACTATAAAAGGGCTGTCTTGACAGCAGTAAGACGCCCTAGTGTGGTTCTTGCTGGTTCCCATAGTGCTCTTTATGTAATATTGGTATTCTCTCCTGGTATTTGACTTTTGGCTACTCTCTTTGACTATTCTACTCTCTGGTTCCCTGTACTTTGGCTTGTTAATCGTTATTCCGTCTTCTGTTATCCCTTGACCTCTGGCTATCCCATTTGACTACTCTAACGTGAGCCCGGCCATTCTAAGGTCCGGTATACGTTCTATAGTTAGGTTGCACTCTGCGTGAAGGGGTCACTGTCGTGACATTACACTAGGGCATGGACCCTGCAGGTGTTAACCCTCTTGGGCTTGGTGCGGACAATAGGTTTGAGGAGCTGGACCATCGTATGGACCAGATCGCCCTCGCCGTACAGACATTAATCAACCGCACTGCTTATCTCCAGCCGGAGGAGCAGACTCCTAGTCTGAGACCCCAAGAACATCCCATGGAAGTGCTACCTACAGGCACTTCCAATCAGGCTACAGCACCTCTCAGGTATGGGGGTGATCCTAACGGATGCAGGGGGTTCCTAAATCAGATAAGCATATATTTTGAACTCCATCCTAGAGCTTACCCTACCGATAGAGCTAAGATTGGGTATATTATCACCCTGTTAGTAGATAAGGCTTTAACCTGGGCTAATCCCTTGTGGGAGAATGACAACCCCATAGTCTTTAATTACACTAACTTTGTTGCAGCTTTCAGGAGAACTTTTGATACCCCAGGCAGAAAGACTAACGCTGCCAAATCCTTATTGCGTCTAAGACAAAATACCCGTTCTCTAGTTGATTATGCCTTGGAATTCCGTACTTTAGCTGCAGAAGTCAGATGGAACGAACAAGCATTCGTAGATGTGTTCCTGAATGGAGTGTCTGATAGAATCCTAGATGAAGTGGCCACAAGAGATTTACCAGATACTCTAGAGGAGCTAATAACATATTTAGCTCATATTGATGAACGTCTTAGGTATAGGCAGAATACCAGAGAGAGACCTAGGAGAGTACCGGAACGTCTTGCTCTAACCTATCCCTCGTCCGAAACCCCTCCAGAACCCATGCAATTAGGGGCTACAAGATTGTCTGAGACAGAGAGACAATACCGTAGGAGGGAAGGTTTATGTTTGTATTGTGGCAGGAAGGGACATACACGAGTGAATTGTCCTAACCGGCCGGAAAACTCTCGCACCTAAGTTCACAAGGGGGACAGGCCTTGGGTGTTATGTGTATGTCCTCCTTCAATGATAAAAAAGATCTCCGGCTTCTTCTACCTATTACTTTAGAATGGGAGGGAAAGAAAATATCCACCCTTGCTTTAATTGATTCTGGGGCTGCTGAGAATTTTGTAGATCTCTCATTCGGGCAGAAAAATACCCTTCCATTCCAAAAAAGATCGGCACCCTTGGCCGTTGAGGCCATAGATGGTAGACCATTATCGATACCTCTTATTACCCAGGAGACCATTCCTCTAGTATTATCTACAGGTCTTCTTCATAGGGAGGTTATCATTCTGCAACAGATAACATCTCCTATTTTTCCTGTAATACTTGGGTTTCCTTGGTTAGTCCAGCATAATCCGTCGATTGACTGGGAAAAGAAGGAGATCATTAAGTGGGGAGATTCTTGTCACAGTAAATGCATTACTCCGATTAAACCAGTAGGCTTAATCAATATACCTACTATGGAACCATTGACCACCCAAATACCCAACCAATATATTGATCTTAAAGATGTCTTTGAACCTAAAGAGGCAGAAAAATTACCTCCCCATCGTCCCTATGATTGTCCTATTGAATTGTTGCCTGGTACTATGCCTCCACGAGGTACGGTTTATCCCCTGTCGATGGCCGAGAATAAAGTATTAGAGGAGTACATTGCCGAGAATTTAAAGAAAGGGTTTATCACTAAATCTTCATCGCCCGCGGGTGCTGGGTTTTTCTTTGTATCTAAGAAAGAAGGGGATTTAAGACCCTGTATTGATTACAGAGGTTTGAATAAGATTACTATCCGTAATGCTTATCCTATTCCCTTAGTGACTGAACTATTTGACAGGTTAAAAGGAGCTACTGTCTTTTCTAAACTAGATTTGCGGGGAGCATATAATTTAATCAGAATAAAAGAAGGGCATGAATGGAAGACTGCTTTTAATACTCGTTATGGTCATTATGAGTATAGAGTTATGCCCTTCGGCTTATGCAACGCCCCAGCAGTCTTTCAGGACTTCATTAATGATGTGTTGCGAGACTTTTTACAAATGTTTGTAATCGTATATTTGGATGATATCCTGATTTACTCTAAAAACATGAACGAACACTATGAACATGTCAGATTGGTTCTTTCAAGGTTATTAGAGAATGGTCTCTATTGTAAATTGGAGAAATGTTTGTTCCACAAGGAGGAAGTGCATTTCCTGGGATATATCATTTCTAGTACGGGTTTCCAAATGGAGCCGAAAAAGTTAGAAGCCATTCAGCAATGGCCCTTACCAGTTGGACTTAAAGCAATCCAACGCTTCTTGGGGTTTGCAAATTACTATAGAAAATTCATAAAAGGATTCTCTTCTATAACAGCCCCTATTACTGCTATGACTAAGAAGGGAAGAAATCACAGGGAATGGTGTACTGAAGCTAAAAGAGCTTTTGATTTATTGAAAGAAGCCTTTTCCTCAGCACCAGTATTAAGACACCCTGATCCTTCTCGTCCTTTCATACTGGAAGTAGATGCATCCGAGTCAGGGATAGGAGCAATACTATCTCAAAGACCTTCGGATGATCAACCATTGCATCCCTGTGGGTTTTTTTCTAAAAAATTAACGGACACTGAGAAGAGATACGATATAGGGGAGAGAGAGTTGTTGGCAATTATTTCTGCCCTTAAAGAATGGCGATACAAACCTCTCTTACTTCAGTGAAGCCAAGAAAATGTCTGACAGACAAGTACGTTGGTCTTTATACCTCAATCGTTTCAATTATGTTGTTACATACAGGCCAGGGTCAAAAAATACTAAGGCTGATGCTCTATCCCGCCAATATGAACCTGTTACTTCCTCCAATTAAGTTATGTCCTCTTTAATCCCTCATAATCGTATTGTAGCAACTGTCTATGCAAAAGTCTCATCGGGATTAATAGAGGAGATCTCTACATTCCAAGATCGTACTACCTTGACTGTTCCACAAGGAAAACTATATGTGCCATTGACCTATCGGAATAGAGTACTATCCCTCATGCATGACTCCAAAATGGCAGGGCATCAAGGGATACATAAAACCACATCATTGCTGGCGGAACGGTTCTGGTGGCCTTCCTACAAGAAGGATGTGCGTGAGTTTGTCCTTGCTTGTAATATTTGTTCCACTACAAAATCGCCTAAGGGTCGTCCTATAGGACTCCTCATGCCCTTACCTATTCCAGAGACTCCATGGTCAAGTATTGCTATGGATTTCGTAGTGGACCTACCCCCTTCTAAGAACTACACTGTCGTATTAACGATAATTGACAGATTCTCCAAGATGTCTCATTTGGTTCCTCTTTATAAATTACCTACATCATCTGAACTGGTGTATATATTTATAAGAGAAGTGATCCGTTTACATGGGGTACCCCATGATATTGTCTCTGATAGAGGGTCTCAATTTATTTCTCGTTTCTGGAAATCATTTTGTGGACAGTTAGGTATCAACCTTAACCTTTCCTCTTCTTATCATCCCCAATCTAATGGGGTTACAGAAAGGATGAACCAATGCCTGGAACAATACATCCGTTGTTTCACTTCGGTTCATCAAGATGACTGGGCGGACTTGTTACCATGGGCAGAATTTGCTCACAATCATCATGTCCATGAATCCACTTTACACAGCCCGTTTTTTATAAATTATGGGTTTAATCCTACAACTTTACCGAGTTCCATTCATTCTACCGGAGTGCCAAGTGTAGATGACACCGTTAGGAACATGAGGGAGACTTGGTTAGGGGTTAAACAAATATTGACTCAAAGGGCTAGTGTGTACAAAGCCAATGCAGATAGGCATCGGAAACCTGCTCCCACGTTCATGATCGGGGATAAAGTGTGGTTAAGTACCCGTAACATTAGACTTAAGGTCCCATCTATGAAATTCGCTCCCAGATTCATTGGTCCATTTCAGGTTCTCAAGCGTATCAACCCTGTTTGTTACAGTCTTCGTATGCCCTTTAATATGAAAATACCGAATTCGTTCCATGTCTCACTTCTCAAACCATTAATTTGTAATCGGTTTACTCGTAATACCCCTCCTCCTCTTCCTGAAGTTGTGGAGGGACAAAACAAATATGAGGTGAGGTCTATTCTGGATTCTCGTTTTTCTAGGGGTAAACTTCAATACCTTTTAGACTGGAAGGGTTATGGTCCTGAGGATCGTTCGTGGGTGGACGCTTCTGATGTGCACGCCCCCCGCCTGATTCGTTTATTTGAAAGGAGGCGTTCTAACCGCCCTGGGGGCGGTCCTTGTGGGGGGGGTACTGTCACGATACCTTACCTGTCATCCTCGGACCCACGCAGTACAGCATCCTCCTTCACTGAGCGGCACGGCACCTCTGACGCCGGCCGCTCACTCAGAGCGGAATTTCTAAGTTCGGCGCATGCGCACCACTGCCGTCGGCTGGAAGCCGACAAGATCATGACGCAACCACGCACCCGGACCTTTTGGGGGCGTGGTTTTAAAGCAAAACACACCACACTATAAAAGGGCTGTCTTGACAGCAGTAAGACGCCCTAGTGTGGTTCTTGCTGGTTCCCATAGTGCTCTTTATGTAATATTGGTATTCTCTCCTGGTATTTGACTTTTGGCTACTCTCTTTGACTATTCTACTCTCTGGTTCCCTGTACTTTGGCTTGTTAATCGTTATTCCGTCTTCTGTTATCCCTTGACCTCTGGCTATCCCATTTGACTACTCTAACGTGAGCCCGGCCATTCTAAGGTCCGGTATACGTTCTATAGTTAGGTTGCACTCTGCGTGAAGGGGTCACTGTCGTGACACACGGACCATATAGTCTGATTACCTGTCCATGTGGCTTGGCATATGTCGGCAAAACCGACCTCACACTTGGAGATCGGATTCGAGGACATCGTTCCACAATTAATACTGCACAAAGAGATCAACGATCTGATAAACCTGTAGCCAAACATTTTCTGGAGGCAGGACATCAGCTACCGACACTTCAATTCATTGCCATTGAACATGTACCACCTTTATCTTGGGGAGGAGACAGATCACGTAGTTTATTACAACAAGAAGCTTTTTGGATACATCTGAACACTGTCCCATATGGACTGAATGAGAACATAGTTTTATCTATGTTCTTGTAAACAACGTCTATTAGAAAGATACCTAGATTTGTTATATTTTTGTGCTGTGCCTGTTTAACAGCTTATTATCATTAATATTTTTGTGCATATTTTCATTATATTTTTTATTATTATAATTATTTTTATTATCATTGTAAGCTTTATCTACAATTTTGTATTTAGCACTTTGTAATTTGATCAATAGCTATGCCCCTGTATACTCAGTAGTACAAGGATATTGATATACTTTAAAAGTTATAGGGGCATATTATTGATTTCAGCTTGTCTCTCTCCCACCTTTTATTCACACTTGGCTCTCTGTATGGAGACTATTATCTGTGATATTTCTAATGACAGCAAGACTAAATTTCTAAATGTATCCCTTGTTGGTTTTAATAGACAGTGGGTATTTGATATACAGTAATAATGGATTCCACAGATTATCCCATAGATACTATATATCCTTATCTATACCTGAGACACACTCACTGATTTATTTGATCACATAGCTTTTTTCTTCACTGCACTAGTTCGGTGTGTTTGACACCTAGATCACTTGTATATACACTATGTGTAAGTCTCATCTATAGTTGCTTTAGCCTCCGATGTTAGATTGATAGTGTGCAACTATCTTGAATCCCTCACTCTCATTCTCACTTCAGGTTGCTTAGCAACCGCTGTAATCTCCACGGGACACAACGTCACACAATGTAATGACGTCACCCGCGGCTTCTGCACACTTCTGGGTTCCGATCGCTTGGGGAGGGTTTAGGCACTTCACTGGGTAAGCAATTAATCTGTATTTTTTTATAAATATGCACTTATTGAAATGTTGTATGCTCTGATCTTGAAAAAGACCTGAATAGGTCGAAACGTTGATCTTTTGAATTTTTGAAGTTACGGACACAGTAAACTGAATATCAGGTGTGCGCCTATATCTTTCATATCTAAATATTTTCGTTGGCTGAAATATTTTTAAGGAAGAGTGCCAAAAATATATATAGGAATAGACTCCTAGATCAAAATAAATTTATATATATATATATATATATATATATATATATATATATATATATATATATATATATAGGATCCCATAGTTTTCAATTACAAATAGAAAGCACTGTTAAGTTAATATGCCCCAATCACAATATGAATCTACAGGTAATCATTACTACATATACAGAATAGAGTATATTTTATAGTGGAAGATCCAATGGCTTTCTCGTGACAGTTAAAGATAAGTGGAATGCACTGTAATGTTAACATGCCCCTCAGACTAAATCCAAGGGCAAGTAAAGCAAGTCACATAAGAGTGGAGGAAACTCCTAAATATAGATATAAAAGGTTTACACAGAACATGACAAGGATAACCCTAGCACCTAAATGCAACTCCCAACTTGTAAATCACGGACCTGTATACTAAGCTAAATCCAAACAGGTTTTATCTAGCTCACCAAGAGGTAAACAGACTCCAAAAAGACAGGTATTTAAATAGTCACTAGTGGAACTAGCAGCTGTTTAACTCCGTAATCATACCCAGCCAATAACCACAAAACTGCAGCAGTTAATGCCAGAGTTTAGTAAACTACATTACCCATAATGCATTGCATAGCGGACCTAAGAGGATATGTACTTTTTTAAAGTTACATTTACAAGTAATAAAAGTGAATGCTAATCATGTCCTTATAAGATTTCATGCATTATAAGGCAAGCAAAATTACACCATACTAGATAAGTGTCTGAGGAGAAATACGCACAAAATCTCTAGATATATTCAGTAGATTATATATTAATTTTGTGCTCCAGTATATAAAAAAAATACATGTGTTTTATAGGGTAGACTCAAGGATCCTCAGTAAGGTGAGAGACAGCAACTTAAACCAAAGGCAGAGTAATAGGAAGAGATAGATTACCGGACCTTAGAGTGGCCGGGCTTAACGTAAAGCAGGAACTAGGAAGTAACGTGACTAGACTAAGGATAGACTAAAGGCAGTAAGAACTAAACACACAAACCACAATACCAGACCCTGGCAAGTGTCAGGAGCAAGCCAGAGACTGGTGCACAGGTCAGGTAGTCACACAAGCCAAGAATTAGAACACAAAAGCACATGCAAACAGGCAGGACCAGGTACACAAGGTCAGGAGAGTGAAATATAGGCAGGTAGGATCAAAATAACAGCAAAACTGCTACCAAAAAAAAAAAGCCTTAGCCCCCTCCCTAAATAGAGAGGTCCTGGACCTTATTGGCTCTTGCTTGCTGGAAGCAATCAGGTCAAAAATGTAGCACCTGTGTTACCCACAGGTGTCCTACAAAACAAATAATGCGAAATATGAGGTGGATCAGAATCAGTTGTCTGGAATGGCTCCTTCTTTAACAAGAATAGCTCAGCAAGCATTGGGCAGGACTAGGAAGTGAGAGTGAGAGAAACTGCTATGTTTACAAATGGGTTAATCCAGCCTCTAGTGGCTTTCTCATTGACAGCCGCTAGAGGCGCTTCCCACTGTGATTTTCACAGTGAGAAGACACTGACGTCTATAGGAAAGTATTGAGAAAGGTTTTCCTATGGAGTGATTGAATGCGCGTGTGGCTCTTGCCGCGCATGCGCATTCAGCGAATGACATTGGAAGAGGGAGGAGAGTCCCCAGCGCGAGAGGTAAGAATTTAACCCCTTCCTCCCCCTTCAGCCCAGCAGGAGTGGGACCCTTAAGGTGGTGGGGGGGACCCAAAGACCCTATAGTGCAAGGAAAACAAGTTTGTTTTCCTGCCACTATAGTGGTCCTTTAATGAAGCATTTTTTTTCTATATAGATCATGCAGCTGAAGGATCACTGCTCAATTCTCTGCCATTTGGGAGTTAAATCACTTTTCTTTCTGTTTATGCAGCCCTAGCTACACCACCCCTGGCTGTGACTGACACAGCCTGCATGAAAAAATGGTTTAGCTTTAAGTCATATGTAACTTGCTTTAAAAGTTCTTCTGCACTGTAAATTGTACTTTAATTACACACAAGAGGCTCTTGCAGGGACTAGCAAGCTATTAACAGAGCTGGAGATAAGTTTGCTTTTACGTTTAGGATCTAAATTAAACAGCATTTGCAATAAAGGAAGTGTAAACAACATTAGTTGACATTAGTTGAGTCTTTATAGGAAGTGTTTAGGAAGTCTGTGTAAGTCTGTAGCAGATAATTGAGCAGTGAGACTGCATGGGCATGATCTGCATTAAGCAAAAGTTGTTTTGGTGACTGGGAAGGGGCACTAATAAACTCCACCACTAAATCATGTTAGTAGTGTTTTCAGAGCCGTAGTGGGTATAGAGAAAGGTTAGTGGCTGTAGTGGTTGCAGGAGGCAATATGGACTTTTTATTGGGTGCAGGATGTGTTAGGGGCTCTTGTGGGGGCACGGGAGGGATAGGGGTTGTAGTGGGGGCAAAGAGCCTGTAGTGGGTGAAGGGGGTAATAGGGAACTATATTTAAAATATTTTATTGAATGTAAGTAAATCTAGATGTATAAAAAAAAAATTAAAAATCCATTATAATAATATACATTAGGCATGTGCATGGGAAAATGATTCGGTTCGGTTCGGCATCCTGAAATTCGGGACTTCGGCACTTCGCCACTTCGGAATTTCGGTAACTTTGGCACTTCAACACTTCTGAACTTTGGCACTTCGGCACTTCAACACTTCGGAACTTCAGAATTTCAGAACTTCTCTTGCAGCCGCTTGGTAGATAACTCCCTAATTCCCACAGTATTAGGGAGTTATCTACCAAAAGACTGAAAGACCTAAATTGGTCTTTCAGCCAAATTTACTTATATATATAGTATAAAGATTACTTAGTCGTAGTAGATTATGCCCCTACTCGCTATACCGTGAGTAGGGGCATGTCTAGTAAACAGTGAGCAGCCTGTGGCTGCTCACTGTTAAAAAAAAAAAAAGACCTCCCCCTCATTCTAATTTAGGGCCCAGGGGTGGGGGCCAAAGGGGAGGACATTAGGTCCCCCCAATTAGTATTTAGGGCCCCCACCCACCGCTCAGGGGTGGGGGCATTAGGTCCACCCCCCTCATTCTAATTTAGGGCCACCACCCACCGCTCAGGGGTGGGGGCCAGGGGGGAGGACATTAGGTCACTCTATTCTGATTTAGGGCCCCCACCTGCCGCTCAGGGGTGGGGGCCGGGGGAGGACAATAGGCCCCCCTTATTTTACTTTAGGGCCCCCAACCGCCATTCAGCGGGGGGGCCGGGGGGGGGCAATAAGTCAGGTTAGGAGGGGGGCGACATGTTTGTTTTTGTTTGTTTGTTTGCTTTTTTACAGTGTGCAGCCACAGGCATAGACATGCCCCTACTCGCGGTATAGCGAGTAGGGGCATAAATTACTAATACTAAGTAATCTTTACTTAACATTAGTAAATTTGCCTGAAAGACCAATTTAGGTCTTTCAGCCTTTTAGTAGATAGCTCCCTAATACCGTGGGAATTAGGGAGTTATCTACTTATTCATTCCTGTCATTACATTGACTGGCCAAGTAACTTACATTTTATATGAATATGTGTTACTTGATTGTTGTAAGTGTTGCAAGTGCTTACAGCTGAATCCAGGCTACGTTTGTATAATTTTTATTTAAAATTGTATACAGTGTAACATTCTTCTTCTTCCACTGGGTAAGTATATTAGTACTTAGGCAAAACTGTGCTTCGGAAATTCGGCACTTCGACACTTCGGAAATTCGGTAATTTCGGAACTTCAGGACCCTGGTAATTCAGCAATTCAGCACTTCGGCTATTCGGACATTCGTAAATACCCAAATGTCCGAATTGCCCGAAATTTGTCCGAATACATATTCGGCCCGAAACGAATTGCACATGTCTAATATACATCAGAGTTTAGAAGATTAAATATCAGTAAAATAGATTAACATACACTCTTGTTCATGAACAAGTGACCAGTCTTGTAACATGCAACGGCATCTCTGCTTCCAAATTCTCCCCTCTGTTCCAACTAACTAATAATTGGTGTTTATATAGATTTTAGATAGCAATACTTCAGGTCATTTTGGGGCAGGAAAAATACAATATAATACATTAAAACAGGTAACTGTAGTTTACTGGGGTAAACCACGGTCAGTCAACATAAAATGTATTAACTTTAAGTATTGATTTATTTGCACATAGACAAAGCCATGCCGAAATAAGGAGGAACTTGACCTGGCGTAGCAAGACAAAATGGTGTCTAAAGTGTAAATATTTTACGAAGCCGGGCATGAAGCTAGTTTGATAAGAAAAAGAGCACAGTTGAAAGTACAAAATTTTCCATTGCAAGTAAGAAGGAGGGGAAACCTGTCATTTTTTCAAGTGCCCATGACAGGTTATAGTGGGTAATATAGGCCATAGTGGGTGCACCCCTTTATTTCTATCGGCTCACTTTTTATCACCCCCAAGTCCTCCTTTTTTTTTACTTTTATTTTACCTCCCACCTCTCTCTATCCTCTAGAAGCATGATCACACTATTGACATCAAAATCTGTTTCTTCCTCCAGGCAGCCATGTACCTCTCAACATCTGACTCATGTGGTGGGAGCCTTCTGCATGTGTGTATAGAGATAAAGGGATGTGATGCCAGTCACCTCTCTTTCATTCCACACACAACGCCCCCTCTCGGAGACTGAAGAAGAGACCAGCCAGGTATCGATCTACATGAAGAAAAGCCTGCTGGCTTAAATGATGCTGGGACAGTTGGGGAGAGCTTCTGATAGCTATGTGACTGGGCCCCTCACTACCACTTCCCTCAGTTATAGGAGCTCAGTAAGAGGCACACAAGGGGTCATGAATTAGAGGGGCAATTCACCACACCCTTGCTCCCCTTTAGTGATGCATATGCCTGGCTGTGACTCACACAGCCTGCGTGGAAAAAAATGGTTTCGTTTTCAATCAGAAAACCTTAAGCAACTCGCCTCTCCACCATGGTTGACATGTCTGGATACAGGCACAATACTCTCTTATTCTTGATAAGATTGACATGCTGTAGGACACGTCTTCATAATTGATGGTATGTTTTACCAATATATTGGGAACCACAGCTACATATTATTAAATAGATGGCATACATGGATGAACAATTTACAAATGTACTAATCTCAATGTTTTTGTATGTATATTCCTTGTAGGTAGGTTTTGAAGGAGTCTATTCCATGCATTATATAAGAATGAGAATACTTATCCTTGGATGCAGTCGATGACTAGGAACATATTAACATAAGAATGCATTCCTATGATTTGGAGTTGATTGAAGTCATAGGAGTGGTCTCCTCCTATTTTCTAACATTAGTCTCTGTAACTAGTCTCAATAATATTTACCTGGTCTCAATAGTTGTAAGAGAGGGAGAAAAATGTAACCACCTTATTTCTCCACAGAGATGGGGGCCAGGTACCCTAATGCATAGTCCAACACTATAGTGTTAGGAATACATGTTCTAACATTATAGTGGTCTTTTAATACATTAGTGGACGTACCTACAATAAGCAGCATCTTCTACACAGTGTGATCACTTTTCTGTACCTAATTGCCTGCACTGATTACATTGTTGCAGTCCACCTGTACTTGGTCTGTTACATACTCTTTCACCATTGTTTCTGCTATAGACTTGTTATTCCAGTTACTAGTAGATTAGGTTATCATTTATTATGTTTTTGCAGGATTTTTTTTTTCTTTTTAATAAGTCTTGGGGTCATATAAGCATTTATACATTCTTTAGGAGAAATGGAGCCGGAACCAAGGGCACAGGTTATGGGCTCATGCAGTGCCTAGGGCTGGCAGCATGGCAACGTACCATTGTGTTGAGACCCAGCTACTGCTACACTCTGATTGGAGGCAGGAGCGGTCCAAGTCCAGAAGATTAAGCAGGCTTGTCTGCATGCCTTCACCAGTGGTCTCATGGTACAGGGCCCAAAGGAATGTGTGTCTTCCCTTGAAGGGCTCCAGTGGTCATTACTGGCTTTTGTTTTCATGGCTTTTGAATCTGTATTTTGACGGTAGACTTATTTTACATTGCAGGATTAAAAGGACAGAGACACTTCATTCATAGTGTCCCTTTAACCCCTTAAGGACCAAACTTCTGGAATAAAATGGAATTATGACGTGTCAGACATGTCATGTGTCCTTAAGGGGTTAAATAATCAACATGTACTGCACTGTAGCCAATGAGAATATCCTTACCAACTGATAGCGAAATGTTAGCATAAGCTGGCAATTATGAAATACTCCATAGGAAAAGTTATTTGACCAAAAACCTTGAGACGCACAAACAGGTAATAGCATTCTAAATATTCATAATTTAAAAATAGGAAAGTCAAATTGTCCTATGACTCAAGGCTAATTCAAACAATTTTCTATTTCTGCCCCACAGTGTATTTCGGTTCTTGTGGGGTTTGGGTAATTCAGACAAACCAGCATCAGGTGCATAAGGCTTTTCACAATCCTAGAACTGGTCAACATATTATGTTACTGGACTAAGTGATTGATTTCTGTCACACACCTCATATTATTATTGATATCTAAAGTAAGACCTGTACACCACTAGAAAAAATGTGCAAGTATAGAGATAGGTATGGAAGGAAGTGAGTTAGCTTAATTGGTAATGTGCCACTGATGTAGAATTATTAAAAACCTTTATTGATCCTGTATTGAATTTTTGTACTAACTCCATTTTGTCTACATTACATGACAGATTTTCCTAACAGTATTTAGAATAATGAACAGAGACTGTAGTTTCTAGAAGGACATGACTAACACCGGAATCATCAAGTTCCTGTAACATGCAACAAAGTATACTATAGCTAGGCCATGAGAAACAGCTTGTATGAAATGTTCTTTCATAAAAAAGACCCTGAACCTGACCTAGAGTCTGACATCACTAACTACCCAAAATGACGCCCAAGCCCCCCTTCCCACCGAGTAAGCCTCATGCTGGGTAAGATGGCGCTTGAGCCATCTGTCCACACCCGTGTCCAGAATAACGCCACCTCCCGGTGGGAGGACACCTAGCTAACCACTTAGTGCTGGAGCCAATTAATAATATTGATGGGTGGACATTGACATAACCACTTAACACTTAATCCAATTAATGATGTTTATTTGTTGTTATCTTGATATTCAATGATGATGCAATTTCGCTCTTATAAGGGTCTGCGAGCCCGCTTTTAATCAGATGCCATTAAATTTTCTCGAAGTGCTTTTAACCTGAACTCCGTGTGTCAGTCTGAATTTACTTCTGCGTATACGCAATTTAATCATCTCAGATTTGGACAGGAACAGATAGACATTTAAACATATTTGTTTATTTAAAACAATCTAGAACAATTTGGCGCCCATACGTGGGGCATCGGGCTATGGCCTCTGGCCGGTAAGCCGTCCTAAGGAAGACGCTGTTGGACGGAGGAATCCGGGGGGAAGGATAAGAGACTGGTCACCTCTGAATACACGGTAGAGACTACTGCAGAGCCTAGCCGGTATGTTCCAGCCCCTTTGATTGACCCGTCCAAGTGTCTGTAACTGCTTACCGGGAGGACATCAAAGACAGGTAATATCTTGCCCGGTGCCTTATTGTTGTTACCCACCTGTTTACCTGCATTTAGCCTATCTGTTGCCTGGGTGTGTTTGTATTGGCCTTTTTTTAGCTTAAGTGCCCGGGTAGAGTGTTTATCTGTGTACCCCTTTTTGGGATAAGGGGGGGTGGACCTGCGGGTGTGTGCCTGGGGTCCTCTGTTGCCTGTTTACTCCTTTTAGGAGCCACGTGGCTGTGGCTGTAGGGAAAAAGGGGGGTGGACCTGTGGAAGTTTTCCTGGGGGTCCTCTTTGCCTGTTTACCTCTTTTAGGTGCTGGGTAGCTGCAGCAGTAAGGAAAAAGAGGTTGGTGGAGTCTGTGGAAGGGTGTAGACTCATTGCTTCCTGGGGATTCCCCATGGTGTCACTTTGATAGCCTAGCTAGCCTCATTGTGCACATAGCTCTGCTTGCAGAGAGGTGGTACCCTCCAGCTTCGAGCGCTGAGGCTGGTGGCATTCCAATTTTATTTGTGGTGTGTGGATTCGGGCAGGCATTGCTGTCTCCATCACCACGGGGTAGTGAGACTTATGGGTGGGTCCATAGGGGCGCTACGAGGGTGAGGATAGTGGTGGCCACTCTTAGTGGACTGCTGTAACAGGGGAGGCATATGGATTTCGGGCCGGTGTTAGCTGTCATCCTTGGCCGCTGGTAGTGAGACTTACGAAAGTTGTTCTCCGAGCGGGGACACTACGAGGTTGAGGGAGGTGACTTTGGTCACATGAGTAAAGGAAAGGGATTACTGTTGAATTTATTTGAACTGTGATGCATGCACTGTATTTCAATTGAATTGTTGTTTTAATTGGGAGTCATTCAAACTCCTGTGTCTGTCTCTACTTTCACTTTACTTTTACCTTTTACTCTACTTCCTGTGTTATTTACACTATCCACTCCTATTTCTCTTGTGAGAGAAGTGATTGGTCACACACTTCTCACCTCGCTCCAATCCGTGGCTACCTCGGGTAGGCAGAATTAGTGACTAGTCTACGTTTTGGGAAGACGCACTTGGGGGGACCCACCCTTCTGAGTGGCAGTCGAGCATTGTAGACACTCTGTTTCATCTCCTTTCCCCTATATCAGGGACGCCTTTTATAGGGAGGTATGGGACAGGGATTGGGAACGCCCGGTAAGGGCTGGCTAGCGTGTGATCTAGTTGAAGATAGAGAGGGTGAAGAGATGGTTAAGGGAGTTGAAAAGATTGCTAAAGTGTGTAAAATTGCTGTGCCTACATGTGGTAGATTGCAGCCAGAAAGCTGGCGTAGATTACTGACAGAGAAGAAAGGCAAGCTTACAGATAATGATTTATTACGTACTGCAGAAGCATGGTATAGAGTAGCAAAGGCTATTCAGCAGGAAGGTTGGGTTGAGGAAGAAATAGATCACAAAGGTGTAAAATTGTATGTATATCATAATAATTATGTTGCTGGGGCCAGCTGACCATGTTCCCCACTCCCAATCCTCCCATCACCCATCCCGTCATTTCCCCTGTTTGTCCGGTCCTGAATTCTGATGGATCTTTATTTTCCCCATCATCATCCCTAACATTCCCATCATCCTCATCCATCCCTGCACTACCTTCTCTGTCTAATCCAAACATTTCATCCGCCATTCCTTCTCTACGCTCCCTCTCCGTCAATAATCCTACCCTCCCACTTGCATCCACCCAGTTCTCTAACCCCTCCTCACCCACTACTGTCAATCCCACTTCACCCACTCTGGCTCCTCCTACTACACCCGCCTCTGCTAATCTCTCTCCGTCCTCTCTCCTGCCCACTCCTCCCACAGCCCAAATTCCCACCCCTTCAGTTTCATTTCCCACCTCCTTCCCTAATCCCTGCCCAACTAACCCGCCCTCCCCAGGTTCCACCTTAGCCCCTGCCCAGATGGCCTGGCCATACCCCTTCCCTTACCACATGGCCCTGCCCTATCCAAACCAAGCCTACTTCCTTTCCCAAGCCACTCCCCAGACCCCGGTCATGCCCAATCCGGCACAGTCTACCCCGGATGTGCCCACATCCAACATGGCCGCCACTACCTCCCTTAACCCTAATGCAGCTTCCTTTCACGCCTCCAATATGGCGGCCCCCAGTCATCCAGCACCCCTGATGCCGGTACTTCCCGGTGACTACTCATCCCAGGATTATAATCCACTGGCCACCCCAGCATCCGGGATCCCCGCCTTTCCCCTGGCTCTGACACCCCGAGTGGCCCCACAGTCCAGAGGGGCTTTGGTCTCAGACGAAGATGAGTACGAGGAAACCGGCTCTCATGGGTACCGGGGCTCACCGGATGCCTCAGGGCCTCCGCCTCGCTGTTCCCTCAATGATCCTTTCGGACATACGGGCCGAGGGGATCAGGCTCCTCCTAAATATGTTTCTTTTAATCCTACTCAGGCTAGTTCTCTGATGAAATCACTCCCTGACCCAGAAAAGCAACCTATGCCTTTTTACAGAGGGATAGTTCAAATTCAAAAGACTTATTCCGCTGCATGGCGTGATTTACTGAGCATTTGTGCTATCAAAGCCGGAGATGCATACTGGTTTCATGCAAGACTGTTTCAACTGTTTACAGATTTGGGATTTGATCTCACAGACAAGATCCATTCTCAAATGCTGTCTGGTGCATTTGTCCAAGGTGTCAAAGACTCCATACGCAAGGGAATCATTGCTGCACACCCTGAATATAAGGTAGTCCCTCTGGATACCTTACTCTTAGTTGCTAGAGGTCTGGAATCTGCCCAGACTCCTAGAAGGCCCACTTCAGCTCCTCTCATGGTGTCCCGCCCTGGACCAGTCCCAAAAGGCACCAAACCCGAGGATGGATATTGCTTTAATTGCAAAGCTAAAGGACACTTCAAAAATGATTGCCCAGAACCAAAGAAGGTGTTCAAGCCTGCTCCTGGCCCCAAGGCCACAAAAACAGTTCCAATAGTTGAGGAACCTGATGATTAGGAAATTGGCAAGCCTGTGTCATCAACCCCTGTCATGGCAGTGTCTTCAGGGGATAAGGGGGGCCACTTGCTACTGTGACTCTACCCATTGATGGACAACCTACTACATTTCTTGTTGACACAGGTGCAGCCCGAAGTGTTCTACGAGAACAAGACCTGCCAGACCCATCATTTCTGTCAAATATTGATGTCTCTTGTGTAGGAGTGGATGGCCAACCAAGACACAATCCTTTAACAACTCCATTACGAGTTGGCAACTACCCTAGCTTGCTTGCTCGTTTTGTGGTATCCTCCACATGCCCCATTAACCTGTTAGGCGCTGATGTCCTCTCACGCCTGCAGGCATCTATCATCTTCACTCCAGATGGACAGGGGGAGTTATCCACCCCTCTATCTGTGTCAGACACCTCAGCCTTGTGCTCCCTGCCTTTGATGCTCCATCTAGAAGAACCCCATGGGGAAGCAAAGGAACTGAGGTCCAATTTCCCTGATTCACTGAGGACAAGAGTACCTGCTAAGCTGTGGTCCTCAGGCCCAGAGGACATAGGACACCTAAAGGTCCCACCTGTGGTGGTAAAACTCATTCCAGGAGCAAAGCTACCAATGAAACCACAATATCCTTTAAAACCAGCTCAAGCTGCAGCTATCTCAATTCAAATCAAAGCACTCTTGGAGAAGGGTGCTCTCGTGAAATGTGAATCAACATGCAACACCCCATTGTTTCCTGTAAAGAAGAAGACTCCAAAAGGTGAACCAGAGAAATACAGGATGGTCCAGGACCTCCGTGCAGTGAATGAAGCAACTGTCCTGGACACCCCTATTGTACCAAATCCACACACTCTGCTCTCTGGGGTCCCACCTTCTGCAAAATACTTCACAGTCATTGATCTGGCCAATGCCTTCTTCAGTGTACCCCTGGATCCAATTTGTCAATACCTGTTCGCCTTCACACATGAAATGCAACAGTATACATGGACTGTCATGCCCCAAGGGGCACAAAACTCTCCAAGTCAATTTGCAAAGGCCATGTGCTCTATCCTTGATCCATGGCAATCAGACCACCCACAAGTTGTCCTGCTCCAGTATGTGGATGATTTGCTGCTCTGTGGAGATGACATACCTACAACTGAAGAATGTTCAATAAGTCTCCTTTGCTACTTAGCAGATCAAGGATGCAAAGCTTCACTTCTCAAACTTCAATTCTGTCAACCTACTGTAATCTTCCTTGGACATTGTCTATCTCAGGGTACCAGACATCTCACTCGTGACCGAGTCAAAGCAGTACTGGACATTCCACCTCCAAGGACTTCAAAATCTCTACATGCCTTCTTAGGCCTCATTTCCTACTGCCGAGCATGGATCCCAGAAGCCTCTCTGCTCATGATACCACTCTATGATGCACTCAAGTCAGACCCATTCTGCCTGACCAATGAAGCACAAGACAACTTCTGCACACTAAAACGTGCCATTGCATCTGCTCCTGCTCTAGGCCTACCAGACTATACCAAACCCTTCAAGTTGTTTGTCTCTGAAAGACAAGGCCACGCTACAGGAGTCCTTACTCAAACAAATGACTTAAGAGGCCGTCAAAGGCCTATTGGATTTTTCTCCTGCCAGCTGGACATTGTGGCCAGGGGGACCCCTTCTTGCCTTCGGGCCGTTTTTGCAGCAAGAGAACTCATTGAAAGAACTGCAGACCTGGTCCTTGGCCACCCTCTAGTTGTCTTGGCCCCTCATGACATTTCTGCCATCATCAACCAAGTACAACTCAAGCATGTGTCTCCTGCAAGACACCTACGCCTTCAATGTCACCTCCTATTACCTGACAACATCACCATACAAAGATGTCAAGTTCTTAATCCGTCCACTCTCCTCCCACTACCTGAGGGGGGTATCCACTATGGGTTTATCATGGATGAAACCTACATTTACCTTCTTACTGGTACCATCAAGAGAATGCATCCTGATTTATCCTTTCATGATGGACAAACACCTCTCTGCGAGGGAGCAGGATATGCCTTCTGTACCATGTGGTACAAACCAAACATCACTCCTGAACCTTGCTATGAAGATGAACTCTATCATTTGGTGGAGGTGAAACTCACTGCACAAGACTTCTACTGTGACTCTGTAGGCAGCAGCATGGTCTTGATTCAACTACCTTCAAAACTCAAATACTTGTACCGTCATTGGGATACTGCCATTCCACATGTCCCTGTCACCAAGTTGAAAACAAAATCATGGAATGATCTTGGGCCCATAGCAAAATTATGGGCCACCATGGATGAACCACAGCTACAGGAAAATGGCATTGCCAAATACCCAACAACTGACCATCTTGAAGCATGGCCACGCCACTTCCTGGAAAATGAATTTCAAGATCTGGTCATAGTGAATGATTATGACCCAGAGACACCTCATGATTGCTTTGAACAGATGAAAATGGAGACAATACACCTACCAACTGTGCATGAGAATCCATTAACAGATCCTGATCTCACTCTGTTTGTGGATGGTTCAAGGTATGCAGATGAAGAAGGAAAATACCACACAGGATATGCCGTAACCACAACAGATGAAGTTATCAAATCATCATCTTTACCACCAGCAATGTCTGCACAAGAAGCTGAATTGCAAGCCCTGACTTCAGCATGCAAGATCTCCGAAGGAAAACGTGCCAACATCTACACAGATTCAAGATACGCTCTGGGTGTGGCACATGACTTCGGACTAATTTGGAAAACAAGAGGATTTCTTACCACTGCCGGTACACCAGTCAAACACAGCTCTGCAATCAAGGAACTGATGGATGCCCTCCTACTCCCTGAAGAAGTGGCCATCTTGAAAGTGAAGGCACATGGGAAGTTGGATACAGATGAAGCAAAGGGCAACCACTTAGCTGATCAGGCTGCTAAGCAAGCGGCAAGAAAATTGCAGGAAGTGGATGAAGAAGTGTCCGGACACGAAGAAATTCCTATTTTTACCTTGCAGACTCTTCCCACTGACCTAAAAATCTTACGGGAACAGCAAGCTACAACTGCCCCCGAAGAAATACAGAAATGGAAGAAGAAAGGAGCAGTCCTAAAGGATGGAGTATACTACAACAACTTTAGATTCTGCCTTCCTAAGAACCTATATCCAGCAGTTGTCCAATGGGCACATGGACCTGCACATCTGTCTAAAGACTTAATGGCCGCCCTCATACAAAAGTATTACGAAGCACCTGGAATCACAACATTGATCAACAGCTTCTGTAGGGCGGCCTGTGTCATTTGTGCAAAATGCAACCCAGGAAAACCAACCAAAGTGCCTTTGAAACACCTGGCTAAGCCTATCTAGCCATTCCAGAGAATTCAGATTGACCACATACAAATGCCCAAGAGTGGGCCTCATGAATATGCGCTAGTAATAGTGGACATGTTTTCAGGCTGGCCAGAAGCCTACCCAGTGGCCAATATCACTGCCAAGACAACAGCAAAACGTCTACTTGCAGATATTGTATGTAGATTTGGACTTCCAGAAGTCATTGAAAGTGACCACGTCCCAGCCTTTACAGCAACAGTGACTGAAGAAATCTGGACTGCTCTGGGAGTGACCCTAGCCTTTCACACCCCTTACCACCCACAAAGTAGTGGCAAAGTGGAACGCATGAATGGTACCCTAAAAGCCAGAATGTTAAAAATGTCACAAGAAACAAAGATGCCCTGGCCAGAAAGCCTGTCAATAGCTTTATTCAGCGTTAGGCACACACCTAGAGGGAAGCACTCACTATCCCCATATGAGATTCTATTTGGGACTGCACCCAGACTAGGTTGTTATTACCCGCAACAGTTGCAGCTTCAAACTGATGACTATGTAACTGAACTTGCAAGTGTATACATGCAAAATACATGCCCAAGTTTTCTCTTCAATTCCAGATCCCGATTTTGATACGGGTACCCACAACCTGCTTCACGGAGATTGGGTTCTGGTCAAGAGATTTGTGCGGAAACACACCCTGGAACCAAGATTTGACGGACCATTCCAAGTTCTCCTGATCACTTCAACCTCCGTCAAGTTGGCCGGCAGGCCACATTGGATCCACGCTTCCCATTGCAAGAAGACTCCTGCCCCAGAGGAAGCAGATACCGCACAACCATGTGCCTCTGGTACATCATCTCCTTAATTAGTCTAATTAAGGCCCAACAAGTAGCCATTACTAAAGATGCCAGTGGGTATACCTTCTGGTACAACTCTTCATGTACCCGTGTGGCTACATACACTTTTGATTACTGTGACAATGTAGACTGCCCATTCCCCACGTGACAAATTAAAAATATCTATAGAGATATCCCTCATGTAAAGGATCCCTATGTTTGTGTAGTTGACAAACAATGGGGGCATAACTGTAACCATTATGGGGCGGCGGGATGGAATGCCGGGCCTGCCTGGGGTTACAAACCAAAAAGTGCCTTATCTAAAGTAGATGATCACGGTAGATCCCTTCTCCAAAGAATGACTCTGAGGAAGCCTGGAGGGGGTATATCCATGAAATTAATCCTAAACATTGAGCATCCCAGTCCAACAGATGCAGACCAGTATGTAATGGGAATGTATTGGAAGAAAGGTTCCTATAACAAATTAGGGCACTTCTACCTAAAAGATATGTGCCACTCTCCAGAGTGGCAAGGGGCCACCCACATGGTCTCAAATCCATTTAAACCACACATCCAGTCCTTTAAAGACATGATGGCCATTGCTAATCCCACCTTTGAAGATACCATGGCCGCTGAAACAGGTTTTAATGATGTTAATTTATGGTTAGAATGGATGAAATATAATGCCAACAAACATAACAGAACTGCATGCTATGTGTGTGGTGGTGCCCGGCCTCATCTCGGCACCGTACCTTTAACTTTGCCAGTGGATATAGAAGAATGTGTTTTGAGTCTTTTTGCCTACCACTACAATTTCAATAGGTCCCTCTGCAAAGCATGGACGGTAGAATATCCTCTCCTAACCAAGGATGTCAAACTCCCAGATGGTGTTACAGTTTATAAAGGTAATTACACTTGTTACGCCAATTATGATGGAATTGGTAAATTCTTGGATAACTTCTCCAAAGGGTATTGTGCCACCTACAGAACTGTCCCTATGTACCTGTTACAATTCCATACTAGGTCATTGGGGGATATTTACTGGTTGTGTGGGGATTTACAGCTAAGATCCAGGATGGACAAGGAATGGTGGGGGGAGTGTACTCTGGCTAAAGCCATCATGCCTATACATATTATCTCTGACACACACCCTGACATACATGAGTCCGTACACACACCAGCCAAGGTTAAGCGTGAAGCCCCAGTAAAAGGCAGTTTTGACCCTCACATTTACATTGATGCCATTGGGGTTCCTAGGGGGGTGCCTAATGAGTTTAAAGCAAGAGATGAAGTTGCTGCGGGGTTTGAATCACTTTTTACCATAGTTACTGCAAACAAGAATTTAAATTGGATAAATTACATTTATTACAACCAACAACGCTTTGTTAACTACACCAGGGATGCCCTCCAGGGTTTAGCCGAACAACTGCAGGCTACATCTCAAATGTCCTTCCAGAATAGAATGGCCTTAGACATGATTCTAGCTGAAAAAGGGGGTGTATGTAAAATATTGCCCGACACCATGACCTGTTGTACTTACATCCCAGAAAACACAGGTCCTAATGGTAAAGTCACCTTGGCCATAGAGAAATTAAATCAACTCTCTGAAGAGTTAAAAAGGAATTCTGGGATAAAAGATCCTTGGGAAAGATGGTTTGGTTGGATGACAGGATGGCAAAAAGCTTTAATGCATATTGGTATGGCAATACTAATTTCTCTTTTTATTTTTGCTCTTCTCGTTTGTTGTGTCCTCCCCTGTCTGAGAAAATTCCTACAGAAGACTGTAGACCAAGCGGCACCAACTTTCGCACACCTGACAGTTGATGACAAGATTTCCAAGATCTCAACTCACCCTGTCTGCCGCTGCAAACTATCCCTTTTACTGATAAAGTGCAAGAGTTCTAGGTAGGGAACCAGCTTAGGGACAGCGTCCGTCTCTATGGAACTGACTGCCGTGCGGAGAAGTGGTGGACTAGCCACCGCGGGCCACCAGCGGAGTGAAGAGATTTCCTGCCCGTATTGACGGATGTGCTGCAGCCTGTTAGGGACAGGAAGGGACAGAATTGCACTTTGCAATAACACCTAGCTAGCGGCCACTGGGTTTCTGTGCCTTTGGGCTAACACGTCTTCTGGTATTAACAAAATAAAGTTTATCTTTTTTTTAAGAATCTAACATTTCATAGGGGGGACTGATGTAGAATTATTAAAAACCTTTATTGATCCTGTATTGAATTTTTGAACTAACTCCATTTTGTCTACATTACATGACAGATTTTCCTAACAGTATTTAGAATAATGAACAGAGACTGTAGTTTCTAGAAGGACATGACTACCACCGGAATCATCAAGTTCCTGTAACATGCAACAAAGTATACTATAGCTAGGCCATGAGAAACAGCTTGTATGAAATGTTCTTTCATAAAAAAGACCCTGAACCTGACCTAGAGTCTGACATCACTAACTACCCAAAATGACGCCCCAGCCCCCCTTCCCACCGAGTAAGCCTCATGCTGGGTAAGATGGCGCTTGAGCCATCTGTCCACACCCGTGTCCAGAATAACGCCACCTCCCCGTGGGAGGACACCTAGCTAACCACTTAGTGCTGAAGCCAATTAATAATATTGATGGGTGGACATTGACATAACCACTTAACACTTAATCCAATTAATGATGTTTATTTGTTGTTATCTTGATATTCAATGATGATGCAATTTCGCTCTTATAAGGGTCTGCGAGCCCACTTTTAATCAGATGCCATTAAATTTTCTCGAAGTGCTTTTAACCTGAACTCCGTGTGTCAGTCTGAATTTACTTCTGCGTATACGCAATTTAATCATCTCAGATTTGGACAGGAACAGATAGACATTTAAACATATTTGTTTATTTAAAACAATCTAGAACACCACCAACACTACCCTTTAAACTTCAGGACCTCAGTAGGTGGCATTCCAGGCAGGGGCAACTTAATCTTTTATCTTTTATGACTGATAACTTCATTTGAAACTGGTAGGCACTTATGCCCAGTGAATACTTGAATACAAGCACAAAGTTAATCTGTTGATAATAGTAAAAGACTACGATTATTAATTGTTTAGAACCAGGGGTTAGGCAAATCCATTTAGATTATTTAGAAAGTAAATGTTATCAATAGATAGAGGAGCAGGGCATATACATACACAGGGAGGCGGTAATTAAAAGATATCGATTTTTTAGAAAAAGGAAATAGTGTTGTAATGGGAATCATAGAAGAAAAAAACAATAAAGGAATAATATTCACGGACATAATAAGAAAGGATAATCTTCCTGCATTTCCTATGTGTCTTCCTATAAAAAATATTAATGCTAGCTATTTGACCCATTATACAGTAAAAAAAAACTAAATTTTGAAAAAATAACAGCAAAAAGGGCTATTCTTTATACTTTAACAACAACTGCATTTCACAGTGTTGACTTCAGGCAAGGTTTCCAAAAAAAACAGATCAATACAGCATAAAACTACAAAATAAAAATGTGTACAATAATAAATTAATATCATCTGGGTCTACAAAATGAAGATACAAATAATCTTAGATTGTAGCATCACCCTGGTTACTAGGGCATGCTTCTTAATTAATTTGGCCAAGAAAATAATGGATACATATTGTGTGACATGGGTAGGCAATCTTCAGCACTCCTGATTGTGTGTACTACATCTCCATATTGCTGGCAAAGCATCAGCGGAAAAGTACCCATTGCAGAACAAGCACAGAGCCCCAGCTGGTAGAGCACAACAAGCCAAAGCAAGCATTGAAGGACATTCTTCTACCAGCGAGGTTCCACGGATGATAACTTGTCAGCAGTACCAGTTGGAAAGGCATGATGATAACTGCAGTACCCGTTGAAAAAGCTTGATGTAACCATGTTCTTCAGACTTGGTGGAAACATTCTTCAGTGAAACTTGCCAACCCTTTCTGCTACAGACCAGGGAAGACGTATGACTCCAGCCTCTGTCTTAGTCGTGTTAAATCACAGCAGTTTGACTGCTGAAGAACTCATGATGCTTGAACCAAATCTGAATCCCTTGACTGGTAGAAGCAATTGTCGTGGATCAAATCAAGTATTTGATCATTTTGTATATCTGCCCCTGTTCAAATTGTTAAATTAAATGTGTGCAAGCTCCCAAAGTAATTCACACCAGACACAGGTTTCAGGTTAATGAAAAACTAATAATTGAGGGAAGTTTAATCCAGGGGGCCGGTATGCCCCTTATAAAGCAAGAATACATCATATGCATAATTATAGATAACAGAGAAAATACATCAACAATTGGTTAGGTGTTACGTGGTTCATCTAATGTACATCCTACCGGGTGTGATGTCACTGTCATCATGGATCTCTCCTCCAGATTCCAGCACCATTTTGTTAATTGAGGCGGTTAGTGGATGGGAGGGGTAACTCCCTAGCGGCCATTTTAAGTAACTTATGAATAATATTGATTGTAGTTATGCAGAGTAAATAGGCATTTTACTAAAGTTAATATTCTGTCCACAACACAATATTTCCCAATACAGCCTTGCAGGAAGCTTTGCGGAATATTAGCCTGGCAGATTGTTTCAGGTTTTTTTTACTTCTATGCATTACCGTTTTCTTTAACATGTTTAGACAAGTTAGAAATGGTGTGGCTTCACCTCATAGTCAGATTACTGCCCAGTTGGCCTCTCCGTAAAACTGAAAGAGGCACTCTTACACTACTTTAAATGTCATTGCTATACATATATAAAGCTATCAGATACCTTTCCACTACTACATATTTCTCAACAAAAACCCCAGGGACCCCAAAGATGTCTATTTAAGAGGCACATAAATGCATTATCTTGGAATAGTTTATCCGTATAGGGACACACGAGAGACATATTTGCTCACCTCAAATTATTAAACAAAGTATCAAGCTGAGACCATAGAAATAACACAAACAATTACAATTCTTAGTTATTTTAAAATCGTGCAGAGTTACAAATATAATCTACCTACACACAAATCCCACAATCTCTAAGAGACCTGTACTAGGCAGTTCTTCTATGAACACTCAAAACTGACAAGTAGTATTTTTGAAGCTCCTAAATGCCATCTGTCATTAGTTTAGCTTTTCTTGCATCTGTTTTTGCTGTTGAGGCAACAAACCCAATTTTAATTGCAAACAATGAAAAAAAATCCTTATTGACCACAGAACGGCAGTCAGATTTTTCCTTAGATCGTGAAGCTGTGTTTTTGCAAGTATTCATCCAGTTGCTGTTTAAACATTTGAACAGACTCTGATAAACCCACCTCTGAAAAGTTAAAAGCAAAAAGTTAAACAAAAAGGTGCAAAGGTGCTACTCGTAATGTGCAACAAAACAGACACAAATGCCCGACCCATGTTTCAGTGTGATGACACACCGTAGTCAGGGGAAACCAATAAAGCACCTCTATCCACCTCAGATTTATGCGTCTCTAGAGAGGGGTTCCCAAACCAGTCCTCATGACCCACCAACAAACCAGGATTTATGTCTTTCCCTGTTTTATTCCAATTGGAATACTGGTAAAACCTGGACTGTTGGTGGGTCTTAAAGACTGGTTTAGGAAACACTGCTGTAGATAATTAGCCATCGGATGAGGGACACACCTCAACTAAAGTAGAGTAGTAGAGTTCTGTATGTGGATACACGGAAAGTAGTAGCAGGGGGATGAGTTGGAACGATTGGCTTTCTAAAAAAGTACTGAACTATTGAAAAGATTAAGATATAATGAGCAATATTCCTAAAGACTAAATAACTTGAGATAAATATATATGTATGTATATAAATCCCAGCCAATATAACATACTCCTGATCATACCGAGAAGTACACTTGACCAAATATTCCCATATGTCCATTTACCCTGTGTATGGAGAAAATCACAAAGCTGCTGACAAAATATGGATCGGACTAAAAATCCAAAACAAGTGTCACTTATTAGGCATATAAATAAAAGGATAAATTAATTTGTGTTTATTTACAGCCATCATGTCTAAAAAGCAATGTTGTAAGTAATACATTATTTAAAAGACATAAGCCCTAGATACTAATACAGGAGTGTTCAAGTGCTCAGTTGCAATCAATGTAACTTATTTTGACACATCATGAGTGGCATAGATCCTCTGTCCAAAGTTACACGGTGTTCAATGTTCCTACTTTCTCTGTGGTCTCTCTTTCATATATTTTCATTAATATTGGACTAAATTTGTTTCTTTTATATTTATTACCCAATAGTACATACTGATAAATTTACCTTTCTAATATTTGTTTGAAGATGTCCCATGTGCAATTGCTATTTTGAGTTTATTTCAAAAGACACTATAATGTGCTCCCTTAATTGAATGTTTGACAAAAGGTCAACATTGTTTGTTATAACCAGATCCAGACAAGCATCCATTCTAGTTGGTGCTTGTACCAGTTGTGACATGAAAGTGTCCTTTAACAGGTTCAAATACCTGATTTCTCTTGCTGAGCTACCAGTCCATCTATCCCAGCTTTATGAAGCAGTTTGGGAATATAGATCATGCCTCTGAAGTCTCATTGCTCATTCTCCTCCATTTAGGAGTTAAATCGCTTTTCTTTCTGTTTAGGCCGTCCTAACTACACCCCTCCTGGCTGTGACTGACACAGCCTGCATGAAAAAATTGGTTTAAATTTCAATCAGATGTTACTTTCTTTAAAGGTTTTTAATCTCCTGCTCTTTACATTTAATTTTAACCACCCACACACAGGAGACTCCTGGAAGATCTAGCAAGCTATTAACAGAGCATGAGATAAAACAAATACTACATTAAACATAATTTGCAATAAAGTAAGTATGAACATTAGATGACTCTTGGCAGGAAGTGTTAGGAAGGATGTGTAAGTCACATGCAGGGAGGTGTTACTAGGGCTGCATAAACAGTGACACTGCAGGGGCATAATATATTCACCAAAACTGCTTCAGTAAGCTAAAGTTGTTTTGGTGACTATATTGTCCCTTTAAGTTACCTGCCCAGTCATGTGTCTCATCCCACCATGTTTCCGTTATGCCTATTATGTCATATTGTTTAGTGTATGCTATTGCCTCTAATTTACATGTTTTGTTATATAGGCTCCTTGTGTTAGTAATCATACATTTAATATTGTCATGAGACACTTTTTTATATTTTCTTACATACATCATCTGTTCTGAATGTGCCCCTCCCCAAACCTTCATCCACCTTGCGCTGAGCTAAATCTCATCTCCTGTCCTATCTTCATTTTCTAGACTTTTGTGTCCCTACCCCCTTGCTACCACTATATTAAAATCTCCTCCAACCTTTTAGTCACCCAGATAAATCTCTAGTAGGGACACTCCCAGGGCTGGCCCTAGGGATGTGCAAGCTGCACAGGGTGCCATGCAACTGTGTGTGTGTGTGTGTGTGACTGTCTGACTGTAACTGTATGTGTGACGCTCTGCCTGTAACTGTGTGTGACTGTCTGTAAATGTGTGTGTGACTCTTTGCCTGAAACTGTGTGTGAGTGACTGTCTGTAACTGTGTGGGTGACTGCCTGTAGCTGTTTGTATGATTGTCTGTCTTTAACTGTCTTTGTGACTGTCTGCCTGTAACTTTGTGTGTGTAACAATTTGTCTGTATTTGTGTGTATAAACAAGCTGTCTGTATCTGTGTGTGTGTGTGTGTGTATATCTGTCTGTCTGCCTGTAACAGTGTGGTGACTGTCAGTAACTTTGTGTGTATGAGACTGTTTATCTGTAACACTCTGTGTATGATTGTGAATGTCTGTAAGTGTGTGTACTTGACTGTCTTTAACTGTGTGTGACTTTCTGCGTGTAATGTTTGTATGTGACTGTCTGTTACTGTGTGCGTGTGACTGTCTGTAATTGTGTGTCTGTGACTTCTGTAACTATGTGTGTGTCTGTCTGTACCTGTGTATGTGTGTGTGAGAGAGAGAGAGAGAGAGAGAGACTTTATGTCTGTACCTGTGTGTTACTGTCTGCCTGTACCTGTGTGACAGTGACTGCATGTAACTGTGTATTTGACTGTATACCTTTAACTGTGTGTGTGTGTGTGACTATGTAACTGGGACTGGGTGCATGTGGCTGTATTTGACAGTGTATTTGAATAACTGTGTACATCTGACTGTGGAACTGTGTGCTTGTGACTATGCAAAAATGTAAACCCGCATTCACACATGTGCCTACATATACATTTTTAGTAACCATTACAAATATCACACACAGCCTACAGATAGCATACATATCACACACAACCATCCTGCCTATCGCACACAAAGCATCATATTACTATGAGATTTATTACAGTAGAACTATGTCATATAAAATGCATGTTACTCAGTGATATTCTTTGATAAACCTTATTGGGAGTTTTATTGTTGTGGAGCTCTGTGATAAACTGATACATACTGCATAGTACAGTGAGGTCTATTTTTTTGTTGTTGCTGTGGAGCTCAGTGGTAAATGGATGAACAGAGCATTACTGTGAGTTTTTATCCCAAGGAGGTCAAAGTCATGGTCAGCACCTAGCAGAGACCAGACTACGAGCGCACTGGACCACTAGAGAGCAGCATGTCCCTCCTCCCTGCGAGGTAACAACAAGGAAGGAGAAATGATGTGTATTTATTTATTTTTTATAATTATTAATTTTAATAATTCCCTACACAAACACTACACAACTATACCACACACTATATATGAATGAGGTGGTATGATCAGGGAGGTGCGCTGTGAAGATTTTTCTCACAGGGAGCCAAAAGGCCTAAGCTTCGTTTTTTTTTTTTACCAAACTATATAAATTATGTATGCATACACATATAAACTCTGGTCCATCTACTTTAACAAATATTTATTCAGAGACAAAACAACAACAACATAAAAATAATGACACACAATCTAACTAACAATAACAGCTAACATTAAAATATATTTTATCAGAAGGCAAGAACACTATACTATATATTTATCACAAGCACAAAGCCCAATCCCACAGAGCAACAACCCCTTTAATCTCTCTCTCTCTCTCTCTCTCTCTCTCTCTATCATATAGTCATCCTCTTCCACACACGTTTCTCACCCATGGTTAGGCCTTAACATCTAGTAATGGCTCACTGCTGCGAGTTCAACATCACATCCACCAAGGAAGAAAAGGAAGCAACAGATTGATTTCCTGCCTGGCAATATCTTTTCTACCCTTAGTTGAGATTATGTATTTTACATCACATCCTGGTTTTCAATATATTCATGCATCACTTTCTTTAAGTAATTGTGGGAGGGAAGGAAAGATTTGTAGCTCTACTACCTAGGCCTGTTTCTTTGTTTAGGAAGATCCTGAAAGGAAGACAAATTACCATGAAAGGAAGACATGTTACCACACTGGACACTCCTACATGTTCCCAGCAGACATTCCAAATGCCATTAAGGAAAAATTGTAGATTATGCTAGCTTTAGTGTACCTATAATCTTAATTTTATTAATGACAGGAGGCGAGTATTTGCTTAAGACTTTCTTTACTTAAGCTTCACAGCAGCACTTTTTTACTTAGTAACAAGGTAACCAATCAGAAAAAAGAGATAACAAGGTATATAAGTCCCTCCCAGTGATGTCATTTCCTCTTTCTGGCTGCGAACAAACAGGAACCGGAACAGAAGGAACCAGATGAGGAATTCAGGATGTCATATGAGAAGAGATGCTTGAGAGGGAAACAGGAACGTAGACTTGCGTTCTTGAAGGGTAGAGGTGAAGTTCGTGAAGGAACAGCAACTAGCTTTGACTTCTTAAGGGGGTTTTATGCTGAAACGAGAGAGCAGAGTCGAAACCAAGGATTAATCCGTGAATTGGACTTGGAAATCATGATAACCGGTTGTTATGCAACATATGTTATAATTTGTTAGAACAGTTAAGCTATACAGGATAGACAATAATAGCTGACCCCATGGAAGTAAGGTATAGTGTGTTCGTTCTAGCCTTAGAACTTACCTTAGAAACTTACCTAGTGGGGCGAACCTAGGGTGGGAAAAAACCGAAGGTAACAGTGGTGGGAAATACTCGCCTCCTGTCATTAATAAAATTAAGATTATAGGTACACTAAAGCTAGCATAATCTACAATTTTATAACATGACAGGAGGCTTCGTATTTGCTGTTTTAACGCTCCCCAAGGAGGGCTAAGGAAGCGTGCACAGCGGGACGAAAGTAGAAGTTGCGGAACGTCTGTTCTCGGGACCAGTCTGCAGATTGAAGAATGTCTCGAAGCGAGGCTCCCGCGTTGAATGCCCCCGATGCTGCCGCCCCTCTGATGGAGTGGGCTCCGAAGGAGGCTTCAATCCCGGCTAGGGAGAGTAACCACCTAACCCATCGGGCCAGGGTTGTGGATGACACTGGATTATGTGGCTGGACGTATGAGACCAATAGTTGGCTGGAAGTCGTGGAACGAAGTGAGGAGGTGAGTAATAAGTAACGAGAAAGAAGAGACACCACGCACAATTTTGGGTGGTTAGGAAAGTAAGGGTAAAATATAGAAGAAGAGTTCGATTTTGTTCGTCTGGACACGGAGAATGTGACACCCTCTGGGGAGAAATTGATAGCGTCATGGTCAAATGCTCGAGCATCTGATATTCGTCTGAAGGACACTAAGCAAAGTAATAGGGTGAATTTTGCCGAGAGTTGACGGAGGGAGAGATCTTCGTTGTCCGGCCAAGACTCAAGGAAACTGATCATGACATTAACTTCCCACAGATGGGAGTATTTTGGTTTGGGGGGGCGAGCTAGTTTGATGCCCCGCAAAAGTCTACAAACCAGGTGGTCCTGGCCCACTGGAACTCCGTCTAGAGGAACATGGGCTGCCGAGATGGCTGAACGAGAAACGTTGATGGATCTGTATGAGCGGCCTAGATCGAAAAGATGAGAGAGGAAGTTCAAAATGTATTGTCTAGGGGCCGTAAGGGGATCGGTATTCCGTTCCAGGCACCAATTGCACCAAGTGTTCCAGGAAGAAAGATAGCATCTTCTAGTTCCAGGGGCCCATGAATCCCAGAGGAGTTCCTTAGATCTCTGTGATAGTTCTCCGAAGTGCCAGGTACCCCTGAAAGAGTCCAGGCTACAAGGTGGAGGTGGCCTTGCGTTATCATTGGATGAGGGTTCCCTTGAGGGTCTTCTAGGAGGTTTGGCCATGGAGGCAGAAGGAGGGGATCTTGGCAGGAGAGGTCCAGAAGATCCGGAAACCATGCTTGGCCCCGCCAGAGCGGTGTGAGTAATACAAGAGTGATCTGTTGTCTGCGAATCTGGAGGAGAGTTCTGGGAATCATCGCAAATGGAGGAAAAGCATAGGCTCCCGTTGTCGGCCAATTCTGAAGGAAGGCATCTACCGCTAAACATTCTGGGTCTGGAAGCCAGCTGAAAAACCGTGGGACTTGAAAATTCGTCCGGGAGGCGAATAGGTCTAGGGTAAACAGGCCCCTGCGTTTGGAGATGTGGAGGAAAACTGTTCTGTGTAGGCGCCAGTCGCTGGTGTCTCTCCAATGTCGGGAGAACCAATCCGCAGTGATGTTCGATTCCCCTGGGAGATATTCTGCTCGAAGTGTGATGTTGCGTTGGAAGCAAAACTCGTAGATGTCTTTTGTCACTTCGGAAAGGATGCGGGATCTGGCCCCGCCCAATTTGTTGATGTATTGGACAGCTGAGACATTGTCCATCCGAAGGAGAATACAGCAGTTCGAGAGGTGACTGGTCAGACTGCGAATTGCGAACGAGCCTGCGATTAATTCCAGACAATTGATGTGGAGAAAGTGTTCTGAGGTGGTCCATGGTCCTCCGGTGGAGGTCGTATGACAGGTTGCACCCCAACCTTGGAGGCTTGCATCTGATTCCACTACATAGTCCGGGGTGGGACCGAAGATTGCCTTGCCATTCCAGGCTGACATGTGACGGAGCCACCAAAAGAGTTCTTTCCTCACTTCTGCAGTAATCGGGACCCTCTGATCGTATGATGGATGAGACCGGAGGAATTGAGCTTTCAAGCGTTGCATGGCCCGGTAGTGAAGGGGGCCTGGGTAGATTGCCTGAATCGAAGCAGAAAGCAGGCCTACAATCCGAGCTAAACCTCGAAGAGGTAAATCCTCCTGACGAAGGACTTTGCGAAGTTCCTTTCTGATCGCAGATAACTTGGACTGGGGTAGGCGAAGAACACAAGTTGAAGAGTCGATCTCGAAGCCGAGAAATTGGATGACTCTGGACGGGGACAGTGATGATTTCTCTTGGTTTATGACGAATCCCAAGGACTCGATTAATCCAGATGTGTAGTTCGTCTGTGAACGCAGCCTGGATGCGTCTTCGCAGAGAAGTAAGAGGTCGTCGAGGTAGATCAAACAACGAATGCCCCTTTCTCGAAGATGTGCGGTGACTGGTTTGAGTAGTTTGGTGAAGCACCACGGGGCGGAACTCAGGCCGAATGGAAGGCAGGTGAATTGGAAAATTCGGTGGTGCCAATGAAAGCGGAGGAAACGCTGACTGTCTGGGTGTACTGGTACCGAGAGGTAAGCGTCCTTGAGGTCGAGGCGAGAGAACCAATCGCCTGGCCGTAGAATGTCTCTGAGGAGGTAAATCCCTTCCATTTTGAAATGCCTGTAGACAACGAAAGAGTTCAGTTGACGGAGATTGATTACTGGGCGAAAGTCCCCTGATTTCTTCTGGACTAAGAAGATGGAGCTGAGGAAACCTCCGTCTAGAGGAGCGAGTTGAATTGCTCCTTTTGTTTGAAGAGAACGTAGTTCTGAATCTAGAAGAAGGCTCTGAGACTTCGACATTTTTGGATATTGAGGAAAACCTGTTTGAGAAGGGAGAGAATGAAACTCTATGGAATAACCCTGAACTGTGTTCAGGACCCAGGTATCTGAAGACAGAGTCTTCCACATGTCTACACAGTGTGACAACCTGCCCGCATGATAAACAGTAAAAAGGTGAAGGGTAGGAAATCTCACCTGTTGGATATCTGTTGCGTCCGCGGGATCTGTACCCTCTTCCTCTATCTGCCCTTTGGGCGTAGGAGCCTCTTGTTTGATAGTTGGGGAAAAAAGATGATGAAGTTGGGGTTCTCTGGCGTTGGTTTGTGGTCCAGAAACGGCTGACTGTACGACCCCTTGTACGGCCAGCCCTGCCAAAAACCCGTGAGGGTTGATAATGAAATACTCTTTTCATGGATGACTGCGCCTTGTTTAGCGTGGCGTATAGGTTTACATGCTTATGTAGTTCTTTAATATATGGTTCTCCAAACAATAGACCCTTTGCTTTGGGGCCCAATTCTTTGGTTCCCAAGTCAGCCAGCTTGGCATCCATACGCAGCAGCACTGCTTTTCTACGCTCAGTACAGAGAGATGTATTAGCGTTGCCCAGCAGGCAAATAGAGCGTAGTGCCCATTCTCTAATCACAGATGGGTCTAGAGGGCCTTCATTAGATAGGGCTTCATCAGACAGTAGAAGAATTTTAGCTAGGGGTCCTAGGATATCTAGCATTTTGTCTTGGGTCAGGCGTAGGCTGCGCTCAATGCCCTTCTTTGGATCACGGCCCGATCTGGCCAGATATGTGTGGAGCAGCGTATCAAACTCTGGGGTCACTGCAACTCTATCCGGTAGAGTGGGTCTAGGACATTCTGCTCGTAGTTTTTTACGGATCTCCCGCTCTAAGGGTCTTCTGATCCAGAAGTGAATATACTGAGCAAGATGGTCTGGAAGTGACCATTCAGATGATCGGGGATATCTAATTTGCCTCGGGTCAAACAGAGGTTGGCCAAGTGCATCCAGGAAAGATTCAGCGTCCCCAGATGGATTCGATCCGGGTATCTCACTTTCAGTTGGGAGATCTCCCATGATGGATTGAGGGAGAGGAGCACCTTTAAAGGGTGCTTCGGGCCAGTCTTCCCCTTCATCTGAGGAGTGGTCAGCCTGCCATTCATCCAAGATGGCTAAGGGGTGTAGGTCGAAGGAGTCTTCCTCCTCTTCCGACAGGGTAGGCTGGATGGAGTGTTGCTCTCTGACATCCGCCTGTTTAGGGCGCTTCGCCGGCTCTTTCCCCTTACGTTTGAGAGGTTCAGGCCCATTCCCTTTCCAATAACATTTACTGGGTTTGGAAAGGTTTCTATTTATGGAGTCGGACTCCTCCGCATCTTCATCAGAATGCGGAGTTTCCGAAATTTTTGGCTCTTTTGAATCCACGGGCAGCACCCGAGCCAGGGCCTTTTCCAGTGAAGCAGCTACAGCTGCGTTAATAATTGCTTGCAAATTTTGGTCTTGATTTGAAGCCTCCATAGCAATAGTGTTGAAACCTATGGGGCAAAATAGGCCAGTGTTAGAATGTATTTAAAGGCCGTCACGGAATATTACAGATTGTTATAATTCCACATTGCAAGCTGAAACTGGGGGTCACCCAGTAATAAATCACCTCAGGGAATACTTTTTCACACCCGTATAGAGGTATCGTGGCACAGACAAAGCGGGCCGATCATGGGCTGTATAAACAGACAGCAATCATATTTAATAGTTCATCAACCTTATACACATGAATTGTGTAAATTTGAGATGTATTAATCATAAATTATATATGTGGAATTGTTCAAAATAAGTATTTGAGAAATATGATTCCAGTTATATATGAATAAATTGGTTTTAAATTCCAGTAAAACAGATGTAATATAAACTTCTCCCCAAGGGGGAGCAAGACAGAGGTAAAGCTGTACCAGTATAGTGGTGAAAACTTCCTTATTAGTGAGGGAATATGCAGGGAAAATATATATAACCTTAATGATATATGTAATGGAATCTGACCGCTGTGTAAAGCTGTATAATGGCCGCCGCACGGCCGGAGGAAAAAAGCAGATCGCGGCTCCAAGAAAATGGCCGCCGCGATCTCGCGCGTGCGCACTAGAGAGGAAGCCGTTTGGATCCCGCGGGGGAGCGCGAGATCCAAGATGGCCGCCGTGCGCACTGAGGACCGTTGGAGGCGTTCTCCACAGTCCGAAAAGCCCGGGAAACGGGGCGAGAATGCCGCCGAATAAAACCGGGCTGGAGTGAAGGTAAAACGAAATTAAATGAAATAATAAGTAAGAAACTTTACACAAAAAATAAATAAATAAGGAAATACTTAACAAAATAGTTATATAGGAAGAGAAAAATATATACACAAAAGATGAGTTTAGGAAAGTAGGTAGTAAGCTCAAAGGATAAAATAATATGTAAATAGATAACAGTGAAGGAGTATGACAGAAAAATTAATCGGTAAAATAGTAGTAAAACCACAGAAACCCACAGAAGTAGGAGACAGTGGCACTCTGACCTGTACTGGTGTGAAGCAGCAAAGAAAGAGGAAATGACATCACTGGGAGGGACTTATATACCTTGTTATCTCTTTTTTCTGATTGGTTACCTTGTTACTAAGTAAAAAAGTGCTGCTGTGAAGCTTAAGTAAAGAAAGTCTTAAGCAAATACGAAGCCTCCTGTCATGTTATAAAATTCCACACACACAAAGCACTTTAGCTGTTGTTCTGTTAGCTGTTTGTATAAAGAAAACCTTTTTGGAGTTTATTCAGTCCAGTGTGTGTGTTGGCCAGGTGTGTGAGCACTGTGTGAAGTGTAGTGTTTCTTAAAGATATTAACGTTACTTTACTAATCCACCGAGCAGCAACTAATTTCTCAACACAAACATCATTAATAAAATTATGTGTGTCTTGTATCCCCCTTCCAAAATCTATTGATAATTTAGTTTTACCTCTGGCCCAAGAGCTACATGATTATGAATATGATGAGCCAGAGTTATTACAAAAGAGAAACTGGAGACATCAGCCTGCATTTTCTCCATCTTATCAAAGTCCATCTCTATCTGCTTTTGAATTGCCTAATAAAATAGCTGACCAACTATCATTGTTACAATCACAGCCCCACTAATACTGCCACTATAACATCACCAGTACAAGCACCACCAACCATAATCATCAACCAAGTGCTAATGTACCGCTTCCACTGACTGCCACTTATCCACCCATGTCTTCAACAGCTGCAAGGTAAAAGGTTTAGGCAAATGTTTGGGATCAAGTTGAAGAGCCTCCAAGAGGCTGATTTGCATACTGTGCAAAAAAGATGTGAGATGGGGAAGAGTGAAGGCTCTTCTGACAAGTGCGGGATGAAGAAACATATACTGTATAAAGACACCACATGTCTGTATTAGTTAGGGAAGAAGCAGAAAGAGTACTGGGGTAGGCAGCAACTCCACTGGTGCTCTATCTGATTCTGTACAACCAACGTTTGGTTGTACTTTTTTCATTACTACTACCATAGGGAGAGCAGAGGTCAGTAGTGGCAACTAAAAGGTTGGACAAGAACAAAAGGATTAATCATGATCTGGTAGATGTAAAAAAAAAAATTGGTCCTATCATCAGCTTCTAGCAACTGCATCTGTGGAGGTGGCAGGCACTGCAAGACAAAAACAAACAAGCAAAAAACACTACAATGAAAGACAATTGAAAAAAGGATGAGCAACAGCAAGAGCAATTTAATTTGAGAAAATGGCATTATATAAAAAATGAAGGGGGAAAAGTAAAAAGGCAATTGAACAACCATCAACCCATTACATGGTTTTTTTTTTTAACTTTTTTCTATTTCATTGACTCCTGCTGCCACTAGACACTGTTGCTTTGAGAAACTAAAGAATGCATGTGTGAGAATGCTTTGTTCTTCTCAAAGCTGAAGGTGAGTTGGTACTCAATTGCCCACTGATGTTTTTTTAACTTAAAATGACTCCTTCTGTAGTTGCTCCCCAATATTCATTAATACAAGATTGCAAAAGGAAATGGGGCTAATCACTAAACTTTACCAATTCTGCAATGTCAGGATTTTGCCATTCAGATCCAAATGGGCCTAAATTTTGTCCGGCTTACAGTCAAACCAAGCTCTCTTGGAAGGCTGAAAACCAGACTGAAAGCTTAAAATCCAGTTATGGACCTAAAACAAATCTGAGTTTGCCATGTGACAGCATGGATTTGTATATGTTTTATATGCACTACTGCTTTGTCCTGTCTTTAAGCTAAAATTAGTTAATTGAGTGACTAAAATGAATTCTTACAGGTAGAACCACAAATGGATACTACTAACATTCCACACAAGGAAGGTAAGATATATTTTCTGACACACATCTATGTGTAAGGGGTAACTTGCTGGGAATTTTTTTTTTTATATCAATGAGGGCATAAGGGACACTAAGGTGGCCTATCACAGTAGATAGGAAGCTGTTCTTGTGCATTCCTTCTGAGTAAATCAATGCACAGAAATGTTCATTTGACACATCAAATCCCCAATTATCTCCAAATTTCAAGGAACTAGTTATGAAAGTCTTACAAGGAAATTAAAGATACCAGACACTCTAGATAAAATAAACGTAGCACACCCCAACACATGGAGGCATGGGAAGAGAAATGGTACTGTGAAACACATGGTGGGACTGCCCTCAACTACAACATTCTAACATCAAGTACATGATGTGATTGCATGACTCTTCAATAGATTCCCTTCTTTTCACCTAAAAGGTATACTGCACCACTGCATCATACCCCCTACTTCATATAAGTAATTCTTGATTCCTACCCTCTGGAGACAGACACAGTCTCTGATGGTTACAATGGTTTGCCAAGACTGAACTACTTAGGACACAAGAACAAATGTGGGCTTTCTTATGTATTATTAGGGGAATGTACACCACCACATGGAACCCTTGACTCAAATACACCTCTAAATTGACCACGAAGGTCAGTTTTACCACAAGGACAGAAAATATTTGCTTAACTAATCTAACAGGCTGATGCACCTCGAGGCTTGTTCGTTTTTTTCCCATTGACTCTGCAATGGTCCTAACTCGCCCTCCCCCCTTTTTATCTATTCGTTCCTCTCTCTGTTTTTGCAGTTTATTCCTGACCTTCCCTACTAGGAGGTGTTTTCAGTTTTCTGCCCATGGGAATGAATATGGTTCCACTACATTTATTGACTGAATACATTTGACTTAATCAACGTTCTCATTTTGCAAGATGAGTATGCTTTCTTTTGTACCATTTCAATTATATTCTTCTATTCTGAGGTTTCCTTTGTTCTTTTTGATTTGCAAATAAGTCTACTAAAAAAAGAAATGACCAATTACGAAATCCAGCTGACTATTACTGACCAGTGCTGCTAATATTAACTGTAAAAGGAACATTTATGTCACTACAAGTACTAAAAGGCCAATAGATTTTACAGTCAGTTCCAGAAAACTGAAAAGACAATTTTATTTTTTTTGTTTTTGGTTCCTTAAATAATTCCTCAATAAAGAAATTAACACAAACACTACATTAAATGGGATCGGGAAATAAGGCAGGGGCTAATCTTGTAAATGATCTTTTTGGCAAGCCTTTTACAAACAACTTATTATTTAACTCTATTCGACATTAAAATCTGGAAGTGAGTCTATATACTCACACGGTTCATTTTAGTACCAATTACTTAACATTTCTTTTTACTTGCAAATGTGTGCGTTTAAAGTGCAAATAGTCATAAAAGCCTTGAAGGGGCTCTTTGCCTCTACTGAAAACAAGAGGTCTTCACACTAAGCATTTAGCAAAGAGGTACATAAAACCAATCAAGACAATTCCACTGCAAAAACACCAGTTAAAAGGAACTCTCTTTCAGCTCCAACAAAGCAGAGAAACTCTAAATAGTGTTTAATATTTTATAATGTGTCGATTTATTTTTAGCAATTTAATGTCTGTTTCTTGATATAAAATATTTGATAACTGACAGAAAGTAAAAATGTTTAATTCCTTCTATTTTTACCTCCTTTGTATTCTCACTAGTAAATAGATGCCATGTCTGTTTCCAGTATTATTTACCTTTTTTAACCAATATTTAGGATCCAGGCTTATTAAAGCAAGGAACCCTCCTCCTCACACGTGGGCAATGACAGGTTAATTCACCCACACAATAGTGTTACCACCCATAACCCCATTAACAGACTACTACATATAGGTATATATTCATTAAACTCACTGTAATACTTTTAAACAACACTTTTTTTGTTCTGTATTGTTCAATTTGGTATGGTTCAGAGTTTATTGAATAAAACCCCACATACATATAATGATTATATGTGTATAAGAGATGGTTAGAGGTTTAAAGTATTACAGTGAGTTTAGAACATTTACATACCTCCCGACACAGGTAGTACAGGAATTGAGACGTCAGTGATGTCATCATTGGCACCGCCCAAAGGGGGTCAGGTCCGCCTGATTAATTGGCAGGTCAGATTAGCATAAAGGCACGTCAAGCTTCCTATCAATCCTACAACTATGTAGTACAAGATTCAATAAGCTATGGATGTAACACACTGTATATACTATATACCTTGTTTTATATTTTAGTGTTGATAAAGTTTCTTATGAATGCTAAGTGATAACGTGTTCACTCCGCACAAATGCTGCATAGTAGACATACAAAATACCCTGCTTACATTGCCCTGGTACTTTGACTGACACATTTCTTTTGGCTCGATCCGCTTCATTGAGTTTAGCCCTCCCTGCCACCCTGTATCATTAAAGAGAAATTATGGTGCCAGAGAAACAAACTTGTTTTCCTGGCACTGTAGCTTCCCCCCTCTGTCAATGCTCACCGTCTGGTGCAAAAAGGGTTAATAACCCCTTCTGTCACCTACCTGGGTCCAGCGCTGATGTCCCTCGTTGCTGGCTCACCTCCGCCCATGCGCCCGGCAATGGTCGCGCTCGCATTAGGATCTCCCCTTAAGAAAGCATTATTCAATGCTTTCTTATGGGGATTCAGGTGATGCTGCAACTCCTCATGCATAGCGTGAGGATGTCCAGCGTCGTTTAGGTGACCAAAAGTTGCCTATCCACCCTATCTGATAGACAGCCACTAGAAGAGGAGTTAAGCCTAGTAGGTAATTATTGCAGTTTATGAAAACTGCAATAATTACATGCTCAGGGTTAAGGGTTATGGGAGTTTGCACCCAGACCAATTCAATGAGCTAAAGTGGTCTGGGTGCATACAGTGTCCTTTTAATATTTATTAATATCAATTCCCTCTCTCCCTCTCCCTGCTGGCTTAGGGGGCATGCATGCACTCTGAACTGCCAAAATGGTCCAATTAAAGACTTGTCTACTTGACTAGAAGCCTTTGACTGGACTGCAAAAGACCCATCGGGACATCTGATGGAGGTGTGGATGGCAGCACTAGGAGCATCACAAGACACAAGATTCCAGGAAAATAAAAATCTTATTTTTGAAGGTTTTGTTAAAAACTTTAGATGAATACTGCCTAATAGGGCATTTAAAATACAAAAAAAAACAAAAAAGACAAAAGAAAACAATATGGAGTAACCATTTAAAATAGAGGCATTCTGTCTGTCTGTCAGAATGTAAGCATGCAATCACTGTGAATGGCTATCACAGTGATTTCTTAAAAGGAGGAATCTCCAAAAGGCTATTTATAAGGGCCAGTAAAACATGTTTATTTCCTTGCTGTTATAGATTTGTGCTATCCTAAAAACATATGGCCATGATGATTAATACATTATGGAGTCATATCACTGTATAATGTACACCTATTGTTGACTGCATGTTCCCTGCCTTGCATAGATAACTGTATGTATTTATTGGTAATCAGGACTTTTATCACTTTCGTTGATGGTGAAATACAGGAGTTATGTTGAAATCATTGAAGTGATGTTATGGAGTTAGAGTTGAGATGGAGACATTTTCCATTTACAGTAGTGAGAGGGGCTTGGGTAGGAGAGGAAGGCCGGCTTATACTGTTTCACTGCCTGATGTATAAGGTCTCGTTGAAGACTCAGGGGAAGAGTTTCTGGAATTAAAAAGTTGTTTTCCATTTTGAGCCTGGTTAGGAGGAAATAAGTTAAACTTTGTTTGAGGGTACTGGATAGTCACAAACCAAGAGTACATGGAGAGATAAAATGTATCCAATAGCTAGGTGCAAACCTATACAAACACTCTCTTAAATGTTTCAAATATCCAAATATCTATGCAATATAGAATGCACACTATAACCACTATGAATGGTCAAAAAGTATAACTTTGTTATGTACAAAAAAGTACTAGAATTTAAAAAAATAAGTAAACACAATGACAGTAGCAAGGGCAAATACAATAATGCAATAATACAATATCAAAAAATGTTTTAACCAGCCTCAGGATGGAAACACGAGTCACCAAACCCCCCAACGTTTCGGCACCAACCGGCTGCCTTTCTGCCTTTCCATACTACCCTATTTGTGGTCCTTGTTACATAGTTACATAGTTACATAGTTACATAGCTGAAAAGAGACTTGCGTCCATCAAGTTCAGCCTTCCTCACATTTGTTTTTTGTTGTTGTTCTTTTTTATATTTTGTAGATACATCCCGTTTAGGTTTTTATATTTGAGGAGTTTTAGAGGAACCCTTATGTTTTCTACAATAGTTTAATCAGGTAATTATCCCTTATATTTATGCACTGTTTTATAGGTGCATGTGTTATCTGTTTTTACTCTTCCACATACTTGTCAACAATATTGGAAGCAGATCATTTTTTGGACCTCGGGATATATCTTAGTGTATGGGTGGGTAGGAATGAGCATAAATCTTCCTTATGCAGATTACATCTTATTAACATATTCTAACCCAAGAAGATCTCTCCCCAATTTGTTGTCTCTATTCTTTACATTTAGTAAAGTATTTTAATATAAATAAAATTCTTCAAAAACTCAAGCTTTACCTATGCACATTTCAAAATAAGAGATTACTACCATGTGCCAGATTTTTGATATTTAAATGGTGATCCAATTTTTTAGGCTACCTGGGCATAAAAATTACTAAATCTCTAGTGTCCCTATTCAAAATCAATTATGTACCTTTCCTTAGCCAAATTACAAACCTTTCACTTCTTGACACATATTTTGCTTTCATTGGTGGGCCACATACATTCTATTAAAATGATGGTATTAGCGAAATTCCTTTATTTATTCAGGACACTTCCAATCCCAATACCTTTCATGTACTGTAGAGATGTGCAAAAGTCATTTGATTCTTATATGTGGGTCAAGCAAAGGTCGAGGCTCTTTCGATGGCTCTTCCACAGGCGACCACCCAAGGGGAGTATGGGAGCCCCTAGTTTACTTAACTGCAATAGATCTGTGATTTCAGCCCAAACAGTTGCCATGTGTGCCAACGTGGGGTCCATTCAAGTGGGTGGATATGGAGAAAAGCCAAACTGCATATCAGTCCCTGCTTCTTGACTTATCGTGAATAGGGATGTCCAAATGGTTCCAACAGAAACAGACATCTTTGTTACCTACAACTGTCCTGTCTATTAAATATGTGACAATTTCCTACACAAATTTAAACCTCTGCACTTATTGGCACCCCTGACGCTCATTACAGCGCTACATACAGTTTCTCTTTAGCTGTAAGCTCGTTTGAGTAGGGCCCTCATCTACCTATTGTTCCTGTGTCACTGGTAATTGTCTCCTTTATTGTAAATGTCCTCTCCTTTCACAATAATGTAACGCGCTGCAGAATTAGTTGGCTCTATATAAATACTACTAATAATAATAATAATAGCTGTCCTTGGGTCTGTGGGCCTCCAAGGGAATTTCCACTATCCAGCAACTGATTTCAGACACAGCAGTCACTCCCTTCAGACCCTTGTGAGAAAAATATTGTTTGACACCCCATTTTATATCTGCAATTAGAAAAATCTCATTGTTCCATGGACTAAATCTCTACATATCAGCGCTGACCCTCCTTTGTGATCTCTTTTACTCTACAAACCTGTTCAACAACTTTTTCAAATTAGTTGAACAAAACTCGGAAGATGCAACTATGGGAGAGGGAATGTAACATATTTCTCTAAGCGTAAGTGTATCAAGACAGTCAATGGGTTGAGGGAGTGACATTGTGTTATAATCACATAGAAGTACAATAAACAAAGTATGGAGAGACTAATTAACAAAAAGCATAACCATCTGGGTGCTAATCCTCACTGGTATTCCCTCAAATACCCATATAAATAGTAATCTAACAAGAAAGAGAATGCACACCAAAAAAAGCCACAATAGTCACTTAACCTGGTTTAATAAGCCAATATCAGATACAGGCAAAAACAAACAATTATAATTAAAGTGACAAAATTAGGCACAAAAATAAATAAAAAAAATCAATGATAATTACCAAAAGTTTTCACAAGCCTAACAGGGCAGAAACTAGGTAATTTTCACTTTTGCATGCTTTATACTAATTTCTTTGTGGTGGGTCAGTTTGGTATGTATAGCACATTTTTTACGCTAATGGTTATCTTTCCGTAGATATATTACTTAGTTCTTGTAACTATGCTTGCTGATGCGCACGCATGTGAAATTTAACCAGCTTAGAGCATTTTTGAGCATGCGCGGCATTAGTAAAGAGGTTTTTGATAGTAACCTCTATGGAGTTTTGCATACACGCGAGTCCCTCTATGCGTTTAGTGCACCAATGCGCATGCTCTGCTAGGGCTAAGAGGCTTTAGCCAGGAACCTCTAGGCGTTTTTTTACTCTTTCAGGTCGCATAGATGTTTGATCACTTTTTTTTTTTTTTTTTTGTTTCTTTATGTGTTATATGAAGTGGATGAGTCTGAGGACGGAAGTGATGATGTCACTTCCGGTTTCAACTTTCCTCCTCCATACTGATGGCCATCAGGTGATTTATTGCTTTATAAAGGAACTGTGGTGTGTCTAGATATAATGTTCCCTTGATAAAGGCAACCAGGAGGTGCCGAAACATTGGGGGGTTACTTTTTGTGTCCTGTTTCTGACCTGTTAGGCTTGTAAAAACTTTTGGTAATTATCATTGATTTTTTTGATTTATTTTTTTTGCCTAATTTTGTCACTTCAATTATAATTGTTTGTTTTTGCCTGTATCTGATATTGGCTTATTAAACCAGGTTAAGTGACTATTGTGGCTCTTTTTGGTGTGCATTCTCTTTCTTGTTAGATTACTATTTATATGGGTATTTGAGGGAATACCAGTGAGGATTAGCACCCAGATGGTTATGCTTTTTGTTAATTAGTCTCTCCATACTTTGTTTATTGTATGACTAGTGATGTACCGAACTGTTCGCCGGCGAATAGTTCCTGGCGAACATAGCATGTTCGCGTCCGCCACCGCGGGCGAACACATGCGGTGTTCGGTCCGCCCCCTATTCGTCATCATTGAGTAAACTTTGACCCTGTACCTCACAGTCAGCAGACACATTACAGCCAATCAGCAGCACACCCTCCCTGGCAGACCCTCCCACCTACTGGACAGCATCCATTTTAGATTAATTCGGAAGCTGCAACCATTTTTTTTTTTTTCAATTTTTTTTTTTTCTGCATATAAATGTTACAAGTAGATACTACCCCCAGACACTCTGTGTTACTGCAGATACTCCCTCCAGACACCCTGTGTTACTGCAGATACTCCCCCCAGACACTCTGTGTTACTGCAGATTCTCCCTCCAGACACTGACACAGAGCAGAATAGGGACTGTTCCCCCTACATAGGGTCACTTGGCAGATATGGATTGACACCTTTCCTAAGGATCCCTGATAAACACTGACACGGAGCCCTCCATGGGTGAAGATGGATTAATTTTTTTTTGTGCTCGGGTTTTTTATTTTATTTTTAAGTTCGACGGGTATGATGGCTTTTTATTTGCCCTTTTTTGGGGCTAAAAAAATGAAGATTTTAGAAGAAGAAGACGTTGAATAGTAAGTTGAATTTTACTTTACAGGGTAGTAATTTTATTCCCCCTTCACTATTTTTTAGGGTGAGGGGGGTAGGTAGGGGCTTTTTTATTTGGCTGTGTGACTAGGGGCTTGGGGACACACACTGCATACACTATACACACACTGCACACACTATACACACACTACACACAATATACACACACTATACACACAATATACACACACACGGTACACACTATACACACACTGTACACACTATGCACACACACACTACACACACTGCATACACACACTACACACACTGCATACACACTGCACACACTATACACACTGCACACACTGCACACTCTATACACACACTATACACACACTGTACACTCTATGCACACACACACTACACACACTGCATACACACACTACACACACTGCATACACACTGCACACACACACTGTACACACTATGCACACACTGCATACACTATGCACACACTATACACACACACTACATACACACTGCACACACTGCACACATTATACACACACTACACACACTATACACACAATATACACACACACTGTACACACTATGCACACACTGCACACACTGCATACACTATGCACACACTATACACACACACTACACACACTGCATACACACACTATACACACACTGCACACTCTATACACACACTATACACACACTGTACACACTATGCACACACACTACACACACTGCATACACACACTACACACACTGCATACACACTGCACACACTATACATACTGCACACACTATACACACACTGCACACTCTATCCACACACTATACACACACTGCATACACTATACACACTCTACACACACTGCATACACACTGCACACACTGCATACACTATACACACACTGCACTAACTATACACACACTACACACACTATACACACACTGCATACACTATACACACACTGCATACACACTATACACACACTGCATACACACTATACACACACTGCACACACTATACACACTATACACACACTACACACACACACTGTACACACTATGCACACACTGCATACACTATGCACACACTATACACACACACTACATACACACTGCACACACTGCACACATTATACACACACTACACACACTATACACACAATATACACACACACTGTACACACTATGCACACACTGCATACACTATGCACACACTATACACACACACTACACACACTGCATACACACACTATACACACTCTATACACACACTGCACACACTATACACACTATACACACACACTATACACACTCACTATACACACAATATACACACACTGTACACACTATACACACTGACTATACACACAATATACACACACTTTACACACTATACACACACTGCATAAACATACATTTAAAAAAAAATTGCAGCTGTTTTTTACATTTCAAAGTTGGGGAGGGGGGTGCCAAATAAAGGATCCGCCCCGGGTGCTAAATGCTCCAGGTACGCCCCTGTATAGAGGGGAGCCATGTTACTCTGTATATAGAGAGGAGCCATGTTTACACTGTATATAGAGGGGAGCCATGTTACTCTGTATATAGAGGGGAGCCATGTTACACTATATACAGTGGAAACATGGCTCCCTCTATATACAGAGTAACATGGCTCCCTCTATATATAGAGGGGAGCCATGTTTACACGGTATATAGAGGGAAGCCTTGTTATTCTGTATATAGAGGGAGCCATGTTTACACGGTATATAGAGGGAAGCCATGTTACTCTGTATATAGAGGGGAGCCATGTTACACTGTATATAGAGGGAGCCATGTTACTCTGTATATAGAGAGGAGCCGTGTTTAGACTGTATATAGAGGGGAGCCATGTTACTCTGTATATAGAGAGGAGCCATGTTTACACTGTATATAGAGGGGAGCCATGTTACTCTGTATATAGAGGGGAGCCGTGTTTAGACTGTATATAGAGGGGAGGCATGTTACTCTGTATATAGAGAGGAGCCATGTTTACACTGTATATAGAGGGGAGCCATGTTACTCTGTATATAGAGGGGAGCCATGTTACACTGTATATAGAGGGAGCCATGTTACTCTGTATATAGAGGGAGCCATGTTTACACTGTATATAGAGGGGAGCCATGTTTACACAGTATACAGAGGGAGCCATGTTACTCTGTATATAGAGGCAGTGGTGTATTTTGGATTTGTGCTGCCCTAGGCACGACTAAATTCGGGCACCCCCAAAATCTAAATTTCACCCCCCCCCAATTTGTGTCAAGGCCACTTTTTTTGACAGACAGACACATGCCCTCATTGATACATGCACTGATATACACTCACTGACAGATACAGAGTCATTGGCACACACATTCAGTCAAAAGCACACACTGTTTAACCAACACACACTTTCACTAACAGACACACACTGACACACCCACTCACCGACAGGCACACACTCTCAGATACACATAAAATGACATACACACACTGACACACACTCACAGGCACACCTATTCTCACTGAAAGACACACACACTTTCACTCACTCACAGACACACACTGACAGCTACACTCACTCACTTACTCACTCACTCACAGTAAGGTGGACAGCCCCAGAACACAAGGCAAGTGAGGCATTTGTCTGGGAGCCTGGGTGGCATTTTTTTGCACCCCCCCCTGAAAGTGCCGCCCTAGGCAAATGCCTTGTTTGCCTTGTGGTAAATACACCCCTGTATAGAGGGAGCCATGTTTACTCTGTATATAGAGGACTGTTTGCGGTGCGTTAAACGGGGAGTTTGGTCTGTCACTGTGAAGCGGGCGTAACCCTTACACTACCTGATCGATACAACATCATACCTGATGTTTTAAAGCACGTTATTCCAAACAATTTAGGAATGTTACGTGATTTCTGCCCTTTATGGATTAAAAGCAGACTCTGCATCAACTGTGTAATTTTCCATGGGAGTTTTGCCATGGATCCCCCTCCGGCATGCCACAGTCCAGGTGTTAGTCCCCTTGAAACAACTTTTCCATCACTTTTGTGGCCAGAAAGAGTCCCTGTTGGTTTTAAAATTTGCCTACCCATTGAAGTCAATGGCGGTTCGCGCGGTTCGCCGGTTCGCGAACATTTGAGGAAGTTCGCGTTCGCCGTTCGCGAACCGAAAATTTCGGGTTCGCGACAACACTATGTATGACTATTGAGTCCCTTGTGTATGTTGAGAGATAATGTCTTTTGCGGACATAGGTGTCATTAGTGATAAAAGGGCAGAAACACGGATTTATACACAGGCAGAGGTGGATGCCATAATTGCTAAGTATAGCACTAAGGAGAGTGTTTTTGTGACTGATCAGACCACTATTTATCGACGGGTTGAATATTTGGAGAAGAAACTTATTAACTATCAGTTGCACTCTGAGACCTTGGTAGAATATCTACGAGTAAGAAGAATCCCACGGGGTTTGAGGTTGAATATTAGCTTTTGTAAAACCAATAAAGAATTTTGTAAAAATTGGTTTAGGATTTTGAATAAGTGCAGTTTGGACCTTATAACACTCACTATAGAAGGTTTGCAACAAGAGTTGTCTTAGATTGAGAATTCATTATCTGAGATTAAGAACAAGCTATTTGAGGGTGAGGATAAACTAGTGGTTGAAGAGAAACTAGCAACCATAACTACTAAACTTCCTAAACATAAAGAAGAAATTCTAGTCAGAAACTTGGATAAATTTCGCAGGGACACTGTTTATTATTGGCGTAATAGGAATAATAGGACCAATTACGATACAAGCATATCTGATCCATAAGCGACATCTGGGGAATCGGATTCTAGTAGGAATCCACCTCTTTTTTTAGGAGGAACTCAAAGAGGAGGCGTGGTAGAAGGACGAGGAGGTCCAAACAAACTTACTCCAGTTATGACCGAGCCCAAGAGACGGTATCCAGGGAGGACGAGACAACAACAGAAACGCTGGTAGTGAACATCTCTGATAAACAATTAACCATGGCACAGGTATGTGTATTGGAGAAAGGTTTTGGGTTTGTGCCCACATTTGGAGGGGACAGACTTACCTTGGATATAGAAATGGAACGTTTTTTTCGTACTATACGTCTTAAGAGTTTTTTTCATTTACAGGACACTCCCACTATTCAGAATGAAGGAGTTGTATCCGAATCTGCCAAATTTGATAGGCATAAATGTAGGCCGAAGAGTAAGTTTCTCCCGCCTGTAATTAATGCAAGTGTTGAAACATTTATAAAATTGTGCCAAATGGATGTGAATAAGATACATTGGGGAAGAAAATGCAAAATGAATCTGAACAGACAAGAATGGGCTACACTCAATGAATTAAGAAATGATAGGACCATCTCAATAAGACCGGCAGACAAGGAAGGAGCCCTGGTGGTCATGGATACCGGTGAATACATGGCAGAAATGAATCACCAGTTGACGAACACGCAACACTATAGGATTCTGGAGTGTGACCCAACAGGTGAGCTACAAATGAGGATTAGAGAGATAACTGGGATAGCACTTGATGATGGATTAATTGACAAGAAAGATTACAATTTTTTGAATGTGGATCATCCAAAGATCCCCTTTATGTATCTATTACCGAAGATTCACAAAAATTTGAGACACCCCCCTGGCCGCCCCATAGTCTCGGGATGTGGGTCAGTGCTGCAACCCTTGTCTAAATTTGTTGATGCACATCTTCAAACATTGGTTTTTAATATGCGCTCTTTTGTACAGGACACTCCTGATTTTATCAATAACTTACAACTGATTAGTGATATCCCTTGTGGCACTTTTTTGTGCACGATGGACATCAATAGTCTATACACCTCGATACCTCATGAGGAGGGAATTGAAGCAGTTTTTGGAGCTATACAGTCACTCGAGATCAGTGAGAGGCATAGGGAGTTTCTCATGGAATTATTATCCATAGTGTTACATAAGAACTATTTTGTGTTTCAGGATGTTTTCTATTTACAAATACAGGGTACCGCGATGGGGTCCAATGTGGCCCCGTCCTATGCCAATTTGTTTATGTCAGCTTTTGAGGGGACCTTTGTATACCCTGATATTTTGTTTCAAAAATTTGTCGTCAATTGGTTACGCTTTATAGACGATATTTTCTTTCTTTGGACAGGTAGCATGGAAGACCTGCTTCTCTTTAAAGAGAAATTGGACACCAGATTAGACACTCTATCGTTTACAATAGAAGTTGATTCACAGAGGATGCATTTTTTGGATGTTTCAATGGAGGTGAGTGATGGGCGCATCACTTTTGATCTTTAGCTACAGATCGTGCTTCTTACCTACATGCTAGGTCTTTTCATCCACCACATCTTATCAAACACTTACCTTATGGGCAATTTGTCAGGACAAGACGCATTGTGTCTGCAGATAACAACTTTGACAAACGTGCTGAAGATTTATTCACAGCTTTCTCCAGTAGGGGATACGATACTGAGACTTTAATTGATTGTAAAAACAGGGCAAAATCATTGTCTAGAGAGCAATTGCTAACTAAAAAAACTAAGAAACAAGAATATTGGTATTCCATGTGTAACGACCTACTCAACACATTCACAAGAGATTAGACATATTGTGAACAGACATTGGAATGTCCTACAATCTGATTCCAAGTTACAATCTTGTTTTGATAAGAAACCATTATTCTCATTCAAAAGGCACAGAAACTTTCGGGACCGACTGATGCGAAACGTGAACTTACAAGCAACTACGGCTGCAAACGAAACATGGCTCAAAGCACCAGTAGGTATGTACAGATGTGGGCACTGTATTAATTGCAGTGGGGTAATCACTGGGGACTATTTTGTCCATCCAAGAACTGGCAAGAGATATCCCATTAAGGAATTCCACAACTGTCAAACGGAATTTGTAGTGTACATGCTTAAGTGTCCTTGTGGCTTAGCGTATGTGGGTGAAACCACTAGGAAATTTACTGCAAGATTGAGGGAACACAAAAGCAGTATTAGGACTGGAAAAACACAGTATCCAGTTGCTCGACATTTTACCGAGAAACGACACACTGTATCTCAATTGAGGTATATGGTCTTGGAGTGGGTGAAACCCCTGGCTAGGGGAGGATCTAGAGAATTGTATTGGATATACGAGTTGCAGACTTTATATCCTAAAGGTCTCAATGAAGAACGTGATCTTTCCCCTTTCTTGTGACTTCCTCTCTGTCTCCTTTTTTGATAGTATAGGTATCCACCTTGCTTGTGTATTATTCCTTATATCTTGTTTGATTGTTTTTAATTTCATTTGTTTATTTAGATCTTCAAGTGTACCGTTTTGGATGGTTTTGGTGCCGAAATATGGAATTGGTGAAAAAATCCCTTTGATCAGATTATTTGAAGACTGATCATGAAATATGTATAGATCTACGGAGATTATATTGGATCCTATGGGATAATGTAATGGATAGTATTATATTGTTCTATCTATATATAGTATATGTTGTATATGTTGCAATGACTCAGTGTTATACTATATCGATTTTAAAGATGAATTGTAACCGTTTATTACCTTGTATGAAGTAGTATCTAGTAGTCAGCTAATTTTTTGATATTGAATACATAATTCAGAGGTTACAGCATATATGTATAAATGTTTATTTAACTTTATGTTATTGTTAAATTATAAGATAGACACTGTCATATGCTTATTATATCATATTTCATACTTGTGTGAATTATATATGTAGTATTACATTGATAGAAACCATTGGTTTGATCCAATATTGCTTTAATGTAAATTTATTTAAATAACTGTACGAATTACCAATCTATTGTTGGTTTTCACTTTGAAGATAATTAATTAACATTTGATGCACTTTTATACATAATTATTATCACTTTTTTAAGGTGTGTTACTTTAAGATATTGGTGTTGGTGGATTATTGCCAATAGTATTAATATTTGGGTATTAGCAACCCTGTATGTTAAGCACCACTTTTCCTTTTCTTTTTCTTATTTTCTTTTTAGTTTATGATTATTTTTGTAGAAATTTTTTTTTAGGTAATTTTCACTTTTGCATGCTTTATACTAATTTCTAATTTTTGTGGTGGGTCAGTTTGGTATGTATAACACATTTTTTACGCTAATGGTTATCTTTCCGTAGATATATTACTTAGTTCTTGTAACTATGCTTGCTGATGCGCACGCATGTGAAATTTAACCAGCTTAGCGCATTTTTGCGCATGCGCGGCATGAGTAAAGAGGTTTTTGCTAGTAACCTCTATGGAGTTTTGCATACACGCGAGTCCCTCTATGCGTTTAGTGCACCAATGTGCATGCTCTGCTAGGGCTAAGAGGCTTTAGCCAGGAACCTCTATGGCGTTTTTTTACTCTTTCAGGTCGCATAGATGTTTGATCATTTTTTTTTTTTCTTTATGTGTTATATGAAGTGGATGAGTCTGAGGACGGAAGTGATGATGTCACTTCCGGTTTCAACTTTCCTCCTCCATACTGATGGCCATCAGGTGATTTATTGCTTTATAAAGGAACTGTGGTGTGTCTAGATATAATGTTCCCTTGATAAAGGCAACCAGGAGGTGCCGAAACGTTGGGGGGTTGCTTTTTGTGTCCTGTTTCTGCCCTGTTAGGCTTGTGAAAACTTTTGGTAATTATCATTGATTTTTTTTATTTATTTTTGTGCCTAATTTTGTCACTTTAATTATAATTGTTTGTTTTTGCCTGTATCTGATATTGGCTTATTAAACCAGGTTAAGTGACTATTGTGGCTTTTTTTGGTGTGCATTCTCTTTCTTGTTAGATAATCACATAGAAGCCCACTGCAAATTTATATATTGTTGCTATTTAACTTCAGACTAGTTACATAGGATCTATACCTCCTCTAGCCCTTATTGGAGGTGCCTCTGTTGGAGGTCACATTCCAAACTCCACGTTAACTGCTTTTATAATTTGAAGTAAGCTCTCACTCCAAAACAAAAAAACCTGAAGGAAAGCATCTGGCCCCCTTAGAAAAGATTTCAAAACCATTCCAGGGAGCATGATATTTGAATATACCTTCATCAGGATGCCCACATGCATCACACTAGTCTCCAGAGATCTATTGGCTGAGGTTGGGTAAAATAAGGGGCTTACTATATCAATTGTACTATGGACATGTTAAATTTATTTGGTGAAATGTATTATTTCCTTTCAATGTTTTTCCATGACTGTCAAATGTTTTTTTTTCCTTGATGAAAATTCAATAAAGCATGATAAAAAAAGAATAAAAAAATATATGTAATTAGATAAGGTACCTGTCCGATTCAGGTGCCCATCAGTGACCAGAAGCGGCTCTCTAATTAGGCGGTATAGGCGGCCGCATAAGGCCTCTCGCTGGCTGGGGCCTCGTGGCCGCCTAAACGCCTGTGGCCGATGACCCGACACCAGGAGGCGTCCGGTGGCTTGCCCGGTATGCCGCCGGGTGCGAGGACCCTCCTGGCTGCCCGGCCAGCCATCACAGACACCGGTCTGCAGCTCCGCAGTGAGTAGAGCTGCAGACCATGTGTCTCGCGAAAACCGTCCAATCAGAGCGTTGCCGCGGGTTACCACGGCAACGCTCTGACATCTCGCGAGATTACATGGAGCAATGGCCACCGGACCACCAGGGAGCCCACTGGACCACCAGGGAAATTAAGGTAGGCTCTCTCTCACCCCCCTCAGCCTCACCCTCCCACCACCCTCAGCCTCACCACCCCCCACCACCCTCAGCCTCACTACCCCCCCAACCACCCTCAGCCTCAGTACCCCCCACACCACCCTCAGCATCACCCCCCCACACCACCCTCAGCCTCACTACCCCCCAACACCCTCAGCCTCACCCCCCCACCACCCTCTGCCTCACTACCCCCACCACCCTCAGTCTCACCCCCCCACACCACCCTCAGCCTCACTACCCCCACACCTCCCTCAGCATCACCACCCCCAACCACCCTCAGCCTCACTACCCCCCACCACCCTCAGCCTCACCCCCCCACACCACCCTCAGCCTCACTACCCCCTACACCACCCTCACTACCCCCACACCACCCTCAGCATCACCACCCAACCACCCTCAGCCTCACCCCCCCACAGCACCCTCAGCCTCACTACCCCCTACACCACCCTCACTACCCCCACACCACCCTCAGCATCACCCCACCACCCTCAACCTCACTACCCTCACCACCCTCAGCCTCACTACCCCCCACACCACCCTTAGCATCACCACCCCCAACCACTCTCAGCCTCACTACCCCCCCAACCACCCTCAGCATCACCACCTCAAACCACCCTCAGCCTCACCACCCCCCACACCACCCTTAGCCTCACCCCCCACACCACCCTCAGCCTCACTACCCACCACACCACCCTCAGCCTCACTACCCCCACACCACCCTCTGCATCACCACCCCAACCACCCTCAGCCTCACTATCCCCCACACCACCCTCAGCATCACCACCCCCAACCACCCTCAGCCTCACTACCACCCACACCACCCTCAGCCTCACCCCCCCACACCACCCTCAGCCTCACTACACCCTACACCACCCTCACTACCCCACACCACCCTCAGCATCACCACCCCAACCACCCTCAGCCTCACCCCCCCACCACCCTCAGCCTCACTACCCCCCACATCACCCTCAGCCTCACCCCCCACCACCCTCAACCTCACTACCCTCACCACCCTCAGCCTCACTACCACCCACACCACCCTTAGCATCACTACCCCCAACCACTCTCAGCCTCACTACACCCACACCACCCTCAGTCTCACTACCCCCACACCACCCTCAGCATCACCACCCCCAACCACCCTCAGCCTCACTACCCCCACCACCCTTAGCCTCACTACCCCCACACCACCCTCAGCATCACCACCCCCACACCACCCTCAGTATCACCACCCCCAACCACCCTCAGCCTCACTACCCCCACCACCCTCAGCATCACCACCCCCACCACCCTCAGCCTCAGACACTTTGTGGCAGTGTTAAGGGGTTAATTGTTTCTTTTTCTTTTTCATTAGACCTTTGAAGTTTTCAGATAAATTGCAGATATGTTAATTGGGCCGTCATTGCTTAATTAATGTACTTTGTATGAAATGGATATTGTGTTAAAAGCAATGCTCATACAGTAAATTGCTAGACAAAAGCCTAATATTTAGATATACTTAGTGGCAAATGTGATCTCTCCACTAAGTAAAACCTTATGGCTCTCTGTCATTAGTGAAGGAAGGGAGACATGCCGAAGACCATAGGTAAGAAGCCAAACCATTCTAAAATGGTTTGACAACTTATAATGATTGGTTGCCAGTGCGCTCCTGGCACCATAACCACTGTAGCATGCTGCAGTGATTTTGGTGCTTGGAGTATTCTTTTAAAACTAAATCCACGTCAAATGGTCCAACATAGGTTGCTTGATCATTTTAAATTTTCTTAAAAATTTTTTGAGTGATTAACTCTATCTATTGGTATTGCAAAACCACCGGTTTATTTATTTTTATTTTACTTGGTTTAACCACAGCAGCCATATTTGTGTCATGGAAAACAAAAAAAAGTTGTTTTTAAAGATGCTTATGGAAACCTCAATATCTCAGTTTAGGATGGTCCTAGTCCGTTGGTCCAAAAACTAATCTCTAGCGCACATTACAAAATACATGTACATATAAAAACATTTTGCACATTATTGTCTTGTATTAGACTTATAACTTAAAGGGACACTCCAGGCACCCAGCCCACTTCTGCCCATTGGAGGGGTCTGGGTGCCAGCTCCCACTACTCCTAACCCTGCAAGTGTAATTATTGCAGTTTTTATAAACTGCAATAATTACATTGCAGGGTTAACTCCTCCTCTAGTGGCAGACAGCCACTAGAGGGAACTTCCTGATTTCTAGCAAAGATTTTCTTTGCTAGAGCATCGCTGGACGTCCTCACGCTGTGTGAGGACCTCCAGCGTCGCTCATCTCCCCATAGGAAAGCATTGAAAATCTTTTTCAATGCTTTCCTATGGGGAGCGCTAATGCGCATGCGCATTAGGTCTCCCCGGCCGGTTGGCGGGATTAGTCTCGCCCACCGGCCGACGGAATCAGAAGGAGGAGCGGCGCGGAGGAGGAGACAGCGACGAGGGACATCGCCGCTGCCTCAGGTAAGTGACTGAAGGGGTTTTCACCCCTTCAGTAACCGGGGATTGGTGGGTGGGAGGCAGAGGGAGCCTGCAGTGCCAGGAAAACGGATTGTTTTCCTGGCACTGGAGTTTCCCTTTAAGTCCTAATCTAATGCTCATGACTACTGAAAGTTCAATTGTTAGGATCAATTTATGATGGGAAGAGTTCCAGTCTCAGTCTTAATTTATTTTAAGGGGTATAGTGTGCATGCTGAACATTTCAGGTTTGAGATCTCTGTTATGCATTTTTTTTTTCTTCTCTTTATTTTCAATTATAATGACATTGCCAACAGTAAACATGTGATACATTTATATGCGTGCATTGGATACATTGTGTTATTAAGAGCATGAAAGACATATAAAAGAGTATCGGCACAGTATTATCATAGTTTTGTGGCAAATTCAAAAACAGATACAAATACAAACACAGACATAACAAAAGACTGCAGTGCCTGGAGCCCGATGTTGAGTATGGGGGAGTAAATATCCAATTTTTTTATTTTTTTTTTTGTCCTAGAGTACATTTTCTTTATTTTTATAGGTAAGCCAGGGATTCCATGAGTCTCGATAAATTTTCCAGAGGAAGCTATTAAATTACTTTCCATTGTATATTGATAATTAAGTTGATTAATTATGTCTTGCCATAATGGAGGCTGGCTGGATTTCCAATTATGAGCTATAGATATCGTGTCAGCTCAAAATATAATTTAGAGATTGAATCTTTTTTTTTTCTTATGTCTCAAACCTGCTTTTATTAGGAGACCCCTTGCAAAGCTTTTAAGTGTTCTCCAAACTGTAGACAATGGAACCTCCCCATTATCATTAATATGTATAAATTGATCTAATTCCGTAGCTAGCTCTGAGGTTACATTGTCTATTAGCAGAAGACGTTCATTCAATCTCCATCTATTTCTACTTTTAAAAGGTGATGGAAATTGAATAGATAAAAAAAAAAAAAACTTGAGCATGGTCTGATAAAACAATTGAGTAAATTTTAGAAGATCAAACCACTTCACACGCTGATTTGGAGCCATACCTACGGCTCCATTACATGTGAGTGTAAATTTTATATTTATACCTACCCTCGCTCCAAAGTCCTAATATACTACACTATATACGATTTTTATCTATTTTATTTATATGAGGATACGGCCTACAACCATGAACAAAAGAATAAGCAGCACTGCACTTTATCCTTGGTTGGGAATTGTTCTGCCGAGGTGCATAAGTTGGAGCTGTATTGAAGCTCCAAAAAAGTGTGAGTGCACATTTTTTATCATGTACATACAAAGTTATGTTTTACATACTACACTATTAGTTTCTTCTGTTTTTTCTTGTTGTTGTTATATACTCCCAAATAAGGACTATAATACCTGCTACTTTTTTACGCAGGTAGTGAGGATTAGATGGTAGCTAGAATAGGCTTATTATATTAATAAACTTCCAAAACAACTTTGAAAAAAAAAAAAAAAATATATATATATATATATATATATATATAAAAAATTATATATCTCCTCCCCATTTCCTTCCCCTCTCCTCCACTCAATCAATTCAATTAAGATGTATCGATATTGAATTACGCAACATTGGGCTAATGAGTAAAATTTAATTGTGCAAAAACCTATATATTAATTTGGACATAGTGGAGTGTTAAATCGTAAATTATAATGTGAAATAGCTGTCTCATTAATACAGAGAAACAAAAACTCTCTATTTTTCTCCTTAAAATTTCCTAGTTATAAACAAGTTTCTATTTATAGTGCATTATCAAAATGGGCCATGTAACCTTATACTTTATGTTATTATATTGCAACATTAAATCAACAAATATTAATTTTCACCTTTCGTGGAATATGCCCTTCTTCAAGCGGGTGTCAGGCCTACAGCGTGTACTCTACCAACCTCTGCCAGTGCACATTGCCACTCATATCTGGTCTCACAGTAGCTTGCACGCATAGTACCACTAATCCCCCAAAAAATGACAGGCAGAGGCAGGCCACCACGCAGGGGCCATCGTGGTCGTGGTGCTGTGATTCCCTTTTGCCCTAGAATAATGCCCAGTTTTCAGAGGCCACGTACCCTGAACTTGAAAAGTTCTTAGGACATAGTTGACTGGCTAACACAGGACACCCAATCTTCTACAGCTTCCGCTCGGAATCTTGACGCACCATCCTCCTCCAGCGTAGCTTCGGGCACCTCTCAAGATACCACTCACCCGCCTGACGCCACCACAGCCGCTTCACTTGGTATGTCAGAGGAGTTATTTACACATCAGTTGGAAGAAATGAGTGATGCGCAACCATTTTTGCCAGAGGATGTAGATAACAGGGATATGTCTCAGGCAGGCAGCATTACACACATGGACGTACGGTGTGATGATGATGATGTTGTACCCGCTGCTGCTTCCTTTGCTGAGTTGTCAGATACAAGTGACGCGGTTGATGATGACGATGCGTCCATGGATGTCACGTGGGTGCCCGCTCGGCAAGAAGAAGAACAGGGCGAAAGTTCAGATGGGGAGACAGAGAGGAGGAGGAGGAGATGAGTTGGAAGCAGGGGGAGGTCGTCGCAAGGAGCTAGTGGCACAGTCAGACAGCATGCATCGGCACCCGGGGTCAGCCCGCCAATCAAAGCATGCTGTGTCCACCACCAGAATGCCGTCATTGCGGAGCTCAGCAGTGTGGCATTTTTTTTGGGTGTCTGCCTCTGACAACAGCGATGCCATTTGCAACCTGTGCCAAAAGAAACTGAGTCGTGGGAAGTTCAACACCCACCTAGGTACAACTGCTTTGTGTAGGCACATGATCGCACATCACAAACGCCTATGGGATAAACACATGAGTACAAGCAGCATACAAACTCAAAGCCGCCATCCTCCTCCTGGTCCAGCATCTTCAGCCACGTCAACCACTGCTGTCCTCCTTGACCCCTCTCAACCATCCGCCACTCCGTCTCTCGCCTTGAGCAGTTCCCGCTCATCTGCCCACAGTCAGGTGTCTGTCAAGGAAATGTTTGAGCGTAAGAAGCCAATGTCAGAAAGTCACCCCCTTGCCCGGCGTCTGACAGCTGGCTTGTCTGAACTATTAGCCCGCCAGCTTTTACCATACAAGCTGGTGGAGTCTGAGGCGTTCAAAAAATTTGTGGCTATTGGGATACCGCAGTGGAAGGTACCCGGACGAAATTTCTTTGCACAAAAGGCAATCCCTAACCTGTACTCGATTGTGCAAAAGGAAGTAATGGCATGTCTGGCACACAGTGTTGGGGCAAGGGTCCATCTGACCACTGATACCTGGTCTGCAAAGCATGGTCATGGCAGGTATATCACCTACACTGCGCATTGGGTAAACCTGCTGACGGCTGCCAAGCATGGAATGCGTGGCTCTGCAGAGGAGTTGGTGACACCGCCACGACTTGCAGGCAGGCCTGCTGCCACCTCCTCTACTCCTCCTACTCCATCCTCTTCCATAACCTCCTCGGCTGAGTCCTCCTCTGCTGCTGCGTCTTGCTCCACATCAACAGCATCCCCCAGCTCCCCAGGTACTATTCCACATCCCGGATACGGCAGTGTCATGCCGTCTTGGGTTTGACTTGCTTGAAAGCAGAGAGTCACACCGGACAAGCACTCCTGTCCGCCCTGAACACACAGGTGGAAAAGTGGCTGACTCCGCAGCAACTGGATATCGGCAAAGTGGTTTGTGACAACGGAACAAATTTGTTGGCGGCATTGAAGTTGGGCAAGTTGACACATGTGCCGTGCATGGCACATGTGTGTAATCTGATCGTACAATGCTTTGTGCATAAGTACACAGGCTTACAGGACGTCCTGAAGCAGGCCAGGAAGGTGTGTGGACATTTCAGGCATTCCTACACGGCCATGACGCACTTTGCAGATATCCAGCGGCGAAACAACATGCCAGTGAGGCACTTGATTTGCGACAGCCCAACACGTTGGAATTCAACACTCCTAATGTTCGACCGCCTGCTCCAACAAGAAAAAGCCGTTAATGTATATTTGTATGACCGGGGTGCTAGGACAGCCTCTGTGGAGCTGGGAATTTTTTTGCCACGTTACCGGACGCTCATGCGCAATGCCTGTAGGCTCATGCGTCAATTTGAGGAGGTGACAAACCTCGTCAGTCGCACCGAAGGCACCATCGGCGACATCATACCATTTGTTTTCTTCCTGGAGCGTGCCCTGCGAAGAGTGCTGGATCAGGCCGTAGATGAGCGTGAAGAGGAAGAGGAAGAGTTGTGGTCACCATCACCACCAGAAACAGCCTTGTCAGCATCGCTTGCTGGACCTGCGGCAATGCTGGAAGTGGATTGTGAGGAAGAGGAGTCAGAGGAGGAATGTGGCTTTGAGGAGGAAGACCAACCACAACAGGCATCCCAGGGTGCTTGTTGTCACCTATCTGGTACCCGTGGTGTTGTACGTGGCTGGGGGAAAGAACATACCTTCATTGAGATCACTGAGGAGGAGGAACGGGAAATGAGTAGCTCGGCATCCAACCTTGTGCAAATGGGGTCTTTCATGCTGTCGTGCCTGTTGAGGGACCCTCGTATAAAAAGGCTGAAGGAGAACGACCTGTATTGGGTGTCCACGCTACTAGACCCCCGGTATAAGCAGAGGGTGGCGGAAATGTTACCAAATTACAACAAGTCGGAAAGGATGCAGCATTTGCAAAATGAATTAAAAAGTCTACTTTACACAGCGTATAAGGGTGATGTCACAGCACAACGGGAATCTAACAGGGGAAGAGGTGAAAGTCATCCTCCTCCTCCCACGACCACGCCGGCAAGGACAGGACGCTTTAAAGATGTGTTGTTGATGGAGGACATGCGGAGCTTTTTAAGTCCTACGCATCGCCACAGCCCTTCGGGATCCACCCTCAGAGAACGACTCGACCGACAGGTAGCAGACTACCTCGCCTTAACTGCAGATATCGACACTCTGAGGAGCGATGAACCCCTTGACTACTGGGTGTGCAGGCTTGACCTGTGGCCTGAGCTATCCCAATTTGCGATAGAACTTCTGGCCTGCCCCGCTTCAAGTGTCCTGTTAGAAAGGACCTTCAGTGCAGCAGGAGGTATTGTCACTGAGAAGAGAAGTCGCCTAGGTCAAAAAAGTCTAGATTACCTCACCTTTATTAAGATGAATGAGGGATGGATCCCGAAGGGACTGACAGTGGGCGATACATTCGACTAAAAAAGGCCTGATGAGATGAGCTGCCTTGGGCTAAAAATGGTCCACACGCTGCTGTATTTTAGCTCTGAATGCCGGTTGACTTGCGTGACTTATCCGCCACCAACTAGGGTTCAAGCCGCAATGTTTTAGGGAACTTTCTGCCTGGGAAACAAACATTAATTTTTATGGCCGCTGCTACAGCAGCGGCTGCAACAATACCTACATTTTTCAGGCATGTGCACATGCCTAATTTTTTGGCCCTCTGGTGCTGCACTGTGGCTTCAAAAACCAAACCAAAAAAAGGCACATAACAGGGATTAAACTGATAGGAATAGTACTACTTAACACACCACTCCTATCTGGTGGCACATTAGATTGCACGCGCAGTGCCCCAAATTTGAAGTAGGAGGACCGACCAAGCATCTTTTTCCATCTCCCGGTTCCTAAAATCGATGCCATATACACGTCCCCTGATAGGGCGCCAGCTCGTTATTCTCTTGGGCGCCAGCTCGTTATCCTCTTTTTCACTTCACTAGGGACACTTTACTGCACTATGCACTATGGGCACTTAGACCCACTCTTTGTCTTGCACACTTTTATTCCTAGCCAGCATCTGTGATGGGAAATCAGGCAGTCATCTAAACGTTTAGATTGAGCTTTAGCTTAGAACACCCTTGATGGTGTTTAAAGAGATTAGGGCTAGTTTAGAGGATTCTTCTTAGACCTCTCTGAGTCTTTATAGCCCTTCTACCTATCCAGCATTTCTGGAAACTAGCTAAGAGAAAGGGTGGCTGTGTGTCTGTGATACATTTAACTTTATATCACCTTATTGACACTTCATCACTCCGGTCTCTATACTCTCTGCCTATACCCATCTATTTAGAGGGAATTTCCTTGCCCCTGCCAATATTATATAATAGGTAATAGTATTACCATTATTACACAATTAGCCACTATAGGGGAATGAGTAAAGTATCCCTTTATTATTTATAAATGATACAATAAAGACTTTTGTCCATTACTCAATTTACTTTCACAAAGGGTACTAACCACGGTATTAGGAAGCATGACTCTGCTTTCCATTTCTCCCTCTATTATACACCTATGCACACTAGTTTTTGTAGGTATCACTTTATTATAGTTGTCTAACCTTTTCCTATGCCAGTTTTAGATCTCTTTCTTGGGAGATTTTTTCTTTTTTCAGTTTATTAGCATACTTTCGGGGACCCTTGGTGTTGTACGTGACTGGGTGGAGGAAGAGACCTTCAATGACATCAGTCAGGACAAGGAACGGACATGGCTAGCTTGGTATCCACACTTGTGCAAATGGGGAGTTTGCGGTTGTGCAAATGGACTGTTCACGGTTGTTTGCGGTGCATTAAACGGGGAGTATGGTCTGTCACTGTGAAGCGGGCGTAACCCTTACACTACCTGATCGATACAACATCATACAGTAGGTACCCCCCTCATTATTTTTATGGCCCCCACCCACCGCTCATGGGTGGGGGCGGGCGGGAGGACAGTAGGTCCCCCCATTGTGATTTATGGTCCCCACCCACCGCACAGGGGTGGGGGCTGGGGGGGAGGACAGTAGACCCTCCCCTTATCCTTATTTACTGAATATTCCCCTGTATAACAATGTTTGGCATTTAGTGAATATTGTGTATCAGGGTCTCTGAGGACAGGTGTCAATCCATATCTGCCAAGTGACCCTATGTAGGGGAACAGTCTCTATTCTGCTCTGTGTCAGTGTGTATCATGGTCCCTGAGGACAGGTGTCAATCCATATCTGCCAAGTGACCCTATGTAGGGGGAACAGTCCCTATTCTGCTCTGTGTCAGTGTGTATCAGGGTCCCTGAGGACAGGTGTCAATCCATATCTGCCAAGTGACCCTATGTAGGGGGAACAGACCCTATTCTGCTCTGTGTCAGTGTGTATCAGGGATCATTAGAATAGGTGTCAATCCATATCTGCCAAGTGACCCTATGTAGGGGGAACAGTCCCTATTCTGCTCTGTGTCAGTGTGTATCAGGGTCTCTGAGGACAGGTGTCAATCCATATCTGCCAAGTGACCCTATGTAGGGGGAACAGTCCGTATTCTGCTCTGTGTCAGTGTGTATCAGGGATCCTTAGGATAGGTGTCAATCCATATCTGCCAAGTGACCCTATGTAGGGGGAACAGTCCCTATTCTGCTCTGTGTCAGTGTGTATCAGGGGCTCTGAGTACAGGTGTCAATCCATATGTCAAGGTGTCAATATGTCACAGGTCAGGTGTCAATCCATATCCATTGTGATTTAGGAATGTTAGGTGTTTTATGCCCTTTATGGATTAAAACCAGACTCTGCATCAACTGTGTAATTTTCCATGGGAGTTTTGCCATGGATCCCCCTCCGGCATGCCACAGTCCAGGTGTTAGTCCCCTTGAAACAACTTTTCCATCACTATTGTGGCCAGAAAGAGTCCCTGTGGGTTTTAAAATTCGCCTGCCCATTGAAGTCTATGGCGGTTCGCCCGGTTCGCCCGGTTCGCCGGTTCGCGAACGTTTGCGGAAGTTCGCGTCCGCCGTTCGCGAACCGAAAATTTTGTGTTCGCGACATCACTATTGCACACTACGATAACATTTCTAACGCTCAATGTTTCCATTAAAGGAACACTATAGTCACCTAAATTACTTTAGCTAAATAAAGCAGTTTTAGTGTATAGATCATTCCCTTGCAATTTCACCTCTCAATTCACTTTCATTTAGGAGTTAAATCACGTTGTTTCTGTTTATGCAGCCCTAGCCACACCTCCCCTGGCTATGATTGACAGAGCCTGCATGAAAAAAAAACTGGTTTCACTTTCAAACAGATGTAATTTACCTTAAATCATTGTATCTTAATCTCTAAATTGAACTTTAATCACATAAGGCTCTTGCAGGGTCTAGCAAGCTATTAACATAGCAGGGGATAAGAAAATCTCAATTAAACAGAACTTGCAATAAAGAAAGCCCAAATAGGGCTCTCTTTACAGGAAGTGTTTATGGAAGGCTGTGAAAGTCACAGGGAGGTGTGACTAGGGTTCATAAACAAAGGGATTTAACTCCTAAATGGCAGAGGATTGAGCAGTGAGGCTGCAGGGGCATGTTCTATACACAAAAACTGCTTCATTAAGCTAAAGTTGTTCAGGTGACTATAGTGTCCCTTTAACCATCTTTTGGGACCATGAAAATTTTAAGAGTTAAAAAAAAATAACCTTTAATACAATCTCACTGTAAATGAAGTATGTATTACGCTTTATACTTATACTTATACTTAAGCTTGTAGGTGTTATAAAGAGTGCCTTCTTAAATATTTCAATGTTGATTGGCTCCCATTGACTTCTAAGAATGAAAACAGAATGCTTGTACAATCAATGCACATGTTTCTTTACTAGGCTCTCTTTTTTCTGCAGTGGTTTGTGCTTGCAGTCACCAGGCCAATATGTAGTGCTGAATCATCAGTAACTTTAAAAGGAACTTATTCAGTTTTCTCCAACAGATAAGCATGTTTTGGGGTTTACGCACCAAACTCTGAATTGTAGCAATTTGAAATCTGAATTGTAAAATTTAAGCAAACATGGCTGATCTGAAAAAAATGTCCAACTTTGATACAAACACTGCAAGCCTCTATTTACCATACATATAAATACCGTAACTCCAAAAAATCAATTTAATGAATTAACTCCATACATTTTCCTTTGGGTATATCAGCAAAGTACAGTTCCACTGCTAACCAGCTTCCATTTCATCAGACACAACTTCCAAACAGTCAAACTGGGTTATATATAGGAATGATAACATATCCGGTCTATGTCGATATACATTCACTAAACTTTATGCTCGTCATCAAAGCTCTTTTAATGTAACATGTACACTAAAATGTGGTGTAAATGCATGTGGTGTAAATGCATTAATAATGAAAATAAATATTCAGAATTGTTTACGATAAATATCTTCTCATTTTAACATAAAATACATTTTCATTCAAACACCAGAGTACAACCATCTATTATCGCTTCCTTCTTTGCTTTTTATTTTGGAGATTACTGTCTATTTATCTATGTATATTAAATAATCTGTAAGTAGTTTTCACCAATTTAATCAGGTAATGAAATACACATGGTTTTATTCAGTGTTAATTATAGTGAATTAAAATCCAAATTTAAAAATAAAGCCAAAAATAGCTCATTTGGAAAAATTCTGCTACCCTGCTGTAATCACAGACCTGTACGTTTTAGCCTATATTTTGCAATTCCGTTTACAATTCCATACATTTTGGTATTTGGTGAATTAAACCCAACAGTATAGTCAATTATTACAAATATAAATGTCCTGTGGGGTTTATTCAACAAAGTAAAAAAAAATGTTAAGGGGTCTATGCACTAAGCACTAAGTTTATAATGGCAAATTCTGCCAACTTCAACCAGTTCAGTTCATTTCAATTTGACAGAATTCCTCTGACTATATTTTATATTTAACTAATTAAAAGTACATTGAGCCAAATGGCTTCTCAAATTAATTTCCTTGCTGCAGTGACATTTGTTTAATAATAGCTCCAGCTGAATAATATTAGAAAACATAAAGATGCCTCTACGGCAGGCACGTCAAACTCAGACCCCCCAGATCAGTCTGAACTACAACTACAATGATTCTCTGGCCATCTTTTACATTCAAAGACTTAATGTTGACATTCAAGCTAGGGTAAGGAAATTTAGGAGGTAGCATTACTCTTTCTCCATCCACCCTAACACCCTAGTGGGAACACTGTTCACTTTTCCACCATCTACAGACTTTTGGGATGTAAGGAGACAGTAAATTTTGTAAAAGACATCAAAACTTTGTAAAAGACATCAGAATATTTACTTAGAAAAGTGAAACAATATATCAGAATGATTGCCCGAACTCCTCCAAAAAGTATTAAAATTGCTAACATAAAAAATGTAAATACTGATGAATGTACTTCAAATGAGAAATGTTTGAATATCTTGAAATATGGTGTAACTATATTTTAAAATGGGTTAGAATAGAGAATATATTTCACATAAACATGGGGCATAGCAGCCTCTACACGAAGGGGGCAGGTAGCATTTGTAGAACTAAGAGCGCAGGGCCCCACAGGCAACTCAAAGGAGAAGGGAGATAGATACACTGGGGTCACAACTTGTAACTCTAGAACGAGGAGGGAAGTAAGACCCAACACACAGCCCAGGGGAGCAGAGCAACACCTAGGGTTCACCCCTAAAATATATACCCTACCATAAACCCCTCCCTATTGTCTTCTGTACCCCAACCCCATCCCAACGCATCGAAAGTGTATCACAAATAAGCCGCAAGCATATGTTGGCAATATGTGAGATTGCAAACGCTGTGAATCTGAAAATGTAATGATGCACTAATGACTTATTGATATTTTCCCCTTTCCCGCTTTCCTTTCTGTACCCCAAAACGAATAAAAATTGTCAAATTGAAAAAAATATTATATTTTACTTCTAAAAACAAAACCCTGGCACCACATCTCTACTAAATGTCTAAGATTTCCCTTTTTATAAAGCATTTACTACCAATTTGGTACACATAAGAACAGTAGTCAATAGCTAATTCAAAAAACATGTGGTTTGCTTAGTGTGTAAAAATCAGTCAAAAGGATAAAAAGATAAAAAAAAACATCACAATTAGGGGGTTAAACAGATAATAATATTGGTTGTCATGTTGGTTTACATAACATACTATGAAAAGTAAACTTTAATTATGAACCAGAAAAAGTCCTGAAAGAAAGACAGACACCTCAAGAGTCTCATGTCTAGGGGATCAAGACTATAGTGGCGATTGCCCAAAGTACGGAGTTAATTTTGAAAGTCCGGGGGGCGGGGCCTGACCTGCAAGCGGAACAGTCGCATGGTGGATGAGCTCCCACCACTCAGACTGGTTACAGGGAAATACTGGCTAATACCAGGCCTGAAATGATACCGGGGTGTGCTACCCTGGTGAATCACCCGATACGGAATCCAAGTGTTTCCCGCAAGCGAGAACCCAAGGTAACAGGCAGCGGCCTGCGGAGGACGGAGCAGAGGGGGGACGGCCGCTCTCCTCACCCCTATGCCGGAGGCACTGCAACGCTGATTACCCCCCCCCCCTTAGGACCGGCGGGGGTGATCCCGGTCCAACCCGTCCAGGCAGAAGGGCTACAACGCGAGCTGATGGCAGAGCCTACAGGGGAGCCCCAAGCTACACGGGCTCTTAAAATGGCGGACGCCACGTGCGCTCCACACTGCTGCACGGACAGCCACAGCATAAGATTCATGGCACAACTCGAAGCCATACTAGACGCCTTTTGGGCACAGATGTCAAGCGAGGAGCGCTATACCAACGCACCAGTGCACAAACCCAACGAGGAATCCGCTCACACTAGACACGACTGCACTGGCCCTCGACTGTTGGGACCTAAAAGATGGCGCCGACGGTGGAGATCCCATCTACTGAAACGCAAACAGCCAAGATCACACCACGCTAACGGGCCAACGAGATCAACCCGGATCTTGCTTGAAACGGAGACCCGAACAGCAAACAGTAACAAGCCAGCCACGATCCCACATGACACCGGCGGAAGGCCCCAAAGCACCAGAGGGTGACTCCACTTGCCTGCATCGTCAGAGCGGGCTTCCAAAGCGACGGACGAACGAGACAGCAGCTGGAGCCCACAATGCTGCACCTCGCGGTGCCTCACCAGGACTCTCAAACGTCCCTAACACCCTTCAATGCGCAAGGTATCGGCTGACAGGGAACTCACGAACCGGGACATATAGGGGTACAAGGTTAAAAAGCCTCTACTACTATAGACGCTGTACATACTACACTGAAACCTCTTGAATAGAGACTTTCCGACGAGATTGAACTTTAACGTAATATACACTGTTTATCCATGTCAAATGTTTCAGCACCTCCATGATAACCATTTTACACTAGCAAAGCGCCTTACAGCACGCATCAGCCATACTCTTAGATAGCCTGTCACCTTTTATTACATGCCTACATGGCACCCAGCTTGTTTCTCCCTCATGTCTAGTTCCTCTCCCTCTCTCATGTAAGCATAACCTGTGTTGTCCCCAGCCTAGTTTAAACACTGTATAGACCTAATAATATAGCATAGACTAGGCGGACACACACCTACCGTTACTATTATTTTTTGCCATGACGACTATTGTTTCGCCTTAATTTTTTTTATTTGTATTTTAACTCTAACTCACTGGCATATAACCTGCAACAACAAATTCCTACCCTTGTTTTAATGCAGAATACCTTTATACTCAGAGAGAATAGAAACATGGCTAAGTCTAGCAATGTCAACTAGCAACAAAGGCTAAATCTAGCAATGCTAACCGCTGTATGATGTGTCTAAGCCCAAATACACAAAGTTTAACTTTTAAATGTACTAGTACATTAATTTACTGATAACTGCAACCGTGCTTCTACAGAACGACTACGAATTTAACCTGAAGCCACTATTTAAGCATTTGACTGCACCGATCTCTAATGTCAGCTAATATAATTTGTAGATGCTCATACTATATGCTATTGATCCCCTGTCATAATCCAATCAGCCTGCCTATATTGCCTACACCGTAAACAAAAGTGCGCTACTACTTTAATGCCATGCCTGCGAATCCCAGTCTAGACGCAGTACTTACCTAAGCGGTCGTGGCATCGACCGATATCCTTAGCTAGTTAAGCAAAGTTTAATCATATTTAACCACTACTGTATACGCTAGAACCACTGTATGTTTACTGTGTCAAGCTTGAAACCCCCATCGTGACCCACCGCCACAGTCATACAAAGCTAGCCTGTATATAGCATGTTTAAAATCTTTAACCCCTTAAGGACACATGACATGTCTGACACGTCATAATTCCCTTTTATTCCAGAAATTTGGTCCTTAAGGGGTTAAAGTGTTTCCAATCTGTTATTTTTCTCATAAAAAAAAATGTGCTGTTTATTTCTGCCATGACAATGTAAGCCATTTAACTGCCTGTAATCGCTGTCGTGGCGCTACAGGTACCTCTGTTATGTAACCAAATGCACAAGAAAAATAAAGAATTAAAAAAAAAATAAAAAATTTGAAAGTCCCACTCATGGTTGTTAGTTGTTAACTTGATCTCCTGTGAGAGACCTCAGCTGGTACACTGAGGAAATCAGACACCTCACATAGCCAAGGCCATATTAATAGCCCAGTGAGCCTGGTGCTGACAATTATGAGGGGCCTAAGTACAGAATCTAATTTACCAAAAACACAGCCATACCTCTCAAGCATTATGTATCTGGTGGAGATGTTGCCGGAGGGAAACTCATAGGATGCAGCCAACATAAAAAATACATACCAAGGGAAATGCTCCCTTGATAAAGGCAATCTTGCCGAAACATTGGGGGCTATTTTGCCTTTCTCCCTCTTCTCATTTCTTCTGACAATTTCTTTTCCTTCTTTTTTGTATGTATTTTTATGTTGGGTAGCTTGCTTTAGGCATCATTGTGAATCTATACTGTACCCAAAATGATTTTTACCACTCATTAAAAATAAATAAAAAATACTCTTGGGAATAAATATTAAAACCTGTACCAAATGGCAGAGCCACAATAAAAGGCCATGCTCTACGCTTCTTCTACTATATTAGAGTGTTGCCTTGGGTTGCCACAGCTGTTTTTGCATGTTTTGCCTTAGAACGAGCACAAGTGGTACAGGAAGAAACATACACAAGGTTTAGGGGCCAATATTCCATCAATAGTGCAAATTTAAAAAGCAATAATTTTGTTTTTATTGCTTTTTATTGCTTTTTAAATTTGCACTATTGATGGAATATTGGCCCCTAAACTTTGTGTGTGCCATACACCTTTTTTACAAATCATTTTCCTTATTATTTTATTGTTTTAACCTGGACACCAAGAATATCGCAGTACATACTCATCCAAGAATTCTAAAGTGGGGATTATACCACCCACGCTATTATACCCTGCTCACTAAAATGTGAGTATATACCATTTTATTATCTTTTTATTTGTTATATACAGAGAGCACTATTTTTTGTTGTATTTGTCTCCTCACATAGAGACAACCTTCACTTCAAGCTACACATCATCAACCACCACCTACATCCTACCATTGGGGATCCACGCCACTGAATGCTATCTAAACTTGAGCTTGTACTAGCTCTTAAATAGGTGAGTAGTGATACCACTGCGGTGAAGCTTCTTTTTCGCTCTACTGTTTGATACAGTGTACACTATTGGAGTTCTTCTTTTCATTTTCATATTCTAAACTGAACTATGAGAATCTGACTACTTCAAGATCTGCACTACAAACAGATCTATATCACACTCAAGCTCCGCAAGTCAAGTTTGTCTCCTAAAATCAGGATTATTGTATATTTCGTTGTATCTTAATTATGTAAGTACACTACTGTAATCATATTATTTTATTGTCTACTGTGATGCAACCTATTTTTATTTTTACTGTATCTTATTACCAGGACTATTCCTTTTAAATATGTTGTCTTGTTTGGTTTTATTATATCATATCATTTGTTTCTATTTTGGTGCGACCTATAATTTTTGTTTTCTAAATTTGAACTTTTGACGGTTTGTGAGGGAACGTCATAACCTTAGGTCGCGGCCTACTTTTATTTTATTAATTATTTTTTTAGCCTCCCACTGGCCACTAAGTGCTGAACCCACTACTGTTTGTTCATTCGACTATAAGGCATAGATGAGAGTCAATATAAAGTACTTGATAGAAAAATGAAAGATCCTCAGTTGAAACGATGAGTCAATTAATCGGAGTGCTCCGTATGCATACATAAAAAACAAAAAAAAAGAGGACAGTAGATAGTGCAATAAATGTGATTAGAGATATGTTAGAAGTAGAAATAACGGTAGTACACTGACAGTTATGCGAGCTATAGCTAGAAAAGAGGGAGTGTGGGGCATTGTTAGATGGCGGCCAGAACGGCGGCCATATTGGGAATGGCGGCTAGCGTTTCCCAAATGGGATGGATGGCGATAAAGGGGAAGGGCGTGCGTTAGCACGTATATTGTGATGGCCGGCTGCTGTGTTCTGAATGGCGACCATTATGGCGGTCATGATGGGAATGGCAGCAATCAGTCCTATAATAGGATGGCTGGCCATAAGGGGAGGGGCGACATGTAGCTATTACGTATATATTAAAGGGGATGATAGGCATATACATAAGTGCATATACATAAATACAATATATGGATATATAATATACAGAAAAATGTTGCAATAGTATATATATCAAAATGGTGGAAAAATACAAAAAATGTAATTAAATTAAATGGAAATAAAACAGAAAAGTAGGAGGGAGGGTACACATTAAAAGACATAATGACATTATATACAATTAAATAAATCAAATTCTGCGTTGAGGCTATGGGGTGTGAGTGTCTGTAGATTGAATACCCATTCCATTTCACTTTTACCTAGGATATTTGTAATATTACCCACTCTCCAAGGAATAGTACAATTTTGGATACCAATACATTTAAAGGGACACTATAGTCACCTAAACAACTTTATCTTAATGAATCAGTTTTAGTGTATAGATCATGCCTCTCTGGTTTTACTGCTCAATTCACTGCCATTTAGGAGTTAGATCACTTTTTTTCTGTTTATACAGCCCTTACAACACCTCCCCTGGCTATGATTAACAGAGCCTGCATGAAAAAAAATATATAATTTACCTTAAACAACTGTATCTCTTGCTCTGTAAATTGAACTGTAATCACATACAGGAGGCTCTTGCAGGGTCTAGCAAACTATTAACATAGCATGGAATAAGATAATGTAAATTAAACAGAACTTGCAATAAACAAAGGATAAACTTTAGGTGACAGGAAGTGTTTAGGAAGCATGTGCAAGTCACATGCAGGGAGGTGTGACTAGGGTTCATAAACAGAGTGATTTAACTCATAAATGGCAGAGAATTGAGCAGTAAGGCTGGAGACTATAGTGTCCCTTTAAGTAATTTTGGATTATTGTTATGTAAAATAAAGTGTTTCAATACTGCATGGTTGAGAAATTATTTTTTTAATATTCCTGCAGTGCTCACTAAGTCTTATTTTTAGGTTTTGCGTAGTCATTCCTACATACTGGAGACCGTATGGGCATTCTAATAAATATAGAAGATTTTGCAGACATTGAAATGATGAGTTAATTAATCTAAGCGCTCCGTATGCATATATAAAAGACAAAAAACGGAGGACAGCGGATAGTGCAATAAATGTGATTATGGCGGACTGGGAATCCTCAGCTATCTGGGGAGGACACCGTCTAATTTATGACACATTCTGTCACGTAACTTTACTTATTAAGTGTTCATGCAGAGAATTGAGCAGTAAGGCTGGAGACTATAGTGTCCCTTTAAGTAATTTTGGATTATTGTTATGTAAAATAAAGTGTTTCAGTACTGCATGGTTGAGAAATTCTTTTTTTAATATTCCTGCAGTGCTTACTAAGTCTTATTTTTAGGTTTTGCGTAGTCATTCCTACATACTGGAGACCGTATGGGCATTCTAATATAGAAGATTTTTTGTGCTACATCCAATAAAGTATTCTATAGGTTTCGTTTGTTATTTTAGAAGTGAATTGTGTAGTTTTGGATGGGACAGAGGGGTCAGTATTTTTACAGACTATACATCTTTTGCACTTGTAAAATCCTTTGACTTCAGGTAAAAAAGAGGGTGTTGTTTCGTGTTTGGGTTTGATTTCCTTGGTAAAATTAATAGTTAAAATGGATTTGCAATGGGCCCCTCTAAATACTATGCTCTGTTGTTCGGGTATGATTTGTTTTAATGTCTCGTCCGTGTTTTAATAAATGCCAATGTTTTCCTTTTACTTTTTTATATGTCTACGTTTATTATTAAAATTAAAAATGATGGGGAGGGATATTAAATCTTTAGTACTTTTGTCTGTATATATTAGAATATTGTTCCTTTCTTTTTTTGTTATTGTATCTATAGTATAATTTAATTCGGCTGGTGGGTAGTTTTTTTCAATAATTTTTTTTTTTTTTTAATTTGCTTGTTCATTATAATCTTCTAATTGAGAGCAGTTCCTTCTTAGGCGTAAAAATTGGCTTTTAGGGGCACTTTCAAGCCAAGGTTTGTAGTGGCAGCTTGATTTGTCTATACCTGTGTTGACACAGACTTTTTAAAAAAAGTTTTTGTTTGTATTTGTCCGTTCTTAATAAAAATATTTAAATCTAAAAAGTTGATTGATTCCCTGCTATATTCATGTGCTAAAATAATACCCCTGTTATTGTTAAGATTATTGATGAAATAAATTAAACTGTCTTCTGTGCCTTCCCAGATAAAAAAAAAAAGGTAATCTAAATACCTAAAATAGGTGACCAGGTGTGCCTGCCGTTGGTGTCCTCCCCAGATAGCTGAGGATTCCCAGTCTGCCATAATCACATTTATTGCACATTTATCCGCTGTCCTCCGTTTTTTTGTCTTTTATATATGCATACGGAGCGCTCAGATTAATTAACTCATCATTTCAACTAAGGATCTTTCATTTTTCTATCAAGTATTTCATATTGACTCTCATATACGACTTAAAGTCACCTATACAAGAGGATCTCTTACTAGGACTGTCTCTACTATTGATATTATCTGTATATATTTTTTTTATCTTTGGTGCAACCTTCCTTGACCAGCTCGAGCTGGTCTGGCCCAGACACCTAGAGTTGCAGGAGATTGGCACCCTATTGCTGCAGCTAAGTGATGTACAACTTAGTGTACAATATGGCTCCTTTTGTGGGGTTATCATTCAATAGTGTGGGTTTATGAAGGGATTTTTGGGGAGATTGTGACAGGGTAACCCAGGGGTCAAGTCCTGGGGGAAAAAGTGTGGGAACTCACCCAAGATTCCCCCCCCCCCCATCTCCTATGCATATAGTGCAGTGTGTGTATAATGAATGTAGTGTGTTTGTAGTAAATGCAGAGTATGAATAATAAATGTAGTGTGTTTGTAGTGAGTGCAAAGTGTGTATAATGAAAGCAGTGTGTTTGTAGTGAGTGCAGTGTGTATAATACATGTACTGTGTTTGTAGTGAGTGCAGTATGTATAATAAATGTAATGTGTAGTGAGTGCAGAGTGTGTATAATGAATGTAGTGTGTTTATAGTGAGTATAATAAATGTAGTGTGTTTGTAGTGAGTGCAGAGTGTGTATAGTGAATGTAGTGAGTGCAGAGTGTGTATAGTGAATGTAGTGTGTGTTGTGAGTGCAAAGTGTGCATAATGAATGCAGAGTGTGTATTGTGAATGTAGTGAGTGCAGAGTGTGTATAGTGAAAGTAGTGTGTTTGTAGTGAGTGCAGAGTGTGTAGTGAGTGCAGAGTGTGTATATTGAATGTACTGTGTTTGTAATGAGTGCAGTGTGTGTAGTGAATGTAGTGTGTTTGTAGTGAGTGCAGAGTGTACATAATGAATGCAGAGTTTGCATTGTGAATGTAGTGAGTGCAGAGTGTGTATAGTGAATGTAGTGTGTTTGTAGTGAGTGCAGAGTGTGTAGTGAGTGCAGAGTGTGTATATTGAATGTACTGTGTTTGTAATGAGTGCAGAGTGTGTAAAATGAATGTAGTGTGTTTGTAGTAAGTACAGATTGTGTGTAATGAATGCAGTGTGTGTGTGCTGAATGATGTGTGTGTGTGTGCTGGATGAAGTGTGTGTGTGTGTGCTGGATGATAGGGGGGGGAAGCATTTTTTTTTTTTTTTTTTTTTGTGTTTATATTCTTACCTTGCCAGGGAGGGGGAAGATCGCCTGGTTGTCCGGTGGTATGGTGGAGAGAGCCAGCCGCTGCACACGGGGGCCCAGCAAACTCTGTGTTCCCTCTCCAGGCCCTTTGTATATCTCTTTCTTCCTACCTTTGTGTTTCTCTTACTTCCTCATCAGCCCCTTTTGTGTGTCTCTTTTCTCCTCACAGCCCTTTTGTGTCTCTTTCTTCCCCCCAGCCCCTTTGTGTGTCTCTTTCTTCCCCCCCGGCCACTTTCTGTGTCTCTTTCTCCCCTTAGCCCCTTTCTGTGTCTGTTTCTCCCACCACGAGCCTCTTTGCCTGGCTTTTTCCTCCCAAACCATACAGACATAGATATACAGGTACAAATACATACATGCACAAAGGCACAACCATACAGGCACGTAGTCATAAAAGGAACACAAACAAACACAGTCATACAAGCAACCAGTCATGCACAGACACACACAGTCATACACAGACATACAGGCAACCGGTCATACAGAGACACGCAGACGGTCATACAGAGACACGCAGACAGTCATACAGAGACACGCAGACAGTCATACAGAGACACGCAGACAGTCATACAGAGACACGCAGACAGTCATACAGAGACATGCAGACAGTCATACAGAGACATGAAGACACAGTCATACAGGGACAAAGATACAGTCATACAGTGACATACAGAACAAGGCATACAGACACAGTTATACAGAGACATACAGACGCAGTCATACAGAGATTTACACACAGTCATAAAGAGACAAACAGACGAAAGGCATACAGAGACATACATAAACAGACATATACTGCTAGTGATGAGAGGAGGAGAGGGATGGCTGCTAGTGATGGGAGGGAGAGAGGGGGATGGCTGCAAGTGATGGGAGGGAGAGATGATGATAGCTACTAGTAACAGAGAGAGGAGGATTGCTGTTAGTGATAGGGGTGAGAGTAATGGCGGCTAATGATGGGGAGAATGTGTGGCTGCTAGTGATGGGGGAGAAGGGGATGGCTGCTAGTAATAGGGGTGAGTGAGGTATTGCTGCTAGTGATGGGGAGAAGGGGATGGCTGCTAGTGATAGGGGTGAGTGAGGTATTGCTGCTAGTGATGAGGGAGAGGCGGATGGCTGCTAATGATAGGGGAGAGGAGGATGGCTGCTAGTGATGGGCGAAAGGGGATGGCTGCTATTGATGGGGGAGAGGGGATGGCTGCTAGTGATGGGGGAAAGGGGATGGCTGCTAGTGATTGGGAATAAGGGGATAGCTGCTAGTGATGGGGGAAGGTGATGGCTGCTAGTGATAGGGGTGAGTGAGGGATGGCTGCTAGTGATGGGAAGAAGGAGGATGGCTGCTGGTGGGGAGAAGGGGTGGCTGCTAATGATAGGGGGAGGAGGATGGCTGTTAGTGATGGGGGAAAGAGGATGGCTGCTAGTGATGAGGGAAAGGGGATGGCTGCTAGTCATGTAGAGAAGGAGATGGCTTCTAGTTATAGGGGTGAGAGAGGGGTGGCTGCTAGTGATGGGAGAAGGGGATGGCTGCTAGTGATGGGAAGAAAGGGATGGCTGCTAGTGATAGGGGTGAGTGAGGGATGGCTGCTAGTGATGGGGAGAAATGGATGGCTGCTAGTGATAGGGGTGAGTGAGGGATGGCTGCTAGTGATGTGGGAGAGGAGGATGGCTGCTAGTGATTAGGGTGAGAGAAAGTGATACCGGAGAAACTGACGGAAGCCAAGCACAGAGAGATGGACACAGGTTTCTTCAGGAAGGAAGAGATTCTTTATTGGATCACCGATCGGGACTCAGAGGGACTAGCGTCACCAAAATACAGCAAAGTCTGAGTACTGAATACATAGAGTACATTCCTTATATAGCACTGTAGCTCCTCCCACAATTAACTACACCCACACATACCCTTAACCTATTTAATAAATAGAGTCTAAACTCATCCATCCGGTCTAACCACGTGGCTCATCTGATACAAAGGAGAGGGACGCGTAATTCCAGTTCTTACATTCCTGCACCTGGTCAGTACAGTGATAACAGTATCTTAGCTACGTGTACTACAAACACATATACATACATATGCCTTGTGGCAATCTTAGCCTGCTAAACTTGTATTTTACTGGAATTACATCACATTCCCCCCTTTGATGCCTCTGATATTTCACAATTACTTGAGGCATCACTTAACCTTGGTTTGCATATACCTCAGGTTACCATGAACCAGACCAGACTTATCTTATGATGTGAATCTTTTAACACTCATCTTCCTGCATTGGTTCTCCTTGATCTAGAGCCTTATACTTATATATCGCCATTATCTGTGCAGCAGCCTTCCTCTCTGCTATACTTCCTATCAGGCTTTGCACAGACCTAACTACTAAGGGTATAAGACACGGTAGGAGTAGACACAACAGTAAAATCAGTAGGACTCCACCTACCACTGCCTTAAGCCCTCCAAACCACTCATACCAGCTACCAAACCAACTACTTGGATTGTACCCTTTCCATACCTGAGTAGGCACATGCACTAGTTTAACCATATGGCTAGTAAGCTCAGCTATTGCTTGCCCTTCGTCATCTATTTGAAGACAGCAATTGCTCAGGTTAAACTTCCCACATACACCTCCCTCTACTGCCAAAAGGTAATCCAAGGCTAATCTATTTTGGTACACTGCTGTCCTCATCCTGGTATTATGCTTCGCTAGAAGATTGAGTGCTTGTGAGATCTCATTAGTAATAATCTCAACCACCGCCTGTAATCTTATAATACGGTTGAGCATATAAATTGGGGTTCTATAACCAAAGGTACCATCTTCTGCCCACGTGGCTGGCCCATAATAATCTATGATACGCTGGGGAGGCCATTCATTATCTTCCCAGGTGCCTATCTCTAAGGGTCCCCTTTTCTTCCTATGATTCACATCATACACTTTAACACCTAAAGTCTCACCTGTTTCAATCGGTAACAAGAAGAAGGATGGTTTGAGCATACCCAACACACATGCCCCTTCCCAGTCCTGTGGCAACTCCGAATAGGCTTTCTTACCACAGATCCAGTACAAATTTGCTGGGGCTCTCCAGGTAGATGTGATGGATAAATCAAACCACACATCCTTTAAACTGGCATATCTAGCAAACGGGTTAGATGGTTCTGAGACATTTGAAGCCGACCACCAAGTTGTATTTTTAGTATCATCATCATAAGCTTTTTGCCCTAGACAAGTTAATTCTCCTACAGAAGTATTATACATTATTCCTTTCCTTGCTATGCAAACATAACCTATGATGGAGGTCTTTAATCTCCACTCAGATTTACCTCTAACACTCAAATGATAATCGGCTTGTGTAGATATTAGTTGGTCAACTGCCTCAGAACCGGACATTACCTCCTTTGCTTCCCAAGGCCATTGGTCTCCCATGTTAGTACCTCCACACACATAGCAGTTGGTAACATTAAGACTACCGGCAATACTTTCAGCTAGGTCAATGAACAGGTTTTTAGCGTTATGGGGGATCTTATTATCTATACTCATCTCTTCATAAAAGGAATGGTATACTTGATGAGTCTGGGAGGATACCGTATCAGTCTCTATTCCTATAAACAATAATGTCCCAGGATCTAAACCCGTCCCGTATATCTGAAACCCAAATAAATTTCCATACTTATCTAGGAACTTGTCGGGGTTATTAATAAGTATATGGACTGGGTTGCATTCCATAGACTTACAATAAGGGCTAGTCGGCAACTTAGTCACTATCATGTCTTTATCTACTGTCTGTCCCCAAGTCGCCCACCCCACACAAGACCAATATGGACAAAAGTTATAGTCTTTATTTGGGCATCTAGGACTCACATATTTATTTTTACTACTGGGACAAATATATTTATCATTAGACCCATACGTCCTCTCCCATCTAAGATCCCCACATACATTCCACGGTTTTCTACCACTTGATATCGCCTTACATGCATCAAATAGCAGAACACCCGAAGAATGTACGGATTCTAACACCGTCTTATTAATTAGGGTCCCCTGAGGATCTCCATTCCTGAGAGTCAACCAAATTGTACGAGGTTGATACTCTGGACTGAAGCACTTAGGTTCTCCTACTCCTAAATGGCACACACTATAGTCTATATTTAGGTATCTACATCTTGATACCTCTCCTTTACATTCGTATTGTGAATGCCAAATTAGGGTTTGGGAAATATGGTTACCTGTTCTCGTAGTCTTAATGCATACCTCACAGCTAGGAGTGTCGGTACCTCTACCTTCCTGAATATAAAAACACATATAAATAAACACAATCAAAAGCACATCTTTCGCCGTCATCCTCAGTCTTCGTCCGTGCGATGGAACCTCAGCTTCCAGGATGTGAGGGCTGCAGGGAATGGAGTTCTGCTCGTCTTCACAGGTGTCCCTTCGAGACTTTCCTGGCTTATACACTATGTGTTGGTAAGCGGACAGGCTTTATTATGGCCTTCTCACTCACACCTGTAACAATAAAATTTGTAATCCACAATAATTCCTCGTTACTCCGACTGAGTAGTGCGTTTCAACCGGATCTTGCAGGGATTCTCTGGATCTGCTGTAATTTGCCAAGAATCGACTGCTGCTGGTTTAACCCTGGAGTGATGTATCCACGGAGTTACTTCGGCTACTTTTATCGCTGTAGGGGTAGACAAAAGAACAACATAAGGACCTCTCCACTTGGGCCCTAACGGTACATTATTCCACTCTTTAATCCACACTTGGTCTCCTGGATGATAACTATGAACAGGGGGATAAATATTCACAGGTAATCTATCTTGTACCCATTTCTGTACCTCCTCCATAGTCTTACCCAACTCTACAACCTGCTGCCGGGTAATTCCTTCTCCCAACTGACTCAAGTCCCCCCTTAAGTTACCAAGTACGGGAGGTGGTCGCCCATACATGATTTCAAAAGGAGAGAGGCCCATCCTTCTGGTAGGGGTACTGCGGATTCGCAATAAAGCTATGGGTAAGAGAACGTTCCACTTAAGTTGGGTTTCCTGACACATTTTAGCCAACTGGTTCTTTATAGTTCTATTCATTCTCTCTACCTTACCAGAACTCTGGGGTCTATATGCAGTATGAAGCCTCCACTTTATACCAAGCATATGAGTCAGTTGTTGTAGGCACTGATGAACAAAAGCTGGACCATTGTCCGATCCTATAGAACAGGGTAGTCCATATCGGGGTATTATTTCTCGTAGCAGGAATCTTACAACTTCTCCTGCTTTCTCTGTACGAGTAGGACATGCTTCTACCCAGCCTGAATAGGTGCACACAATTACCAACAGGTAACGATGTCCACCCGATTTAGGCATTACTGTAAAGTCTATTTGTAGATCGGACATGGGGAGTCCCCCCATAAACTGGACTCCTGGTGGCTTTACTGGTCCTTGTCTTGCATTATTCTTAGCACACGTTACACATCTGCGTACAATGGCCTGAGTCAAGTTGGACAATCTTGGTATGTAGAAATGTTTCCTGAGAGATTCTTCAGTACTGTCTCTCCCAGAATGTGTCCCGTTGTGATAATTTTGGACAATTTCTACCGCTAGTGATGCTGGTATGACTATTCTTCCATCTTCTAGCTGATACCACTTGTTCTCCAAATACTTTCCCGGTTCAGTCTTTAACCACTCCTCTTCTTGAGCTGTATAAACTGGAGTCCATTGGGACAGTGGAGTTGGTATAAGAGCAGCTATATGCCCCACATACTCCTGTCTTCCTGATTCAGCAGCACGCTTAGCTGCACTATCTGCCATCCGATTTCCCTTGGTTACATCACCATCTCCTCTCAGATGCGCTCGACAATGTATGATACCGACTTCTTTCGGCTCCCACACTGCTTCCAATAGTTGTAGGATTTCAGCTGCGTACTTGATTTCTTTGCCTTCTGAATTCAGTAGTCCTCTTTCTTTATACAAAGCTCCGTGGGCATGAGTGGTTAAAAACGCATACTTAGAGTCCGTATAGATATTTACTCTTAAACCTTCAGCCAATTGTAACGCTCGTGTTAGTGCTATTAATTCTGCCTTTTGTGCTGATGTTCCTTTCGCCAGTGGCCGAGCTTCTATCACCTTGTCTATTGTTGTCACTGCATATCCTGCATAGCGGATCCCTTCTTTCACATAACTACTGCCGTCGGTGTAATATTGAACATCGGGGTTCTGGATGGGAAAATCACGAAGATCTGGTCTACTTGAAAATACTTCATCCATTACTTCCAAACAATCATGTTGACTTTCAGTAGGTTGCGGCAAAAGGGTAGCTGGATTTAAGGTGTTTACAGTCTCTAAATGCACTCTTGGGTTTTCACACAACATTGCTTGATACTTGGTCATACGGCTGTTACTAAACCAATGATTTCCTTTGTAATCCAACAACGTCTGTACTGCATGTGGGACTCGTACATAAAGTTCTTGACCCAGAGTGAGTTTATCGGCTTCAGCTACTAGCAGGGCGGCTGCAGCTACGGCTCTTAGACAAGGTGGAAGTCCGCTGGCCACTGCATCCAGTTGCTTAGACATGTAGGCAACAGGTCTTTGCCATGATCCCAAGTACTGTGTCAATACTCCCACAGCCATTCTTCTTTGCTCGTGTACATATAAGTAGAATGGTCGTGTGTGATCAGGTAGACCTAATGCTGGGGCACTCATCAAAGCCTTCTTCACATCTTCAAATGCCGTTTGCTGTTCTTGGGTCCATAAGAAGGGGTCGTGCTCTGTACCTTTGATGGCTGCGTACAGAGGTTTTGCCAGTATCGCATAGCTGGGAATCCATATCCTACAGAAGCCTGCTGCCCCCAAGAATTCTCGCACTTGTCTTCTATTCTTGGGTATTGGTATTTGGCAGACAGCTTCTTTTCTCTCTGGCCCCATAATCCTTTGACCTTCAGAGATATGGAATCCCAGATACTTGACAGTTGGCAAACACAACTGAGCCTTCTTCCTGGACACCTTGTATCCTGCCTTCCAGAGAATATGTAGTAGATCGTGCGTTGCTTGCTGACATTTTTCTTTTGTAACTGCTGCTATCAACAAGTCATCTACATATTGTAACAATACACATTCTCCTGGGATAGACTCGAAATCCAGTAGATCTTGACTTAGAGCTGAACCAAATAGGGTAGGTGAATTTTTAAACCCTTGGGGCAGTCTTGTCCAAGTCATTTGGCGTTTTGAGCCCGTTACAGCGTTCTCCCATTGGAAAGCGAAAATACATTGGCTTTCTGCGGCAATTCGGAGGCAAAAGAAGGCATCTTTGAGATCTAAGACTGTGAAGTAAGTAGCCCCGCCCGGAATTAAAGCAAGCAGGTTATATGGATTGGGTACAACTGGATGTATGCTAACAACCGCATCATTGACTGCTCTTAAGTCCTGTACAGGTCGATACTCATCTGTACCGGGCTTTTGAACAGGCAGCAATGGGGTGTTCCAGGGGGAAGTACAGAATTTTAGGATACCATACCGTATGAACTTATCCAGATAGGATTGGATGTTCTTCTTAGCCTTCTGCGGAATGTGATATTGTCTTAGGCTCACTGGATAAACCCCATGTTTCAGTTCAATTTTTATTGGTGGAATATTGCGGGCCAGTCCTGGTGGGTTGTTCTCTGCCCAAACTCCTGGTATGTTAAACAATGTCTCATCACTCCTAGGGTTTTGGCTAGTCAACACTGTATAAAGTCGCCACTCTTCTTCCTTTGGTACGGATAAAGTCATAATACCTGAAGGTCCATTAAACTTTAAGGATGTTGTTCCATTTGGTAGGAACGTAATCTGCGCTTGTAATTTTGATAGCATATCACGTCCCAGCAATTGGACTGGACATTCAGGCATATAAAGGAATTGGTGTTTTACTACGTGGCCTCCCAATGTACAGAGTCGACTTTTAAGAACCGGTTTTTCAGCACTTCTTCCAGTTTAAAAGATCGGTTGTGGTAAATGGGACATATACGAAGACTGGGTCAGCGTGTGCCATTTGACCTGCGGCATCGATATAAGCTGACCCGGGATTCAGACGAAGAGGCATCTGATAGTGCTTTAATTGTTGGGCACCAGTCAACTGTCGGGTTTGGATGGGGCTACGTAGAGAGGCGTCAGTCATGGGTTCCGGTCGGGGAGAGATAGGGTATGGGGATGTGGGAGGTCGGTTTTGGGAAAAGGTCGTAAATAAAACACTTCGAGCCGAGCTAGATGAAGCTTGACCGGAAGTCTGAAGTGGCGCCAAATCAGGATATTCGTTTCTAATGGGGGTGGATTCTGGTTCCGGAAGGGGAGATTTAGTACGAGGGGGGGTGGATCCTGTACTGGAGGAGGAAGCGGAAGTGGATGAGGGTAATGAGGGGAGGGGTGCAGGACTTCCTGCGTTTGCGTCACTTCTTCTTAACGGAAAGTAAGGGGGCGGCAAAGGGATCTCGGACTCAGGGGGCGTGTCCAAAATGGGCCTAACACCAGTCCTAGTGGACGAGCAAGTCCTAGCTACCATGAGGCGACACTGCTCCTCGTGGCATGTCTGGAGCCATTTTGGCGAGTCATTTACGGCCTGTCTCCAACAGTCAATATAAGGAAACTGGCCGTAAAGTTCAGGCCTACCCGATACAGCCACGTGTAAGCGCTGTACCAGAGTTGGATCCAAACTGCCACGTGGCGGCCATGCCGCAACCAAAGTAGGCCACTCCCTAGTACACAAAGTGACCAAACGTACAGGAGACATCTTTACCCCAAAATCACAAACTTTGAATCCCTTTTTAAAATTCTTAACCATATATCCTAAGGGATCCGGAATCGTTGACTGCGACGCACCCATACTTAACAATGGAACGTCGTCGACAACGAATACTATACACGCGTACTATTCAACAGTCACACCCGTTTCCTCTGGCAACAGCACCACGTGGTACGGTTACCAAGTGAAACGTACACAATAACAATAAACACTCAGGGAATTCCCGTACACACACAGCTGTTACACCAGTCACTATATAATCAATATTATGCCCTTTGGCGTAACTATACAGTCACCCACGCTATAATTCTCTATATACGAATTACCCGTCTATAACACACCCCAGTAACATCGTCTTTTACAAATAGCGGTTACAGTACGGTTAGCATAGGTCAAAGCACAAGTTAAGGTCACAATACAATTATTAGTGGTTATGGTGTTAAACATGCAATGGACGACAATGATTAGTACTTATTATATAATGTCAGTAAATATACAGGGTTATGGTACCGTGCACTATAATACAGCAACACACTATTAACACTCTCGCTAGACGGCTGAGCTCGCGCTATCTAACAAGATATACACTTTACTAAAACAATCGTTAACACATTTACAATTCCCAACTAAACTATTGGCCAGTACCTTGAATGGACTACCTAAAACTATATACACCCGTTTTGGTTAGCCACACTGCCCAATCACCACATATATAGCGAGCTAGAGAACCGAATTTACACAGGCGCCTCTTAGTCGCACTATCAAAAGTCTAGTGGGTTCCAAATTTACACGCCTTCCCACTTAGCCCAGATAGGATGAGAACTAGCGAACCGAATTTACACAGGCGCCGCTTAGTCTCCCGGTCCCTCCGACCTAGCGAACGTAATATACACCCTAGAACGCTAGTCTAGACAAGACACCGGTGTCCGGCTAGGGCTATTTACACCAGGACCCCGCCTGACTAACCAAATCAAACGGTCTGACTAAAGAGCGTTCGATCGAGCGGTGCGCCTTCGCTCCTTCCCTCCGACAGAGGGGGCAGATACACAGATTCAAAACCCCTTTGGGCCTACCGCACAATCGGTATACCCCTAGTGGGTCCTGCCGTCTAAAACAGCAGTTGTCTTACCTCCTCGTTCCTGAACCTGAGTTCACACTCATCGACGGGGACACCCCAGCACTTCTCACGTAGAGGCCGATGATCTCCTGGACAACAGACCAGTGGCGCCGAGACGAAGGGAGGTCCACGCAGAAGTTCAGGGGTGCAGCCGTAGAGAACGTGGGCAAAGATAGACCGTCTCACGCCTCTGCCTCTCAGCTACCGTTGAACGATGAGCTTCCCGGCCAATGCACCAAATGATACCGGAGAAACTGACGGAAGCCAAGCACAGAGAGATGGACACAGGTTTCTTCAGGAAGGAAGAGATTCTTTATTGGATCACCGATCGGGACTCAGAGGGACTAGCGTCACCAAAATACAGCAAAGTCTGAGTACTGAATACATAGAGTACATTCCTTATATAGCACTGTAGCTCCTCCCACAATTAACTACACCCACACATACCCTTAACCTATTTAATAAATAGAGTCTAAACTCATCCATCCGGTCTAACCACGTGGCTCATCTGATACAAAGGAGAGGGACGCGTAATTCCAGTTCTTACATTCCTGCACCTGGTCAGTACAGTGATAACAGTATCTTAGCTACGTGTACTACAAACACATATACATACATATGCCTTGTGGCAATCTTAGCCTGCTAAACTTGTATTTTACTGGAATTACATCACAAAAGCATAAGAGTAATAGAAGTGAGGTGGCACTGTTGGACCAATAAAACACAGAGCTCCACATGAACTACAAGATTTAGCTCTGTGGAGCTCTGTGCTAGGTACATTATTATTGCATGAAAAAAATAAATAAAACATTGCTGCTTACCGTTGGTGGTGTAAGTAGCTGAAGAGAGATGTTCTTCCTCCTCCCTGCTCGGTAATCCTCTAGCAGGGCCTGACAGGAAGTGAAGTTAAACGCCCCGCCCACTGCAGGCTTCACTCCTCAGTAAACTACCGCGGGGGAGAGTAGTGTGAGCAGGCACATCTCCTGCATCTTGACAGCCATCAGACCACCAACAGCAGACAGTGCATTGTGCTGTGTACGGGGAGAAATGAGCACAGCGACATTGCGCCCCCTGGGCAGGTCCTGCAGGATCACTAGCGGGAACGGCGTTCCTGCTTTGGAAAAAGTGCAGGAACGCCGTTCCCATGCGTTCCTGCAGGACTCGAGCCCTGGGGTAACCCCCAGGAAGTTACCTGGGGAATTTGGGATCTACAATGGCCCAACACATATGCACAGACAACTTAGGGATCATGCCAAGTAGACATAGCAAAAGCACTATGGCTACAGTTATATCAACCATGTGTCATGTCAAGTTGAGAACAAAAAAAACAACAACACATGGTTATGACATTTAAACGGGACTTAAACTGTATTCATTAATGTTTTCGTCCATGTCAGCAGGGCAAAGGTCAACAAACGGGAACATGACAATAACTAGATCGCTAAACTAAGTCACAGAACACTCCCTAAAGGGAGAAATACTCAGGTCCAGAAACCACGTATCTATACAGTACAGGTATAAATAATGTCAAACGGTCAAGACACATGCATTGAAGGGGAGTCCCACCACACAAAATGTGTTGGGGGAGGGCACGTTTTAAACATCTAAATCTTGGGAGTTCCTTTCAAATTGTGCATTACTTATTATCGTTTACAATATCACACTATGTATTGTGTTTTTCTTCTGTAGATAATCAGCTGAATACCTCTACTACTCTGTACATGCATTCTATTTTATCCAGGATAAAGTCTGGAATATCCTGAGAGGAAGCTGACACATTATAACGATAAGTTACTTTTATTCTTTTGTATATAGTGACAAATAGAAGTGTCTATTGTTTAGCATTTTCTACTGTCCTATGCTTGACACATATTGTTTGTACAAGGGACACAAGGTTCGGATAATTCTAGACTACTGCTAAACATCCTAGAGTACTTAAACACAAACAAGAAGGAGGGATTTTGTTGGCTTTGGATGCTGAAAAAGCCTATGATAGGCTCAATTGGCTCTACATTAAAGCCGCCTTAGAAACATGTGGCTTTCCTGCTGCATTCGTAACAGCAATTATGACACTATACACCTCCCCAGAAGCTTGCATTAGTAATTAGTAACGCAGTGTTTATATCATCACCTTTCCCAATTACAAACGGGACAAGGTAGGGGTGCCCTGTAACGGAGCTTCCTGTACCCCGGTTGGGTACCTCCACCGACAGATTCTCCTAGTGCTTACCGAGGGCTCCAAGCACTTCTCCAGACACCATAAGTACTGCGGACCCCACGAACCACCACAGGGCTCCAGGTTCCAGTGGGTGAACCTCTCTTCCTTCAGAGAGTGCAGCAGGAACAGCTCTTACAGAGCAAGTGATTATCCAAGGGAGTATGATGATCATAGCAATCCCTTGCAGTGATATAGCAATTCCCCCCAATAAGAGACAAGACTCTAGATTGAGAGTGAAGTAGAACTGAATGTTTAATGGTACAGGTTGGCTCTATATACAATTCCTCAGGCCAGAGGCACACCCCCTGGACCTGATGGAGCACTGCATTACAAACTGTACAGACCAATAAAAACAATGTAACAATGAACGACACTCCCACATACAATAAACAACCTCTCCCTTCTGCCTGTGATATAATTAAGGTAGTTAATGCATTAACTTAATTATCCCCAGGCAGAAAAAACACACATACCATGAGTACCCAAAACACAACATATCCCCATAAATAGCTCTGATCTGGGTGAACAACATATCCAAAAATCACCCAGATCAGATCAAGGGTTCAGAAATTTTATGGAAGTCATATTTTTGCCCAGGCGAACCCAGGATTTCATGCCCAAAACAGTTCCCTAGATTTGCGGCTAAGTGCCACTGAAGGAACTGGGAACTGCGAGGTTTTTGTGACGAAAATAGTTCCAGGGCATTCGCCCCCTGAAGTCTATTCGCGGTTTTAGTCCATGCGAACAAGATGGCCGCCACCACTTGTTCAAATGGCGACCACTTCGACTGTTCGGGAGTTCGAAGAACCATTGTCTAAAGTCCCAATAGCCACAAATAGGGTCTCTCAGCCAAAACAAATTAAAGGGGCCATAGTCACAGTGAAAAAGGTTGGCAAGTAGTCCTCTCCAAAAACCAGTGGCAAGGTCACTTTCGCCACATGCCCTCTGTCTCCCTTGCTGTTTATTCTTTGTTTAAAACCCTTAGGACAAACCATAAAACAAAACTCAAACATCCACAGCGTAAACATAAATGCGATACAACATAAATTGTTCTTATTCGTAGATGATATACTTTTAACACTAACTCAACCGACCATATCCCTTCCAAGTCTCATGCACGTCTTGGACACATTCGGCTTGATTTCTTATTATAAGCTTAACACTACTAAGACACAAGCTTTGCCTATTATTACCCCTCACCAAATAAGAGGAACTACAGCGACTTTTAATTTCGACTGCAGGATGGAGTCGGTGAACTATTTGGGAGAGCTACTCACCAAAAGTGTACAGTCTTTATACAAGCTCAACCATGTACACCTCTTAGAGTTGATCCGTAGAGAACTAAATTCATGGGGAGATACAATGATTTCCTGGGCAGGGCGAATTAACGCTGTGAAAATGATAGCATTGCCAAAACTGCTTTATTTATTCCGAATGTTACCAATAGACATCCCGCCGACATACTGCAAAAAGGCTCATTCCATTCTCGTGAAATTAATATAAGAAAACAAAAAAGCAAGACTAGCAAAAACCACACTCTAGTCTAGACCATTTAAGATGGGTGGAATGGGAATTAAACCTATGACTAGTTATAGAATGGCAGCCCTACTGGCACAGGCAGTAAATCTCCATGCAGCCAGAGGGAAATTGCAGTGGGTGGACATAGAATGTGGACAATGGCCTAACAACTCTTTATTGGCATACCTGTGGTCTCCCCCTTCTAAATGAGAAAAGGCTCAAACCCTCCTTCACACTACAAAAATTGCCATTTTCGCCTGGAATAAGATGCGAGCTACACCGAAGAATTCCTTAAATTCCATTGATTAGCTCCCCTGCAGGCCCTGTCCGCAGTTCTACCATGGTCCCCACTGATCTATTGGGAACAGGCAGGTATTACCAAAATCTCATAGACAGGATCAGACTAAATTACGTCTACGAAATCAGCGTTGTCACCCACACAAAAAAACTAAATTTCTCATATATGGGAACCCTGAGGCCGATACAATCAATTTAAACCCCCATAGACGAAAGGTATAGGATCATAGCAGGGCCACCCAGAAGCGGCAGTCCTCTCATAATCCCCCCATGCACCAACCATCTAACTTAACAGAATCACTCTATCCTATGTCTTCTAACCCCTAGGTTGATTTATTTTTGTTTGTTTTTTCAATGACCCATCTCCCTCTATTCCTTCCTCCTCAGGTGTTCTATAGAGGTGTCCGCTTGCTCTCACTGAGAACTCTCATAGGTCTCTCCCTTAGGGAGTCCACTATGGTCGAAAGTAGAAGGAGATACACCATGTCCGACCAGCTCACACACCCCAAAACACTACTACCCTTAAAACCGAGACATCGCCAGATGTGAATGTAAAGGTCGAATCTACACACCCCATTAGACTTAAGGAGAGATAAAGCACAATGGTCGATAATTTAGCTGAAGATAAGATTTAATCCTCAACAGGCACTTCAATAGAGCATAGTGGCAGTGGATAAGTGGAGGTCCAAGGGTAAATAAAGGAGGCAAAGCTAGCTACGACACAAGACCGTCATGAATACTGGGCAGGCTGGATGAAAGTGCATATGTATTTTGATGTATTATGTCCCCAATGCTGTAACCTTGAACACCCTTCTTTTTATTCTGTACCCCGATTTTTTCGTTATTGAAAATTCAATAAAGACTAATTGGAAAAAAAATAATAATCATGGTTTTATTAACTTTTCATACTCTTACGATTTCAGCATCCACCTGAATGTGTCGCAATCAAGATATCACATATATTTGATGCACTAAATAACTACTGGTTTTATGTAAGACATTTTAATCATTTTAAAATAAACTCTTTGTTAACTTTCGAGCAAATTACATGTTAGGAGTTTAAAAGAAGATACATCGACCAGTCCAACATTAAAAGCACCAGCCTAATATCATTTAGGCCTCCCTCGTGCAGCATTGATGCATCGAGGCACAGACTTCACAAAACCTCTGAATGTGTTCTGTGGGGTACGACGTTTTTTTTTTACAGGTTTTTTTTTTTCTCTTTTTTTTACTGAACACACTCCCCAAAAAAGGATTTTCTTTCTACAAACACTTAACAAAAAAGACCCGTCAGACTGTAAATTGTTAATTCCAAGTTGGTGTTAAGTGGCAATGGCTAACATTAGGCTACTTGAAAAAAAATGAAATAAAAATACTTTTGATAAAGCAATAGAAAACCAGTCTAGTGCTTCCACAATATAACATTCAGATTGCTAGAACACATCAGCATCGAGGTACAAAAAATAAGCTATTTTCCAGGTGCACATCTCCACACCCTAACGTTAACATTATCGATAGAAAAATAGTACAGAAACTGAAGATGGGTATTTAAAAAAAAAAAAACCAAAAAAACCTTCATGTTACTAAAAATGAATTATAAAATATAGACAAAAAAAGGATATGCACATAAAGCTATATTAAATTACGTGGTGGGACAAGCACATACCATAAAAGGTTGGATGCATTTTCCCACTTGATATCTCTCCCAGATGCTTTCACAAAATCCACCCTTTGATAAAACTAAGAACTTGAAGGATATTTTAAGGAAAAACAGCATATAATCTTGAATTATTCCTGACTTCTTCACTACATCCAGTAAATGTAACACGCTTATAATTTATTTCTAAACATCTATTTTTTATAATAAGCTATGGAAGCACACACCGTTGGTCCAACTTAGCATAAAGCCTTACGCCAGTTAACCCTTTCTCCAATAGTGCTCAGACACTTCCGTCTGCAATAGAGTTAATTTGATTTGCAAAGAAGGACATTATTCTATCGAAAGCAAAAAGAAAACTGCAGTGATCTAACCAGGTGCCTGACTTCAGCAATAAAAAAATCCATTCCCCATCCTATCTACTGCAGGTCCCTGACCTAGCAGTGACGCAGGCATTCAGCATAAGATAATCAATTATTTGATTTATTGAGACTCCTAAATTAATTTAGCAATTTTTTTGAGACATAATTTAGCTTGGCTTTAACAATAACAAATGACATTTGGCTCCCAGGAGAGCAGAACAAGAAAAACTACTCTGGCAATTTTCGAATCGGGCACAGCCTAGTCCTATTTACGAAAAAGGAAATGGCCATATCTCTGATTAAAAGATGGACTTTAATCGGATAAAGTGCTTTGGAAAGTTGCAGCCAAGATTCCAATACGCTTGCTTGGCGATTTGTATTCCACGGCAATAATTCTGAGTTAAAGAAAAACTGCCACTTTACATTATGAGAATTTTAAACACACTATGACAGTCCTTTTGTTTATTCAGAATGTCATTCTAAAATGAATGAGAAAAAGGACATTGACGTGCGGTGACAATGTTAAAATAGAGGACACGTCTAAAGAGCTCTCTTTTTACTAATTGGCCGTGGTTTTGATGTTATTTATTGAAGTGCACTTAAGTGATCAATTACATTAATGGGAAATTGTCACTTTTTTTGGATGTTGGGACATTGAATAAAACATTGAAAATTACCTACATCTTGCTTTAATCTTTTTTCATTAGATACTCTTTTCTTCTGGAGTTGAGAAAGAAGTAGATGCATTGTTTAATGTTTCCTCTTTTCTGTATGTTTCTCTATACGAACATAAAGGATAGAGAGTATAACACTGATTTACAGGGAATTAAGATGGAGCAGCCTGGGTGCAGGATAAAGAGGTGTGAATCTCTACATTTAAAGGAACAATCCAAGCACCATAACCAGGGCACTCCTAACGCTCCAAGAGAAGTTGTAGTGTTAGCAGTACCCTGGTACCTTCCCGGAGTAAGTAACTTTTCAGAATAGTAGACAGCTTATCTGGGCTCCGCTGGGCAGCAGTTACATCATCCTGGAGGCACATGAGGAGATCACAGCAGGCAGTAGTGGTTATGGTGCTTGGGGTGTTCCTGTAAAGCAACTCTGTCTCTTTGCAGGTTTTCCTTTTAAATATTTTTTTTTTGTTCTTCTAATCATTTTTAATTGTATTTTTTTTTTTTAAATAACCTTACTTATTTAATTATTACTTACAGGGAGCACTGACTGTCCCATGATATTATACACACACAGACCTGTATTAAACAGAGAGCAGCACTATACAGGGAGCACTGACTGTCCCAGGATATTATACACAGACCTGTACTATACAGAGAGCAGCACTATACAGGGAGCACTGACTGTCCCAGGATATTATACACACAGACCTGTACTATACAGAGAGCAGCACTATACAGGGAGCACTGACTGTCCCAGGATATTATACACACAGACCTGTACTATACAGAGAGCAGCACTATACAGGGAGCACTCACCGTCCCAGCTTATTATACACACAGACCTGTACTATACAGAGCAGCACTATACAGTGAGCACTGACTGCCCCAGGATATTATACACACAGACCTGTACTATACAGAGAGCATCACTATACAGGGAGCACTGACTGTCCCAGCATATTATACATACAGACCTGTATTATACAGAGAGCAGAACTATACAGGGAGCACTGACTGTCCCAGGATATTATACACACATACTTGTATTATACAGAGAGCAGCACTATACAGGGAGCACTGACTATTCTGGGATTTTAAACACACACAGATCTGTATTATACAGAGAGCAGCACTATACAGGGAGCACTGACTGCCTGGGGATATTATACATACAATTACCTGTATTATACAGAGAGCAGCACTATACAAGGAGCACTGACTGTCCCAGGATATTATACACAGACCTGTATAATACAGAGAGCAGCACTGTACAGTGAGCACTGACTGTCCTGGGATATTATACACACAGACCTATACTATACAGAGAGCAGCACTATACAGGGAGCACTGACTGTCCCAGGATATTTTACACACAGACCTGTACTATACAGAGCAGCACTATACAGGGAGCACTGACTGTCCCAGGATATTTTACACACAGACCTATACTATACAGAGAGCAGCACTATACAGGGAGCACTGACTATTCTTGGATATTATACAGACACATACCTGTATTATACAGAGAGCAGCACTATACAGGGAGCACTGACTGTCCCAGGATATTATACACACATACCTGTGCTATAAAGAGAGCAGCACTATACAGGGAGCACTGACTATTCTGGGATATTATACAGACACAGACCTGTATTATACAGAGAGCAGCACTATACAGGGAGCACTGACTATTCTGGGATTTTAAACACACACAGATCTGTATTATACAGAGAGCAGCACTATACAGGGAGCACTGACTGCCTGGGGATATTATACATACAATGACCTGTATTATACAGAGAGCAGCACTATACAAGGAGCACTGACTGTCCCAGGATATTATACACAGACCTGTATAATACAGAGAGCAGCACTGTACAGTGAGCACTGACTGTCCTGGGATATTATACACACAGACCTATACTATACAGAGAGCAGCACTATACAGGGAGCACTGACTATTCTTGGATATTATACAGACACATACCGGTATTATACAGAGAGCAGCACTATACAGGGAGCACTGACTGTCCCAGGATATTTTACACACAGGCCTGTACTATACAGAGCAGCACTATACAGTGAGCACTGACTGCCCCAGGATATTATACACAGACCTGTACTATACAGAGAGCAGCACTATACAGGGAGCACTGACTGTCCCAGCATATTATACATACAGACCTGTATTATACAGAGAGCAGAACTATACAGGGAGCACTGACTGTCCCAGCATATTATACACACATACTTGTATTATACAGAGAGCAGCACTATACAGGGAGCACTGACTATTCTGGGATTTTAAACACACACAGATCTGTATTATAAAGAGAGCAGCACTATACAGGGAGCACTGACTGTCCGGGGATATTATACATACAATGACCTGTATTATACAGAGAGCAGCACTATACAAGGAGCACTGACTGTCCCAGGATATTATACACAGACCTGTATAATACAGAGAGCAGCACTGTACAGTGAGCACTGACTGCCCTGGGATATTATACACACAGACCTATACTATACAGAGAGCAGCACTATACAGGGAGCACTGACTATTCTTGGATATTATACAGACACATACCTGTATTATACAGAGAGCAGCACTATACAGGGAGCACTGACTGTCCCAGGATATTATACACACATACCTGTGCTATAAAGAGAGCAGCACTATACAGGGAGCACTGACTATTCTGGGATATTATACATACAATGACCTGTATTATACAGAGAGCAGCACTATACAGGAAGCACTGGCTGTATAATACAGGTCTATGTGTGTATAATATCCTGGGACAGTCAGTGCTTCCTGTATAGTGCTGCTCTCTGTATAATACAGGTCTATGTGTGTATAATATCCTGGGACAGAGAGCAGCACTATACGGGAAGAACAAACTGTCCCAGGATATTATGCACACACCTGTATTATTTTTATTGGTACCTCCAACAAATGCAATACGTACATACACACAGACTGCTGAATACAGGTATGGACTGCTGAACACATTCACACACAAACTGCTGAATACATGCACACACTGACTGCTAAATAAATGCACACATCGAATGCTAAATACACACACACACAGAGTGCTAAATACACACAGACTGCTGAGTACACACACACAGACTGCTAAATGCACACAGAGTGCTAAATACACACGGACAGCTGAGTACACAGACACACACTGCTAAATGCACACAGGCTGCTGAATACAGGCACAGACTGCTGAACACATTCACACACAGACTGCTGAATACACGCACACTGACTGCTAAATACATGCACATTGACTGCTAAATACACGCACACACAGAGTGCTGAATACACACCGACTGCTGAGTACACACACACACACAGACTGCTGAGTACACACACAGACTGCTAAATGCACGCAGGCTGCTGAATACATACACACACACATACAGAGTGCATACGCACAGTAGACTGAATACAAACACAAACACACACACACAGAGACTGCTGAATATACACACACACAGAGACTTCTGAATTCACACACACACACAGACTGTTGAATACATACACAGACTGCTGAATGCACACATGCTGCTAAATACACACACAGAATGCTGAATACATACAGACTTCTAAATACACACACATACACTGCTGAACACAGAGAGAGAGAGACTGTTGAATACACACAGGTTACTTTATATATACACACACAGACTGCTGAATACACACACACACTGCTAAATACACACAGACTGCTGAATACAGTTACATACTGCTGAACACATTCACATACAGACTGCAGAATACACGCGCACACAGACTGCTGAGTACAAACAGACTGCAGAGTACACACAGACAGTCTTCAGAGTACACACAGACTGCAGAGTACACACAGACTGCTGAGTGCACACAGACAGACTGCTGAGTACACACAGACAGACTGCTGAATACATACACAGGCTGCTGAATACACACACACAGGCTGCTGAATACATACAGACTGCTGAATACACACACACAGACTACTGAATACACACACTGCTGAACACACACACAGACTGCTGAAAACACTAACTGGCTACCTTATACACATACACACACATTGCTGAGTACACACACACACATTTTTGAATACACACACAGACTGCTGAATACACACACAGTGAGGGGTGCAGTGTATGTGTTTTGTTTTGTGTGTGCGTGTGTGTGTATGGGTGTTGTGTGCAATACGTACATACACACAGACTGCTGAATACAGGTATGGACTGCTGAACACATTCACACACAAACTGCTGAATACACGCACACACTGACTGCTAAATAAATGCACACATCGAATGCTAAATACACACACACACAGAGTGCTAAATACACACAGACTGCTGAGTACACACACACAGACTGCTAAATGCACACAGAGTGCTAAATACACACGGACAGCTGAGTACACACACACACACTGCTAAATGCACACAGGCTGCTGAATACAGGCACAGACTGCTGAACACATTCACACACAGACTGCTGAATACACGCACACACTGACTGCTAAATACATGCACATTGACTGCTAAATACACGCACACACAGAGTGCTGAATACACACCGACTGCTGAGTACACACACACACACAGACTGCTGAGTACACACACAGACTGCTAAATGCACGCAGGCTGCTGAATACATACACACACACATACAGAGTGCATACGCACAGTAGACTGAATACAAACACAAACACACACACACACACAGAGACTGCTGAATACACACACACAGGCTGCTGAATACATACAGACTGCTGAATACACACACACAGACTACTGAATACACACACTGCTGAACACACACACAGACTGCTGAAAACACTAACTGGCTACCTTGTACACATACACACACATTGCTGAGTACACACACACACACATTTTTGAATACACACACAGACTGCTGAATACACACACAGTGAGGGGTGCAGTGTATGTGTTTTGTTCTGTGTGTGCGTGTGTGTGTATGGGTGTTGTGTGTGAGCGATGCAGTGTGTGTGAGCGATGCAGTGTGTGTGAGAGGTGCTGTGTGTGTGAGGGGTGCAGTGTGTGTGTAAGAGAGGTGATGTGTGTGCGTCAGAGAGGTGCTGTGTGTGTGAGGGATGCAGTGTGTATGAGAGTAGTGCTGTGTGTGCATGAGGGGTGCAGTTAGTGTGTGTGTGAGGGGTGGTGTGTGTGTGTGTGTGTGTGTGTGTGTGACAGGTACTGTGTGTGTGTGAGGGGTACTGTGTGTGTGTGTGTGTGTGTGTTTGTGTGTGTGTACTGGGGTGCTTTGTGTCAGGGGGCTGTGTGTGTTTGAGGGGTGCTGTGCCCTGGTGGTCTGGTGGTGGTGAGTTGTCACAAGCTCACTGACACACACACACACACACACACACACAAGCTCACTACAGGCAAGCTTACACAAACACAGACAAGCTCATTGACACACATACAATATTTCTCACTAGCAGGCATATACACAAGGCTGAGTATATCAAGCCTACCTGGCACTGGAGGCTGTTGCTGGGAGGCCAGGTAGCCATTTTCTGCAGCAAGGTCTCCTGCTTAATGTGGGGGCGGAGCTTTATGGCAGAAGGTGGAGCTTGCATGCATGGGTGGATCTTACGGCATGGAGACAGAGCCTGCATCCATGAGGCAGAGCAGGAGCATGTTTGCTGGGGAAGCTGCTGGGAAAGCTGCTGGGAAATCAGAAGGGAGACTGTTAGTAATCTCCTGGCCCCCTCTTTATTGGAGAATAGAGCAGCCATACACAGGGGTATATGCAGGGGTGAAACTCGCTATACATGAATATCTGCACATTTAGGATATAGGGCCTGGGCCCTGCCTGGGCCCTGCACTCTGTGAGTTACCCTGCGGGCCGTGGCTGGGCCCCTCTCTATTAGTTTCCCTGCGGGCCATAGCCGGGCCCCTGTGTCTTTGTTTACCCATGGCCTGCTGGGAGGAAGTGAGTTCAGGTCACTTCCTCCCAGCCAGCTAACAGAGAGCCACGTGGGGAGGAGGAGGAAGAGTAGGAGGTGGCACACACAAAGGAGGCATCACCTTAGGTCAGCCAGGTCCCACTGGACCCCAGGGAAGCCATACTTCTGCAGCAAAAGTAAGGAAACATAAATTGTTATTTATGTATGTAGCTGTGTCTGTGTGTATGTGAGATTGTGCATATCTGTGCGTGTAGGTGTACCTGTGTGTCAAAGTGTATGTGTGCCTGTGTGTCAAAGTGTTTGTGTACCTGTGTGTCGGAGTGTATGTGTACCTGTGTGTCAGAGTATATTTGTATCTGTGTGTCAGAGTGTCTGTTTGCCTGTGTACCTGTGTGTCAGTGTGTATTTGTACCTGTGTGTCAGAGTGTATGTGTACCTGTGTGTCAGTGTGTATTTGTATCTGTATTGTATGTATGTATGTGTACCTGTGTGTCATGGTGTATGTGTACTTGTGTATCTGTGTACCTGTGTGCCATAGTGCATGTATACCTGTGTGTCTGTGTTTGTATGTACTTGTGTGTCAGTGTGTATATGTGCCTGTTTATATGTGTACCTGTGTGTCAGTGTGTATGTGTACATGTGTGTCTTTGTATCTGTGTGTTTGTGTATGTGTACATGTGTGTCTATATACCTTTATGTATGTGTTTGTGTGTGTTCTTGTATTAGTGTGTGTGTACCTATGCGTATGTATACTTCCTTTAGTGCATATGTGTATCTATGTGTCAGTGTTTTTTGCTCCTGAGTATCTGTGTGTGCTTCTGAGTGTGTGTGCATATCTGTGCATATGGCAGTGCATACATCTCAGCATTTTAATGCCAACACTGCACACAAATACACCCCTGCATCTGTACCTGTGTGTTCCTGAGTGCATGTAAGTGTGTATCTGTGTGTGTCAATACATACACCTCTGCATTCCAATGCCAACACTGCACACACACTCCTTTCAACCTCCGCACAATGCCACCCCTTTCACCCTAAAACTCACATTAACTCCCTGAAATCCTGTCAAACTCACCCTCTCTCACTCTGCTACACTCACCCCTCCACCCTGTCACATTCATCCTCCATCACTCTGCCACACTCACCGCCTTTCACCCTGCCACTCTCACCCAATCACATTAACCCCTCCAACTTTGTCACACTCATCCCTCCTAATCATGTCATACACACCCTGTCACATAAATCCACCCTAATCGTGTCACGCTCACCTCCCCTAGCAATGTCACACTTCCTCCTCCAACCATGCCACATTCACCTCAACCCTTATCTGTTATTTTATTATTTGGAAAATAATTTTTTAAAAGGGCAACCAAAATGTTCATTTTTCTAATAACCCCTTCACACTGGCACTTTGTCACACTTTATGTATACACAACTTCCAGGCTCAGTGGCGTACACATGATCCATGGGGCCCCGGTGCAAAAAATTATACGTGCCCCTGCCCCTCCCTCCCCCCTCCCCCCCCATGCTTACTCTGCGCGGGCCGGGCCTGCTACACATGGCGGCGGGCACCTGATCGCAGGGGCCCTGCGACTGCAGTATGTACGCCACTGCATGCAGATACATACACTTAAGGGACCACTATAGGCACTCAGATCACTTCAGCTCAATTAAGTGGTCTGGGTGCCAGGTCCCTCTAGTTTTAACCCTGCAGCTGAAAACATAGCAATTTCAGAGAAACTGCTATGTTTCACTGAGGGTTAATCCAGCCTCTAGTTAATCCAGTCTTGTAGCTGTCTCACTAAAAGCCGCTAGAGGCGCTTCCGCGATTTTCACTGTGAAAATTACAGTGAGAAGATGCTGGACGTCCATAGGAAAGCATGCGCATTCGGAGCTGAGAGGCGGATCGGGTAAGTGCGGAAGGGGTTTTAAACACACACACACTCTCACGAACAGACATACATACACACTCACTTACAAAACATACACTCTCACTGACAAACACACACTCACTAACAGACACACACAAACTAACACACTCAGTAACAGACACACACAGTAACACACTCACTGACACACACACTAACACACACACACACACACACACTGACCCTCACTAGCAGACACACACTCAATAACAGACACACACAAACACACAACTAACACACACAGTAACACACAAAAACTAACACACTCACTGACACACTAGCAGACACACACTCCATTACAGACACACACACACACACACAACTAACACACTCAGTAACAGACACACACAGTAACACACACTGACACACAAAAAATGAACACACACAAATACACATATACAGACACACTCATATATATATATATATTTTAATTGAATCCCCCAGCCTCCCTACCTTTGGGAGTGCTGAGGGGATTCCCTGGGGTCCAGTGGGGCTGCTGGCTGTCATATTCCGTTTCCGGCATCAGTGCAGTGCCCGCGAGGGAGCTGGGCAGAGAGCACTCAGGGGAGAATGCTCCCTCGCACGCCCGCCCAGTAACGCCACTGCCAGCCTCGGGGGGCCCTGAGGTGGCCAGCTCATGGGCCCCGCAGGAGAAGAGGCTGGCAAACTGGCATACAAACCCAGTCGCAGGGCGGCCACTGCGATCGCAGTATGTACGCCAGTGGCCAGGCTATACAACCATACCCAGCAATGGTGTATGAATGATTAGAAAATTATGCCATAACTACAGTCAAAGCGATCACAACGCAGCGGCAAAGTGTTTGAGTTTCAGCTAAGGCCTCGCAAAATCTAGAGCCGCCCCTGGCTGTAGCTCATGGGAAGTGAAGGTGGGGAGATGCAGCCTTGAGCTTACTGCACAAGATTGCCCATAGGACCACTGCCTGATCCCGGGCCCTAGACGGCCATCTGTGCTGCTTAAGGAGTAATTTAACTTTTAGTAAATGTAGCAAATGTCTCTATTTTTATGTTTGATCAAATATGACAATTTTATCTTATTTAAGAGGTTGCTCAATAAATTGCAAAATATAGGTCCACAATAAATGAAACTATAATATAATACTATCAATACTATCAATATGTGTGCAATAAAATTAGCTTTTTAAATATATCGGTCCTTCCTCCATAGTCTGCTAGACAACGGCTTGCATGCATAGGGTCCACATAAGAATCCACAGTTTTTGCCTTCTGTCTGTAATTGTCATAACTGAATAAAAATATTCCTATTGTATAAATGACTGCGAGAACTGGACAGATCAGTGTCTCTTATTTTATATGCAATGTAATAGATTAGCCTCTATATCAAGTGATATCTTGCATTACAGGGTGAATTGAGGTGATTCATTATTTAGCAGGGTTTGTGGGGAGGAAATCCTACAGCCCTAATGAGATATAATCACGCTCCATGGCCCGAAGCTTTACAGAGTATGAATCTGGTTCTGGTTCGTGACTGACCAAATCTAGGTTCTCTCCATTGTTAGTGTATCTAAAGTATCCAGGCACCTTAAATATCCTAATTCTTTTTTTTCATTTGTTATTGTCAGTTTGTTTTAAAACTGCTGATATTGACTGTCTACAAATATTAACATTGTAAGCAATCTGCTTATTATAATAGGTCTCCCATGTATTTTGTCACTATATGTTTTTCTTTGATAAATTTATAAAAGGCTAGCGTCAAAATAATTAAATTATTATTCAACTATAAAATGCAAAAATGCAAACAAATATTGCAATAGGGCGATCTGATTGTCTAATGTCTACAACATAAAATAAAATGTGAATAGCCAATATAACTCGACAATTTCTCTACCACTAAAAAAAGTACATTACTACAATAAAAATAAATTTTAAAAAATTAAAAAAGAAGAAAAAATTGAGAAGATTTCATGGAGAAATATTTCTGCAATTGTAAAATGACTTCAGTTTAAGGAATACTTCAGACACTATAACCACTAATTTTCTCAGTAGTGATTATGGAGTCAGACGTGCCCAGACGCCCTACTCTGTCAAACCATTTGTGAACTATTTGGAACATTACCTAAGGTCCACTGGAGGCCAGTCTTCTTCCTCTTATGGAAGCTGCTGCTTCCTCTTCTTCCTCTTATGGAAGCTTACATGAGCTCCTACAAGCTAAGCTCTGCTATGGTGGGCTTAACCTGGTACCATCTCGAGGGCTGCAGATGATGTGGTGATCAGCAACCAATGGATCTAGAAGATCCCAGGTAGATGGTTGGAAAAACATTTGCAAATGTTTTGACTGTTTACACCGGAATGGCTCCGGGGCACTCCTGGCACCATAACCACTACAGCGTGCTATAGTGGTTATAGAGCTTGGAGTGTTTCTTTATTTTATTTTATTTTGCTTTTTTTATAATGACAACTGAAAAAGTGATGCATGCAAATTGTTAAACATTATGGACTTGATTCTTTTATCAACTTAAACCACAATGTAAGTATGGAACTCAATCACATAATAATAAGAGTGAGTGACTTATAAAATATAAATAATAGTAATGGATAATGCTTGGTGGAAACTGAAAGAGCTGACCACTAAGGCTTCTACATGAACATTGTATGTGTGTTGTGAATTGATTTAACTTTGCTTTTAGCATGGGATCTCTCTGTTTAACAGCACCTCTAGGAGCAAAGGATAAGAAAGCATTTACTGTCATTTAGTTTGCAAAGATTACAAATCCACAAGTCCCAGGATGCAAATCATCCCAGTAAGAATGGAATCGAACAGAATGTCTACGTATTAAACTATTTGTATTTCAAAAGCAAATAAGCATTTACAGTATTTACTAAAGTGACAATTGTCAGGAATTTGAAGTCAATTTCAAAATGATGAACAAAATAGCTCATTTGCAAAAATCCAGTTTCAGCAACTTTGTCTTCAACTCGAAAAATCCCACAGCAATTGAGTATAAAAATTGGGAAAACCAACTGGACTTACAGCTTAAGAACGAGATAACATTATTTAGAACTAAGGAGAATTTACGAAAATATGAAATGAGTAAAAAATGTTTACAATTGTTAGAAAGGAATCAGTAGCTCCCATAGACTATAACCTAGGGCTTTATCATAATGAATTGTTAAATACATTTACATAATTCAAAGTAACATATCTATGCTGTTTTCTCATCCCACTATGTCTTTGTTTTTGTTTATGTGCGATGTTCAAAGTATGTATAATTGGGAATTTGTATGTTATGTCGTAAGAATTATATTTCTATTTTTATATGAGATATACGTATGTTATATGTTAAAAATCAAATAAAGAAATTTTAAGAATAAAAAAAAGAAATGTACTTTGATTTCACTTCTAATTCCTAACAATTCTCTTTTTAATAAAAAAAAATCACAGGTAAATAGCCCCCCATATGTTTTATTTTAAGAATGATCATTTTATTTGTTCGCTTTGTTCAGAACAACTTTGTGTCCAGATCCCGTTTTCTGTAACACTGAATTAACTCCCACTGATTCCGCCGGAGGGCTTCGGAGACAGTATTTACATAATAGAGAAAAATGGTTTCAGGGCATTTCTTATTCTTAGAAACAGATACATATCCTGCAATTATTATAAAGGAGAATGAATAATGAGATAATTCAGAGCACTGCTCGCTGTGGGCATTTCTGATTAAAGCAATTTTTGTTTTATCAAACTTTTTGGAGTATGTCTTATTGCGATAAAAAAAAAATCATCCTATTTTACAATACCTGTTCATCTTTAACAATTGTTTGCTACATCCACAAAAATGCTTCAAAGGTGCTCTCCAATGACTAAAAGAGCAAATGCTCCAGGCACAGCTTATGGTACAAGATGGTCCTTTGTTCTTGTCTCCCAGCACAAAGTTCCATTGCAAATATTGCTGAAGCCTCTCCGATTAGGCATCAATTTCATTAATCCAAGGGATCAATAGAATTACTGCTAAGTGCTCAGTTACATATCTCTTAAACTCCTGCTGGTCAGATATTGTGGGATAAGCTGAGGCTCCACAGAATACAATGAAAGCCACCAGATTTAATAATTCCCCTCAGGCAACTGAACAGTCAAACCCATTTGTTGGTGCTTAGATTAATTGAGAAAATAATTTAGGAACATTCTATGTTGGCCAAAAATTGTCCCAGACCGACAACATACTCACCTAGCACGGAACACTCTTGTTGATTCCAACCATTGGTCTCAAGCTTTTAGGTATCACAATGTGTTAGCTAGTTGGTACTTTCGCTCTCCTTTTTCATATCCACCCAACTTTTTTCATCCTTTGGGGCATGCAGAGAAATGGCTAGTGCCAGTACTGCTGCTTTGTAGTATAAAACTACGTGAGGGGTACCTATTTCACCTACTTTGGATGGTTCATATATCACTGATAATGAGAAAAAAATATCTTTAATTCTGCCATATGAAAAACTCCAATGTTGGGTTAAACTAAAAAAAAAAAAAAGCTCAGTGAAGAGGTATGGGTGGCATTCTAAAGCGAAATTTCAGTAAAACCATCATTTTAGTTCATATGGTATGCATCCTGCTTCCCAAGATAGCCATACATCCTTCATAGATGCAGTTCTCTCTAAATATTTGTTTTATAAGAGAGGCATGAATAAACTTATACAGTGAGGGGGAAAAGTATTTGATCCCCTCCTGATTTTGAACATTTGTCCACTGACAAAGAAATGATCAGTCTATAATTTTAATGGTAGGTGTATTTTAACAGTGAGAGACAGAATAACAAACAAAATCCAGAAAAACGCATGTCAAAAAATTATAAATTGATTTGCATGTCAATGAGTGAAATAAGTATTTGATCCCCTATCAATCAGCAAGGTTTCTGGCTCCCATGTGTATTTTATACAGGTAATGAGCTGAGATTAGGATCACTCTCTTAAAGGGAGTGCTCATAATCTCAGCTTGTTACCTGTATAAAAAAACACCTGTCCACAGACGCAATCAATCAATCAGATTCCAAACTCTCCACCATGGCCAAGACCAAAGAGCTTTCCAAGGATATCAGGGACAAGATTATAGACCTACACAAGGCTGGAATGGGCTACAAGACCATCGTCATGCAGCTTGGTGAGAAGGGGACAACAGTTGGTGCAATTATTCGCAAATGGAAGAGTCAGTCTCCCTTGGTCTGGTGCTCCATGCAAGATCTTACCTCGTGGAGTTTCAATGTGGGGAATCAGCCCAGAACTACATGGAAGAATCTTGTCAATGATCTCAAGGCATCTGGGACCGTAATCACCAAGAAAACAATTGTAACACACTACACCATGAAGGACTGAAATCCTGCAACGGCCGCAATGTTCCCTTGCTCAAGAAAGCACATGTACAAGCCCGTCTGAAGTTTGCCAATGAACATCTGAATGATTCAGAGGAGAACTGGGTGAAAGTGATATGGTCAGATGAGACTAGATGAGACTCTTTGGAATCAACTCAACTCGCGGTGTTTGGAGGAGGAGGAATGCTGCCTATGGCCCCTGAAGTTTGCCAATGAACATTTATAACTTTTTTGACATGCGTTTTTCTGGATTTTTTTTTTATTATTCTGTCTCTCACTGTTGAAATACACCTACCATTAAAATTATAGACTGATCATTTTTTTGTCAGTGGGTAAACGTTTAAAAACATTGGGGGATCAAATACCTTTTTCCCTCACGTGCATTCTTGGTCCTTTTATAACCACTTTCCATTGGTCTCTTCCTGAGCTCTAATTGTTTAAGAATCTTGGAAATGGGCAAGAATATAAAATTATAAATAATACTTTTTTTTCTGGATTTCATGAACTGAGCTGCAGGTTCAATTTCTGCCAGGACTCAGCCTTCCAAGCTCAGTAACATGTATACCATTATGTTCGGTGAATATAACATCAATAGACAAATCAATGCAGATCTCTTGTCTGAAGCCTTTGCAAACCTTCCTCTTCTTCCTCAGCCCAGACTTTCTATGACTGTCCAGGTACAGACCTAATGCAAATCAATGAGAGTTCTTTGCAAGGCAGGTGCTCTGGGCAATTGCTTCCTCTTGAGTTTAGCTCAATTGAGCTAACCAAACCAGGAAGTAAAATGACCAGTTGTCTGATTGACAGCCAGGAGGTGTAACAAGGTTAATTTATTTATAAATTATAATTTAGAATATAAAACGAAAAAGAGAACACACTCTTTACATGTAAAGCTTTGCAGCCAGCTGGACGTGCAAGGTTTTAGGGGTCATGAGTGTCCCTTTTACCCATTGTTGGCCAGCTCCAAGAACCATTAAACCGCATATTAGACATATATACAGTTCCATCGTTTCTGGCCATTTCACGAATTACAGTATTCTGCTGAATTGCAACTTCATGGGTGACTTACCTGTGTACTTAAGTACTGTATCTAAACCCTAATTTGTACTTAAAAAGATAGTGTTTTAGTACCATTATATAACCATAGAATGTAGCTTTCAACATTATTTTTCAACCTGCATCCTGTACACACACAGCCAGGGATATTAAATAAATTATGAATTATCAAAATTAAATTGATTAAGGAATTTCAAATTGTAAAAATTGAAAGATCTGGTTGTGTAAATCCAGAATTTTCTTGGTAAATACCCAACATTTCCCAATTTAGTGAACTGAAACCTATGTTCTGAGAACTGATAAAAGACCCCTCTTTACTATTTAAGTATATTGTAAAGTCAGCTGTCATTATTCAGATCAATTAGAAAATATGTTTTACTTACTTATATATAACTCATAGGTAAGATGTTGAATGTTGATGATAGTGAAGTCTAATTTACAGATATATATTTAGACTAATGGAGAAAGTTGGGAGTACTGATACATATTCAAAGAGATGGGCATCCCTCTGGGACTTGTCTTCAGACTGTTATGAATATCTTAGTAGACAAGAAGACTGGGTATTCTGCCAAATGGAGTGTGGGATTGAGGCGTGATCAGGATCCCTGTTAATAATTTGGATTTTGGAGGACACCTACATTTTTCTTAACCATTCACCAAATGGTCATCAGAACTAGGAATTAGTAAGACCCCTCACATGGCATGTAGAAACAGGGGTCTGTTTGCAATTTTTCTCTTGGTTCATAGTTGGTAAAGAGCACCTCCAAATAACATTTGTTAATATTTTTAAAAGAAAATGTTAAATTCATAATTATACAACAGATGGAGTACTTCATCTAGGCATACTCCAGGCATGTATAGGTACCTTGCCCAAGCCATGAAAACAACCAACATTCTATCCGAATTTTCTCTCTATATCCATCCTAAATGTGAACACTAAACTCTGTGTGAAACTTAATGCGAACAGATTGGCTGACGTTTTTCCCTTGATAGTTCATTGCAACTAAACAGGGTTTGTACGCACTAAACAGGGAACAGGTAACATCTGTAAGCTTTTAAAACTAGTCCACTACCTTAGTATTCATTTGACACCTGGGCTTTTACTAGCCTTAGATCCCGAAAAAGCATTTGACAGATTGAACTGCTTATTCATGAAGATGGTTATCCCATGAGAGTGCTGGTATTTTAGTTTTATACCAATATCCATTAGCCACAGTTTATAATGTAGGAATTTTCTCAAATCCTTTTGCAATCAGCAACAACACATCAGAGATGCCCTTTTGCTTGTACTGTCAATGGTACCCCTGGAGTGTTCAATAAGTACCCACCCAAATACCTCTGGAAGAAAGATATGCCCCAAGGATTGCCGATGATGTATTACTGACTTTAATAAACCCTGTTATTTCACTGACAAATATGTTGGCACTGTTATCTACATTCACAGGCATTTCTTATTAGAAACCCAAAGTCTTATGTCTTCCTTTAAATTTGACTGGAGAGCTGGTTATACCACCTTTTTTAGCAATCAAAATCTCCAAATCAGTTGCCACTTTGTACAGTGAGGGAAAAAGTATTTGATCCCTTGATGAATTTGAACGTTTGCCCACTGACAAAGAAATGATCAGTCTATAATTGTAATGATATGTGTATTTTAACAGTGAGAGACAGAATAACAAAAAAATCCAGAAAAATGCATGTCAAAAAAGTTATAAATTGATTAACATGTCATTCAGTGAAATAAGTATTTGACCCCTTCGACTTAGTACTTGGTGGCAAAACTCTTGTTGGCAATCACAGAGGTCAGACATTTATTGTAGTTGGCCACCAGGTTTGCACACATCTCAGGAGGGATTTTGTCCCACTCCTCTTTGCAGATCTTCTCTTAGTCATTAAGGTTTCGAGACTGACGTTTGGCTCCCTTCACAGATTATCTATGGAATTAAGGTCTGGAGACTGGCTAGACCATTCCAGGACCTTAATGTGCTTCTTCTTGGGCCACTCCTTTGTTGCCTTGGCTGTGTGATTTGGGTCATTGTCCTGCTGGAAAACCCATCCACAACCCATTTTCAATGCCTTGGCTGAGGTCTTACCCAAGATTCGATGGTACATGGCCCCGTCCATCGTCCCTTTGATGCGGTGCAGTTGTCCTGTCCCTTTAGCAGAAAAAAAGGGGCCACCTCTATGTTTGACTGTGGGGATGGTGTTCTTGGGGCCAAGGGCAGCATTACTCCTCCTCCAAACACAGGATTTCAGTCCTTCATGTTGTAGTTTGTTACAATTGTTTATTTGGTGACTATGGTCCCAGCTGCCTTGAGATCATTAACAAGATCCTCCCATGTAGCTCTGGGCTGATTTCTCACCATTCTCATGATCATTGAAACTCCACGAGGTGAGACTTTGCATGGAGCACTAGACCGAGGGAGTTATTTTGTGTTTCTTTTATTTACGAATAATCACACCCACTGTTGTCACCTTCTCACCAAGCTGCTTGGTGATGGTCTTGTAGCCCATTCCAGCCTTGTGTAGGTCTATAATCTTGTCCCTGATATCCTTGGATAGCTCTTTGGTCTTGGCCATGGTGGAGAGTTTGGAATCTGATTGATTGATTGCTTCTGTGGACAGCTGTCTTTTATACAGGTAACGAGGTGAGATTAGGAGCACTCCCTTTAACCCCTTAAGGACCAAACTTCTGGAATAAAAAGGAATCATGACATGTCACACATGTCATGTGTCCTTAAGGGGTTAAGAGAGTGATCCTAATCTCAGCTCGTTACCTGTATAAAAGACACTTGGGAGCCAGAAATCTTGCTGATTGATGGGGGATCAAATACTTATTTCACTCATTGACATGCAAATCAATTTATAACTTTTTTGACAAGCATTTTTCTGGATTTTTTTTTTTTTGGTTTGGTTTTCTGTCTCTCACTGTTAAAATACACCTACCATTAAAATTGTAGACTGATCATTTTTTTGTCAGTGGGCAAACGTTCAAAATCAGCAGGGGATCACTGTAGATGAGATGTAGATGAGGCAGATAAGGAAGTTGGTAGATGAGGTAGTTCAGGTTACAGGGAAGAAAGTTTTAAATTTAGTTGAATGAAGTATGAACAGCTCCACTTATCTAGGCAACTGCGTTTGTTCTTCATTTGATGTGGGGAGTTATCTCTTGTTTCACACTTGGTAGATAAAAGTATCTTTTCAATTGAAATGTGTGCAATCATGTTAACCACAATCAACTTGGCCAATATATGCTGTTGGGTCATCTTAACATATGTCTCTTAAAAATGACCAAATGATGCATGAATGCATTGTGGAGTACGGTGGCGTGTGTGTTGGAATAAAAGGATTAGCCACTTGAACATATCATTACTGGCGTAACTTGGGTTCTGGATTTTTCCTCTTTGGTCCCATGGTAGGTACAAATTCCCATGTCTTAGACATCTACATTACATCTAATCTTAACTCCAAGCTTAGTTCCCAGACCAACCACTCACATATTTTCTACTACTCATCCAGTTTTTATATTTTTTATGATCAATAACACCACAGTCAATTGCCACGTGCCTTTAAAAAAAAAAGAAAAAAGTTTTACTAAAGGAATGTTGAGTTTGCACAATTTCCAAAGACGAAGGTATAAATCAACAGCCTTTGAACTTGCAAAGCAAACTAACTACTAGACTTGTGCACATGGAAAAATTTGTTTTGGCCGCACTACTTCATCTGAAAATAAAAAAAAATTAAAATTGGAATGGCAGAATTTTGTCTGCCAAAACAATTCAGGGAAACAAATCAGATTAGCCCAAGGGGCACAAAAATGGGCCAATCAGCAGAGGTGCACTTTCCCCCTATTTGGTATACAGGTCAAGTAAGAAAATGTAATCAATAGAGGGAAAAAAAGAGAAGTATTAAAAATTTTTTTTTAAAAAAAAATCTGTATTTATATAATTATTATTTTGATTTATATTTTTTTATATTTATTTTTTTGTGTGTGTCCTGATGAAAGCTCCGATCGGAAGCTGAAACGTTGACCTGAATTAACTATCAATAAAGAAGGAATCTTTGGAAAGCCTGGAGTGCCTTTTATTTTTTAATATCTATAGTATATAAATATAGATTAGTTTTTTCACTACTTCACTTTTTTTCCTTACATTTAGTCACTTATGACTCATTCTGTAAAAAAAGAAACATTTAGTGACTGTAACCAAGCTATCGATCATCTCGCCACGGGTGGAACTCCAAATCAAGAACCCTTATTTATTGCGTGAGTCCTTTGCTTTGTGATTAGTCTATATGGCAGTTAGCAAATTGGGAATTCAGATGATCACCGATTGGTCCAAATTTTGATGAAATGCAGTTCGTAACTAAACAAATAAGTCTACTAAATACTGAATCTAGAGACAAGCAATAATTCATTTTGGATAAAGCGAAAGGAATGATGACATTGTCTTCTGCTAAATTAGGCTAGAGATGTTAAAGAATTAAAACGGTTTTGAACAATGTAGAATGAATAAGAAGAAAACATAGAGCATATTTTTATCTAACTTTAGGAGTCGAGTTATTGTGAAAACATAAAACGTTTGTTTGTGTTCGTAATCATCTCAGACATTATTGACATTTTTGTGCCACTGAAATACTCAATTTATTAACCAGCAAGATTGTTGTGGGAGCAATAACGATTAAGGAGATGGGAGAGAGAGAAAGAAGAGAGAGGAAGACAGAGAAAGGAAAAGACATGAGAGAGACAGAGTGAGACAGTCAAAAAAGAAGATAAAGAGAAATATAGATACCAAGAGAGAGGATGTAGAGAGAGGGGGAGACAGAGAAAGAGGAAAGATGGGGAGAGAGAGAGAGAGAGAGAGAGAGAGAGAGAGAGAAAGAAAGAGGGAGAGAGAGAAGGAGAGGGAGAGAGAGAGAGGGGGAGAGAGGGAGAGAGGGGGAGAGAGAGAGAGAGAGAGAGAGAGAGAGAGAGAGAGAGAGAGAGAACGTAGTTACATGTAATAGGTTTCATTGTGTTCAGTGTCACTTTACAGATAACAACTAAATACTATTGTTACCTTAAAGAGTTAACAGCATGAAGTGCAGTAGGAGAGAATCCACAGTGAGGGACTCCCTCTTCTAGCTCTGATGTTGCAGGAGAGGGTGTAAGGGGAGGGTCACCTCTTAGTAATTGGTTAAAGATCTTCCATGTGTTAAATTAGCATAAAGAGACGCCGCTCCCAAAGTAGCCACTTGGGGGCCAAAGCTAACTGTGCGTCACAGCCTTTGGAGGAAAGAAAGTGAAGGACCCAAGAAGCATGCAACTCAATTTGTGCAAATGGCATCACAAGGGGAAGGCATGGACGTCTGGCTGAAGGGGAGATCTACCCAATGGTTCAATCACAGCCAGCTATGAATCTCTAATAATAAAATAAAGCACCGCTATTGCCAGCACTAATTAAAACACTGTCTGGGTTCAGGCTGAGAACATCGTTTTTTGCAGGAACAGCTGGAAGAGAACCAGATGTGAGTGAGGATGGTTCCTGTGGACTGACACGGATCCCGAACCGAGGAAATAGATAGAAAAGTGAGTGGAACGCTGTGATTGCCTGCGCTCTCTGCGCTCTCCCCTCCGCTACAGCCGGGACAGGAGCACATGTGGCTCTGGGTTCAATGCATTGAGACTATGGGAAGCAGGCAGCCTGGGCTTTAATTTCTGGGTGAATAGTGGGAGGCTATAACAAATTAATTCAATACAATTAAACTGCATCTTCTAGCCGCTTTAAAAATGCAGCCAGTGATCATTTAGTACATTTGTGAATACAGAGTAATGTATCGCTTGCATTTATTACGATTTATTATTTGTTAGAAGAATACTATAATAATTCGACTTTTCTTTCAATTGTCTCATTTTGTTTTAGGACGGGTTACTACAGCACCGTTATTACTACTACTGATATATTTCTATATAGAAGAGGTTTTAGTTATGTAGAATTTGGAAGAGAGATGTACAGTGTAACTCCTATTTATCATTGTACTCAGTAGTGTCGGCATGCTGATTAGAAAGATGTTTGTTGCAGAGATTGGTGGTCACTGATGATGATGATATTGATGGCTGTATGTTCTTCTCTAGGGTCCATCCAGCAAGGAGTGGTTGCCTGCAATAAGTCCTACCTGATGTCACCGCTGCTATCCTGAGCCCCGAGTTGAAGACAGAGGGAACCATCTCCCGGGTTTGATTTTTGAGACTTAGCTGGGACATAGCTGAATAAGGATACTATGGATTCAGAAGAGAAGCCCAAGCTAGCCAAGTCGGCGGTGGAGAAACTGTCTGATGCTGTGGGTGAAAAAACCAAGCAGCTGGGCACGGCCATGAAGGCGGACCACCACCAGAGGAGACTCATCTTGTTCATCGTTTGTGTTGCACTTTTCCTTGATAACATGCTTTATATGGTGATAGTCCCAATTATCCCAGATTATATTTTGAGTATGAGACTGCATGATGAGGCACACAGGCACATCAACACCAGCAGCTCCTACTCCAACAAGTCCATTATCAAGCCGACCTACCCGGTGGAGAATGAAGATATGAAGATCGGGGTCCTCTTTGCCTCCAAAGCCATCCTCCAGCTTCTGGTGAACCCTCTGAGTGGGACGTTCATAGACAGGGTGGGCTACGACATCCCTCTGTTCATCGGACTGGTGGTCATGTTCCTCTCCACCGTCATCTTTGCTTTTGCCGAGAACTATGCCACCTTGTTTGTGGCCAGGAGTCTCCAGGGCTTGGGCTCAGCCTTCGCAGACACCTCTGGGATCGCCATGATCGCAGACAAGTACACGGAGGAGGCAGAGAGGAGCAGAGCCCTGGGTATAGCCTTGGCATTCATCTCCTTCGGGAGCCTGGCGGCACCCCCGTTTGGAGGTATATTATACCAGTTTGTAGGCAAGGAAATGCCCTTCCTGGTTCTAGCGTCCATCTCCCTCCTGGACGGTATTCTGCTGCTGATAGTTATTAAACCCTTTGCAAACCGGACTAGAGAGAACATGCCAGTTGGCACACCCATCCACAGACTTATGATTGACCCTTACATTGCAGTGGTTGCAGGGGCACTGACTACCTGTAACATTCCCCTGGCTTTTCTGGAGCCCACCATAGCCAACTGGATGAAGACCACTATGGGTGCCTCTGAGTGGCAAATGGGACTAACGTGGCTCCCAGCCTTTTTCCCCCACGTCCTTGGTGTCTATCTAACAGTAAAGCTGGCTTCTAGCTACCCTCACTACCAATGGTTTTATGGGGCCATAGGGATGGTGATCATAGGTGCCAGTTCCTGCACAGTGCCAGCCTGTAAGAATTTTGGAGAACTTATTGTCCCACTGTGCGGTATCTGCTTTGGCATAGCCCTGGTGGACACTGCTCTCCTGCCCACCCTTGCCTTACTGGTAGACCTCCGTCATGTATCAGTGTATGGAAGTGTGTATGCCATAGCTGACATATCCTACTCGGTGGCATATGCCCTAGGGCCTATTGTTGCCAGTCAGATTGTCCATACCACGGGTTTCACCCAACTCAACCTGGGCATGGGTCTTGCCAACGTTCTCTATGCACCTGCTCTTCTGCTCCTCAGAAATGTATGCCAAATGAAACCTTCCCATTCAGAGAGAAACATATTGTTAGATGAAGAACCCAAGGGGCTCTATGACACTATTAAAATGGAAGAGCGCAAAGCTAAGTCTCATAGAGGCAAAAGCGAGGCTCAAGGAAATAGCATGGACAATTACCATGAAGGGAAGGCAGGTAAATACATGTCTGGTGAGGACTCGTCTGATTATGACTATAGTTAAATATTAAGGTCATGCTATGGTTAAGTGGGCTTTAATGAGACATCCAGCCATCTGTTTATGCACCAAGTGGCAATTTACAAATTATACAATTCTCATGATAATCACCAGGCTTTCTGTAAACCTATTTTTATGATATCTTGTTTTCTGGAAAAGTTTAAAAACTATCACAAATCTATCTATATCTATAAAAAAAAAAATTAATTAAAAAAAAAATAATTATAATAAAAAAATTAACACTCCCAAAGGAATATATTCGTGACTACAGACTCATAATCCTTCAAAAATTAGGTGCAGTATTTGTTTTAAAAAAAAATGTCTTTTTTTATGTTACACTCAATGTGAAATACTGACGATCTGTATAAATATAATAATAAAAAAAAATAATACAATCACACGTTCCATGGAGTGAATAAAGTTACATATTCAGGGAAATAAAGCTAATAAATATTGTAAATAGTTATATTTTGTGATTTGACCTCATGGACCTTTAAAATGAAGCATTGTATTGTTTTATTCCAGATTAAAATTTATGGTGTGTTTTTTTATTTTCAGTCATTACATGAATGGAATGTTTAACCCACTTTTACCACCACGAGCTGAATAAATAAATAAAACCGTTTGAAATAAATATTGTGATATTTTGTTTTATTCGATTATGGTTGTTTTTAAGCTATTATGGTCCACACTGATAAATGAATTATATTTTGTGAAAATGACTTTGTACTTGGAGAATCAGATCACGTTTTCAGATGAACCAAAAATTAACATTTTACAGGAATACTTTGATATAAACTAGAATTTTGAACATGATTACAGAGCATTTAACACACGTGATTTTGATTATTTAACAGGTTGCAACCGTTCTACCTGTTCCTTTAAAAGTATAAGAACACAGTCCTGGAAAACAAGAGGTTAAACACTGTATTTTATATTAGTAAAGCTTCCTATGACAAACGACTGGACTCTCTAGAGAAAAAAAATGACAGGTTACATACAAGCCATTTTAACTTTTATACAAGGATACATCATTTGACTTGTTCTTGATGGCCCCACTCCCCAATTTTTGATTACATTGGAAAATAAAGGCTCTCTATCAATAACAGCATAATGCACAATGTCCATCAAACTTCCTTAGAAGATGACTGCTTTCAAAGGCGATAGAGGCAAACCATTAATCACCCTCTTCTTCTCCTCCATAGACCTATCACAGCTCAGTAGATCACAGTACAGTTTGCAGACACCAAGACACAGCCAGAGGTACTAGACTAATTCGATACAATTTGTTGTTTGCAAATTGCTAGGATATAGGATACATTGGATACAGTTTGTTACAGAACAAAAAAAAATATTATTGGAAATAGTGTGTGTGTGTGTGTGTGTGTGTGTGTGTGTGTGTGTGTGTGTGTGTGTGTGTGTGTGTGTGTGTGTGTCTATATTATTCAATGGAAGTAGGAGGCAAACAAAAATACAAAAGTCTTTAATTAAATCTGGAAAGGACTAATCAATACCGAAGTGGTAACGATCATTCAACTTGAATGTTTCATATCCCAGAGTATAGGAATATGAACTAGTTTGAGGAGGATTAATGTAGAGCAGATATCACAGAGCATGTTAAATGTTACAATCATGTATCTTTCCAGGAAGCGGTTTACATTGATAGGAAGGATTGGGAGCTATGTACACGTGTTTGAAACGAACTACATAAATAAGTCTATACTAAGCGTTCTCTATGTTAGTGATAATAAGTGGAAATAATTAATGAGTATAAACATCTCATTGCACTGCATGTAGTGACTATAGAGACAGAGGAAGGAAGGACAAGCAGAGAAACAGACCATGGATTGATGGATGGAAGGAATGATAAATAGATACAGAGAGAGAGAGAGACAGGCACGCAGACAGACAGAGAGATAGACTGATAGAGAGAGAGATACATAGATAGACAGACAGACAGACAGACAGACAGACAGACAGACAGACAGACAGACAGATAGATAGATAGATAGATAGATAGATAGATAGATAGATAGATAGATAGATAGATAGATAGATAGATAGATAGATAGATAGATAGATAGGTAGGTGAATAGACAGACAGACAGACATATAAATAGATAGATAGACAGATAGAATAGACAGACAGACAGACAGACAGACAGACAGATAGATAGATAGATAGATAGATAGATAGACAAATAGAATAGACAGACAGACAGACAGACAGGTAGATAGATAGATAGATAGATAGATAGATAGATAGATAGGACAGACAGACAGATAGATTAATACAGACAGACAGATATATAGCATACACAGAAAGATAGATAGACAGACAGACAGACAGACATATAAATAGATAGATAGACAGATAGAATAGACAGACAGACAGACAGACAGACAGATAGATAGATAGATAGATAGATAGATAGGTAGGTAGATAGGTAGGTAGATAGATCGATAGATAGATAGATAGATAGATAGATAGATAGATAGATAGATAGATAGACAGACAGATAGAATAGACAGACAGACAGACAGGTAGATAGATAGATAGATAGATAGATAGATAGGACAGACAGATAGATTAATACAGACAGACAGATATATAGCATACACAGAAAGATAGATAGACAGACAGACCGACAGACATATAAATAGATAGATAGACAGATAGAATAGACAGACAGACAGACAGACAGACAGACAGACAGACAGATAGATAGATAGATAGATAGATAGATAGATAGATAGATAGATAGATAGAATAGACAGACAGACAGACAGACAGACAGGTAAATAGATAGATAGATATATAGATAAGACAGACAGACAGATAGATTAATACAGACATACAGATATATAGCATACACAGAAAGACAGACAGACAGACAGACAGATAGATAGATAGATAGATAGATAGATACTGTGTATACATTGCTCTCCTGCCTACAGACTGTAAGAGATGTGTGAAGGGTTCCACCCAGACTTTCTAACAATTATGTATTAGCCAAGATCTTGACTAGAGCAATGTGTGTGTACTCTCCAGAAAGTTGCTGTGTGTGGAAGACTGACTGATGCTGAACTTAGTTTTGTCACCAATAATTTAAAGCTGCACGAATAGGAATGTAAGGGAGGAGTTAATTGATGGTAAGGAAGGCAGGGGTTGATTGGGGGCTGATCTCTCTCCCTCTCTCTCCCTCTCTCTCTCTCCTTAGCACTTGTACCTTTAATTCAGGATACTCTGTTCAAGCGGTGAGGCTGGGAATGGTACCATGGACAGCAACACTAACGTCAGCAACCCAGACACTCAGACCTCTGTGATACTTCATAGTACAGCGCTACTGCATGCTACTGAGACAACTTTGTGAGACTTAGACAAGGATCAATAGAGTGAGGCAGGTAAGCACACCGATTTAACCACTCATTGTTTTAGAGAGAGATGCTATGAAATTGGAAACTGTTTGGCAACTATAGATTCTAAATATTGTTTCTTCTTGAATGAGGAGAGAAGTCACATCTCCTGCCTTGGCATCAACACAGCACAGAATGATTGAATTTCAAGTGACTGTTAGCATTCCATTGCATTCACCCAACACTGGCAAAGTCTATATTAAATGCACGTTTTGCTTGCTTGAGTGCTGAGGCTCACAAGTCGCTTTAGCTCAATTGAATTATTGTGTGTTAGGAAATGCACTGTTAATGGCAAATTAAACCGATGAAGATTAAGAAAGAACAAATTTAAAATAAAAAAATAAAAAAAAATAAAAAAACTTTCTTGCAAATGCCAAATAGCCATTTTGCTAAATCCTTTCATAATAGAGTTCTGTGTAAGTTCAATTTGCTACTTAGAAATCCTGGTCTGAACATTATACGTATTCAATTGATGTGTGTGGTCTGTTTAATTTTTAATGAAGCCAATCTGATATCATCAGCAGGCTTATCTGCTAATCATTACTATTTAGTGCCTTATAATGTTCAGTAGGCTCAGGATACAGGCAGATGGTTATATAGGAGTCCAGGGTGTTTGCACAACATTCATTTCTGTATATTTTATTGTATTCTGCCTGCTTGACTTCATTTTGTGTTTATAATTTATATATTAGTCTACCTGGTCTGTATATCATTGCATTAAGACTCAAGGAAACTCAACTATCTCTCTGCATTACATTGAATTACCATCTCAATTTACTATTATTTATATTAAAAATTGATATTCTATGAGATTAACCCCTTACGGACACATGACATGTGTGACATGTCATGATTCCCTTTTATTCCAGAAGTTTGGTCCTTAAAGGGTTAAACACTGGATCTTGATGTGCAGGTCAGTAATGTGTTAAAATGGAAAAGATCAAAGATGATCAATTTGTATAAGTAGGACAGAAACATAGGAAATTAATAATAATTCTTAAAGAATTAACCAGAAGAGATTAAAGGCATATTAACCGATCACATGGTTTTACGCTAAATCGCAATGCCATCACTTGATTAGCAATAGAATTTGATAAGATTAAGGCAGGAGATCTGTTTTTAATGTATGGGAAAGGGAAAGAAGTTGATGTATTGATAAGGACTGAAACAGAGCAACTGAGCTGTGTATGTAGTGCAAAAATACAATAACTCAAGTTAATCGCATATGAAAATATATAATAAACTGCATAAATTAAAAAATGTAGGTTATGGTTTACAGGCCTTGGAATGTATATTATTCCAAATGGTAGCGCTCATGCACCCATAGGACTTCAAAATGTGTTAATTGAGTTACTTAAACCAATGAATGACACCCAAATTGCTGATCAACGTTTCAACCCAATGTGGTCATTATCAAAAAGAAAACAATATATGCTCACATAATCAGGTCCGGTGATTAAAACTGAGGGTGTGTAGAAGAAAATGCAAAAAAGAGGCTATCCCAATGCCAGAACGTGACTTTCTGAGTAAAATTTGAACAGATAAGAAAAGTTATACCAATGACAATAAATTATGGCTTCTGTAATTTGTAAGCATAGAATCCATCATCGTTGACCTTTCAGTCATTGTATCACTTTGCCTACCGAATGGCTAGGAAACTAGGAAAATGATAGATAATCAATCCACAAAATTAAAAGCACACCACTTCAGTAAGTCATTTGCACTGATATAATACGCAAATATGCCATAATTTTACTAACAAAACGTGTATATATGCTAAACAGAAAATTGTGTAGAAAAGACCAGCACATTTATCGTTTAGGCAATATGAGCACAGCAGGAAAAACATTTTATTTAGACAATCTTACCTGTTTTGGCCTAAAAGGTGACTGTAAAAGGCAGATTAAATAGTTGACTTGTAAACATTCTTCAACTCAACATGTTGTTTTTTTTTTTGTCTAGATTTTGCATTTTTCTCAGTTTACTTCAATTCCTTGATTAGATAAGAACCCCCACTATCAGAAAAGTAATTGTTCTTCTGGCTACACCTTCATTTATTTTAGACTTCAGATCTTGGTTCAAGAAATTGGTAATTGATAATGATGATGTAGATTATGTGACTTAACAGTAGGTAACATTTGTATTGATGGAAATTGACATCTATCAATAGGCAGATAGCAAGCATTACATTTAAATACGACCTTAGACGTAAAAAAAACAGAATCCCTAAAAATCAAGAAATAATCAAAATATTGTGTTCTACAATATTACAATTCTAACTCTAAATCTACTTTACGGTTTTATAGACTACATAGTGCAGGGATTGCAACCTTTGGCACTCCGGATGTTGTGGACTACATCCCCCAAAATGCTCTTACACCCATGATGCTGGCAAAGCATCATGGGAGGTGTAGTCCAAAACATCTGGAGTGCCGAAGGTTGCCTATGCCTGACATAGTGCATTCAGGTTTCCTTGTAGATCGGTTATTTTGCCCTGACTTTATCATGCAAGTCACCAAGTTACCAGAATCCGCTGTTTTTCTAATAGGTCTGTTTGAATTCACTAAGTACCTACTTTTTAGAAAATGGAACATTTCTCTACATATTTACCATTATCCCATTACCTAAAACAGTTGCCCTAGGTAACATGTGACAACGTTTGTCTTAAATATGTTCTTCATAATAAATATAAAATGTGCTAAACATTTCCTGGTACCTAAGTCATATTTATTTTATATAAAATAAATAATGTAAAATATAATTATTTTCATGTTTTTTTTTCACATTTATTTACACTTGCATTAATTTGTATTTCTTGTATTGGTAGTATCACTCAGTATAATTCTTATTTACCGAAAATCCTGAGTTGTATCAATATTCCTCTCTTTAATATTCTTTGGATCTGTGAAAACATCATATTTCTTAGTACCATAAACAGCAAGATCATATAAAATGGTTGAACTATTTTTATTTATTTAATTATTTTTTTGTTTATTTATTCATTGTTGTTTTTTTTTATTATTATTATTATTTTATTTATTTTTCATTTCAGGGCTCAGTCAAAATTTATAGATAGCTCAGTAGGAGAACATTGTTGATTAAATAACTGTCACGTTCCCGTACATTCATTTGGAAGTCTAATATGCATATATTTGCCTGATATTTGTTTGAGAGACTATGCAAAGCTTCACTCTTTGAATGAAAATTCAGCAGAAGTATAGAATAATATAAACACAATAGGTGTTTATTCGCTGAACCACAAATTGCAGTGAATTAAAAACCGAATTGGAAATGTTGCAAAGTTGTGACTATAACTCCTTTGGAGAATTTCTCTAAATCAGTTTTTTTGTTCTGCTGCTGAAACTTTGCAATATAATCTCCAATACACTATAATTCATTGTTTTAGTGATTACACCCAAAATAGCATGTTTTCTTTCCTTAGTGCTATTAGAGTAGGCATCTTGCTGACAATAATTAAAACAAATCATGTATCAGCACTTAGTGAATCTACCCCTATTTTTAACATAGGGCTCAGCACATTTGAGTTTGGGGCATTGTCCTAGACAGTTCACTAGATTATCTTTATCTTGCGCTCTCTATGCTGTGTGTTCTATCTTGCTGACAATGACAAATTGCTGGGGAACTATGAGGACAATTAAAGGGTTGTGTCCTTATACACTAAAAGGGGATGCCAGAAGACCCATTTTGTATGTATTGCCCTTATTATATTGCTGAAAGGGTGAAATGATACAAGGAATCCTAAAATTCAGGGCACCCCAGCATTCTAACCCTCATTCGTGGACTTTTGATGAATTGTGAGGCCCACATTTAATTGCTATTAAACCACACCGGGGGCTATGATAATTAGGAGTACCCATTTTGCAGGGGGCATGGGAGATGCCCACTAGACTTTATACTCTGCTGCTGCCCATCTCTGAGATTACCTCCTAGTTTAATGGGAATCTTGTTTTTAATATTTGTCCACTAACAAAACTGAACTTTTTTTTCTGACAACATTTTGATGCTTGATAGAAAGTCTTTTAAAGCCAGTATCAACAAGATTGTCAGGTTCAAGTCAAGTCAGTTCAAGTCAATAATTTCTCCCAATCAATTTGCTCTTAATGAATTGTGCAAGAATAGGCCACGTTGAAGAAGTCGTTAAGAGTTAGGTTGTAACAACTTTTTTTGAGGACATTTAATTGCTGCAGGAAAAGTGTACAGAAGGCTCAGCGCTTAAAAACTTAAATAAAGGCAGCACACCCAAAGGATAGGGCTCCCTCACAGGCCCTATAGGTATATAGGTATAAGGAAGGAGAGAAAGGTGCCACCACAGAGATAATATATAAAATGAAAAATAAGCAAAATATAGAAATAAACAATGGTATATAAAACAGAGACAGAACAATAAACATAATAATAGGTATATATATATATATATATATATATATATATATATATATATATATATATATATATATATATATATATATATATATTAAATAAAAATATATATATATATTTCCAGATCCCAGCACTCGATGTTCCCGGTCTTTTTGTGCTCCGGTGCACAATCTCCAACCAAAATATATATACCTATTAGAGAGCACTCTGGAGTCTTGATAAAGTAGATTCAAACTGCTGCTTTATTAAGCAAACACAGTGATAAACACAATAGTCGACGTTTCAGTCTATGCAGACTTTTTTCAAGACCGGTCTTGAAAAAAGTCTGCATAGACTGAAACGTCGACTATTGTGTTTATCACTGTGTTTGCTTAATAAATCAGCAGTTTGAATTTACTTTATCAAGACTCCAGAGTGCTCTCTACTAGATATATATATATATATAAGAACAGTCCAAAAAGAGTCCAGTGAAACCTTTGGATGAGAGAACAATCACAATTCTATCTGAGGTAGAGACATCTATGGAGTAGTGGGATCGAGGGGTTCGTGGGATCCGTATGAAAGAGAAAAGAAACTCTAATAGTGCAATAAAACACAAATAGGTAGCAGCCGATAAAAGAGGTCTATATGGACGTGAGTAGGACCAGGTGGAACTTGGACACACGTCTTTTTTCAGCCTATGTAACTATGTAACCAACAGCAAGCTAAAATGGGGAACAGATGTATGTCTAGTGTCTTAACTACACTTAACTACAAATGGCACTATATGTATGGAGATATGTGACAACACATGGGGTAAAAATATAGGGTAATATGATGAAAACTAATGTCGGGCAATACAAGGCTGAATAATTACATTGGAGAATTATAGCGTATATGGATGGATGTATTTATTAATTAATTTATTATGTATTCATAAAGTATTTTACCAGGAAGGATATACAATGTTTTCTCTCATTTTGAAGTATGTCCTTGGCCCTCAAACATTGCATTGTTTAAATAGGGTACAATATAATATTATTGATTTTAGGATTGTGATTTAAGCCGACAATGTACCAGATGGATTGTTGTCTGTCATAGATAAGGATTGCAGTAAAGTTAAACTAGCAAAATGTTTAATATTTATTTAATATACGTTTTACTTATCTCAAGATTTTGAGTCACCGATTTTTAAAGTCTATAAATACAAGTTAGAAAAAAATAATTTCTATTAAAAATGGTCTCAATGGATAGTGACATTAAAAGCAAATTGATATTTTATTTTCTAGACCAGGGGTCCCCAACCCAGTCCTCAAGTACTCCCTAACAGTCCCGGGTTTATGGATTACCAGTTGTGTCTAAGGTGTTTTTAGAAAAAAAAAAAAGAAACACTTTAGACACAACAGAGTAATCCCTAAATCCTAAACTGGTGGGGGTAATTGAGGACTGGGTTGGGAACCCCTGTTCTAGACTTCAAAAACATGTTTCTGGTGGTCACTTGGTTGACCTAATCTTTATAAAATAAAGTTTATAAATTAGTATGTATATCCAATGATTCCCGGGTTATATCGTTTCATACCTTGATGCTAACCTATCACTTCTTTAACTTTCAGCCATATATGAATGCTGGACATCTGGTAACCCTACTATTACTCTATATGCTCTCGTGTCTGCTAAACTACAACTGTCTACCTGATCTCTCAGTCTATTAAACACATGGGGTTTTGTTGCATGCTTACATAGATCCTGAAAAATGAAAATGTCCATCAGGTTCTGCCACTCATATTAATGTTGTTGATATTACTGTGCATATCACTGCTGCTATTACTGCTGTTTATCTCAAATAAGGTAAAAAAAAAAAGCTGCAGTGATTTCCAATTTTACTTCTAATTGGAAAAAAAAAATTTCTTGACTTGAGAATAGCAGTCAGGTAACCAGAAATATTAACTATTATGAGCTTGAATATTCTTGGGTGAGTTGTCTTTTTTGTTTATTGTTTATCTATTCAGAATCTAATAAAAAAAAAAACTATTTAGGTTTAGCAGAAAATTACCCACTTTATGTTTCTTATTATGTAGTTACCTTTCCTCTGCGCTATGTAAAATCTTCTCTTCAAGTCAAAATGGATGATCTCTTGTCCTGCCAACCTTATAACTTAATTTCTTCTAAATTATATTTTAAAAAAAAATTAAATAAAAAATAAATATATATATATATATATATATATATATATATATATATATATGTCCTAATGAAAGTTCGCAATATAGAAGTGAAACGTTGATTGAATTTTACTTATGGAAAGTACTTGTTGAAAATCAATAAAGAAAAAACTTTAGGTCCTGATGAAACTCCACTTAGGGGCTGAAAGGTCGACCACTGGATTTATTGGAATAAAGAACATTGATTTACTAAAACCTTGGAGTGCCAATATTTTTGTGCAATTATATTTCTCACGTGACCAGAGCACCAGTTACCATATATATTTTTGAGTTGGAGTGCAAGAGCTATATATTTATTTATTTTTTTTTTTTTTTTTTTTTTTTTTTTTTTTTATGAACACATATGTAATGTTTATAAAATCAGAGTAAATTAACATGTTCCATCTACATATGACAATTTACAGACAATAAATTTGAAAATATTTTTGGGTGGGCCACTGGAGGTTTATAACACTTTTATTACTCTGTGAATTGCTGTGGATGATAGTGCTTAAGGGGTTATCTTATCTAGTATATTGCTTTTTAATTTAAAAACAAATAAAGATTAACATCTTTCCCTCAGGATATACTTGAAAACTTCTGTTAACGAATTGTATCCATCCTTTAGAATATTTTAATATTATGTTGTTTTCTCATCTTCTGTGCAGAGTTCAGCAAATTATATTTTTTTAATTTATCATCATTTATTTTTATTAAGGCATGTTAGGTGTGCAAATGGTCATTAAGGGGTTATTTTTCAAGCATTATGTTTATTGGCAAGAAACTAAGTGCAATTCTAAAGGGAGTCATTTGTTTGTGGAACTGTCACATTCATAATCTATACATTTGCCACATTGAAGCCTGATCTATAATGATCTTGAATATGGTTGTAGAAACAATTGTGACACTTGGTGGCCTAGCTGTCTAGACTACTTGTACTGATGTCTGTCTTTTTTGTGTCACCTGTATTATGTATCCATATTTTAATTCTCATCTCTATGTTTGTAAATGAGCATTAGGAAACCTAATTCAAAAAAAATGTAAGAGGCAAAATGTATAAAACATTCTTTTAGTAAATAAGGGACACTGAATAGTAACATCTACACTATGAACATCTAGCCTCCTGATTTTCCAATATGAGATTTATGCTTCAATCCTATAATGACAATTAAAATGATAGGTAGGCCTCACACCAAGATGGAGCAGATGTTTGTTTTCTAAATAAATATATAGAAACAAATATATAGAAAAATATATAGAAATTAACATGACATGACAAAATTAAATATTCATGAGTGAGTTTCCTCTAGTCCACGTGGAGCAGGAAGTGTTTTTTGATTTATCACCAATCCTGGTTCATATTACAGAAATATTCTCCGATAGGGGTTTGTAGAATATCGTGCCCAATGCATTCTTCAGAGTTGTCTACTAGATTTCATTAGTTCAGGAGATATTATTTCACGCAACATTTTTTTTATTTTTTATTAATTGATATATTGTTGAAATGAAGAACTATTCGGTAATACACCACGATTTAAAAATATGATTTAACCTTGATGATGTTGTTATAATGGGAAGGCAGGTTTAAAAAATGTAACTATGACGGAAAAGTTCCGTCATGTGTCCTTAAAGGACCACTCTAGTGCCAGGAAAACATACTCGTTTTCCTGGCACTAGAGTACCCTGAGGGTGCCCCCACCCTCAGGGACCCCCTCCCGCCGGGCTCTGGAGAGAGGAAGGGGTTAAACTTACCTCTTTTTCCAGCGCCGGGCGGGGAGCTTTCCTCCTCCTCTCCATCTTGATCGCGACGTCATCGGCTGAATGCGCATGCGCGGCAGGAGCCGCGCTCGCATTCAGCCGGTCGCATAGGAAAGCATTTACAATGCTTTCCTATGGACGCTTGCGTGCTCTCACTGTGATTTTCACAGTGAGAAGCACGCAAGCGCCTCTAGCGGCAGTCAATGAGACAGCCACTAGAGGATTTGGAGGCTGGATTAACCCTCATTATAAACATAGCAGTTTCTCTGAAACTGCTATGTTTATAAAAAAAAGGGTTAATCCTAGAGGTACCTGGCACCCAGACCACTTCATTAAGCTGAAGTCGTCTGGGTGCCTAGAGTGGTCCTTTAAGGGATTAAAGGTACCTTATACATAAACATTACTAAACCATTACACCTAGCAGTTCAGAATTAATATAATAAATTGTGCAGTACTCTTTTTATTTAAAATACATTTTAAAAAAATCTATGATATCAAAACAAATTCTGCTTTAGGATGTATGGAGTCTTCTGTCCCTTTAAAGCAGGATCATTTTTTGCGACGTTTAGAGAAAAGTTAACAGATACTTCATTCTATTCCTTTGGCATTACTGACAACACTACAGTCATTCAATTACTCTCAAACTCATTTCCTTTGCTCCTAAGAAATTAAATCCATCTACTAATACTAGTGGATTATAGATTAACTACCTTCAATATTTTTCATACATTAGTGAAATATTAATGGAAACTAAATTCATGCATGCTAATAATAAATCAATTTGTAATTTGCTTAATCAGACTTTATATGTCTGGATTACATTGATGCATTGCAACATTGCTAAGCTGATATACGTCTTTGACTAGATCGTTATAAATACAGTCATTGCCCCCATTATAATTTGGTAAACCAAGGCTTCTAAAGGGAATACATTATTTAAAGGACCATTATAGTGCCAGGAAAACATACTTGTTTTCCTGGCTCTATAGGGTCCTTGGGTCCCCCTCACCCTCGGGGCCCCCCTCCCGCCGGGCTCTAGGGTGAGGAAGGGGTTAATCCCTTACCTTTTTTTCCAGCGCCGGGCTCCCTCGGCGCTGGGAAATCTCCTCCTCCTTTCCCGTTATCGGCTGAATGCGCATGTGCGGCACGAGCCGCACGCACATTCAGCCAGTCTCATAGGAAAGCATTCTCAATGCTTTCCTATGGACGCTGGTGTCTTCTCACTGTGAAAATCACAGTGAGAAGCGCGGAAGCGCCTCTAGCGGCTGTCAATGAGACAGCCACTAGAGGGTGGATTAACCCTAAAGTAAACACAGCAGTTTCCTAGATGGACCTGGCACCCAGCCCACTTCATTAAGCTGATGTGGTCTGGGTGCCTATAGTGGTTCTTTAAAGTGAGCTCTAAGAAAGCTACTAACATGGTACAATCTTGAAAGCCAAACGTAGCCGGCAAGCAAACTTTAAAGGCGAACATACAACATTAAATACATCATTGAATATTAGGTATACATTGTTTTAAAACATTTTTGATGAAATGCTCTGTTTTCCTTTAAATATATAGATGACATTTAGCAATAAACATTATAATCCAGTTCAATCTTGGCAAAACAAGGGGACCCATCCAAATGAAGAAAGAGAAACAGAAATATGTTGAATGTCAGGTGCAAAGGGCAGAGGTTATGATAATAATTGACAAGAGCCAAGGTGACAATAAAATAAGGAGATACAATAAAGTTTGGTGAATTTTAAGGCCTCTCATATAGAATAAGTAACCTATTGGTTATTACCTGCTATATATCTTATTTGAAGGATTGTATCCAACAAACTTGGAATTTAGGGACAAGTTTAAAGACAAATATGTGAAAAAGACATCTTAGGCTACTTCAAAGAGGCTCTTGGCCTGTGGAGGAGGTTTGGAAGAACAATATAACATGCCAAGAAATCCCCACTCATCTGGCCAATTAAATACATCATATCTATCAGGGGCGGACTGAGAACCCTCAGGGCCCACGGGCAAAATAAATCAAGGGCCCCCTTACAGGCCCCACCCATGCTCCGCAGCAAGCCCCACCCTTGTTCCGCCTCCAGCCACACCCTACACAATCTTTAGACACAAGGAACAAAGGTGCAATAATCCCCTCGAGGCCCCAGTAGAGACTACAATTGAGGGCTAATGGGCCATGGAGGGGGGTCTTTCTAGCAGAGGCTATCTCAGTGTCCTTTAGAGAGTGTGTTAGAAAGAATCCCCTCCAGGCCCCATTAGAGACTACAATGGAGTCTAATAGGCTTGGAAGGGGGTCTTTCTAGCAGAGACCAAACTTTCTAGCTGAGATAGCCTCTGCTGGAAACAGTCGCCTCCAGGCCCCAGTAGAGACTACAGTTGAGGGCTAATGGGCCACGGAGGGGAGGTCTTTCTAGCAGAGGCTATCTCAGTGTCCTTTAGAGAGTGTTAGAAAGAATCTACTCCAGGCCCCATTAGAGACTACAATGGAGTCTAATGGGGGCCTGGAGGGGGTTCTCTCCAACACTCTGGTTCCTATTTACAATATAGCAACACAACATAGCTTGCTGATACCTAGGCCAAGTTGGCTCCTCTTACCTTAATTACTGTTGCTGGCTGGCAGTCTGTGGGCTTGCTGGAAGGCTGTGGGCTTGCTGGCTGCGGCTGGCAGGCTGTGGCTTCCTGGCAGGCTGTGGGCTTGCTGGCTACTGCCAGCAGGCTGTGGGCTTGCTGGCTACTGCCGGCAGGCTGTGGGCTTGCTGGCTACTGCCGGCAATCTGTGGCTTGCTGGCTGCAGCTGGCAGGCTGCGACTTGCTGGCTGCGGCTGGCAGGCTGTGGCTTGCTGGCTACGACTGGCATGCTGTGGGCATGCTGGCTGTAAGCCTGTGGCTTGCTGTAGGTCTGTGGGCTGGCTACTGGACTGTGGCTGGCTGCTGGCCTGGCTGGCTAACTGGTGGCCTGTTGGCTGGCTAACTGGTGGCCTGTGGGCTGGCTGTCTATTGCCCTGGCTGGCCTTTGGGCTGGCTGGTGGCCTGTGCTGGCTGGTGGCCTGTGGGCTGGCTGGCTGGCCTGCCTGTGGGCTGGCTGGCTGGCTACGGGGGCACGTGTAGATTTTTTAAAGAAATAATCCATGCACAATAACCACTGCTGCTCTGTGTAGTGGTTATGGTGCCAGGAGGGCTGGGACCCCCTCCAAGAGTAAGTAGGCAAACCGTTTAAGAACAGTTTGAAAACTTACCTGGGGTCTGCTGGGATATGGGGCTGTAGTAGTGTATAGGAGCAGTAGTGCAATGTGTGAGGGGTGCAGTGTGTGTGTGTGAATGGTTCAGTGTGTGTGTGTGGGGGGGGTGTAGTGTGTGAATGTGTAGGGTGTGTGTGGCAATGTTAGTATGGGTGGCTGTGTATGGGGGTTTGTGTGTATATGGGTGGGCAGTGTGTGTGTGAGGCAATGTGTGTAAATGTGTATGGTGTGTATGGGGGGCAGTGTGTATGTATTGGGGCAGTGTGTGAATGTGTATGGTGTGTGTGTGGGGGAAGTGAGTGAATGTGTATGGTGTGTGTGTATGGGGCTAGAGTTCACTCTCACTACTGCAACCACCAGGAATCCCTGGAGGTCGCAGTGTTGAGAGTGAACTCTAGCCCGTAGCTCCAGGGCTAGAGTTCACTCTCGTGAGAGCCGGAGCGTTGCCGTGATAACTGCTGCAATGCTCTGTGCTCGCGTGAGAAGGACCCAGAGGAGCTGCAGGCTAAGCTCCCAGGTCCTCTCTTCCTCCCTCCCCTGCCGGCTGCCTGCACGGTGTCTGCAGACCAGGGAGAGAGATCGGCCAGGGGGGATCCACCAATGATATATACAGCCCCTCTGTGTGCCTTTTTGTCTCCCCCAGTCCCTCTGTATCTTTCTTTCTCTGCCTCACTGCTCCTCTGTGTCCATGTCTCCCCTCTCCTTCCCTGTCTCTCTTCCCCCTCTGCCTCTTTCTCCCCCTCCCCTTGTGTGTGTCTCTCCTTTCTCCCTGTGTCTCTCGTCCCCTCTGTCTCTTTCTCCCCCCTGTCCCTGTGTCTCTCTCTACCCCACATCTCTCTTCCCCTCTGTCTCTTTCTCCCCTCTCCACCATCTCTCTATTCCCCCTCTTTCTCCCCCTGTGTCTCACTCTTCCCCGTCTCTTTCTCCCTCCTTTCCCTGTGTCACTCTCTCCCCACCCCCCTCTGTCTCTTTCCTTCCCCTCCCCCTGTGTCTCTCTATTTTCCCACTGTCTCTTTCTTCCCTCTTTATTTAATTTCCCCCTCCCATTTACCGACAGAAGACAGAGGGGGCCAGCCGGGGTACATGCTGGAGCCGCCGGGCCGGGTGGCAGCCTCGCCGGTCCAGCGGCACTCCTGCCCTGTCACTAACGCTGAGGACAGAAGGAGGGAGGAGCATGTCTCTCTCTCATGCTCCTTTGCGGTTCCCACAATTCCCAGCATAGGATGTGAAAACCGCAAGGGAGAATGAGAGAGACATGCTCCTCCCTCCTTCCATCCTCAGCATTACTTACAGGACAGGAGTGCCGCCGGACCGGCGAGGCTGCCACCCGGCCCGGCGGCTCCAGCATGTACCCCGGCCGGCCCCCTCAGTGTGCCACCGGACCGGCCACCCGGCGGCACCTACCACAGTCCCCAGATGCCGCGGCCGCGGTGGGACAATCTGGCCCTGCCGCCGGGCCCCCTGATGGTGGCACTGGCGGCGGGCCCCCCTCCCGGCCGGGCCCTCGGACCATGTCCGAAGTGCCCGACCGGTCAGTCCGCCCCTGATATCTATATACAAGTAACGTAGAAAGAAACCCAATGTATGTTGTCCTGCATTATTGTTTTTTTACCAGGAGCTTTTGAATGAGACAGTTGTCTCAATGTTATGCATGTCCCTTTACTCAACTCTTCCAGTGGTTTAAGGTTTCTTCTGCTACTCATGATTTTGATACCTTTTGAGGTTCTATATTATCGGTAGAACTGTTACTCATATAATGATTTAAATATGAATGGAATTATTTTGTATCCACAGGTAAAGGTTTCATCCACTGAAAGAGAAAAACGGGCATACGAATTCTATTATTTGTACAAAATGCCAGTTTTAAAGAAAGAATCCCTGGAGAAAACCGCAGACAAAAGTTGTGAAGATGCAGAGGTAGAGAAATATTTCCATATACTTGAGAACCCGTTATTAAAATGGTTGATGTTTAATTTTCTAGTTAGCAAAAGCTATCTGAGAAATTGCTTTGCTATGTTTAAGTTCAAATAAAGGCTGGAGTAAATACGAGTGTGTGTGTGTGTGTGTGTGCGTTTTCGATATGACTATTGTGTGCTATGAATTTTAACCTCATAGTGTTCAGGACAAACTTATTTTTACTATATATACCTGAGCCATCCGCACAACTATTGTCTTTAAATGTCATATATTAAGTATGACATTTAAAGGCAAGGGTTGTGTGGCTGACCCAGTCTTGACAATAAGTCTTGATCAACTAGCCCAGCACAGATACCCGAGTTGTGTCATTGTGTGTGAGTGTCTGTGTGTGTTGGGCTAGTTGATCAAGACTTATTGTCAAGATTGGGCTATCCAAACAATATTTAATAGAAGACAATCATAAATGCATGTGTGTCCCTTTAATGTTCACTGCAAAACTGCCATGTTTATAAAATAGAAAGTGCTCTGAAGTCCTTTAGCAGAATTCTTTTATATATGGCATCAATCAATTCAAAACTCATAAATTCTGCCTATTTTTTTTTTTTTTTAACTCGTCCTTGTTTGTGATAACACACCATAAGACTTCATTCAGTTTGGGTACAAATAATTAATGAGCAGAGGATGTGATACAAGATGTGAACTATTCAAAAGATGGCAAATACAGAGCATATTCAGTGTGAATGGTATCAGATCAGCTGATGTCAGGGGCTATGACTAAGTGCCGGTAAGAATGGAATGCACTAAGCAAGTCGTCTAAGTTATAGAATAACGGTTTTTTTTTTGCTGTGCATTGGCACACCAGATTTTTGGTCTTCTCATTAGCAGGAGTCACTGCGTTCTCCTATTTGCTACAGTCATCATTGCAGTTTCATGATATCCCTATCCTTTTCCAACATGTTTGAGTAATAGCTAGAAATGTTTTGCTTGTATGATTCACTGTAATCTTAAACAAGGAAGGGTATTTTGCCATTTGTACTATTATATGAATTTGACACAGCTTTGCTTTGTTTCCCTTTAACTGCCCATTCCTGCCGATAGATGTTTAGACTGATCAATGCACTTCTTCCAATACTACTTACTCAAACAAAGGAAGGTGCATAGTATACAATTGCATTATCTTGCTAGGTGAAACCTTGCATATATTCAGTAGTGTATTTACGTTTTTTTGCTGTCCTAATGTGTATAGTATGTGTGAATAAAAATGCATGCACACAATGTTGATGAAAGAATATCTGTATGTATGTGTTATTTGTGGTTACATCACACATTCACATACACATGGCGAATACATTACAAGCCACACATACATATACATAACCAGCTACACACATAAACACAAAAAACACTCATATTAATGCATACATGGGTTGTGGCTTAACTGCTGAGGAAGATGCTTAGGTTTGGAGCTCCTTGACAGCACAGCACGACTTTAGGTTGATTGATCAAAACCTGCTAATATGGGGTTCCCAGACCAGCAAAGCCAATATTCATCTTCTCTACTCCAATATTTAGTAAGTCGAGCCTCCAATGAATTACATATGAGAACCCTGTCTTGGAACTCTACTGATCCACTTCAACAGGTTCAGAAAGCATCTTGGAGGCTATATATATCAGAGTTGACCCTAGACAATGTGGACTTAGCAACCTTGGAAAAAGCAGACTTAAAAGAAGATTGGAAGGCTGGAAACAGCAATCTGCAGAATGCTATGACAGCAAAATTATACCTCATAAGGACAAGCAAACAAGGCCTCATCACAGGTGAAACATTGAGAGGGAGATCAAGATAACTTGCTTCTGGCACAGGCCACCAGTATTTCCACCTAGGTGCTGCAAACCTCACGATTAATGTGCATGGTACTACACACGGAGTACATAGATGATTGCAACCACCATTAGGTACATAAAATCAACCACTGTATTTTTAACAACTTCGCTTTATGTAGGAAATGTTCTTTATCTGTAAGATAATTTTAAAGTTATTGTACAGATAGGGAAAAGGTGAGTCACTGGGACTGAGATGCAAGTGGATCTATGAAGGGGGAGCACCAGGAGGTGTGCTGCACATTATGCCATTCATCATCCTTTAGGTCATCCCTGGACAATACAGTAATATCAAAATATTCAAATATTTTAAACGATCCAAATATATTAAATCATTTGAAAAGCTCATCCAAAAATATCAAGGCTGTAATTTGGCAGTAGCCCTCTTGAAATGTAGTTCTAAAGCTGGTTTGGTGGGTGCTTTCAAGTAGGACATAGATCAGAGAGACAAATGGAGAACAATTTATGTTTTGGAGCATCTAAGGTCTGCTGCTTTTCTGTGCTAATTCAGATGTCAGCAGAGGCCATGAGGGGGTGTCATTTAATAGTTCACCCTTCAGACAGTGTGGAATCTCAGTTTTTCTCTCTCCCACATGGTGCACTCCAGATTCCCCTTCCCAGAAGATCTACTGGGGTGTCACTGACCTTCAGTTAGAAAGATGAATCAGGATGAAGTCACTGATTTCCAGTAAAATTGGGAAAATAAATCAAGATGATGAATTACAGAATCTGCAGCACAACTCCTCAGCCACAGTACATACAGAGCTACTTCTTCTGTTGGCTATGTAAAAGTCAGAGGGGCAATCAGTCAGTGTGAAAAGACACACTCACACACACTGACGGCACACACACTCAGTGACAGACACACACACTCACTGACAGACACAGTGACTGACACACACACACACTCACAGACACACACACCGATATACATACACACACACATCACCTGACAGACACACTCATACCCCCAGCACTCACAAATTATTATCATTGGGAGAACTGGAGTGGATTCCTCACCTGGGGTCCAGTGGGGCTGCAGGGGCTGCTTGCACTACTGGACAGGCAGGGAGCGAACAGCAGAGTAGGCAGCGAGGGAGCTCTGATCTTTCTGTTCAGCTCCCTCGCGCGCCGCTTAGTGATGCCAGAAGCCAGTCTGACGTCATATTCCATCTCCCAGCATGTTTGAGTGGCGCACGATGGAGCTGAGCAGTAAGAGCTCAGACTACAGTACTCCCTTGCCTCCCAACCGCAAATCAAGCTGCCGCCTTCCTCTGGGGTGCCCAATGGTGGCCAACCGGCCAGCTCTTGGGCCCCCCAGGACATGAGGCTAACAAGACATCTGATGGGGCATTTGGGGGCAGCTTTTTTTTTTTAGACATATTTAGCTGATAGTATGATTGTCTGCTGTATTCTTGTATTTCTTTATGGAGGTTCGGGAGTGAGATTGTCAGGTTGGATAATGTGAGGAGAATGTCATCTGCGAATAGGTTTAGTTTGTATTCTTTGTTGCCTACGATGATCCCCTTGATGTCCTGGTTGCTACAGATAGCTATTGCCAGCGGTTACAGCGCTAGCACATAAAGCAATGGGGAAAGGGGACAGCCCTGACGTGTTCCATTTGTGATTGTGAATGCAGTGGAACTGAAGCACGAGTTCAATACCGTTGCTCAAGGGGAACTGTGAAGGGCCTTGACCATGTTCAAGAAGTTAGGTGGGAAGCCGTATCGTGTCAACACTATGTGTAAAAAGCGCCAATTGAGTCTATCGAACACCAATTTCAGCATCAAGTGAGAGCAGTGTGCTCTTTGGATCGGTTGAAGTAATGGAGGATAACACTTTTCGCGAATTATCTTGGCCTTGTCTCCCGGATATGAACCCAAACTGATCTGTAGTGACCAGGCTGGGCAGTAATCATTTTAGCCTTTCTGCGTATAATTTGGCGCCTGCGTTTAACAGGGAAATTGGTCTGAAATTTGGGCATAGTGTTAGTGATTTCCCGGGTTTGGGGAGGGTGAGGATGTGGGCTGCTAGAAATTCTCATGGTAGTGACCCCATCTGAGTAACTAGATTAAAGGCTTGTATTACATATGGGCTCAGAATAGATTTAAAAGTAGCGTAGTATAAGTTCGTGAGGCCTTCTAGACCTGCGGCGTTCCCGGCTTCTATAAGTTGTGTTATCTTGTGGGTTGAGATTGGACCAGTGAGGTGTGTGATTTGGTGTTCTTGAATCTTAGGTGAGTTAAGTTTATTCAAGTAACTTTATAGTTTATTTTAACATAATATCAGTCACGTACTTTCTTAGAAGACAGTAACTGAAGTAGAGTTCTGTAGAGTTTGTATGGTTTCAATTAACATTTGCTATATATAGAGCAAAACACATCTGTAGTGGAGCTCCCTGTACCTCCACCAACGATCGTTTCCTAACTGGAACCAGGCAAACCTGAAGCGCTTCTGCCCCAGTCGCTCCGACTGGAGCCTCTACATCCTGGAACAAGATGGGGGACTAGCTCTATTCCCTCCCAGGACAGGACGACACACAGTCCTAGGAGCTGTAGTCCTTACAAGGACCTTCCCCCGCCGAATCCTCCACGAGATGGAACAAGGTGCTGAGCAGTGGTTAGCCCTTTCCCCTCAGCTAGACAACACATAGTTCTGGGAGTGCAACTGATTTCAATGAGCCAAAACTGGGCCTTTAATGCACACACCCCAGCATTGGGTCTCCATGGTATTCAACACAAGCCCCTCCCAGGAATCTCTAGGCCTGGGAGATAATTAAAGGCCGGTAAGCTAATTATCTCCCAGGAACAAAACATAAAAGTATGCCAAAACATAAATAACCATACAATAACCCCACATATTATACATTCCAAAATAGCCCTGATCTGAGCGCCCAAGTTGTCCAAAAAGATCCATGCAGTGTAGGGGAAATGCCACCGTTTCAAAGTTCTGACCAGCCGCACATGTGGTCCTATGCCCAAAATAGTTCCAGGGTGTTTGGTGCTTTTGCCGGTCAACTTTCGGGAGCTCCTGCGTCCGAAATACAGGGTGCTCTCAGGTAGCATTTGTTCTCCTTAGTCTCAGGCACCTTCCCTCCAAAAAGCACTCTCCTGGCGAGTTGCAAAGTTGTTCAAAACCCGGGACCAAGTTGCCCGGGAACCGCACGGTCACCTCATGCTGAAAACAGTTCCAACTCATTCGCGGTTAAGTACCACTGAGTTGACCAGGGACCAACGAAGTCCTCATGCCGAAATTAGTTCCATAGTGGTCGCAGCTAAGTACCGCTGAGGACCATTTGTGGGTTTGATTCATGCGAACGGCCACCAGAGAGCTAGCGTTTGGTTCCATTCGAATGAAGGGAAGGTGCCAAACCAGGGGCACCCAGGGAAAGCTGCTAATGGCAGCTGGGCAGGGTAACTCCCAAACGGTGTCTCATACCTGGACCATATTCGATGGGCAGGAGGCCAGCTTCTATACTCCTCCAGGAGTTCATTGCTAACGTACGTGGTAAGGAGCGTTTGTTAAAATATCATTATAATAAATATGAGCTTTTTTGGAGGGAGGGGGGGAATTACTTCACACTAGAGTGGTGACGGGTAGTTCGTTTTTGATACACAGATAGCACTATGAAGTGATTTAAGGATACAGTGGTTTATGAAGACATAGAATTGTAGTGAATTAAAAACATAAATTACTCACCATTTTTTCTGATATTTTTTAAATCGAGATGTTAGAGGCATTTAGGTTTTGAAACCTATTGGTGGGTATGTAAGCCATCATCCTACAGCAAAACAATAGAGCAGTGAAGTGAGCCATTGATGGATCTCCATGAATTTACAGAAATTCCAGGGCATCCAAATGATTTTTTCCCCCTGAATCTCACGATAGGAGAGAAGTCGATAGCCATGATTGCAGCACCCTCCATGAATAACAAGAGTTGCAGGGACCATACTTACTTTTGTTTTATTATATTTATTATACTTTGCTTCTAGCTCATATAGCCAGTAGGACTTTTTCATGTTATCACCTTATGTTCATTTTATCTCATAAATTTCTTAGGAATTATCCCAGGAGCTACTCAGAACAAATCTGCTTTAATCATATATTTAAAGATATTTCTAAATGATTTCTCTTAAATAAATAACAAAAATATTATATTACATGCCAAATGTGTCACTGAGCTATATTATATTACATGCCAAATGTGTCACTGAGCTATTTTATATTACATGCCAAATGGGTCACTGAGCTATTTTACATTACATGCCAAATGGGTCACTGAGCTAATTTTACAATTGAAAAGTGAGTTACCAAGTTAATGTATATAAGCATATAGATATGTATATAATCTGAATATGAGTCTGGGTGTCTTTTAAATGTGTTTACAAAACCACTGCTTCTAACCTTTTCAGTAGAAGGACCTTTGTATGTCTGAAAAAAATATAAATGACCCCCAGGACACATACCATGAGTTGTAGAACAAGGCAAAGATTTAAAAATCACAGTTTATAAAACTAAAAATGAGCAATTTTAATTAACAATGTGTTAAACAGCTTGGAAACAGGTTTAGATATGCAGGAAATTTAGACCATTGCCTTCAATCTTTTCATATCTTACCCAAAATGAAACATCAGATATTCAAATCCACATAAAAATGTACACTTTCTTTGATTTCCAAATAAGTGATATATATATATATATATATATATATATATATTACAAGACATGGTATTTTGTACTATTCTAACAAATAAAAAATGGAGAATGTCAGCCCAGGGGACACATTCGATCACCAGGTTATTCAATAAAGTGTCTGTTGTCAGGTATTTAAAATGAATTCCACATTTTAGGCAAAAAAAAGAGGTAATGGGAAAATGTGGAAAATTTTAAATATACACAATAGTGAATAATCCTAAAAACAGTCTAAAAGCACAACACTCAGAGATATTGATTTAAAGTTCAGATAGCCAATGGTTAAAAATATAAAGTGTCCAGTTAGTGAAACATGATTTCAGACACTGGTTATATCCCGTATTACCTTTTGGTATGAAACCAAAGGGACATTTACTCTGTTCTTCATATACAATGACCAAAACGTTTATTTATTTGAAACTGCTTGTTTTTGTGAATAGATTTTGCCCAAACTACCTATTCCTCCTCTTCAACAAACCATGGACATGTATCTAAAGTGCATGAAACATCTAGTGTCAGAGGAACAGTATAAGAAAGCCAAACAAATAGTGGAGAGGTTTGCATTGCCTGGAGGTGTGGGTGAAATGTTACAGCAAAAACTATTGGAGAAGAGAGACAATACAGAAAACTGGGTAAGACATGAACCAACTGAAGTTGTCTCATTAAACGAATTGCTATAACTCGTCTATTGGTTGCAAATGTCAGCTAACTTCCCATGCATTCATTTGTTGTGCGATAACCACTCATGGCTTAAACCGATCAATTTTCGAATTGTTTATCTACAGAAGTACTAACTAAATTCGATGGAAATTAATGTAAGTAAATCATTTGGAAAGTGGATAGTTTTTCTAACAGCATGGAATAATTTGGAAAGCTTATTAAATTAAGACCCACATTACAAAATATAGGACAATATGCATAAAATAATGGAAAAGTAATTGAATTAGAAGGACACTATAGGCACTCATTGAAGTGATCTGGGTAAGCGTCCCTATTGCACTTAGAGAAACTGCAATGTTTACATTGCAGCACTAAGTCTGCCTCCATCCGCTGTCTACTAGGCGCTGCTTGGATGTTAACAGACCTTTGGTCCGGTAACTGATGTTGGACATCCTCACGCTCTGCATGAGGCCATCCAGCATCTGCTCTTTCCCCATAGGAAACCATTTATACAATGCTTTTCTATGGGGAGGCCTAGCGCATCGAATCCTTCGAGCGACGCTGGAAGTAGTTAAATAATAAAGGGTTTTTAACCCTTTTATTTACCGCAGTAGGGGTGCAAGGCAGGGCGAGGCAGATGGAGCTCGGTGCCATGAATATAGCTTTGTATTCCTGGACCTCTAGTCTCCCTTGAAGTGGAAGAAACTGTTTTCCAACTGTGCAATTTAATTTGAATGTTGTAACTAAATTGTCATTTCCCCACAATGTCCTGTTAATAAACAAATTCTATTAACATTATTGCTGGAATCCTAAAACTGAATCCCCATTGCTATGTCCATGTGTTCCTAGTATAAAGAAGAGATACCTCATATTGGTCAGGTTACGCAGAGCCGCCTATAATAAACTGTTTACTGTAGCAGTCCTGCAATCCATGGGAAGAATAATTATATATATTGTTACATATAAAAAAAACAGTTGAAAAATAAATCAACAAGCTAATGCCACGTTTGTAGTTTGGGTCCCTGTCTAAGAAGGTATTTGAATAGTCCTCTCTGTAAGAAGGGAGAAGGTTAACATTTTGGAGGTTATAATACCTATTTATTTCTATTATAGTTTGATGGTAATAATAACAAACTGTTACTCTAGTGCTCCAAAGCAATCTGTGCACACTCTCAGGCATAACAGAACTGGCAAATGATAAATGTGACTATGAATCAACTCAATAATACTATTTTTTATCACTAAAAAGATGAGCTGTGCTTGTGTGTTCAGACTCTGAGACACTCTGACTCTGCAAACCAGAGGTCTGGGCAAGTTTTCTATTATGTGTGCTTACTAAGTGAGCTTTCTAAGTGGTCTTGTCGCATTGTTGAATAATGTAACATTTTATGGTTTTATTAACTCCTTTAGGTTCCATGACATTTCAAGGCAAACATAATAAAAAGTGATTTGCTGGACACTGGTGCTTAACCCCTTAAGGACCAAACTTCTGGAATAAAAGGGAATCATGACATGTCACACATGTCATGTGTCCTTAAGGGGTTAATGTAAATGCAGTGGTCAGGGGAACTGTCACTGCTCTAGAATCTATATCATTAAATTAAATGGCTGAAAATTAATTTTGTTTTACTTGTTTATTAAAGATTTAGCCAAGATATCTACCAGTTCAGAAAACGCAAAGCCAGGGGATAAATACTAACATTTCTTCAGTTCTCCTCTTCCCTGTATGTTCTTTATGTTAACTGCCAGGTGCAAAGAAGAGAGCTTAGAAAAAGTATTTGCAAAAAGCTAAGATGGAGGCACCCAGTTGCAGGTTAAAGAGCTTTTGATTGCAACATTTTTCAAATTCTACTTAATTCTGTAGAATTTGCAAAGATCTCCAACAGTGACATCGATGCTGGGGTCCAATGTCCGGGGAGGGGGAGTTCTACTTACCCGTCCCCCACAGGAGCTGTCATCCTTATTTCCAGGTGGAGGAAAAATACATCCGACAAATTAGTTCCTACTTTATTTTATATTTTTTTGTTACAATAAAGAATAAGTTGATCTAATATACAATTCTATTAGAAACAGAGAGAAGAGGGGGTAACCCATAGTTGCAAATTAAAAAAAAAAAAAAAAAGTGTTTTTGAGTACATTCTAATAAGGTAGAAGGGCGCATAACTTTTATTAAAGATAAAAAAATATTTAGATCACCATAAAAAGTATAAAATAAATGTGTCAGCTTCTACGATTGTCAAAAAATTCTCACAGCTCAGAAGGTGGTATTGTTGGATATATAATGCTAAATATCAAGTGTCCTTGCTAATTGCTACACTATCAGCTACTTCGATTGGTATTTTTACTTAAGAAAGGTTAAAGTCAAAAGTAACCATTTAGCAACAGACAGAACAGTAGTTACTCACCAGTACATGAATGAGTGAATAACATTTACCACTTAAATTTAGAGTAAAAAAAATATATTTATGTTGCAATATTACCAAAATTAAATCCCTAAGTTAAATACAAAATTAGGTAGCATAGCATTCCACTATATTATAAGCAGCATAATGCTGAAAGTGATTAATATATTGCTCAATCAGCACTCTGACTTACCCTTATGTGCCTTCAATGACGCCTTTCATCTAAATTCAATCAAAGCTACGATATCAGAAAGTCCCTATCATCCTGAAGCTGTAAGTATAAAAAGTCTATGAATTAATGTAAATCAGAAGGAAAACACACGCAAAAAAACTCTCGATGATTCCCTAATATATAATAGAATATCGGCATTTGAAATTAAAGCTTGTCTTAGAATTTTCTTGTAGAGTAAGGGAATACACCATGAGTTCTTCTTCTTTGTTAGAATATACTATATATATAAAATTTAAAAAAACTAACATTTTTAAAAAGAAAGACAGAGTAGGAGAGAGGAAAAAAAAAGAGGAAGTGGTTGGGAGAAGGTAGTTAATTTTACTTTTTAAATCACACACATACATATTTGTTTCATATAGGGAGTTTTAAGTAACCTCATGTAAAAATGTCTGGGAAGTAACAATGCCCCTTTAACCCCTTAAGGACACATGACATATGTGACATGTCATCATTCCCTTTTATTCCAGAAGTTTTGTCCTTAAGGGGTTAAGGTAATCTGTCTAAAAGAAATGACATGGTTAAGAAATAACACAGTATCATTGAAGTCACTATAAAAAGCAATGAGGCATAATTCATTGCTCTTAAGAAGGGCACTTAACATAATCCATGAGTCATTGCACACCTTAGTGCAAATGCTGTCTTTACTGTATTAGAGTAAGGATTAAGGTCTCATTGCAGACATGTAATTTTATATTACCTATGTTAGAGGTTAATGAAACTAATATCCAGAGAGAATCCCTTACTTTTTAACATGTTTTTCTGAACAAGCTTTAACTCTTCTTCAATGTAAATAGGACCATATCTATACAAAACTTAAAGGACCACTCTAGGCACCCAGACGACTTCAGCTTAATGAAGTGGTCTGGGTGCCAGGTACCTCTAGGATTAACCCTTTTTTTTATAAACATAGCAGTTTCAGAGAAACTGCTATGTTTATAATGAGGGTTAATCCAGCCTCCAAATCCTCTAGTGGCTGTCTCACTGACAGCCGCTAGAGGCGCTTGCGTGATTCTCACTGTGAAAATCACAGTGAGAGCACGCAAGCGTCCATAGGAAAGCATTATGAATGCTTTCCTATGCGACCGGCTGAATGCGAGCGCGGCTCCTGCCGCGCATGCGCATTCAGCCGATGACGTCGCGATCAAGATGGAGAGGAGGAGGAAAGCTCCCCGCCCGGCGCTGGAAAAAGAGGTAAGTTTAACCCCTTCCTCTCTCCAGAGCCCGGCGGGAGGGGGTCCCTGAGGGTGGGGGCACCCTCAGGGTACTCTAGTGCCAGGAAAACGAGTATGTTTTCCTGGCACTAGAGTGGTCCTTTAATCAAACCAAGCTCAGCAAATTTGAGTGGGTCTGGATAACACTGGAGAAAATTCCATTCATTTCAGTCCCTTCATCGTTTTCTCCAAAGATGAATTTTTGGATCGATCTGTAATCAGTTCCATCAGATTGTCTTGAGATAGATTTGAACATTCGTAGTTCCAACAAATGATTACCGAGTCTTATGTTTTATATATTTTATATAGCAGAGAGAGTGTTCATTTTATGTGTCCAGCTAATGCATGCACTCTTTCTTCCCTTTTTTCTTACACCAATTGTCTGTCTCTGGGAAAGACAGTTTGCTTTGAAGAACTTAACACATCTGTTTCTCTGTGTATATCCTCTGTACCCACTCTCAGATACATCAATACTGGCTCGATGACATGTACCTCAATAACCGTCTTCCATTACCAGTTAATTCCAGCCCAGCAGTAATATTTGCTCGTCACAACTTCAAGGACACCAATGACCATTTAAGGTAATTTTGAGAAACCCTTCCATTTCACTGTGATTCATATGAATAATATTCAGTTTGGCAATCATAGAATTCCAGGAATTTCAAATAATGCTTCTTGTTAGGTGCACAGGAAAAGTTTGCTAAATCCAAAGGTATGTTTCTTCAACAGCCTTTTTTTTGCACAAGTAAAACATGGTCTAGAGCCATTATAGGACTTCAGGACCGCAAGACTCAAAATTGGTTAATATGTTGTGATGAAAAGGCACCAATCGAAGATTTATAGTAAGGATTGGAGGATGAATGGTTAAGATTGGGTAAATGTTGCCATGAAGAGGCACCAATAAATGATTTATGGTTATGATTGAATGGGGAAGTTAATAGTGGTCAAAATATTGCTGTGTGGGTACCAATAATTGATTTTTGGAGACACTTGAAGGAATCCTTAGCTATTTTTCACTAGTGCATTTTTTTTATTTATTTATCTTTACATTTTTTATTTTGTAGCTAGGCAATACAGTGAGAGGCAGATACAATATAAGTTGTCAATGGGGCGTGGCCGACAGCCGAGCTACATGGCAGCACATTGATTCAGCTCCTGAGCTGCACGGACAAAAAACGCAGAAAACTGAGATATTTAGCCACAATGGGAAACCACAAAAAGGCTCACCCTACCCCCCAGCATTCCGGGAAGACCCATGCAGGAAAATCGGGTACTGTCATGCGTTTATTCAGGGAATATTCCGACCACGTGGCGGATCTCGGCGAAACCAATATGGCGGCGGTAAACACTGACTCGGATCCGCCGAGCCCCACAGCATCGGACACATCACACACATCGATGGATACCGATATTAAAGACATGCTGAGAATTCTGCCATCCAGAGCCGACCTGGCACAGATGCTGGGGAAATTGGAAACCGCCTTCCAGCAGAACATGGAGGGCCCTAACTCAGAAATAACTCAGGTAGGCCGCAGGGTCCAAGACTTAGAGGATGAAAGGGGGTCACACCAAACATTAATGCACTCCCTATCAGCTAAAGTCCAAGCCCAAGAAAGGCACTTATGTATGATGCAATGCTCTCTAGATGACATCGATGATAGGGACAGGAGAAATAATCTGCGTATAAAGGGAATGCCCGAAGCAGAAGGGGAAAACCTATATAACATCCTGGCCTCGCTATTCAATTTTATACTCAATCGTAAGCCAGACTCCCCGGTTATTCTGGACAGAGCACATCGCTCCCTGCGCCCCAAAGCAGCGGTAGGCGATACACCAAGAGATATTATCTGCCGCATCCACTACTACGCTCTAAAGGAAGATATTCTGAAACACCTCAGGGAAACCTCCGGTCCCATGTTATATCAGGGACACGAAATACAGATCTATCAGGATCTATCCTGGCACACTCTGCAAGCGAGAAGAGCCCTAAGGCCAATCACAGACCAGCTCCGTGCACGCAACCTATGGGTTTCCCCTTTGCCCTCATTGTAAACACCCGCGGAACCACGTACACGATCTCCACGCATCAGGACATCATACCCTTCACCAAAGCGCTGAACCTGGCAGAAACATCCATCATGGACTGGTACGCACTGGTTCCAGCATTAACTGCCCCATCTCTACAGCAGAGACCACGATGGAGATCCCCAGCTAAGAGGCAACGGCTGAATCAAGCTGAACATTCTCAACAAGCAGGAGGACAGACCAAAGCCGCAGGACACTAAACAGTCTCGACTATCACTTTCCAGTCGTATCCCCACGATACCCTTCTATACACGACTGATTTTCACTACAGTGACGCTGGCCTTTGCTCCCAGATAGGGCCATTTACTCAGACTTGGACATACTCCGACGCCATGGTCTCGACAGGGATCTATCCCTATTGCCCACACGAATGGACAATCCGGTCAGTGCTGAAACCTCAGGTCATATAAATGCATATGTTTTTACCCTCTGTAACTGTGAAAATGACATGCACTGGTACTATACGGCTGACTTGCGACGCTGATTAGATATGACCGTAGGTTTATCCAGTACTTTCCACTCTAAGGAAATATGTATGCCTCTATTACGAGATGGGAAGACAAGGGTACTGACTGACCTGGGCTAAACCGGTCCGAGAGGGTAGCAAAGCCCAGATACACTAAGATATGATGCTCCCTAACATTTAGAGAAGGCGTTAATATACCAACATTTGACGGAAAGGGGGTATCCCGGGGAGGGAAAGGTTACTAAGGAGGGAAGAAGAGGGAGAAAAAAAAAAACTACCTGAAATATAAATCAGAGGTAGCACACGTTTGGGAATAGATCTACCAACCCTCACCCCACCATAAGGTTTCACTCAACTTCCTCCTTCACTACCCTACTGCCCTTCATGACATTTACCTCCACGAAGCATTAACAAGCTATTTTGCGGTTCAGATCCGTGTGCTCCAAGAGCCCACTATGTTGTAATTGGTTAAAACAGTAAATAACAATACTTATAAAAAAGGAAATATCAAGCAAACAAAAAAAAACAAAAAAACAACCTTGTCCACGTTTCCCCCCCTACCAACTGTATCAGGGTCATTTCAACCTTGCCCACTGTAGACTACGGGACTTCTCAGGGGCGGACCCTAGTTATTTCTATAGTTGCCAAAGAGCAACGCCAGTAACCTCACGACATCTCTACTTGTGGTTTCACCAACCAACACTACTTATTGTATATAGTTTTGTTTTGTTAAAGTTTGTATTTCATGCTGACATCGCATATTGCGGTAACACCTTTCGGTTTAAGAATCGTTGTGACGCTTGTCATTCTATTGGCTTATCTCAAACAAACAGGGTACCCACCACACAGCGCCCACAGGTATAGGCAAAGACACCCACCTCATACGATCACAGTAACTCCTTCCCCACCTCCCCCCTCCCTGAACCCTCAGCTATGGCAACAATTTCAATACTTTCACATAATTCTAGAGGGCTGAATACCCCGGAAAAACGTCAAATGGCCCTCACGGATTATCATAAAACAAAAGCGGAAGTGGTATTTATGCAAGAGACGCACTTTCGCAAAGACTCTGCACCATCACTAAAATCTAGACACTACACAAAGGGATACTTTAGCAATTACGCAGACTCGAAATCACGGGGAGTAGCGATCCTCCTTTCCCCACATCTGCCATTCACATACAAAGAACATATGTCTGATGACAGTGGGAGATATATCTTTCTGAAGGGCCAAATGGGCTCAACTCCAATTACTCTGGCTAACATTTACCTTCCTAATAGAAAACAATTCCAGGCCCTACGTAAGATAATCAAGCAGTTGGTACAATTCACTGACGGCATGTTGATCTTAGGAGGCGACCTCAACATCTCCCTAGATGGAGCACTAGACACTACATCCCAAGCCTCTACATAGCAGGCTTCAACACGGGCACTTATCCAAAAACTTCTAGACTCGCACCAGCTCTATGATTGCTAGCGAGTTTTACACCCCGCTGAGCGAGACTATTCCTATTACTCATACTCCTCATGCTCCTACTCGAGAGTCGACTTGTTTCTCCTTCCACACAGATTCCTAAACTTGGTCCACTCCTGCAAATACGATTCAATCACATGGTCCGATCACGCACCAATCTCTCTCTCAATTAAGATCCCCTCCCTCCACCCCAAACTGAATGATACTTTACTTAACCACCCCGATATACGGAATCAAGCTGAGACCTCCCTGGGACAGTATTTCGAGCTCAACACACACCCGGTATCCACTTACCCCATCATTTGGGAAGCACATAAGAGCACAATAAGAGGTACGTTCATTCAGGCAGCCTCTAGACTCAAAAAACTGAGGGAATCCCGCACACTCAGTCTCACCAGAGAAATTAGGAACTTAGAGGGAACACATAAAAATTATCTAAACCTTACCACATTCAAGACACTGGTAGAAAAGAGGACCGAGTTAAATACAATTCTCGACATCAATACTAAACGCTCCCTAGCCAAGACGAGAAGCACATTCTACGCACAAGGGGGTAAATGTGGGCGCCTTTTGGCCCATGCACTAAAAAAACAAAGGGAACACACATTCATAGCGGCCATTCGCACTAAAGAAGGCAAACTCTCACATTCAATGACTGACATTCTCACAGAATTTAAAGATTTTTACTCCTCGCTGTACAATTTGAGACAGACCCCCCCAGCGGCGGCGGACATCCGCGATTTCCTTTCTCATAGGATACACAATACCTTACCCCACAATCTCCGAGAATTCCTAGAAAAAAAACATTTCAAGGGACGAATGCCTCCAAGCAATCAAGCATTTAGATGACTAAGGAAAAGCCCAGGTCCTGACGGGCTCACTGCCAAATACTATAAGACATTTGCCCCCTTAATAATACCCCACTTCCAAAACACGTTCAATTCTCTGCTCAAAACAGACACTCTCCCCCCACAAGCCTTGAACGCAACGATCACACTACTTCCAAAACCAGGGAAAGATCCTACCCACTGCGGCAGCTACAGGCCGATCTCCTTGATAAACGTTGACTTAAAGCTGTTCACAAAAATTCTAGCCAACAGACTCAGACCACTGTTGCCAGGACTGATACATGGAGACCAATCGGGTTTCATTCCAAACAGGGAAGCCAAACACAACACCACGAAACTGCTGAACCTCATACACACAGCCACGAGGGATGGTTGTCCCAGTCTACTCCTGTCAATTGATGCCGAAAAAGCGTTTGACAGGGTAGACTGGACTATGCTGTCACACACCTTACAATACATGGGATTCTGCCCAAACTGGCTCAAATGGTTTAACGCGATATACTCACATCCCACGGTAAATATTAGGGTCAATGGTCAATTATCGGAACCAGTGGCAATAAGGAATGGCACCAGACAAGGGTGTCCCCTATCGCCTCTCCTATTTGTCCTGGTCCTGGAGCCCTTCCTTCAGGGGATTAGGGACAAGGCTCTATTTAGAGGCATCACAACAGACACGACAGAACATAAGATAGCAGCGTTTGCAGACGACATTCTATTCACAATCTCAGACCCGGTATCGTCGATACCTCACCTAATGGCTGAAATGGAATCCTATAGCAAGATTTCTAATTTCAAGGCCAACCTCAGCAAGTGTGAGATATTGCCGCTAAACATTTCCCCTCACGACGCAGCCATTCTACAACAAGCACACCCATTTGTATGGGCGCCCCACACTATAAATTACTTGGGTATTCACCTAACTAAAGAGGCATCCCGCCTATTTGAGAGTAATTTCCCTAGCTTGATGAAGGGCATACACTCAGATCTCAGCACCTGGAATAAACCCCAATTTGGTTGGTTCTGCAGGCTGAACATACTAAAAATTAATGTTCTGCCAAGGCTCTTATATGCCCTGCAGGTATTACCAATTGCGCTACCTAAGTCCTGGTTCACGACGATCCGTAAAACCTTTACGACTTACATATGGGCACACAAGAACCCAAGGCTCGCTTACTCACTTCTCACACGACCGAAGGACGAAGGGGGCCTCGGCCTCCCAGACATAGAAAGATATCACCAAGCGGTCCTCCTGACTAGATTGTATGACTGGACACATCCACACCCTACCGCACAATGGATACATATAGAAAATACTTTCTTCAGAGCGCCCATTTACACAATACCATGGCACAAACCCGGACAGCCATTCCTACTACACTCCCCACACCCCACAATTTCACCAACCCTACGCATGTGGGCTAAAGTGAGGACTCATCAGTCGATGTCACCATAACCCTCCCCGCTATACCCTATCACACACAACCCTCTTTTTCAACCGGGAGAGGATGGTAGAGCATTCAAACAGTATCATGACTCACATTACCTGCACCTAGCTGACGTTATGGATGGCACGGGAAATCAGATGAATCCTCTGCAAACTATCACGGGGGGTCACAATGTACTGCAAACATTTCAATATAGAAAACGTTCCCACTTCATTCATACAGGGCCACTGGCACACAATTCTGTCCGACCCCACACACAATTGGAATTACTCTGCAAAGAACATACCTTAAAGAAGAAAATCATCTCAGAGATGTACACAGCGAACGCTAAGACAATGCCTCACCATCCACCAGCATTCACCTCGTCCTGGGAAAAGGAACTAAACACCTCTTTCATGCCCGAAATGTGGTGCACCATATTTACACGAATTCATAGGTCCTCTAGAAACACCGTAACCCAGGAGAGTAACTACAAAAGGATAGTGAGATGGCATTACACCGCAACAAAACTGAGATCCCTATTCCCAACGCACTCACATCACTGTTGGAGTTGCCAAGCACCTGAAGGCAACACCACACACATCTGGTGGTCATGCCCAGTGATCCATAGTTACTGGAAACGCATTCATGGGATGATACAGTCAGTCCTAAACACCCACGTTCCTTTAACCCGGAACTCTTCATATTCCTAATTACTCCCCGAGACGCACCTAAATTGACATCAGACCTACTAACTCACTTAATCTCTGCAGCGAACCAACTTATACCAGCACTATGGAAGCACCCAAACCCACCATCCATTCGAGAGTGGATACAAAAAGTTGAAACAATTAGGGGCCTAGAGGAAACATGCCACTCCCTCACAGATAAATACTCCACATATACAGCCACCTGGCAACCTTGGTGCGACTACCTCAATAACCGCCCAATGTAACCATCTTAACATAAACCAGACACACACCCCACTTCTGGAGCCCAGTCCCCTTTATTAAACCACCAAGTACCATCCTACTTCCCCTATACTCATACCCGGACATCGAAATAGCTATTAATAGAGTTGTTAATAGAGTACGGGGAACAACAAATGCCTTATCTTATATCCACTGTGATAAATACCCATTGCTATGAGCCAAAGTTTCAATTACTGTGTTGATAAAGCAGACTTTCGCCTTATGTTAAAATGTGATGTAATGTACATGCAAACTAATTGTGACAAGTTACTAAGATGCAATGTCATCCCCTTCGATGAATACCAAACTAATTTCCACATTTTCATTGTCATGTCCCTCACTGTCATGTCATGTTATTTCCTGTCCTGTTATCTTGAAAAGCAATTGACAATTGATGTAACTGTGCAAAGTCTCAATAACATTTAAAACCTTAAAAAAAAAAAAAAAAAATATATATATATATATATATATATATATATATATAAGTCGGAAATAACAGTAGATACATTTTAGACATTTTAAATATCCCCTTATGGGGCACATAGTTAGCATTTGGTATATAGTAGTGTCTTGCTCTCCTCTATTGTCACAGCGTTAGCATCAGTGATTTTCCTGGTACTTCAATGTTTTAAATAATAATAACAGGTAACTATGTACATAGCATTCAAAATCCATAAAGGAAAAAAAAAAAAAACTACAAGAACATAGGATCAGTGTAAGAAATGAGCATAGGTCACTATTCAAGGAAAGAACTCAGGTCGGTGAATGTTAAGGTTGCCTTGGACCTATTTACTCAGCCACTGGAGGGATTACTATGGAGTCTCAGGGTGTAGGTCTGGTGTGTAAAGATGGGGCAGAGGTGTCTACCATTGACCCCACTACAACTTCAGGGGAGGTCCCTGTCTGGGTGTGGTTAATTCCATTCCCGGTGCAATTCCTATTATCTACATGCTGTACCCACTGCCTCCAAAGGCGGGTGTGTTTATTGTGGGAATTAGAGGAGTAAACAGTGAGTTCCTCCATTCCGTCATCGCAGGGACCTGGGGGAATCACCAATGTAATGGGACCAGGAACTTCGCCACCAGCAAAAGTTGTGGGAAACATGATTTTTTTCAGTTTGGACAATGAGAGAGTTATATGAAGCAGTACGATTTCTGCTGAGGTTGGGTTTAAAGGTCAGTGATGGTGCTGATCAGGGGTATAACTTCATCCCAGAACTTCCGTATTGGGGGACAGGACCACCAAATATGCAAGAACGTTCCCCCATATATCCCACATCTCCAGCAGCTGTCTGGGAGGGTAGAGTACCACCTGTGTAACTTGTCTGGGGTGTGATACCATCTCTCACAAGCTTCAGCTCGACCTCCAATAGCCCAGAACTCATCACCAGAGAGTAAGTAGCTTGAACATTTTTTTGGAACTGGTGAGTGGTAAGGGAGATACCAACTTCCTTTTCCAATGCCTTGGTGTGTGAGGGAAGTGGGTTATCTACCTGTGTCTGTATTGTTCTGTATGACTCAGAAAGGAGATGTCTGAGACAAAGGTATGTGAGGGCAGTCCGCTTTCAAGGTCAGTTTGACAACTAAGTACGTAAGGGAGGCCTTGTTTTCACTGAACGGGTAGTGCATCTTAATTTCTCTGGCTGTCCATGTTGTAAGCCCCACTGCCAAGTATTTGGATTTGTCATAGTTGATGGAGAAGCGAGAGAGGGTGCTGTAGCACTGCATCTCCAGTATCATCGCCGGTAGTGACTGCAGGGGATTGGTGACGGTAAATAATAAGTCATTGGCATGGGCCGAGATTTTTTAGTACTCGGCTGCCGCTGTAAAGCCGGTGATGAGTGTATAAGCTCTGACTGTATTTAGTAAAAGCTCCAGAGTCAGTGCAAAAAGAAGGGGGGGCAAGGGGCACCCCTGGCGCGTTCCGATCCTTATTTGCAAACCAAAAGCAAACCATTAACTCTAATCTGCGCTGTTAGACGGGAGTACAACGCCTTAATCTAATCCCTCCAGCGTGGGCCAAATCCCAAACTCTGCAGCAGCCCCCCCAGGAAGAGCTAGTCCACCCAATCAAATGCTTTCTCAGCATCAGTTAACAAAAAGAGGGAGGGTGTTTTCTGCATAGAGGCCCTATGTAGGAGGTTGACCACTCTTATGGTGTTCTCTTTGGCGTCCCTCATGGGGAGAAATCCCACCTGATTGGGATGGACCAGCCCACCGCTGAGGGGCCCCAGACGGCCGGCCAAGATTGAGGAGAATAACTTAAGGTCTGTATTTAGTAAAGATATGGAATGGTAGCTCCCAAAGAGCTCTGGGTCTTTACCCAGTTTGCCAATTAATGATATGTATGCTTCTAATGATTGGGCCATGCTCTCTTTGTTCTGTGCTTTTGCATTAAAGACCCTGATGAAAAATGGGGTCAATAGTGTCCCGCTGTTGGGACCAGGGGGTTGTGCAGGGGGGTGTTCAAGTATCGTTTCAGGGCACTGTCTTGTGGTCACATGGGATCATTCCACGTGGGAATATTATACAGGTGTGTATAGAATTTATGGAACTCTTTAGCAATGTCTTCTGACTTATGTGCCACACTACCCGAGTTAGTACGGCTACATGCTATTTAGGTGAGCTTTTGTCTCTGTTTAAGAGCCTTGGACAGGTACTTCCCACATTTATTGTAGATAATATGTGTGTTTCGTGAGTAGGGAGCATAGGGTCTTGGTGTCTAGAAGGTCATTCGGTTTTACCCTGACATTTGTCAACTCCGTGAGCTTGTCTGGGGAAAGGTATTGTTTGTGTAATTTTTCCAAAAATTGCAATTTCGTTAATAATGGGTTATTCTGGTTAGTCTTCTGTTTCTTAAGGGTCGCCCTAAGTTTAATGAATTCCCCACATATGATGCATTTATGGGCCGCCCATAGCGTGATACGTCCGTGGTGTCATTTTCGTAAAGTAATTGGACAGGGCATCGCTGATTCGGGCTGTTGGCTCGAGAAGGTGAAGTAGGGTTTCGTTCAGTCTCAACAACTGATTAAATGGTTGTGGCGCGTCCATTTGTAGGGTCAGGGATATGTGGGCATGGTCCGACCAGAGAATTTGGCTTATGTTTGTGTCGCTCACCATATGTAAATGTCTGTGCGACAATAGAAGCAGGTCAATTCAGGAGTAGGAGTATTGTGCCTGCGAGTAAAAAGTGTAATCTCATGTGGTTGGTGTAGAATATTGCATATTCTGTATATTCCTATTCAAATACATATTAAGGTGTGTCTGTCTAATGGCTAAACAGAACAGATGGTGTTTCCTATTCTGTACCATGAGGTCTCTGGAATTTGCTGTATAAGAGATTTGGGGTGGTCTTTATATGGAGAATTTCCTTATATGGCAAGAGTATGCTCTGACGTCAGTATGGGCACTTCTATATAGTAACAGAGGGACACGAGGTCTCTTCTCTCTTAGCTCTTCGCTCTTGGCTCTCTCTTCCTCTCTCTCGATGTAAAGATGTAAGGGTGTAAAGAAATCCTGCAATTACCATCTGCTGTTGAACGTCCATTATCCTGTAACATCCTTTGTTGGTTTATTATGTATCAGTAATTAAGAATAAACCTGAAGAAACTGTAAGTCAGATTGCGTATTAGTACTTTTCAATAATATAGACATATATTATTGTGGCGAGCATTTGGCCCAAGACTATATACACAAAAGACGTATATATATATCAATCAACTGAAGACAAGAAGTAATTAAGAAGATTTAACTGTGACGATTCCAAACCAGTTTTTACAGTTGGGTTTTGTATCCACAAAACTGGTGATTGTGTAACGGCGCTCTAATCTTGCATCTGTGTCTAGAGTCCCTGGTTATATTTGTGTTGGTGTTTTCCAGACGGGGATCTAAGGTAATATTAAAGTCACCCAAAAGGAAAAAAAACGTTTGATTCACCATAAAGTGATAATAATAAAAATTAATACAAACTGGGTATCATAGATGTATTCAATATGAATATCTATAGAGAAAAGTATAAAAATATATAGTGTAATATGGTTAACACATATGGAAGGTGGGGTGGTAGAGAACTCACAAAATCAAGATGAATTCAGGCGTATCTCCCTTGATATGTAGGGAATAATAGCAATGAAGTGGACTTCCAGCGATGTGACTCTGGATGGAGAATGATCAATATTCTTTGCCCAAGTGTTGCAAATAAAAGGTGGTCTCCATGCAAATCAGCCAATGGGATCACAGCAGGAAATAGCAAGCAGTAACAGCAGTAAAATAAAGTAAAATAAAATGAAATAAAAGGTTATATGAACTAAATGAACAACTCCAACGCGTTTCGTCCTTCTTGGAAGTCCAAGAAGGACGAAACGCATTGGAGTTGTTCATTTAGTTCATATGAACTTTTATTTCATTTTATTTTACTTTATTTTACTGCTGTTACTGCTTGCTATTTCCTGCTGTGATCCCATTGGCTGATTTGCATGGATTGCAGTTCCCCTAGATTTGGTCTCCGCATGGTTGCTAAAGAACCCAAGCGGAAATCTGTGATCTTTCAGTGTTGCGGCTGTGGGGCCTTTGTAATGGGTCTACTGACTAATTACTACTGAGGCCTTAGCATCATAGAATTCATGAAGTGCACATGCCCTCTTCTCAGGTACATTCAACCCTTTGACGTTCATAATAATACAAATGACCCTTAGCTGTGCCATGTTTCGAGATTTGTGAGTGGGACTATTGTGCCCCTATGCCATCAATGTGTCCTATACAATGCAAAGGTGAGAATCACTAAAATAACAATATGTCTAACTAAAACTATGTACAACAAAAGAGTAGGTTTCGAGCGATGATGTTTACTTTAAAAGCGTGATGGTAGCAAGAAAGATCATCCGCTCTAAAAGTACAATAAACTGTTTTGGGGGTAGCGAATTATACTGTGAAGGTGGTCGCCGGGCTCTGGTCCTACGCTTCATGCCCCACAAGGCCAAAGCGTTGTCACGGGAGACAAAGCGGGAGGGACCCAGAGTTTCCGTCCGAGTGAGTGCCATATCTCCTGAGATATATAAGTCAAGTACACATACACATCTGCAACAGTTATGAACATTACTCATCGCCCATCATGGCTACGACCTTGATGTTCCACAGCCCCCCCAGAGTTCTGGAGGGACCCCGGCCCAGCGTGGCACCGGGCACTTTCCCATTTCCCCACAGTGTAAACCCACGGCAGAAAGATGCTGTCCCTCCCACCCCATTCCCCTAACCCTGGTACCAACCCCGGTGACCCAGAGAGGACCCCATTCTGGTGGATCCTTTGGTGCAGCGAGGCGGCCCAAGGCCCAATTCCCTCTTTCTCTACTTGCAACACATGGTATCCCGGGCTGCTCAGCATCGGTCAAGTCATCCGTTCAGCGCCATGGTAGCGGTAGTTCATGTTGAAATATGTGAATGAGTATGAAAACTGGGGATGGGGCTCTTGCAGGTGTGTCCTTTTACAGCAGTGCAGGGCCCGAGGCATCAGTCCCTTAAAGCGGATTTGTTCTCAAGTGTTCACTTCTCCCATGTGAATCAGCACCCGGAAGGGCTGTAATGGCCCTGGGCAATGTCCCATTCATTCATAGCAGGGGGCAAGGTCCATGCTCAGTCCAAATGTTTAGGTAGGACCCAACAGGGGTCATTCCAGCTAACAATCCATATCTGGATAAAGAAGGGAACAGTCTCGTACTTGAGTCGAAGCATAAACCGTAAAGTTCCTACTGGTCACAGACGAAAGATGAGCCCAGCTCTGTGTCTGCAAAGGCCTGGGCATTTTGAGTCCCTTGTCAGAAACTTTGTGTTGGGGTTTCACCATACTTTAGGCCGGGCCTGCATTGGTAGTGCTTTGTGTTTCTCAGTTCGGTCGTCGCAATAGTGCCATGCCACAGCGGAATATCCAGGATGTGTAAATGCAGTTTCTGGGCTAATGGAGGGATCTACTTGGAGCCCGTTATAGTGTAAGAGAGGCCTTCGTGTGAAATGGCCAGGCTGAGGGGGAATCCCCACCGTTGTTTTATGCATTTGGCGGTCAGGGCCTATGTAAGAGGTTTGAGGACCCTACGTATTTGTAGAGTCGACCAGGCCAGGTCCTGGTATATGGTGATAGTATGCTGATGGAATTTAATGGGTGCAGAGGTAAGCACCTTAAATACTCCTTAAAGACGAAGTAGTGCAGCCTGCATAAAAAATCTCTCGGTGCGTCCGAAGAAAAGGACCTAGGCCTCAGTGCGCGGTGGGCACATTTGCCACCTCCGGTCATCCCAATATGTTATTAAAGAGTGCAGTCAGTGTTTTTATGATATTTTCAGGGCCATCCTGGACGCGCAAATTATTCCTGTTGTCAATGTCCTCGACGTACCTGTAGGTGGCAGATCTGTTCTTGCTGTTGCATGACCTGTTGTTGCAATTGGAGTACTTCACTCAGTGAGATCTCCCTTTCGTCCTCTAAAACAGTGACACTGGTTTTTCCAGGTCACCGCGAATGGTCGTGATGTCGTTACAGAGCAAAGTCGGGATATCTGCTTTGGTGGGTAAGCACTGCAGCAGGGCTTTTATGTCTGGTGTCTCTTCCTGTCCTGTGTCTTTATTCATGTGTGCTGGCATGTTGTCTTCCTCCGTATTCTGGCAGTCACTCAGCACCATTTTGACCTTCTGAACGGGTCCTGGGCACTGGACAGAAAGCGTTTCATTTCGGCAGTTTCACGGCTCTCTGCATCCGATAAGTTGGCACCTTTTGTGGAGGGGGTCGTAGGCATACCTTTCGGAGGCCTATCCTATGATGTGCACTGTTGATTATATTAGTTTAGCGCCTCAAGTTGCTGGAGCGCGGAGCTTAAGCGACCATCTTGGATTCCATGTCAGACACGCCCTCACCAGTGCATTTTGTTGCTGGTTCTTGAGACTGGGGTTTCTGCACCCTCCATCTTGTAATGTTTGGGTAAGGATTCTGTGCCATTTTGCAACCTGTATGAATTGCATGCCCGATAATGTATTGAATTACCGTTTGAAATGCACTATAGATACAACTTGTTTGCAGGTCATTGAAAAAAGTCTAATTCCAAATTTTGACAATGGTATTGCTTGAATAATAATTTTATAGCTAAAGTTTCACAATATACCTGATACTAAGCAGTGAAGAATCAGTAGAGAAAATTATCTCCTGTATTAGACGGACTGATCATAGCTTTGTGAATTTCTCACTGCTTATTAGTCAATACTTATTGACTAAAGGATAATACATCTGATGCCCTCCCTCTGTAAATTTTAAAAAAACGCAATTACATACAAGAAGGTAACATCCCTTTTGTAGTCAATATAGGTTATTGTAAGGAAACCAAGTATATTTAAACCTCATTCGGTAGTTTCCTCCCGAACCGCCAGAGCATCAGTGAATATAGCTCTCCGTTCGGTAGTTGAAATAGACGAAATCCATACAAATAGCTTTATAACATAATTCCCTTAATAAAGCATACGAATCCCCAAACATCAGCCGAAGTAAAGAAGAACGGTACAAATAGAACTGGCTTTAATGACCACACACAGGCTTTTATGCAAGTCCCCATGCAAGGGGACATCCCACAGGGAGGGACATAGTATAACCAATCAGATACAGTAAAAACATAAAACACACCCAGCACAAACACACAATTCCCTCCCTTAGTCCTGGAGATAATCAAGTTGGATAAAGTAATAACTTGATTATCTCCAGACAGAAAGATCACAATTTTCCCCAACATTCAAAACACCCCTTTATACACGGGGTATCCCCACAAATAATATGTCCCCTGATAGCCCCCATCTGGGTGACCAACATATTCAAATTTCACCCAGATCGGTTCTGGGGTTCTCAAAAAGGGTGGAAGTCCTTTGTGAGTGGCTAACCATGAGCTGGCTGCCCAAAACAGTTCTAGGAGTTTGGGTGGTTTTGCCGGTCTATTCAGAAAAAGGGTAAAAAACGAACAATTACACAAATGGATTCCCCTAGCTCTTAGCAGCGATTGTTCCCCTCGTTCGTATGCACAAAAGTATCGAACAGCGCTCTTCTAGCTATTCAGTACATATAGATCCAGCGTTTGTTTGTTTGAGACTGGTGTTCGGGAAGTTGAGTGTCCGATTTTAGTTCCAGACACTCGACGACCAAGTCCCGCTGCCTTTGTTAGCCTTAAAAAAGATGGCAGCGGTTTTCTCAGCCACGTGGCGTTCGGTAGTACGAACGCTGGCCGCACAGATAGAGGGTTCAATTGAAGCAGTCTTTGAAGTTTAATGAGCCAGGGGGGTGGTCTTTGTTCGGTAGTTAAATCTACTGAATGAATAGGGAAGAAATATTGTAATAAAAGAGGGATTTCTTCACACTTCTTCACAGTTATCTTAGTAGACTGGAATCTTTAGGCAAACGTGTTTGCAATTATTATTAATATAATAATAATAATTATTATTATTATTAATATTGTAGTTACCTATACTGCACAAAAAATTTCATTGCTTTAGAATTATTAGTATGAAATAATGGTCTGATGGAACCACAAGCATCCACAGGAACATTGTGTGTCACAGCGCCATCTATTAGTTGACTGTTCCTAGTCCCAGTATATTTTGCATATATTTGCATATCATGTTAATGCAGCAGCATGTTTAAATTTTTATGTATATTGCCCTAACTCCCTCTCCTTTGCAGAGCTATATTATTCTGTCATGTGGTTGCCTGTGTGATTCTCCATATGATAATGTCTAATGTATACTCAGTGTGTCACTATAAGTCTAATGTAATATTGATAGGGGCTAGTCCTGGATGGAAATAAAGTATTATTTGGTAGTTCCACTAAGAACTGTGTCCTTGGCCATGATCTTTTAGAGATTCCAATAGCAGAGTTTACAGACTTGGTTTCTGACTGCACTCTTCCCTGGTAGGTAAATTTGGCCTGAGAGCCAAAAAGTGACTTCGTACAGATGTAGGCAAAAGCTAGGCCTTTGTGCTGCAAGTTGCAAAGGCAGTATTTGGAGGCAGCACAGGCAGGGGGGTTGATAACTGCCTGGAAGGAGGAGGGCATGCAGACAAGTTAATACATGCCTAGAAGGCGCCGGTAGGAGAAAGGAAGGACCATGTAGCAGGACAGGTCTGGATCCCAAGTCTCAGGTCCCCTGCCTCTGCGCCTTTTTTGGCGACCTTGCTTACCTCATCACAGCGAGCGGCCCCTGGTCCCTGTCTCCAGACTGGCAGTATGTCTGATGCTGCACTCTTCACAGCAGCTTCCTTTTATGGGTAGTGTGACCCGGCACACAGTGGTGACCTCAGAGACCACAAGGGAGGGAAGAGACTCCTCCCACATGTTGTGGTTAACACTAATTGGAGATAAGCCAATCAGACACACCCTGTGTGTATATAAGCTAACCTCTCACTTGCCTTAGAAACATAGAAACATAGAAACATAGAATGTGACGGCAGATAAGAACCATTCGGCCCATCTAGTCTGCCCAGTTTTCTAAATACTTTCATTAGTCCCTGGCCTTATCTTATAGTTAGGATAGCCTTATGCCTATCCCACGCATGCTTAAACTCCTTTACTGTGTTAACCTCTACCACTTCAGCTGGAAGGCTATTCCATGCATCCACTACCCTCTCAGTAAAGTAATACTTCCCGATATTATTTTTAAACCTTTGTCCCTCTAATTTAAGACTATGTTCTCTTGTTGTGGTAGATTTTCTTCACTTAAATATAGTCTCCTCCTTTACTGTGTTGATTCCCTTTATGTATTTAAATGTTTCTATCATATCCCCCCTGTCTCGTCTTTCCTCCAAGCTATACATGTTAAGATCCTTTAACCTTTCCTGGTAAGTTTTATCCTGCAATCCATGAACCAGTTTAGTAGCCCTTCTTTGAACTCTCTCTAAGGTATCAATATCCTTCTGAAGATAGGGTCTCCAGTACTGTGTACAGTACTCCAAGTGAGGTCTCACCAGTGTTCTGTACAATGGCATGAGCACTTCCCTCTTTCTACTTCTAATACCTCTCCCTATACAACCCAGCATTCTGCTAGCATTTCCTGCTGCTCTATTACATTGTCTGCCTACCTTTAAGTCATCAGAAATAATCACCCCTAAATCCCTTTCCTCAGATGTTGAGGTTAGGACTCTATCAAATATTCTGTACTCTGCCCTTGGGTTTTTACGTCCAATATGCATTATCTTGCACTTATCCACATTAAATGTCAGTTGCCACAACTCTGACCATTTTTCTAGTTTACCTAAATCATTTTCCATTTGGCTTATCCCTCCTTGAACATCAACCCTGTTACATATCTTAGTATCATCCGCAAAAAGACACACCTTACCATCAAGACCTTCTGCAATATCACTAATAAAAATATTAAAGAGAATGGGTCCAAGTACAGATCCCTGAGGTACCCCACTGGTGACAAGCCCAAGCTTTGAATATACTCCATTGACTACAACCCTCTGTTGCCTGTCACTCAGCCACTGCCTTACCCATTCAACAATATTGGAATCCAAACTCAAAGATTGTAGTTTATTGATAAGCCTTCTATGTGCAACAGTGTCAAAAGCCTTACTGAAATCTAGGTAAGCAATGTCTACTGCACCACCCTGATCTATAATTAGTGTCCTGTTGTGGTCTTTGGTTTACCATTGAGTGTTGCACTTGTTATTTGGATTTCCTGGCTTATTTATATTTGGCTTTGCCTCTCGTTATTCCGTCTCTCTGTTTCCCTTGACCTTGGATTTGACTATCCCTTTTTGCATAGCCCGACCATTCTAAGGATCGGTATTGCAATTCTATCTACTCTGTCCTGACTGCGTGTTAGGGTTTCCTAGTAAACGTTACACCAAGTCTGGAACCAGTCACCCGTTTTCCAGTTACAAATGAGCCATACATAAACATACTGACAGACTGAGTAGAAATAGGAATGAAACTGATATATCTGCTCTAGAGATATCAGAAAACTATGTCAGAATGGAGACATCCAGAGGACACAGGATGTACAACCATTGCAAAATACTTATACAGCAGAATTTAGTTCATTTCACTGTATGCTTGAGCGAAATTATGGTAATGAAAAATATTCAGGAAAGCCATTTGGACAGTCATAAAAGCAGAAAACATGCTGCCAATGACTGAGCTGACATGCAAAAATGTCTACAATATGGCCTAAAGGCTATGCAACATCAGCCATTTTTGCAATTGCACTTCTGAGTTGCCAAATTAGATTATTATATATCTGGATTTAAAAAAAAGGAAGTAGGAGTTGTATAATGATTGATGTGATCTTGTAATGAAAGGACACTCCACTGCCCAAATATAAAATAAATAAAAATCCCTGTTTAGTGAAAACTTGCATGCATATAATTAGGCTTTTTTATGAGGGGTATATCTAAAAAAAGCTTGCAAAAAGTGAAGTTCCCTTGTGTGCAGCCTTTGCAAACCCTCCCCTTCTATTCCCGCCCAGACTTTCTGTGGCTGTCCAATCATGGACATCTCAATGCAGCTCAATGCAAGGCAGGTATTCTGAGCAATTGCTGACTCTTGAGTTTAGCTGTAATGAGCTAACCAAACAAGGAAGTAACATTGCCTGTTATCTGCTTCAAAGCCAAGGAGGTGTAACCATTTTAATTTATAAAAGTATCAATTTCTATTCAAAATCTACACTTTTTGCGAAATGAAAAAAAAGACAACAAACTCTTCACACATAAAACGTTTCAGCAACCTATAGCGCTTTAGGGGTCTGGAGTGTCCCATTAACAATAAAACAGTTCAAATGAATGCATGAAAATTTTTCATGAAGTCAGATCTCCGAGGGAAGGATTTTATGTCACCCGAACAGTTAAAAATAAATACGTTTACAACTGTGTATTGGTAGACATAGTCTCACACCAGGATGAATGACAAAATGCCCGTAATGTGACAATCTCCAATCTCCCTCTCACAGTTTTCTCTAGTGCTTCTGGGACTGCCAGCTGATAGATACAGCTTAAACCTAAAGCTTGTCTCACAGTCGAATCAATAATCACCCAGACTATCTCCCACACTTTGTATCACTGCTGGTCTGCCTCCACCAATAGCTGAAGCCAAAGTGCCTAAAATAATTTGACGTTGTATAATCGCTCTTCCTCCCCCCCCCCCTCTACTGGCCAGTTGTCACTTAATCTGTGAATAAAGTCAACATTTAGTTGCAGTCCCCTAATCATCAATCATATTTGTTTTGCTACCTCTTGATCGGCCAGGAGATCCAGACCGCATGATTGAGCAGTCCAAAACAAATCTTCAAGTATACTTACTATGGGATAGCCAGGGGACTCTAACGACCATAAACTGTGTAGTGGTTATGGTGCCTAGCTTGTCCCTTTACCCTGGTTAGTTATCATTTACATGCATAGTAACACAATTAGTGGGTATCACACTAAACACACAAAAAGGAAGAGTGTATGATTAGCATTTTTAAATGTATTTTTATATTCCTGCAATGGAAAAAAAATCTAATATACTAAGTAGGGATGTTTTCCTTCATCAGTTTATGATAATATACTTTGGGTTAAGACAGTAAAATTAAAGGCATTGGAAACAGTGATCACTAGTATGAACATCACCTAACTGGTAAGCTGTCTGGGAATTATATTATTGTATATTACTGTTGCCAAGAATGGCTAAAGTTGACTATATGTGTTTAAAAAAAAAAAAAAAAAAGAAAACCTCTATATGTTATCAAAAATAAGTAGTAAAGCCATTTGAAGAACTAGCTGGTGTATTTGCCTTTAAATATACTGCCCCAGCTACGTGTTCTCTGTTCCCAAATTGTGTGGAGAATCTCCTTTGCATTATTGTCATGCTGAGCAGGAAGTTTACCTTCCATGTCACACAGTGTCCTATTCAGAAGAATGGTAATATGGGACTTCACCTGACAAAATGCAAATAACAGACTGTTTATTGCAAGAAATTAATTACATCCAAAATTCCTTTTACGTGTGAAGGTGCTGGCTGACTAACCTTATAAACAGTGCATCTTTTTACATTTATTAAACACTGCATGGACCATAACTATTTACCTGTACTTCCACTGCAGATCTTGCTTCTGATGTAATTTGTTGTACTTTTAAATCTGATTTTGTTACTTTTGTACCTCACATAATAGATGAGCCGAAGACCAACTGAGGGAAGATGGTCTACTAGCATCAGAGACCCAATGGCTTATCTGACTGGTTGCCATTGAGGTGCTAAATGACAATGTTTATTTTAGTCTGCTTGGGTACAGGGTCAGATTTATAACACAAGCACCAGTAGGAACAGAATTCTCAAGCGCCCCCTACCTCCCAACAAAATTGGTGGATATACACACAGTGTGTGTGTGTGTGTGTGTGTGTGTGTGTGCATGTGTAGTAGTGTGTGCAAATGTCTGAGTGCAGGTATATGGGTGTATGTCTTTCTGTGTATTATGTCAATGACATGCATATAAACAGTCAAAATCCCTTGTCTGTAACACCACCTCAAGACACACATACACACATGCAGAAATGTTCAATAACATGGAAAAAATTAAAAATGTGCATCACAATGACTACTACTATAAACAGGATGGTGACAGGAACACAAACATTGCTGGTGTATCAGAACGTTCTATGCTACTCTGGGTTCTATAAACTATTCTCTGAGTGCAGAGTGATTTACTGCATGGTCTCTGTAGCATCAAAATGGAACATCTCACAAAATGTCCTCTCTCTCTCTTTGCAGGTTCACTGCCAACTTAATTTCTGGAGTTCTTGATTACAAAACCCTGCTGGATCTGTAAGTTATTGGTCCTTAGACAATTTAGTACGTGCTTGTAGCAAATAAATTATACCTGTTATTAATGAAGTAGGAATTGCCAAATAATTTAGCTGTACTTTTTATCAAAGCTTTGTGTCGCAAATACCTTGAATGTTCAACGTGTGAAATCTTCATACATTAAAAAAGCAAGGTTTCTGTTTAGTGTATTTATATCTTCATAAAACACTCCATTGAACATTTGGCGATCCGCATTACCATCTTCCCACAATACACTGAGAATGAAAAATCCCCGGGCATATTTTTTCCCATGATGCTTGGCAGATACAAAATCATAGCATGATGATTTATTCAAATTAAATAACACGCTGTGCCTTCTACTCAATGGAAATTAAATAAAAGACAACTATGAAACCGAGGTTTTCTAATAAGTAGCCATTAGCTGTTAAACTATTAATGTGCTGTTATCTACAGCGTGACAGTTCCACTTCAAATTGATTTTAGCTTTTCCCTTTTTCTTACGTGTAAATGTTAGTCAGTGGACAGGAAAAAATGGAAATATAGAAATTTGCAGGGAAATTATTTTAAAAAAAATTTTTTAATTGAAAACTTTACGTTAATGCATATTTTCTCAATGAAATCAAGAGAACGAAAGTCCATCATGATGGAATATTTTTTTCCCCCCAGTGTATCACTTTAAAGAGTGTTTTCTTTTAAACATGACATATTTACACATGCCACTGCAGGGAGATATCACTTCAATTTTCAAAGCAGTTCCACGGAATGCATTCAGGGTAGAGGGTAACGTGTATAACGGTTGAACAATTACATATCTTCATGTTTATGTGGACTTGAACTTGGGCAGAAGCATGGCATCATTTTAGAAAGCAACAACTGTATAAGTTGTTCTCCCACTATGGATCACTTTCACAGTGAGGCACCCCTGGTGTGCCATTTGACAGATGAGCTAATCCCCATAGGGAGACGAGCGACTGATGGATGAAGTGTGCCTATAATTTATGCAAAAACAGCATGTGTGTCTTGGAAATGCCATAGTAAGAATTGCATTGGGGTGAACCAGACTGTATCATTGGATTGTACAGTGTTAGTTGGTACGCTTTGCCATGCAAATGTGTGTTTTTATATATATATTATTATTTAAATATTGTAAAACACAGAAACATTAAAAAAGTCTATATAGTAAAATACAACAAAAAAATATATTTGCGTTATATGAAATATCATTTTAAAATATCTGCATTAGAATCTGAAAGAGTTTTAAAGAAAAGAGTCATTATTTTAATGTGAAGTACTAACTGGAAGCATAATAGTGAGTGATTTGTTTAAAAAAATGTTTTCAGTTAAGAAATATCGGTCAAGGTTTAAGCTTTAATGTGCAACGGTTTGATCTTGGTATTATTATGTTTACTTATAAACATACTTATCTCCACATAAACTTATATTTTTTACTTATATTTAACATATATGTGTTTATAATAATAATGAAACTGAATATCTTTTACACAATGTGACTATAACCAGTGCTAAATTTCCAATTAGGTACCAGAGTAGGTATCTACAGGCACATGTCCTGTACGACTGCCTAAGCTTTTTGGAGCTTAGGTGGGTGTTTAGGAGATAGGTATCAGACCCTTGGCAAGTGTCCACTCTAGTCCAGTCTGCCTCCTATACTTGATAGCAGAGCTGCAGGAACAGTTGTACACAGTGTAAAACGTAATCTTGCCCCATCTCCTCTATTGTTTGTGTGTGATGTTTGACAGGAAGTGGATCGTTTCCCATCTGATTGGGTGATGGTTCAAAATTCCTGAACGCTGAGACAAAATGTAGCTGAATCATAAAACAAATGAATGGATAAAGTGAGAAGTGACAAAATAGAAAAAAAAAAGAGAAGCAATAACTGACGCTCCCATTCTGCCTCCCCTCGCCAACTTAGATTGCAAATAATTCACTTTGAGAAAGTAAAATGGTCCAATCACAGGCTTCTCTATGAGAAGCCTGTGATTGGACCACATGAATGCTGCAATGACGTCAGGACAGGACATAAAAGACAATACCTGGAGCTTCACCTGGTGCTGGATTCGTAAGTGAAAACCTTTTTACAGATTTTATGGGAGGGGACCTGATAGTAATGTCCCCTAGGGCATTGTAAATGTAAAAAAAACTAGTTTGTATAAGGGTTGAATTAATCATGTGAGCATTTCCTTGAAATGTTTCTGCTCCTCCACCTGGTACTATTTTTTTTCCTTTGTACAAATGCATCCTTCACTATATCATTAATTAAATCATTATGTTGTTCATTTTAGGCACGCTCTACCTATGGACTATGCTCGTGGTCAGCTGTCTGGGCAGCCTATGTGTATGAAACAATACTATGGACTCTTCTCTTCTTATCGCCTTCCAGGGGGCAACAAAGATACCCTTGTGGCACAGGAAAGCAGTATCATGCCAGAACCCGAACACGTCATTGTTGCATGCAACAACCAGGTGAGTGAGCAGTTCTAACGATATATTAAAAAGGATGAACATGATAATCTACATGATTCTTCCAAATTCAGAGCAATGATATGGGGATTCCTTTATTAAACAGGAAGTTGTGGTGTTTTGAACACCATTATCTTCAAGTAAGGTTAAAATACTTGATCCAAATTGGGTTTATTGTATTTATTTTCCCAACTATTTTGTTGCAGTGAATCCTTACCAAAACCATACTCAGAATCATATTGCCAGTGCTATATTTACTTCACAGATAGAATTTAATAAAACACAGCGTAGATACCAACCACTTGGACTTGCAAAATATTAAATGACTCAATCACCATTAAGGACTATAAGATCAATTCAGTGGCCAATTTCTATGGTCAAAAGTCAAAAGGAAGTTGCCGAAATTGTGTTGTATACTTTTATTTTCTTATGTTTCCCTGCTCACTGTATGTTTGTTATATATAGTCTTGAAAAGTCTTCTCTAACAGATTTAATAGTAGAAAGACAACTTCTTGGTGGACTGATATAAATCCATTAGCAAGTTGTCTGACAATTTAAACATTTGGGATACATGATTTTGGAAAAAAATATATTTTTTATTTCCTATCATAATAAATGACGTGATTATGACTCCTTCCTGTAAACCAGTAAATCTAGTAAAATATACCATTAACAATTCTATCTCAAAAATATAGCTTCCCTGTTCTTCGTTATGGCTATAATTGAGGTAGTGGTAGCTTTCTTACTTTTAAGAGAACATTCTATTATATCATCATATCATATTATATAATTTTTAATATATCAATTTTTTTAAGCTAATATTATCATAGTAAAGTATTTCAAAATCTCAGATATAATTAACAGTCATAGTTGTATATCTTGTTCACTGTTTTATCTACAGTTCTTTGTGTTGGATGTTGTTATTAACTTTCGTCGGCTAAGTGAGGGTGATCTCTTCACTCAACTGCTGAAGATAGTAAGAATGGCCGGGAATGAAGATGAGAGGCTACCGCCTATAGGTTTGTTGACATCAGATGGACGATTTGAGTGGGCACAAGCAAGAGAGATGTTAATGAAGGGTAAGGAAAATCAATGTATATTTTTACCGACAAATAGTTAAAGCCAATCTGCTCTATTAAAGTATAAAACATAATTCAGGTCATGGAATAACTTTAATAAATCAATCTGCTTTTAGAACTATTTTTGTGCATTTGTGTATACATAGTTTGAATTAATTCTAGTGCAAAGCTATAACTTTTTTTAAATTTTTGTGCAATATTTTATAAAATTTAGCCGCTTAACGACCACAATCTTTTGTTTTTAATTTTAGGTCAGCATGGTAGTTCCTTAGTCATTAATTGAGTTGGTCATTCCGCAAAGAACTATGAAGGCATAGACCATCATCATGGTATTTAAAGGGTTAAAAATAAAACACATCTGTGACGAGACCAATCTCGCCACATTGCTGTCAGGATCGGGACAGGGATCCAACACGCAGAGTACAAACAGTAGCCAGATACGTATACCGGACCTTAGAATGGCCGGACTAACGTAAGTAGTACAGTATAGAATGGTCAAAGACAAGCCGAGGTCGAGGGTAACAGAAGACAGGTAAGCGAGAGACAAGCCGAATCAAGGGTAACAGAGATAAGCAGAGTAAGGTAAACAAGCCGGGTCAAAACCAAAAGGGATAATAGAATACACAAGCACTGAGTGACTAGAACAAGCTAGAACCACGACAGGGCAATGAGCTAATGAAAGAAGCTCTGTTAAATACCCTGTTCAGAGCAGTAACCACGCCTCCGAGGCGTCCTGATTGGTCCTGCAGCAATTGACTGACAGGTCGTTCCGGGGGAGTGTCCTGATGACTACTTCCTGCCTAGATGCTGTAAAAGGCAGTCACTCCCTCGCGGCCGGCCTAGCATGACCGGATAGACCGCGGGGAAGGGAGCCATCAGACCGTCTGCATGGAGGAACAGCTAAGTCTCTACCTCTTTCGGAGGTAGAGACCACAGGTACCCTGACAGTACCCCCCCTCTCAGATACGCCCACCGGGCGGAATGAACCGGGACGAGATGGGAAGCGAGAGTGATACGCCCTGCGGAGACGGGGAGCATGAACATCCTCCTGAGGTACCCAACTCCTCTCCTCAGGACCATATCCCTTCCAATCAACCAGATATTGTACTCTCCCCCGGGAGATTCGAGAATCAATAATAGAGTTAACCTCATACTCCTCCTGACCCTCCACCTGAACGGAGCGAGGAGGGGCTATTGTGGAGGAAAATCTGTTACATATGAGTGGTTTCAGCAATGAAACGTGAAACGAGTTCGGGATGCGTAAGGTATTAGGAAGAGCTAAACGATACGCAACTGGATTGATACGGGTCAGCACCCTGTAGGGTCCAATATAACGAGGAGCGAACTTCATGGAGGGCACTTTTAAACGGATGTTCCTCGTGCTCAGCCATACCCTATCACCAGGAACAAAGACCGGAGCCGCCCTTCTACGTTTATCAGCGTGTTTCTTGACCAACATAGAGTTGTGCACAAGGATTTGTCGAGTTTGATCCCACAACTTCCTCAAATTGGCAACATGAACATCAACCGACGGTACCCCCTGGGAAGGAGAATCCGAAGGAAGAATAGACGGATGAAAACCATAATTCATGAAGAAGGGGCTTGAATGAGTAGAATCGCAAACGAGATTGTTGTGTGCAAACTCCGCCCAAGGAATCAAACCGACCCAATCATCCTGGTGTTCAGAAACAAAGCATCGTAAATATTGTTCAATTTTCTGGTTGGTACGTTCAGCAGCTCCGTTAGACTGAGGATGATAGGCAGAAGAAAAGTTTAATTTAATACCAAGTTGAGAGCAGAAGGACCTCCAAAAGCGGGAAACAAATTGGGAGCCTCTGTCCGATACAATTTGAGAGGGTATCCCATGTAGGCGAAAAATCTCCTTAGCGAATATCTCTGCCAATTCGGGAGAAGACGGGAGTTTAGGCAGGGGAATGAAGTGTGCCATCTTAGTAAACCTGTCAACCACGGTGAGGATAACAGTCTGTCTTTTAGAGATAGGTAGATCGACAATAAAGTCCATGGCCAAACAGGACCATGGTCTTTCTGGAACCTCCAAGGGTTGCAGGAATCCACATGGAAGCGTATGGGGTTGTTTGGTTTTAGTACAAACTTCACATGCAGCGATGAACTCCTCAATATCCCTCCGTAAAGCAGGCCACCAGAAGTCCTTAGAGATCAACGCGTAAGTCTTGCGAATACCAGGATGTCCCGCCATCTTGCTATTATGTAAACACTGTAAAAGTTCCAGTTGAAGAGCAGGAGGAACGAAATGACGTCCCGCAGGAGTCTGTTTAGGTGCTAGATGTTGCAACTTAATGATCTCGGCCAATAATGGAGAATGAATCCTGAGATTCGTATTAGCAATGATATTGCATTTCGGAACTATAGAAGAAAGAACTGGTTCAGGTACAGTAGAAGGTTCATATTGGCGAGATAATGCATCGGCTTTAGAGTTTTTAGAACCAGGTCTGTAAGTCAGTACATAATTGAAGTGAGTCAGGAATAAGGACCAACGAGCTTGTCTAGAGGATAAGCGCTTAGCCTCCCCAATATAGGACAAGTTTTTGTGGTCCGTCAAAATCGTAATAGGGTGTAGGGTCCCCTCCAACAAATGTCTCCACTCCTTTAAGGCTTTAATGACTGCTAACAGTTCCCTTTCCCCGATGTCATATCTGCTCTCAGGCCCAGAAAATTTCTTAGAGAAGAAACCACAAGGGTGTAACGGTTTATCCACCCCTAACCTTTGAGACAGAACAGCCCCAACTGCTGTCTCAGAGGCATCGACCTCGAGCAAGAAAGGCAGAGTCGTATCAGGATGGACTAGAATGGGAGCCGAGGCAAAAAGTTCCTTGAGAGTCTTGAAAGCACCCAGAGCCTCCTTAGACCAGAACTTAGTATCAGCCCCTTGTTTGGTCATATTGGTAATAGGCGCAATGATAGAGGAGTATCCTTTAATGAAGCGCCTATAGTAGTTGGAAAAACCAATAAACCTTTGGATAGCCTTGAGTCCTTTGGGCAAGGGCCAGTCTAAAATAGATTGAAGTTTTACAGGATCCATTTTAAAACCTTCCCCAGAAATCACGTATCCAAGAAAGTCTACCTGAGACTGATCAAAACTGCACTTCTCCAATTTGCAATATAGACCATGTTGCAGCAGCTTGTGTAATACCTTTCTGACCTGTCTATGGTGAGTCTCAATCTCCTTAGAGTGTATTAGTATGTCGTCCAGGTAAACGATAACACAATCATGCTGAAACTCCCTAAGTACCTCATTAATCAAATCTTGAAATACTGCAGGAGCATTGCATAGTCCAAATGGCATAACAGTGTATTCGTAATGGCCATACCGGGTATTGAATGCCGTCATCCACTCGTGACCTTGCTGGATTCTCACCAAATTGTAAGCCCCTCTGAGATCTAACTTGGTGAAGATTTTGGAGCCCTTAAGACGATCAAATAACTCGGTAATGAGTGGGATAGGATAGGCATTTCTGACAGTTATTTTATTCAAGCCTCGGTAATCGATACAAGGTCTCAGCGTGCCATCCTTCTTCTTAATGAAAAAGAACCCAGCCCCGGCCGGAGAAGAAGACCTCCTGATGAATCCCTTTTCTAAATTCTCCCGAATATACTCCTCTAGAACCGAGTTTTCCTGAACAGACAAAGGATATACATGGCCCCTCGGAGGCATAGTGCCGGGTAGAAGCTTAATCTTACAGTCAAATGACCTGTGTGGAGGCAAAGAATCGGCATTCTTCTTGTCAAACACTGCCCTTAAGTCTAGGTAAAGGTCTGGTATTTGTCTTTCTGTGGACTGAGTAGGATTCTCCGGTATGTTAATATTAGCTAATGGAGAAAACTTGCACAAACACCGATCCTGGCAGCCCTGGCCCCACGAGAGTATCTCTCCTAACTCCCAATCGATAATAGGGTTATGTTTTTTCAACCATGGGTACCCCAGAACTATGGGAACGGAAGGAGACGAAATGAGCAGAAGAGATAAATTCTCCACGTGTAGGATACCAACATTTAAATTAATGGGTATGGTCTCACGAAAGATAACAGGGTCTAGTAGTGGTCTACCATCTATGGCCTCAACGACCAAAGGTGTCTCCCTTAGCTGGGATGGGAAATTGTTCTTACTAGCAAAGGCTTGGTCGATAAAATTCTCAGCAGCACCGGAATCTATCAATGCCATAGCCCTTACTACTTCCTTCCCCCAAGTTAAGGAAACTGGTAGCAGAAGCCTGTGATCTTTATAATCAGGAGTAGAGGACAAAATAGAAACACCCAAGGCCTGTCCTCTAGAGAGACTTAGGTGCAAGCGTTTCCCGGGCGGTTAGAACAGTTCGAGAGTAAATGACCCTTGGCTCCACAATACATACACAAACCCTCTCTTCTCCTGTGCTGTCTTTCCTCCTCAGAGAGGCGGGTATGCCCTATCTGCATAGGTTCAGTAAGCAAAGATATCGTGGAGTCAGGACTTGGAACAGCGGGAGCTAACCTAAAAGAAGGTCTCTGGTTCCTCTCTCGAGTGTTCTGTCTCTCTCTTAGACGTTCATCTATACGAGAGATGAACGAAATTAAATCCTCTAAATTCTCAGGGAGTTCTCTGGTAGCAACCTCATCAAGGATTACATCAGATAGGCCATTCAAAAATACATCCATATACGCCTGCTCATTCCACTTGATTTCTGCCGCCAGAGACCTGAACTCTAGTGCATAATCCACCAGTGTTTGGTTCTCCTGTCTCAGGCGCAACAGTAATCTGGCTGCATTAACCTTTCTACCTGGAGGGTCAAATGTTCTTCTAAAAGCAGCTACAAATGCGTTATAGTTATAAACTAATGGATTATCGTTCTCCCATAGTGGGTTGGCCCATCTCAGAGCTTTCTCAATGAGTAGGGTGATAATAAATCCTACTTTTGCCCTATCTGTAGGATAAGAGCGAGGTTGCAATTCAAAGTGGATACTAATTTGGTTTAAAAAACCACGACACTTCTCAGGAGCCCCACCATAGCGTACTGGGGGGGTAATGTGAGAAGAAGCACCCACTGTGGCTACCTCTAGACCTGAACCGACAGGAGAAACAGGGGTATTACGTATCTCCTCTGTTGGGTTATTGGCACAAGCTAATAGAGCCTGTAGCGCAAGCGCCATCTGATCAATTCTGTGATCCATGGCTTCAAACCTAGGATCAGGAGCAGCCAGCTGACTGTTTGTACTTGCAGGATCCATTGGCCCTGTCGTAATGTCAGGATCGGGACAGGGATCCAACACGCAGAGTACAAACAGTAGCCAGATACGTATACCGGACCTTAGAATGGCCGGACTAACGTAAGTAGTACAGTATAGAATGGTCAAAGACAAGCCGAGGTCGAGGGTAACAGAAGACAGGTAAGCGAGAGACAAGCCGAATCAAGGGTAACAGAGATAAGCAGAGTAAGGTAAACAAGCCGGGTCAAAACCAAAAGGGATAATAGAATACACAAGCACTGAGTGACTAGAACAAGCTAGAACCACGACAGGGCAATGAGCTAATGAAAGAAGCTCTGTTAAATACCCTGTTCAGAGCAGTAACCACGCCTCCGAGGCGTCCTGATTGGTCCTGCAGCAATTGACTGACAGGTCGTTCCGGGGGAGTGTCCTGATGACTACTTCCTGCCTAGATGCTGTAAAAGGCAGTCACTCCCTCGCGGCCGGCCTAGCATGACCGGATAGACCGCGGGGAAGGGAGCCATCAGACCGTCTGCATGGAGGAACAGCTAAGTCTCTACCTCTTTCGGAGGTAGAGACCACAGGTACCCTGACAATTGCATTGGAGGAGCCTGGTTGCCCGCCTGTTGCCTCTGGACTATGGCCCCATGTTTAAAAGTATTCCTTTCGCCTGCAGAAAAGGCTTGTTCGTGCCTTTCTGCCCGGCGGTCGGTAGATTCAATCTACCGACCTAACGCACGAATGACTGGACCACCTGGGAGCTGGAGTGTGTTGGAAATTTACCTCCCAGAAGCTGCGGTTAACCGCAGCTTAATTGACAAATACTGGGTGGCCTTTGTTCGTTTGCCAAACATGTGGCGGCGGCCATTTTAAAGTCCCGAACGGCCAGCGGTGTTCAGCGCCCAAACTATGGAACTAGAAAGGACGCTTATTGGCATGAACACCGCTGAGCCGTCAGCCTCCCTACTTCTGCCTTCGGTCATTTAACCGACTGCCGGTTCATTCGGTAGTTTATCCGTATGAACAGCATCACCCCAGATAGCCATGCCATGGAGCCTATTCGTATAACGAAAGACTATGGGAAAGACTTTGGCTCCATGGCGATTGAACTGTATGTATATGATCTGAGCGCCATTCGGTAATAATGTGCGCTCAGATCTAAGCTATCTGGGGATAGGTAGAATGTATATGTTTTATTCATTATTTGCAACATTATGTATTTTATTGTAGTTTAGTATTTTACTGTAACCACATGGTTAATGGAGTTTTTGCCTCTGTCCTTGGAGATAATTGGATTACTTCCCAATTATCCCCAGGATAGAGGGGAGGGATTGTAATGTACTGTGGGAGTGTTTTAACCCTTTTATGCCTGGGGGTGCCGTTACAATTGGTGGCAAGCGGCGGGATCGTTCCTATAGCCAGAAGGACTGCTACAGGAATACCATTTCTTTGGACTTTACAATTTGAGGGCACCGCATGTCCCAGTACAGCGCCCCTGACAGCACCAGGATGGAACCAGCAGTGGCGTACAGCTACTCTATGAGAGAGTTTGACAATATGATGGGATTGCGGCTGAAGTACTACAGACCCAATCCACCGGAGAAATCGGTGCAGCTTATGAGGAACCTAGTGTTCAAGAATCTGCAATACCGGGCAGAAAGAGATGGTCAGCTGGCATGTTGGGAGGAACTCCAGCAGCAGGTACTGCAAGGATTCCATTTTTTGATAAAGCCCCAGCGGTGAAACGCGTTAAATGGTTATTTATATTGTGTTATTTTATAATAAATGATTTTTTGGTCAAATTAGTGTACCACTATCATTTTATATACACAATTATTACTATTATTTTATTTTTTCCTGGCATTTTTATTCTACATATCCTGAAGTGGGGATTATACCACTAACGCTATTACTAAAGTGCAGTGTGATCTGCACTTTACCTGTGAGTATATTTTATCTTATTTTATTCACCACCTTTTAATTTAATCGGAGAGCACTATCTGCTGTTTTTATTTTCCCTCTTCTCCTGAGAGTTGGACGTACCCCTTGGAGGACAAGCAACAATATATCCCATAAACGGGGATTATACCGCTGTATGCCTACAAACCCTGAGCTGGCTATAGCTCAACTAAATGTGAGTGTAACATATATCATTTTTTTACTATCACATTAAGTGTATACACTCCGCACGATTAGTCCTTTTCACCTTGTGTCTTCCATACTACAAGACGGTAGAAAATACTACAACAAGAGAACCTACCCCCACAGCGGAATTAGTGACTATACCTACTTTACCTCAAGACACCTATTGGAACTGACCAACCATTCTGGACTATACCTATTTATATTTTTATTCATTTTTAAATTGTATTGTTGTTTTTACTTTTATATTTATTTTTATCCATTTTATTTGTGGCGCAACCTTTTTTTCTCTACTGCAAGGAATTGGGAGCCCAGTCTCCATTCCCCAGCGGCAGTGTGATCTGCAGGGAATAGGGAGCCCAGTCTCCATTCCCCAGCGGCAGTGTGATCTGCAGGGATTTGGGAGCCCAGTCTCCATTCCCCAGCGGCAGTGTAATTTGTTGGGAATTGGGAGCCCAGTCTCCATTCTCCAGCGGCAGGCTGAGTTACAGGGGGCCGAGATAGTTGGTCCTGGCCCCCAGCAGCAGCACGTGTTACAGGGAATTGGGAGCCCTGTCTCCATTTCCCAGCGGCAGAGTGTCCTACAGGGAATAGAGAGCCCAGTCTCCTTTCCCCAGCAGCAGGACTCTGTATCGGGAGCAGAAACAGTCGGTCTCCCTCCCCCTGCGGCTGGAAGTATATATGGGAGAGGAGCTTGTTACCCCCTCTCCCCAGCGGCAGCTTAACGTACCAGGGGGAGACAGTAAGCCCCACAACCGTGCAGATGGGACCGTGGTCTCTGCACTTACAGCACAGGGGGTAGGAACGGTCGGTCCTGCCCCCCCCCCCACAACAGGGCTGTTTAGCCAAAGGGGAGACAGTCGGTCTCCAGCAGCAGAGCTGTGTATCTAAAGGGGAGACAGTCGGTCTCCCCCTCCCACAACCAGGCTCCAGCCAGGCTACTTTCACGGTAGCGCTGGCACCAGTACCGCTGGTCTCTGCCCACTCAGCAACCCATCAAGGCAACCTACCATTCCCCCGCACAGATGTGGTGAGGCACCTGGACATGGACAAAGTTCTCCTCTACCCAGGTGTAGTAACCAGTTATTGTGGGTGGGCTGTACTGCTGATTGTGTTTTGTGGGTGGGCAGCTGGACTAACAAGGGCACTGACCGGCAGGAGGTCAGATACCCTGTTAGTCTGTTTGGAAAAGGGGAGAGATGTGACGAGTCCAATCTCGCCACATTGCATTGGAGGAGCCTGGTTGCCCGCCTGTTGCCTCTGGACTATGGCCCCATGTTTAAAAGTATTCCTTTCACCTGCAGAAAAGGCTTGTTTGTGCCTTTCTGCACGGCGGTCGGTAGATTCAATCTACCGACCTAACGCACGAATGACTGGACCACCTGGGAGCTTGAGTGTGTCGGCAATTTACCTCCCAGAAGCTGCGGTTAACCGCAGCTTAATTGACGAATACTGGGTGGCCTTTGTTCGTTTGCCGAACACGTGGCGGCGGCCATTTTAAAGTCCTGAACGGCCAGCGGTGTTCAGTGCCCAAACTATTGAACTAGAAACGGACACTTATTGGCACGAACACCGCTGAGCCGTCCTACTTCTGCCTTCGGTCATTTAACCGACTTCCTGTTCATTCGGTAGTTTATCCATATGAACAGCATCACCCCAGATAGCCATGCCATGGAGCCTATTCGTATAACGAAAGACTATGGGAAAGACTCTGGCTCCATGGCGATTGAACTGTATGTATATGATCTGAGCGCCATTCGGTAATAATGTGCGCTCAGATCTAAGCTATCTATATGTTTTATTCATTATTTGCAACATTGTGTATTTTATTGTAGTTTAGTGTTTTACTGTAACCACATGGTTAATGGAGTTTTTGCCTCTGTCCTTGGAGATAATTGGATTACTTCCCAATTATCTCCAGGATAGAGGGGAGGGATTGTAATGTACTGTGGGAGTGTTTTAACCCTGTATGCCTGTGATTGGTTATTTTACCATTTGTGTCCCAGTCTTCCATCTGGTCCCCTAGGGGAGTGTCCACTAGGTGGAAGACCTGCATAAATACCGGGCAGGTAGCCCACATTAAACCAGACCACTGCTTGACCCTCAACACGGAGCTTTGTCTCGTCTTTGGGGGGATTTACTGTATGCTGCTAGAGACTGATTGCCAGGAGTGTAAGCCGCTTGGATGCTTTTCCTGTTCGTCTGCTAGCAGCTATTCGTGAGGTTCCAGTTTGGGAGTTTGGAGTGCTATTTTATATGCAGTTCGGGAGTTTGGAACATTCCATTGTATTCAGTTCGGGAGTTTGGTGTTCTGCAGTAGCTGTGCCTGTATCTCTGGAAGGGGAAGATCTACTAAACGGCGGTTTAACCCTTTTATGCCCGGGGTGCCGTTACAACATCACTATAAATATTATTTATTTCTATTTGAATATTTAAAATGTAAAGTTACATGACTTTCAAAGTTAATCTACATGAGAATAGTTTAACAGATCTGTTTGATTGTGCATAATTCATCCTGAATTCAATGTTTGTTTTTACATTACAAAGTGACACTCTAGTCTAAGTGTATGAAGACCTTATTTTGGGCAAAAAACAAAATATATAGTATTGAACTATTTAGCACTATGCTCCATTTATGCGTTACTTCTATGTATGTACTTCTACCTTGAAGAGTCACCTGACCAGCAAAACGTGCATCGGGGCTCTGTTTCAAATCCTATTTTGCCAGAGAAGTAATTTATATATGAGATTGTGGTTAGATTGATACTTTTGTATGATGATTTTAGGATTCATAGTGATCTAATCAGCTAGTTACATACATTCATATCATTGGAAGTAGTATCTACTAGCTTGATGGCTAAGTTGTCCTTGAAGGCACACTCAGGGAGTTTCATTATTACTGATCAAATGCTGACTAAATGCCCTTGAAGGCATAATACCTAGATTCAGAAAACTAGTTAGTAATTACTCTGGATATCTCTTTGACTTCTACTGTTTGGAGACATTGTTACTCTTCCATGAAATTGATTCACTTGGGCAATTCTAGTTATACATTAACTGGCTAAGATGACACATTGTGTAGGTTACATAGTATTGCACTATATCTATAGAATTTAGATACAGGGGTAGGCAACCTTCGGCACTCCTGATGTTTTAAACTACATCTCCCATAATGCTCTTATAGTCATAATGCTGGCAAAGCATCAAGGGAGATGTAGTCCAAAACGTCTGGGGTGCCGAAAGTTGCCTATCCCTGATTTAGAACATGCTAATTGAATAATTTCTAGCTACTTCTTTTGAATCCTTTATTCTTATTGTGTTTTTAAGGTTTTTAATTAATAGTTTATATTTCTTTTACTAATAAAAGTTGTGATTTTTACCACGTGTATACTATAGCTCTAGGTAAAACTTGTCCTTTCTTTTTTGCTAACTCACTCTAGGGGTTACCACTCTCTCTTTTACCTTAGAACTTTGGACTACTAGTTCTTCATTTGTTGTTTCTTTCCTCAAACAGATTCTACAAACCGTGACTCAATGGACATGATTGAACGATGTATGTGTTTGGTGTGTTTAGATGCACCAACTGGAATGGAATTAAATGATACTAACAGAGCACTGCAACTTCTTCATGGAGGAGGTTATGATAAAAACGGTGCAAATAGATGGTACGACAAGCCGATGCAGGTAACGTGTTTTACTTCTTGTGCATTTCTTTTTTTTTTTTTTCATTCTTTATTTTTCAGTGCGAAGTATGGTCATTACAGCATTCGTAAAAAGGAACTTATACAATTTGTTTTGAGCAGGGTCACAGTACTTTCTTGCACTATTTTATTTTTATAACATGTTTGTGTAAGCATTGATCGCTATTGTGTCGTCACTCTGTTCTGAGGTGTTTGAGTGTGGTGTGGTCTAGCTGATCTATGGGTGAGAGTCGGTGTGCTGTGGTTACTCATAGGGGGTCCTATGATTTGTTCGTGCAGCCTATGGGCTTGTGGTGTAGCGCAATTTGTAGCCTCTTCGGTACAAGGCATATGGGCTATGTTGTGTGAGTCCCGTGGGGGTGTTGGGTATATGAAGTACGCCTAGTTTAGTGTGTAGTGCCTCCTGACCATGGGAGCTGCGGGGGGGTGGTGAGTGTGTGAGAAGGTTGGCGGTTGCCTCATGTGTGAATGTGGTGGGGTGCTGTTGTTCCCAGTTATGAGGTTTAATTGAGTGGATAAACAGTTACACGGTCCTTGGTATAGGGTGTGGGGAGGGAGTAACTGGGAGAACATTGGGGTATACATAATGTCCTGAGCAGACAGTCCCAAGGTGAACTTAGAGACCGGCTGGTGTGGCTGGCTGGTCTTTGGCCGGGCTGTTGTCTTATGTTGGGTCCTCGCTGGTGCTTGTTCCTGGTTCTGCCGTCCTCTCATTCCCCCTTCTCGGGATGAAGGGTGTTGCATGCACCGGGTTCCAGGTTGACGTTGAGGTGCAGGCTCTCTGTCTTGTGGTGTCCGTAGCTGTGCCAGTCCCAGGGCCGTTAGGAATGGTACAGTGTCTTCCATAGAGGTGAGCGTATGTACGCCATCGTTTCTGGATACCGTCTAGGATCTGTTTGCTCCCCATCTATAGCTTATTTTAGCTGATTGAAGCTGGCTGGTCACCAGTTGGAAAGTTTTTCCCACAGGAGGGTAGTTTTACTAAGATCTTGGTAAAACGTCAGGGAGGCTTCCTCGAATTGCAGGGGAGTTTTGCCCTTGAGTGCTGACATTATGAGTATTTTATCGTGTGTTGTGGAGCACCTTAGTATCACATCTCTTGGTGCCGTTTTCGGTGTCCCCTTGGGCCCTGGTAAGCGGTAGATTCCTTAGAGATTAATTTTTTTGGCGTAGTGAGGGAGCTCATCTGCTGTAACTGCAGTTGGGACACCCCTCATCTTTACATTGGTGCGGCGGTGACGATCTTCCATTGCTGTGATGTGTGAGGTGTCAGCCCTTTGGTGAGACCATATTTGTTGGACCGAGGTCTGGAGTTCATGTACCTGTGTCTGGACTTCTGCTATGTCCCTCTCCGAGGCCTGAACCCGGTCTGTGATGGCCTTCATGTTATTTTTAATTGGAGCTAGTTCGGCAGCTAGTATTTTGTGAAAGTCCATCAGTAGTACCTTTAGATCTTGCCTGGTCATTGGTGTGGTGTCAGTGGGAGCTTCTGATGGCTGCAGGTGAGTGTCCATCGGCCCCTCTGCCACTGCTTGTTCGTGTGGGTTAGTGTGAGCGTCAGGCCTTGTATCAGTGGCCTGCCGTGCGGACTCCGCGGGTGTGGATTGGAGCTGCATGGGCCTCTGGAACATTGTTCAAATGTCTCTGTGCTCCACTGCTGCCGTCTTTTGCGAGCGGCGACCCATCGCTGGCGTGTGGGGTAAGGCCTCCAGTGGTGCCTGGGGAGAGTAGTCGTTCAACCGTTGCCGGAGGAGTGCTTCCAGGTTTGGCAGGGACAACTTGGGGTAGGCCCCGGTTTTCCGTTTTCGTCCGGGTTGGGCCTTTGGTTGAAAAAAAGGCATCTATCGCCTCGGGGGGTATTGGGGGACGTGACTGGCGGGTTTTGGGGTCCGTCTGGGTTTTCGTTTTGGGTTTATTTAGGGGTTTTGCTCTGTCGCTTGGAGGAGCTTGCATGCGTGGCGTCCATTCAGGCTGGTGGTTGAGCTCCACCCCCACTTCTTGTGCATTTCTAAATATGATTTCACAGATAGATAGTCAGACAGAAAAGACAGACAAGCAGAATTGGCAGACAGAATGGTAAGACAAAGCACAATGGACAAACAGACAGACAATTAAATATTTTTTCTGGATAGAGGGGTTTAGCTTGGGGCCCTGGGGAAATGCTTTAACCAAAGAAAAAGCAGGGAGATTGTGCACATACCCATCTTCCATAATAACCAGAAGAATATGTTTTGGGTACTAGAAGTGTTCTCGAAGAAAATGAATATTTGCAATGTTATTTACTAATGTGAGAATTGTCAGGAAGTCAAAGTGAATTTAGAGCGAATATCAGATTTGCCATAATAGTCAAACTGGAAGCATAGCTGATTATTTTGACTTTACATTTCAGTGGGAACACTTAATATTTACATCTATATTAAAGCTTAAAGAGGATGCACAGTGCAAGTTGCTATGTGTGATTATTAATATATTAACCACTCGTATACTAAGCCCATAAAACCTATTATGCCAACTTTGTTTTAGTTCTGATACTGAATGGTTTGTGTCCAAAGCCAAAGACGTGATTGCGATGTATATATTTAGTTAGACATTGCTATTCAGAATTCCAAAGGAAATAATACCCGTTGAAAATAACACTGAAAATTACAAAATATTAAGCTATTTAATTATATTTATTTACGGTTTAAACAAATGCCATTACTTTACTATGCATGTTTCATATGTTTGTATACATATATATCAGTCAAAATGTCTAAAAAGCTCAATCACATTCTATAAGTTTCGAAATCATAACCTAAGAATTGGACTCTCATCAAATCCCAAAGACAAAACTAGTGGAAAAAAAAGCAAACATTAAAATAAAATGTAATAAATAAATAAATAAATTGCACCAGATGTATCAAAGAAGAACATCCAACTGGATTCAGAATGTTTATGGTACCACTGGGAAATCTACTTCCATCTGCTTCCATCAACAGACTTACCAGACTCATCATCTGGGATCCCTTTAGATGCTCCACTTTTTAAAGATTAAAAGTATGTCTTAGGATAATGCGCAAGGGACAAAACCCAAAAGCCCATGAAATGCATTGAGAACATTCCACCTAATCTCCACTTGAATAAAAAATAAATACATAATTTTAGTAAAAGTGTTTCAATAAAATGTTAATTTTATTTTTAAGATTGAGTTTCACATGATGTAACAAGTGTGGGAAAAAAAAACTTTTTTTTTTTTTTTTACCAAACAACTGATTTTGTGAATATTTTATTAGGTATTTTTTAAAGGGTATATACAGTATCTCACATTGAGTACATCCATCACATTTTTGTAAATATTTTATTATATCTTTTCATGTGACAACACTGATGAAATGACACTCTGCTACAATGTAAAGTAGTAAGTGTACAGCCCGTATGACCGTGTAAATTTGTTGTCCCCTAAAAATAACTGAACACACAGCCATTAATGTTTAAACCGTTGGCAACAAAAGTGAGTACAAAAATGTGAGGGGTGTACTCACTTTTGCGAGAGACTGTATAAATTAGACATGTGCAATTCGTTTTGTTCCCAATATAATTTAGGCTGAATTTCGGCAATTCGGACATTCGGATACTTCCAAATGTCTGAGTTGCCGAATTTACGAAATGCCGAACCGAATTGCTGAAGTGCTGAATTTCGGAAGTGCCAAAGTGCTTCGGATTTCTGAAAAGTGGCAAAACAAGAGAGGGAGGGTAAAATTACATGAATGATGACAGGAATCTAGACCAATAAGCTAATTCCTGGCACTGGGAGCCCTGTAGATGTGTAAGTGGTTGTGGTGGCAGTCTGGGCACCTGACCCTAACCCTACCCTAATCCTACTCCTAACCCTAGCCCTACCCCTAACCCTACCCCTAACCTTACCCCTAACCCTAGATGTGTACGTGGTTGTGGTGGTTAGTGGTTAGGGCTAGGAATAGGGGCAGGGGTAGGGTTAGGGAGCCTTACAGATGTGTGAGTGGTTGTGGTGGCAAGAGAGGGATGCTTACGAATGTCTGAATTGTCGAAGTACCTAAGTGCTAAAGTCCCGAAGTCCCGAATTTCGGAAGTGCTGAACCGAAGTGCCGAATTGCTCAAGTCCCGAATAGCTGAAGTCCTGAATTTCTGAAGTGCCGAGCCTAGGTACCTAAGTGCTAAAGTCCCAAAGTCCCGAATTTCGGAAGTGCCGAATCGAAGTGCCGAATTGCTCAAGTCCCGAATAGCCGAAGTCCCGAATTTTGGAAGTGCCGAGCCTAGGTACCTAAGTGCTAAAGTCCCGATGTCCTGAATTTCGGAAGTGCCGAATCGCTCAAGTCCCGAATAGCTGAAGTCCCGAATTTCTGAAGTGCCGAACCGAAGTGCCGAATTGCCGAAGTACCGAATTGCCAAAGTCCCGAATTTTGGAAGTGCCAAACCAAATTATTTGCCCATGTACATTCCTAGTATATATTTTTTACCATTATACAGTATGGTATGAACAGTTATATATGTAAATATGAATAGCAGCTGTGTGATCTCCAAAGGACCTTTTATATAAATTGCAATAATTGAAGTATAATTGAAACTAGTTAACCAGAACAAAAGCCATTAAAGTTATATTTTCTGGCCATCCAGCGATGGAATTAATATAAGACACAAACACTGTTGTTACATTACATCAATATTGCCTCTTGAGTAGAGGCAAACACCTACAAAAAATGTTAAGAAGCTCGTTATGTTAAATGATAAACTACATTTCTTGCAACGTTTGTTTGTCTTTTTAAAAACAAACAATACTTTAATTGCATAGAGTAATATAAGCAATGTATGTTAGTTATAGTATCGTGACGTAATCCTTGCTTCTCTGAAAAATTGCCAATTTCACTATTAATCATGTGAGTGGATAGAAGTTGTCCATGTTACTGTTGATAACAATACGATTATAAAGATATAAGATTTAGAATGTAAACTCACAAGCCATATTGATAAGCACAAAGTGCTCTAAATTTTAAAGTTTGGAAACACCAGGATTATTTTACTGGATGGGAGGGTGGTAAGTCAAAAAAATATGGTGAAAAAAATCACTGTCTCTTTAATAATATAATAAGTTTCAGTTCTGCAGGGCCACTCCTCCTTCATTAGTAGCAGTTTGGATAAGCTTACTTGAGAGAATCTAGGCACATCAAAAAATGGGTTTTGCACATACCTGGTCTCCATTAAGAATGGATTGCCATTCAGGTTGCAAAGCCAGCTGCCCATGAGTGGAGGCACGCTACTCACCACTCTATTCAGGGGGCATCATTAGGTTATAGCGAAAGTGGGTAGGGTTACAGTGCCCACAGGAGAGAAAAGCCAAAAGCTATATTGGAAGCAGCACAGGGAGAGCACAGCAGCAGCTCCTGGACCCTGCCAAATGTAAGTGTATAATAGGCGCAGTGACTGCCTGAGGACTGATTAAGCAAAGTAATTTACTTAAATATATAATACATTTGTATATATATATATACCATGAGAAATCCAGGGATGACAAGGGAAGGGGGATATTTCTGACAGAGCACTGTACTACCTGCCATTAAAAGTTGTAATAACTCCTACTGCACTTACCCACCATGTACTTTAAAGTGCTCAGTCACTCCACGGCTGAGACCCGAGACACTCATGCTGTGGCTAGTTGAAAAGTTGTGAAGCTTCAAACTGCAGGACTGGGGCTGTGACTCTGAGGACTTATTTGATTCTGGTTTCAGTCTGTTTTAATCTGTAATGATTGTTGATTCTGTTAACCATGTCAGCAGATTACTTATATTGCCAGCTGCCTTAACCTTGTGTACACTGTGCGCTGAGAGTTAATAGTGAGTCAAGAGTAGCTGATATGGTTGGAGTCTATCAATATCTTGCCACTCACAGCCCAGCCCTGCTGGAGTTATGACTAAGGAAGAGTTTATACAGTTCTTTACCTATAAAAATTCATAACAGCAATAGGCACTCTCAGTCAATCACCACGGCCAACTGATGCAGTGCAGATGACCAGCTGGGGAGTCTCATTTAGCATTAAACCATTAAAAATGGTCTAACACTCAAAGGAAGATTGGGGTCTGGGCACTCCAGACACTATAGCCACTTCAATGAGATGAAACTGTTTCAGTGCCTACAGTGTTCTTTTAATGTATGGTAGACAGTTGTAATATACATATTCCATCAGGCAAGGATTTTCTATTTTACTACAATGCAAGCTAGTGACATGAAAGCAGAACTATGTTTAGAGTATATTTTTCTAGACACATTTTAGTAGTTGAGGATGTACATTAAATGTAATCCGTAATGTAACTTACCTTTTGTGCTGTTTTTTTTTTTTACCTTTAAGTTTGTCGTGGGGAGAGATGGCGTGTGTGGCACCATTTGTGAACATTCACCCTTTGATGGGATCGTCCTTGTACAATGTACAGAGCACCTTCTTAAATATATGTAAGTGGGCACAATGCCATTCTATATATAAATATACATAAATAATTATAGGGATTAAGGAAATGACAGACATTAGGCTCAATCCACATTGGTCCAACTCTGGACCGACTGGATATCAACAGAAAATGTTATTGTGTATAGAGTTGTATATAGAAACTGGCTCGCTAATGCAAGCTGATTTACAGTTAAAGGACCACTATAGTGCCAGGAAAACAAACTTGTTTTCCTGGCTCTATAGGGTCTTTGGGTCCCCCCCACCCTCTGGGTCCCCCGCCCGCCAGGCTGGGTTAAATTCTTACCTTTCTCCAGCGCCGGGCTCCCCCGGGTTAACCCTAGTTGGACCGGGCACCCAGACCACTTCATTGAGCTGAAGTGGTCTGGGTGCCTATAGTGGTCCTTTAAATATAGCACGTGTGTTATTCGAGTACACCACGTCTGCTATTCACAAAGATCTAATATGAACCCAGCTCATAAAATAATGGCAGATCAGTTTTAAAAATCACAGATTGACATCAAATGCACATTAAAAAAAAGCAGGAAAAACTGAGCTTCCACTAGGAAAATAGTTAATTTGGATATCTTTTAAACAGTCAGCGCCATGAGTGCCTACAAGTCTTCCCCAGTGTGACCGTGAAGGAGACTGTAAATAAGATGACCATTGGAACCAGTAGGTCTATTCTAATCTATGGCTTAGAGCTTTGGATGTTTAGCAGTTGCACAGAAATAATTGCTTGATTCTCAGCCTCCACCTAAAGCAATGCAAATCTTCATAGTAGTAAAATGTTTCTTTTAACATAATCCAAACTTGACTTTTAGAGATAGTACAAATGGTATGCCACCTACTAATCCCACCATTAGATGAATACAGTACTCGTAGTCAATGAAAAAGTCTCTTCATTGTTTTCATTTTATCACAAAATTATTGGTATTGAAAACATCGTCACACAGTGATTTATAATCTTTTTAGAGAATGTTCAGATAAAAAGATGCTTCCATCTGCTATGATCTTTTCAACGATGAATAAAAAGCTGTAAGAATCCATAAAATCGCTGTGACAAACACAACCATACCACTGATTACACAGACTTAAATATCACAGGGCTAAGCTCCCATCAAGAGATTTATCCAAATAATAAATACCATTTGTAAGACATATTCCGCTAGAAGATATTAACCTTTTCCTTCTCAAAAACATGCATACATGTGCCAACTTTAGTTTTAGCAATTATGTATATTTGTACGGTAGTATAGGTTGTCAATTTGCAGAGAAACATATTTCTCATCCAGGTTTCCATGCTGTCTCTCTGCACCTCTGCGGAGGTACTGTAAAAGGTAACAACTTTCCACATTTCACAGCAAAATGTAAGCCGTTTGTCATGGCTGTTTTCTTGTCGTCAATAAGGGTATTTAGTTGCCTCTGAACTACAATTATACATGAATTGTACCTGCTCACTAGGAGCTTGGGAATGGGGTAACACTTCAGACCACAGGACTGTGCTTTCTCTGGTGTTGAGTTCCTGGTTTCTAACTCAATGGGCATTTAGACCAACATTATTTTGTCCTCTTATCACTGAGATAGTCTGATTTTGGATACCCTACCCCAGTGTTATTATTACCGCATTAACCAAGGGATGGAGGGAAGGGTAGAGGACATTTGCCAGGGTACAATCTGGCATATATAACACCACCTTTCCACAAGTGGGGTGGTAGTAGTGGTTGTGGTCAATCACTGTGCCCCTACCTGGTATTTGCTTTGCTCTATATAATTGTTCACGGGTTGACATATGACAGAGTGACCATTCATTGGGCCTCACAGTTAATGTTGTGGTATGGGTGATCCTGATTAATATGTCACATCTTGCATCAACCATATGTAGGGGTGCTGTGAGAGAGTAATCAAGAAGCTAAAACATGTAGTATATATTTTTGTTTTAGTAGGAGACTATTTACTTGTGATATTGCCAACTAACACAATTAAAGTTTGTGAATTGAAGTAAGATGGCAGCAGCACCAAAACAAACACACAATAGTTCCTCTAAGTAAATTGACACCATTATGCCTCAAGATAAAGAAATTCCTTGTGTAAGCACTAATTTGTGTATGTATATAAATATACATTTTAATAACTGGTTCCTTCTTCAATAACACCCAAATGTCAATAATTTCATAAAAATAAAAATCCTATTACTGATTTGCAGGAAAAGCAGCCCCAAAAAATTAGTGAGAGCAGATTCTGTCAGCGAGTTACCAGCCCCGAGAAGACTTCGGTGGAAGTGTTCACCAGAAATTCAAGGACACTTGGCTTCATCTGCAGAAAAACTCCAAAGGTATGGAAACACATAATATTAAATGAAAGCTTCATATATACTCCTGTAAGTATTATACATATACTATATACATGTCTGGATTAACCAACAAGAAGTCCTCCTGACATTACATGTTCTCAAAATGGCTGCCATTACGTCATGGTATGTGACAGCTGCTGGGCTACTTTTTTGAATACCCTAATATGTTTTCACCAAGTCTCATGAGTTCCACTTACCCATTAGTCATTAGTGTGTAAAATATCACCAATAGTGAACAGATATTCGCTAATGGTGAGTGAGCCCTGGACCCTATAGGTTTGTAGTGGTGTTTTACTTTTAGGCTTGTCTATTAGCATTGGACATGAAATTTGTAACTCTATTTTTGCCACATGCAAACCTTAAACTGTTAGGGCATTATCAGATTGTGACTTAATCAATCACTGAGGCTTAGTGATGTCCCGAACTGTTCGCTGGCGAATAGTTCCTGGCGAACATCACTTGTTCGCGTTCGCCACGGATGGCGAACACATGCACTGTTCGGTCCGCCCCTATTCGTCATCATTGAGTAAACTTTGACCCTGTACCTCACAGTCAGCAGACACATTCCAGCCCATCCATTTTACATTCATTGTAAAGCTGCATTCTTAGTGAGAGTAGGGACAGTGTAGCTGCTGCTGATTTGATAGGGAAATTGATAGCTAGGCTAGTGTATTCAGTGTCCACTACAGTCCTGAAGGACTCATCTGATCTCTGCTGTAAGGACAGCACCCCAAAAAGCCCTTTTTAGGGCTAGAACATCAGTCTGCTTTTTTTTTTCTGTGTAATGAAATTGCAGTTGCCTGCCTGCCAGCCTGTGTGTCAGGCTCACAGCATATACTGTGCCCACTTGCCCAGTGCCACCACTCACTCACTGGTGTCACAATAGCTTGCATTTAACAAAAAAAATACTTTTTGGACTGTAATATAATAGCAGTCAGTTTCCTTCACGAGTGTGCGTTTCAGGGCCTGCCCAATGCCACCACTCACTCATATCTGTTGCCCCAATAGCTTGCATTTAAAAAAACGAAACTTTTTGGACTGTAATATAATAGCAGTCAGTTTCCTTCACGAGTGTGCGTTTCAGGGCATGCCCAGTGCCACCACTCACTCATATCTGGTGTCCCAATAGCTTGCATTTAAAAAAAACTAAACTTTTTGGATTGTAATATAATAGCAGTCAGTTTCCTTCACGAGTGTGCGTTTCAGGGCCTGCCAGGGCACAGTGTCACACCAGTGCAACTCATATTTGGTGTAACAGTAGTGTACATTTTTAAAAAAAAAATTAAATTTTGACTGTAATAGATTGAATAGCAGTTAGTTGTCTGCCAGCGTGTGTGGCAGGCTCATAGCGTATACTGTGCCCACTTGCCCAGTGCCACCACTCATATCTGGTGTCACAATAGCTTGCATTTAACAAAAAAAACCTTTTTGGACTGTAATATAATAGCAGTCAGTTTCCTTCACGTGTGTGCGTTTCAGGGCCTGCCCAGTGCCACCACTTACTCATATCTGGTGTCCCAATAGCTTGCATTTAAAAAAAAACTAAACTTTTTGGACTGTAATATAATAGCAGTCAGTTTCCTTCACGAGTGTGCGTTTCAGGGCCTGCCAGGGCACAGTGTCACACCAGTGCCACTCATATCTGTTGTCACAGTAGCTTGCACGCATAGTACCACTAATCGAAAAAAAAATGACAGGCAGAGGCAAGCCACCCCGCAGGGGCCGTCGTGGTCGTGGTGCTGTGATTCCCTTTGGCCCTAGAATAATGCCCAGTGTTCAGAGGCCACGTACCCTGAACTTAAAAAGTTCTGAGGACATAGTTGACTGGCTAACACAGGACACCCAATCTTCTACAGCTTCCGCTCGGAACCTCGACGCACCATCCTCCTCCAGCTTAGCTTCGGGCACCTCTCAAGTTACCACTCTCCCGCCTGCCGCCACCACCAACACTAGCACCACAGCCGCTTCACTTGGTATGTCAGAGGAGTTGTTTACACATCAGTTGGAAGAAATGAGTGATGCGCAACCATTATTGCCAGAGGATGTAGATAACAGGGATATGTCTCAGTCAGACAGCATTACACACGTACAGATGGGGAGACAGAGAGGAGGAGGAGGAGACAAGTTGGAATAAGGGGGAGGTCGTCGCAAGGAGCTAGTGGCACAGTCAGACAGCATGCATCGGCACCCGGGGTCAGCCAGACAGCACGCCAATCAACGCATTCTGTTGCAACCACCAGAATGCCGTCATTGCAGAGCTCAGCAGTGTGGCATTTTTTTTGTGTGTCTGCCTCTGACAACAGCGATGCCATTTGCAACCTGTGCCAAAAGAAAGAGTCGTGGGAAGTCCAACACCCACCTAGATACAACTGCTTTGCGAAGGCACATGATCGCACATCACAAACGCCTATGGGATCAACACATGAGTACAAGCAGCACACAAACTCAAAGCCACCATTCTCCTCCTGGTCCAGCATCTTCAGGCACGTTAACCACTGCTGTCCTCCTTGCCCCCTCTCAACCATCCGCCCCTCTGTCTCTCGCCTTGAGCAGTTCCTGCTCATCTGCCCACAGTCAGGTGTCTGTCAAGGACATGTTTGAGCGTAAGAAGTCACAAAGTCACCCCCTTGCCCGGCGTCTGACAGCTGGCTTGACTGAACTCTTAGCCCGCCAGCTTTTACCATACAAGCTGGTGGAGTCTGAGGCGTTCAAAAAATTTGTAGCTATTGGGACACCGCAGTGGAAGGTACCCGGCCGAAATTTCTTTGCACAAAAGGCAATCCCCAACCAGACCTCGATTGTGCAAAAGGAAGTAATGGCATGTCTGGCACACAGTGTTGGGGCAAGGGTCCATCTGACCACTGATACCTGGTCTGCAAAGCATGGTCAGGGCAGGTACATCACGTACACTGCGCATTGGGTAAACCTGCTAACGGCTGCCAAGCATGGAATGCATGGCTCTGCAGAGGAGTTGGTGACACCACCACGACTTGCAGGCAGGCCTGCTGCCACCTCCTCTACACCTCCTACTCCATCCTCTTCCATAACCTCCTCAGCTGAGTCCTCTTCTGCTGCTGCGTCTTGCTCCACATCAACGGCACCCCCCAGCTCCCCAGGTACTGTTCCACATCCCGGATACGGCAGTGTCACGCCGTCTTGGGGTTGACTTGCCTGAAAGTAGAGAGTCACACCGGACCAGCACTCCTGTCCACCCTGAACGCACAGGTGGATCAGTGGCTGACTCCGCACCAACTGGAGATCGGCAAAGTGGTTTGTGACATCGGAAGAAATTTGTTGGCGGCATTGCATTTGGGCAAGTTGACACATGTGCCGTGCATGGCACATGTGTGTAATCTGATCGTACAACGCTTTGTGCATAAGTACCCTGGCTTACAGGACATCCTTATGCAGGCCAGGAAGGTGTGTGGCCATTACACGGCCATGGTGCACTTTTCCGATATCCAGCGGAAAAACAACATGCCAGTGAGGTGCTTGATTTGCGACAGCCCGACACGTTGGAATTCAACACTCCTAATGTTCGACCGCCTGCTCCAACAAGAAAAAGCCGTTAACGAGTATTTGTATGACCAGGGTGCTAGGACAGCCTCTGCGGAGCTGGGAATTTTTTTGCCACGTTACTGGACGCTCATGCGCAATGCCTGTAGGCTCATGCGTCCTTTTGAGGAGGTGACAAACCTAGTCAGTCGCACCGAAGGCACCATCAGCGACATCATACCATTTGTTTGCTTCCTGGAGCGTGCCCTGCGAAGAGTGCTGGATCAGGCCGTAGATGAGTGTGAAGAGGAAGAGGAAGAGTTGTGGTCACCATCACCACCAGAAACAGCCTTATCAGCATCGCTTGCTGGACCTGCGGCAACGCTGGAAGAGGATTGTGAGGAAGAGGAGTCAGAGGAGGAATGTGGCTTAGAGGAGGAGGAGGAAGACCAAACACAACAGGTATCCCAGGGTGCTCGTTGTCACCTATCTGGTACCCGTGGTGTTGTACGTGGCTGGGGGGAAGAACATACGTTCAGAGAGATCACTGAGGACGAGGAACAGGACATGAGTAGCTCGGCATCCAACCTTGTGCAAATGGGCTCTTTCATGCTGTCGTGCCTGTTGAGGGACCCTCGTATAAAAAGGCTGAAGGAGAAGGACCTGTACAGGGTGTCCACACTACTAGACCCCCGGTATAAGCAGAAAGTGCCTGAAATGTTACCGAATTACAGCAAGTCGGAAAGGATGCAGCAGTTCCAAAATCAATTAAAAAGTATGCTTTACACAGCGTATAAGGGTGATGTCACAGCACAACGGGAATCTAACAGGGGAAGAGGTGAAAGTAATCCTCCTCCTCCCACGACCACGCCGGCAAGGACAGGATGCTTTACAGATGTGTTGTTGATGGAGGACATGCGGAGCTTTTTAAGTCCTTCGCATCGCCACAGCCCCCTCAGAGAACGACTTGACCAACAGGTAGCAGACTACCTCGCCTTAACTGCAGATATCGACACTCGATGAACCTCTTGACTACTGGGTGTGCAGGCTTGACCTGTGGTCTGAGCTATCCCAATTTGCGATAGAACTTCTGGCCTGCCCCGCTTCAAGGTCAGAAAGGACCTTCAGTGCAGCAGGAGGTATTGTCACTGAGAAGAGAAGTCGCCTAGGTCAAAAAAGTCTAGATTACCTCACCTTTATTAAGATGAATGAGGGATGGATCCCGAAGGGACTGACAGTGGGCGATACATTTGACTAAATAAGGCCTGATGAGGGGGATTACTTAACACACCACTCCTATCTGGTGGCACATTAGATTGCACGCACAGTGCCCCAAATTTGAAGTAGGAGGACCGACCAAGCATCTTTTTCCATCTCCCGCTTCCTAAAATCGATGCCTTATATACACGTCCCCTGATAGGGGACGTAACAGGGATTAAACTGATAGGAATAGTACTACTTAACACACCACTCCTATCTGGTGGCACATTAGATTGCACGCGCAGTGCCCCAAATTTGAAGTAGGAGGACCGACCAAGCATCTTTTTCCATCACCCGCTTCCTAAAATCGATGCCTTATATACACGTCCCCTGATAGGGGACGTAACAGGGATTAAACTGATAGGAGTAGTGTGTTAAGTAGTACTATTCTTATCAGTTTAATCCCTGTTACGTCCCCTATCAGGGGACGTGTATATAAGGCATCGATTTTAGGAAGCGGGAGATGGAAAAAGATGCTTGGTCGGTCCTCCTACTTCAAATTTGGGGCACTGCACGTGCAATCTAATGTGCCACCAGATAGGAGTAGTGTGTTAAGTAGTACTATTCTTATCTGGTGGCACATTAGATTGCACGCGCAGTGCCCCAAATTTGAAGTAGGAGGACCGACCAAGCATCTTTTTCCATCTCCCGCTTCCTAAAATCGATGCCTTATATACACGTCCCCTGATAGGGGACGTAACAGGGATTAAACTGATAGGAATAGTACTACTTAACACACCACTCCTATCTGGTGGCACATTAGATTGCACGCGCAGTGCCCCAAATTTGAAGTAGGAGGACCGACCAAGCATCTTTTTCCATCTCCCGCTTCCTAAAATCGACGCCTTATATACACATCCCCTGATAGGGGACGTAACAGGGATTAAACTGATAAGAATAGTACTACTTAACACACCACTCCTATCTGGTGGCACATTAGATTGTATGCGCAGTGCCCCAAATTTGAAGTAGGAGGACCGACCAAGCATCTTTTTCCATCTCCCGCTTCCTAAAATCGATGCCTTATATACACGTCCCCTGATAGAGAACGTAACAGGGATTAAACTGATAAGAATAGTACTACTTAACACACCACTCCTATCTGGTGGCACATTAGATTGCACGCGCAGTGCCCCAAATTTGAAGTAGGAGGACCGACCAAGCATCTTTTTCCATCTCCCGCTTCCTAAAATCGATGCCTTATATACACGTCCCCTGATAGGGAACGTAACAGGGATTAAACTGATAAGAATAGTACTACTTAACACACTACTCCTATCTGGTGGCACATTAGATTGCACGCGCAGTGCCCCAAATTTGAAGTAGGAGAACCGACCAAGCATCTATATCCATCTCCCGGTTCCTAAAATCGATGCCTTATATACACGTCCCCTGATAGGGGACGTAACAGGGATTAAACTGATAGGAATAGTACTACTTAACACACCACTCCTATCTGGTGGCACATTAGATTGCACGCGCAGTGCCCCAAATTTGAAGTAGGAGGACCGACCAAGCATCTTTTTCCATCTCCCGCTTCCTGGGTGGAGGAAGAGAGACCTTCAATGACATCAGTAAGGACAAGGAACGGGACATGGCTAGCTTGGTATCCAACCTTGTGCAAATGGGGAGTTTGCGGTTGTGCAAATGGACTGTTTGCGGTTGTTTGCGGTGCGTTAAACGGGGAGTTTGGTCTGTCACTGTGAAGCGGGCGTAACCCTTACACTACCTGATCGATACAACATCATACCTGATGTTTAAAGCATGTTATTCCAAACAATTTAGGAATATTAGGTGATTTATGCCCTTTATGGATTAAAACCAGACTCTGCATCAACTATGTAATTTTCCATGGGAGTTTTGCCATGGATCCCCCTCCGGCATGCCACAGTCCAGGTGTTAGTCCCCTTGAAACAACTTTTCCATCACTATTGTGGCCAGAAAGAGTCCCTGTGGGTTCTAAAATTCGCCCGCCCATTGAAGTCTATGGCGGTTCGCCCGGTTCGCAAACATTTGCGGAAGTTCGCGTTCGCCGTTCGCGAACCGAAAATTTTATGTTCGTGACATCACTTCTGAGGCTATATTACCAATGTTGTGGAGCTCATCCTAACTTCACTCCTAATTACTGTACAATGAATAGTAAAACATAAAATTGTTATGTGTTGATAAATGTGATGTGCAGCTGAAGATGAACTGGTAATCCCATTAAACAGCAGTTGTTAGTAACGCTAAACACTCAATTAGCATAGATGAATACATTTGCACTCAAACCCAGATATTAATAGTGGGAAAAAAAATCTACATTTGGCTATATTTCTTTCTTTTTTTTTTCTTTATAAAAATATCTATTAAAAGTATCTTTTACAAATATGCTGACGTAGAAAATCAAACTACATTCACACAACCATTCATACCTGTCCTGGTGTGAGAGTGGAGGCGTTAGTTGGAAGGAGTCTGAGGCAAGTCTGTAGCCAGAGGCCAGAGTCTCCATATGTCATTATATAATCCCAAGTTCTCAAGACTAACATATACAGCCTTCTCCATGAATCTCTGATAGTTAATCTGTGAGGCAATTTCAGTCCACTTGGGGATCGCCTCAGATCTCCATTTTCTCGTCAAACAGACTTTGGTGGCCATTAATATATGCACAATTAGCATTTTTATTTCTTCTTTCAATTTGGGGAAATCCAAATGGAACAAAAAGAGTTGGGGGGGTCAGTTCAATATGGGACAGTGTTAAACTTGTAAGTTCCTTTTCTAACTTGACCTACAAAGGTAATAGGCAGGTACATTCCCACCATATATGAAGTATAGTTCCAGTGTCCCTCTCGCATCTCCAACAAAGATCACTAACGTTGGGTTGAAACTAACTTAACCTGTCTGGTGTCAGATACCATCTGTGTAAAATGAATAGTTTTTATTTGTCAGATTTAAAGCAGTAACCCATTCATTGGATACAAATTCTGTGCTCAGCTCCCTTTCCCATTTCATAATCTCCCAAGCATTGTACCCGTTTTGCTCGTATACAATAATTATCTAATCTTGGAAGAAAAATTGGAGCATACATTTGGTTATATGTCACATGACAGGCTACACACTTTAAATTCATGTTTTTCACATGGTATAAGAAAAACGTTTTCCATATTATTTTCAATAGCAGTTGCAATATGTAAGATTCACGGATACATAATTATTGTTAATTAAATGAAATGCCACGTCATGCTTTGAGGCAACAATTTCTGTTGAATCAGCACTTTGTCATGACATCAATGTATGAGAATTAACAGAAGATAGATATTTTCTAAGTATATATGCACCAAACATACCAACAATGAAAGACATTCATGAATCAACAAAAATAAAATGAAGGCGATGTATAAAAGTATCACTGTATGTAAAGTGGAGCAATTGCCTAGAAACTAATATAATTGTTGAGAAAATCCCATTGTCATTGCTCCACTTTATGAATTAACTTTTTCCTAATTTATAGAAATCTCACTCCATATTTACTAGAAATTTCCACATGGGGAGGTGGGTCAAGATCTCAAAACGAGAATAATTCTACAACTATAATGCATGTCACGATGAAGGTGGAACCATCTGGCAGAGAATGCTAAGATTATAGACATATGTATTATTAAAGGAAAACTGTCACCTCAAATCTGTTTTTAATACAATAATCATTTCATCAATTTTGAAACTGAAATAGTTATTTTTTTTTGTTTTTTTATGAAGTGTTTGTAAAATAAAAACAAAAAAAAACTCATCCAAGCCTTTTGTAAATGACAGGATCCTGAAGGCATATATACATGCATCTTGGGTCGGACAGTGTGGACCGAAATCAACATTTCGGTCCACACAGGGACCTTCCTCAGGAAGGTCCCTGTGTGGTCCGAAACATCGATTTTTCATTAGATGAAATAAAGAATTTTTGTATCAGAAGACCGTGAGTGAAGCCCATGCTTCTTTCAGTTATGTGAATATCAACATCCCCATAGGACTGGCACCCGACAAGTAAATGTAACATTCTACTATGAGTATTCAGCATGAGTGCAAGGAATCTTATTATTTTTGTGTATATATATATATATATATACACAGTGGGACATCGGTTGACGAATTTAATGCGTTCTCCGGGACGTTTCTTATTTACATTTAACAGTTTACATTTGTATACTGAAACGCAGTTTCCCATAGAAATGCATTGAAAACCAATTAATCCGTTCCAGAGGTCAGAAAAAAGTCAAAATGAGCTGGCATGGAAACCAACCCACAATGCAGAACACACAATAAAAGGCATGCAAACAACGAAACTCAGCTCCCTACCTTTCCACAGCTTGAGAAATGCACCAAAAAGTCCCAAAACAACTGCAAACAATTTCCAGAATGGCTCCAAAACTCAATGCAAAATCCACTCCAACACCTCCACACCCAACGCCATGTTCTACCCACAGGCTCCAGCATGCAGGGGGCGGTGCTTTAAACCTCCCCGGTGCAATGCATCCTGGGGAAACTTGCTTTGTATTGCGAAAAAATGTGTAAACCGAGGCATTATTTTCAATGGATTTTCATTTGTAAACTGAAAATTAAGTTAACCGAGGCGTTTGTAAACCGAGGTCCCACTGTATATAACATTTTCATGCCTTTTTGGTTTGTTCTCCTGATTTGGTTACAGAAACCTACTTTCAGCCGAGCAAAACTGACATCCAGCCAAATTCAAGTGTTTCAAAAAAATTTCTGTCTTCACAAAAAATTATTCAGCAGAAACTAATTTTTTCACCCTGTGCATGTCTACTGACCTACGCCTCAATACTATCCGAATATAATCTTTGATCTAATAACGTGTTAAAATATTAGTTCTTCTTGAGTAAATAATGTCATTTTTACTAAATCACTCTTAATTTGTTTTTTTCAGGATAGTAAATAATCTTGATTTCACTGTTTACAAGTTTAAGAACTATGGAAAAGAGTTTATCAAGAAACAAAGAATGAGCCCAGATGCATATATTCAAGTGTCTCTCCAGCTTGCATTTTACAAGTAAGAAAAATGTATTTCCTATATCACACTAAAGATTATTTTTACAAGACCAAAGTTATGCAATTTATTGACATCTGTTCCATTTTTAGAGTATTAACAGTGTGACAGAGTGATTTGCAATTAAATAAATACTCTAAGCATCAAAACAACTTTAGCTTGATGAAGCAGTTTTAGTGTATAGATCATGTGCAGGAAGTTTAAACATTAGATCTCTCTTTACAGGAAGGCTGTGAAAGTCACATACAGGAGAGGTATGCCTAGGGCTGCATAAACATGTAACTGTAACTCCTAAATGCCAGAAAACTGAGCAGTGAGACTGCAGGGGCATGATTTATACACCAAAACCCCTCCACTAACCTAACGTTTTTTTGGTGCTTGTAGTTCTCATTTACAACTTTTTTATTTTAGTAGGTTTGAGCCAGGAGTTTAAGTACATAGAGAGGAACCTAATCATGAATACTATTGTTCTCCATACCCTACTTCTGTTGACTACCTTCCTTTCAATGGGTGGTCAAGGGGCACAGTTCCATTGGTTTAGAGGGACCCAGAAGATCTGTCGTGGATGCTGCATCCCTGAGCACTCCATTTGTAATACAGTACACAGGAAAGGGAATTTGATTGTGGTCTGTGTCACTTCCACCCCTGCACTCGATCATCCGTAAAGAAGCAGGTCCAGAACAAGGATCTTTGGGACTGGATTGCCAGTTGCAACTGTATTCTCTAAAGTCCCTGAAGTAATCTGAGCTAGTAGACAAGTAGAGTGTAGACAACATCAATGTATAAAACAACCACTCTCCATTTTAAACAGCTACTGCTCCCATCACAATGATTTCAGCTTTACTGAAGGAGCTAAGTCAATGCCCCATAACCACCATATTTCAGCATATGCACACGAACACAAAACAGTACTATATAGTTGACATCAGTAAACTTTTTACTTCTTACTCATACAAATGGAATTTGCATTAGATTATTGTTCATCCTCCTGGCTGCCAAATGGGGCAGCTTTTTTACTATCTTACCTGACAATATTTGGATTATTACTCATCTATAAAAAAAAAAAAAAAAACAGGTAGACCCTACTTCTCCATATGAATGACTCTGAAATGAGAACGAATCGCAAAGTTATTATAAACAGAAGGTGAAACTGAGATGTCTGCTTTAAGACATTTTTGAAACATTTCGACTTTTATATGTTTCTTGACTGTTTCCTTTCTTGATTGCATCCTTGTTTTTATTCTTATTTATTAAGTTGTTGTGGTATATGTTGTGATGGGTTAACAGATGCCACAGAAAACTTGTGCCTACGTATGAGAGTGCTTCCATACGAAGATTTCAGATGGGAAGAGTTGACAACATAAGATCTTCAACGGCTGAAGCACTAACATTTGTGAAAGCAATGGTGGATGGAAAAAGTACCATACCGGTAATTATACCTATCACTTATACTCTGTAACATTATGATATTAACTAATATCCACCGAAAGCATTAAATATTGGGGTGGGGGGGGAGGGGGAGGGTTCAATCGTACATTACGGCAAATATGGAACAAGCACACTGTAGTTTTTGTTAATGTTAATGAGTTAGGGTGTTTTGTTAATGAGAAATAATTAAACAATCAGATTTAGTTTTTTGATGAATTACACTTGTCTGTCGTCTAAAAAAAGTACAATTTGCATTATTTTGATCTAAAACAATAATTGTGTGAAGCTTTAAAAAAAATAATACACACACATATAAATAACAGACTTGGTAAAATTGTTCATCATAAATAATATTTTGGTAATTTTTTTTGAGTTAAAATGTTTATTTTATTTACTATCTTAATAATTTTGACAACAAATGACCAATTAAAATGTATTTACAATTTGACCGGTTTATGCATGTCACTATTTTCTGTTTAGCGCCATAGTTTACTTTCTGACTGTACAGAGTATTTGATTTTGCAGGATACTGAGAAGATGCAATACCTCAGGGAGGCAATAATGGCTCAGACTAATTACACTATTCTGGTGAGTAGTTCTACTTATTTCACATTATTCTAAGAGGCACAGGTCAATTTTTAAATGGTTAGGAAGAAACAGAATTAGTGGTTCAGAGTTTGCAAAAAAAAGTTATTTTCCTGGAACAGAGATACTAGCTCCTGTATATCTTCCAAGTGTCCCTATTTAAGAGAGACGGTCCCTATGTTTGGGTCAAATCCCTCTGTCTCTCTTTTCTTTACTAATGTCTCTCTTTTTTTAGGAGCTCCATATTGTTGGTGTGTCTGATTGTATAACAGAACTCCACAGCAATGATACACCCAGTACTGCATATTTAACCCCTTAAGGACACATGACATGTGTGACATGCCATGGTTCCCTTTTATTCCAGAAGCTTGGTCCTTAAGGGGTTAAACTACAATCAATGTGTTTAGAAATCAGTCTGTGTAGATCAGATACAATGTTCTTGTTCTAAATGAAATTGTAGTTGCTTAAATTATTGTCGGTAAACACACATTATGAAGTCACCTAAACAATCCTGCCTCTGGCCACACCCCACCGCCTCCCCTCATACCCTTAAAATTAAAGTATCCCTCTTTGTGAATTTGATACTTTGGGAGCTAGTCACTAAAGTGTGCATTGTCAGGAATTTAAAATGAATGTCAGACTTCAGGATAAACTTGTGAAAATAGCCAACTATAAGACAACTACAATGCACATATAAGTGAAAAACACCTATGAAAAGTGGAGCGCTAAATGGAGTACCTTACCCTTTAATAACAGTGATACATGGGCAGGAGAGCAGCACATGCAAAAAAAAAATAAAAAAAAATAGGCAAAATCTAGTGCAGATGGTACAATGTCCACAAGTGAGGTGTAGCTCAAATAACTAGGAGCACTCACATGAAGCAAAGCCTGGTAACAATAAAGCTCAATATTCACACAGGTTTGCCTTTGCAGGTAGCAACACATCTTTCTTCTTATGAAACACCACACTCAAAAGGGAGAAGAAAAAAGTCAGTAATAGTGCAGATATTTAAACCACTCCAAAATAAACAAACAAGCTGGACGTGCTCACCTGTATAAGAGCCAAGTAGGTCCTGGCTCTAGGTATGTAAAGCTGGTGTCACCTATGGAGGGACACTGCTAAATTGTGTCTAAGTATTTAAAGCGGCACTGTCATGCCGAATTCCGTTTTTTTTTTTAACCTCCCTCCCGCCTCAACTACATCCAATCGACCCCCTAGTCACCCCCAAATACCCCTATGCCCCCCACATTACCTATTTTTTATTCTTTATTTTCTGCCCCGATCTATATTCAGGGCGCCGCCATCTTTGTGTGGGTAGGTGAAGTCCCTGTGGGACACGTCATCTACCCACACTACACAGACTGTGAGATTCCCGCACATGCCCAGTGAAACATCTGGACATGCGAACGGGAATTTCACCTATTCATTCATTCATCAGACAGACGAATGAATGAATAGAAAAAATCAGACGAACAAACTAACACTGAGTATCAGTGTTCGTTTGTTTGTTCGGTTTATTACAAGGAGGGAGCTACCGGCGTGCAGCTCCCTCCTTGTAATATGTAAAGACAGAAGCGGCAGGGAGCAGTGCTCCCCACCACTTCATAAGCCCCCCAGGTCCCCTCCTCACTCTATGGGGGTCAATATGACCCCCATAATAGCACAAGGGAGATTAAAATCTCCCCAATGCCCCTACTCGCTATATCACGAGTAGGGGCATGTCCACTAAACAGTGAGCAGCCTGTGGCTCAGGGACGCTTGTAAAATGACACAGAGCACTGTGATTGGATGGCTTGAAATCCATCCAATCACAGTGCTCTGTGTCATTTTACAAGCGTGGGAAAATTCCAAAGAACTTTCCCACGCTTGTAAAATGACACAGAGCACTGTGATTGGATGGATTTCAAGCCATCCAATCACAGTGCTCTGTGTCATTTTACAAGCGTGGGAAAATTCCAAAGAACTTTCTCACGCTTGTAAAATGACACAGAGCACTGTGATTGGATGGATTTCAAGCCATCCAATCACAGTGCTCTGTGTCATTTTACAAGCGTGGGAAAATTCCAAATAACTTTCCCACGCTTGTAAAATGACACAGAGCACTGTGATTGGATGGATTTCAAGCCATCCAATCACAGTGCTCTGTGTCATTTTACAAGCGTGGGAAAATTCCAAAGAACTTTCCCACGCTTGTAAAATGACACAGAGCACTGTGATTGGATGGATTTCAAGCCATCCAATCACAGTGCTCTGTGTCATTTTACAAGCGTGGGAAAATTCCAAAGAACTTTCCCACGCTTGTAAAATGACAAAGAGCACTCTGATTGGCTTAAACCCACCAATCAGAGTGTTCTTAGGCTAATTGCAGGGCGGGGCAAGGCTTTATAAGCCTTGCCCCGCCCTGCGGAGCTCAGTCTGCGCGGAGCCCTCCATGGGTGAAGATGGATTATTTTTTTGTGCGCTCGGGTTTTTTCTTTTTCGTCAGGTTTTTTTTTTTGGCGCTCGGGTTTTTTATTTTATTTTTAGTTCGACGGCTATGATGGTTTTTTATTTGGCCTTTTTTGGGGCTGAAAAATGAAGATTTTAGAAAAAAGAAGACATCGAATGGTAAGTTTAATTTTACTTTACAGGTTAGCAATTTTATTCCCCCCTCACTATTTTTTAGGGTAAGGGGGGTAGGTAGGGGCATTTTTTATTTGGGTGGGGGGTGGGTGACTAGGGGCTTGGGCACCCCTAGTCACCTTGATGGGGGGGGAATTTACTTAGTGCCGGGGGGCGGGGGGGGGCAGTAGGTCTCCCCCCCCCTTATTACTATGATGGCCCCCACCCGCCGCCCAGGGGTGGGGGCCGGGGGGGGGAGGACAGTAGGTCCCCCCCCTCTTATTACCATTATGGTCCCCACCCGCCGGCCAGGGGTGGGGGCCGGGGGGGAGGCCAGTAGGGCCCCCCCTACTACTATTATGGCCCCCACCCGCCGCCCAGGGGTGGGGGCCGGGGGGGGGGGAGGACAGTAGGTCCCCCCCCCCTACTACTATTATGGCCCCCACCCGCCGCCCAGGGGTGGGGGCCGGGGGGGGGGGAGGACAGTAGGTCCCCCCCCTCTTATTACCATTATGGCCCCCACCCGCCGGCCAGGGGTGGGGGCCGGGGGGAGGACAGTAGGTCCCCCCTACTACTATTATGGCCCCCACCCGCCGCCCAGGGGTGGGGGCCGGGGGGGAGGACAGTAGGTCCCGCCCCCTTTATTACCATTATGGCCCCCACCCGCCGCCCAGGGGTGGGGGCCGGGGGGGGAGGACAGTAGGTCCCCCCCCTACTACTATTATGGCCCCCACCCGCCGCCCAGGGGTGGGGGCCGGGGGGGAGGACAGTAGGTCCCCCCCTTTATTACCATTATGGCCCCCACCCACCGCTCAGGGGTGGGGGCCGGGGGGGAGACAATAGGTCTCCCTTATTTTACTTTACGGCCCCCACCCATCGTTTAGGGGTGGGGGGCAATATTTTTTATTTTTTTTTACAGTTGCTTACTAGACATGCCCCTACTCGCGGTATAGCGAGTATGGGCATATTATTTACTAATACCAAGTCATTTTTACTTGGTGTTAGTAAATTTGGCTGAAAGACCAATTTAGGTCTTTCAGCCTTTTAGTAGATAGCTCCCTGATACCGTGGGAATTAGGGAGTTATCTACTAAGCGGCTGCAAGATGCAGCCACAGCAATGAATAGGATCGGAGTTTCATTCATTTGAATGAAATTCCGATCCGAACAATGTACCGAATTGCATCCGAACACCAATGGAGAAACAGTGCTCATTCTGTTAGGATGCAATTCGGCAGTTTTGCCGGCGTTCTGTCTAAGTGACAGGACATTCGGCAATACTGACAGGAAGCATTGTGGGAACTGGGAGGAAAGCTAGGGATCATGGGAAAATTGGTCTGACCAGCGGAAATGAAGCACACTTTGCTCCTCCGCTGGTCAGAGCTGGTCAAGCGGAGGAATCCTCCATAAGACAGAGTCCCTACTTTGTCTTATGATTTTAAAGAAAACTAAAGAAGACAGGAAGAAAAGAATAACAGATCCCGAGAGAGGGGGAGAAGAGGAAGAGATTGAGGAAAGGTAAGTTCGGCATGACAGTGCCGCTTTAAGTGCTTTTTGCACACTACACCGTTGTTGTTTATTTAAGCCAACCATAGTTGGGTAAACTACTTTTCAGAGTTACTATTCAAGCCTAAAATGTAAAATTCACTTTGCATTCCAGACATCTGCTTTATTAATGAATCTAGTAAGACATTTCATAAATCTTACATTATTTGAGACTACATTTATTGTTGCATATTCTATTCTATATCTATTGCATATCACACTAGAAAAAGGCAACAGTTTGTACCAAACAAAATGTGTGATGTAAAGAATCTTTCATGTTTTCAACCAAATTCTCCAGTGCTCTGTTATTTGTTAGGATTTGCAAGAGGATTTTCCTGACATAAATCTGCTGCTCTTGAGATTGTATTCTAAACAATTTTCTCAGATATGATGAGCTGATCTATAGTTTATTACATTAGCCAGTCTCGGTTTCCCATCAGACATGTCATTGATAAATGTTGCAGAATGTCAGTGTTATGAAAACTGTAAATGTTACACCATGGCACGACATTTCATTTCATTTGTTAAGGCAATTTCCCTTGATGAGTTTGGATGGAAATCAAAGTCAGCAGGATGCACGTTTGGTGCTTGTTCCCATTTCTCTTACAATATATTATTGACTCATATTTCTGTCCTGATTGTCATAAAAACATTTTTGTAATAGATCGATGTACACTATGCTCTAGAGACTTATGCTGTACCCTCCAGTGGAAGATATATTGAGTTTTTCTTTAAGCATCTATTAATCAGCTGCTGATTTACTTAAAAAAATGAGAGCATCAATTTAAAACTGCTGTCCGCTCAAATCCTGTCATTGTTATGTCTGTTGCTTGATAAATATATAAATGATACTAAAAAATAATGTTACAGTCTGAGGTTGTTTATGGGAAACAGATGGGGTGATATTCTGAAGCTGAGCCCCAAAGGTGTCATCTGAAATCCTGACGCCCCTTAAAATAAATTGGCTGACCAGCCCACCTAGATACACACACGCACACACACACACTGTCACACTCTTCCAGAATACAGACAGATACACACTGCTGGACACACATACACATAGTGCATACTGGCAGGCACATACACATAGATGCTCTATGTCAGAAACACAAATTGTCAGATACAAACACAGATGCACACACACTGACATATAGACACACAGTCAGGCACGTAAATGCAGTCAGACAAACACAACCAGTCACACACACATACACACTGTCCGACACACACAGGCCCAGTTGCACAAACCAACACACTATCAAACAGTCATGTACACACAGGCAAACACACTCACATATGCACACAGCCACATATTTACATGCACGCTGTCAACAAAACACACAGTTACCCCTGCCTCTACCCTTTCTTAATTCTTTCAGACAGCTCTACTTCAAAGGCTGTCTAGTGTGGCCAGAACCTTAGTAAACCATTTGCTGTGCTGCACACATTTTACAGCAGGACAGCTAGCAATCCAGTGTACCCAGCACACAGTGCTCAGCATCAGAGTACTGTGTAAAGATACACATTACAACACAAATATACTCTATTAAGGCCAGGGATGAAGTGATATTCCATCCTCCACTGCTGTCTCCTGTGAGGGCCCCATCTGATACAGCGTCCATTATGATACCCCTAGCCTATGCGATACGGTTTAGTGGAGATGTAGATATTTTGCCCCATGCGAGCCCCTGAACAGGGTATTGCCGGTACCCCCTTCCCACCAAAATGGCAGCCTTGCCGAGACCCAATTACCAAGGAAACCAATAGAATGCTTAGTGAATATCGGCAAAAACTCCAAATGGTATGGCGGTCAGTACCCCCAAAGCTTTATTTTGTTAGTAGAGCTTATAGTCTTTATTTAAGTACATTTTTCCAAGTAAACTTCCAAATGTTTTGATATCGCATATCTATCTAACCTATGCAGGCAATTAGCTATACTTTACTTACCTTTTCAATTATACAAAATATATTCTACATGTTGAATTTACTATATTTATTCACCAATATAAGCTCTAATATAGGAGTCAATAAACAATAGCATAGCATAAGGAAGATATACACACATAAATTACTAGAAATTATAGATCCAAAATATCAAATATAGTAAAAAATAAAAAAAATCCAATTGTTACATTTTTGTACCTTGAGTTACTTGAAGGTGCATTGCAATTAAAATGGTATTTCCATGAACCAGCTTAAAAAAACACCCCATTACATTAATGACATATTTAGCTAACCAATCAATAGTAAAATTAGCTGTAAATGCAAGAAAAACTCCAATATTGAACTTTGCAGTAACGAGGAAAAAATTATTAATGTTGCTCATGCTCTACATTCTCAATTTAAAGCAATGGTTAAAAACGAACAACACAAGATATTATATGACGTTGCACAGACACTCGCATCACCATAACCACTACAGATCCTGCAAGGGAATTAACTAATGTGAGCTAAATAAGTACTTGGCTGGCACAATGCAGAAGCAATGCTCCAGGATATATGGAGTTCAGTTTATGCTCTACCGATTCACCTGAAAGCATTGAAAGCTTCCTAGATATAAAATCACTTCAAAAACGGTTGTGGTTCTGGTGCTTGGAGTGTCCCTTTAAGGCTCTCTGATGTCATTTCTACATTTACACTTAGAAAATGTTTTAGTGGTGTTTGGAAAATTTACCTCCACATTAGGGAACAAGATAGACTGTTGCACTGCACATCAAATACAATTTATTTACATTCATTTTAACTTCTTTCTTTTTTTTTTTCAATTTTCCTTAGGCCATTACTGGGATGGCAATAGACAACCATTTACTGGCACTGAGGGAGTTAGCACGAGAACATTGCAAGGAATTGCCTGAGCTCTTTACTGATGAAATGTATTTGGCCAGCAATCGGTTCATTCTCTCAACCAGTCAGGTGAGTGTGTAGCTGTTTATCTTCCCCTTCTGTCCAAACAACCTGTCCTTACTTGTTAACATTGCTATTCACAAAGGTAACAGAAAGAAATGTGACAAATATCATGCTTTGTTTGTATTTGAGTAGAGAAAGTGGTGATCACCAAACATATATATGAATTTTCATACTAAATATATCTGGAAACCGAAAAATCATAACAAGATTTTAAAATTAGGACCACGACTTGAGAAATTATTTGAAATACACAGTAACATATGACACTGTTTTTTAAATTGATTAAAACACGCATGGGCTGTTGATGGTAGGACCATAGCTTGGAAAAGTTGGGAGAAAAAAAACGAATTTGCTCACACATCATATTTCTTTTTTTTTTTTCAGTAAAATAACTGTATTGATAACTGTCTTTAATAAAATGGCCTAAATAGCCAAGTAATACAAAGACATCCCGAATCACCTAAGGGGTTTTATTCCCTGAACTCTGTATTAAGAGGTGTCAATAATCCATATGTTAACATTTAGGCAAAAACAGCTGGTATAGAAGAAAATCTCCTACACAGCTAAAGTCGTAGATTGGAATTTTTAGTCTCGGTTTTGCAATTCAAATTTCAATTCACTTTAATTTAAAATGTCTAAAATAAGCCACCTTATACTTTGTTCAACTCTACTATTTCTGGCCTACATTTTGCATGTTATTTTTAAACATATCGCAACAAGCTACATAGTAAATTAGCTCACATCACTTCTCTTGACTGATGCACTCACTCACTGCAAGGGTCCAAAACAACAATTCATAGGGTCATTCTCTCATTTGTAACTAAATTGGAGATAAAAAGGGAATTGCAAATTTTAGGTAATAATTCCTAAGATGGAAAATTTCACCAGGTTCATTATGTTTACAGTTTGACTATTTTGGCGTATAATTTTAAATTCTCTTTGAATTCCTGCCAATTCACACTTTAGTGAATTACTGTGTTTAAGGACAAAGTAAATTTTGTGAAAGAGTGGCATTTGACCGCTTTATATCTCCCACTGGCAGTATTTGAATGGAAATGTGTAAGCTGCCTTGCTGTCTTTAACTCCTTTAACTCCTTTGTTTTGACCATTGTTTTATATTTTTTGGACTCAAGCATTAACTTATGTAACCAGACTCCCCATCTCCAACATCATTTTTGGTGATTGGGAAACTGTAGAAAAAAAAAACAAGTGGGTATCAACCATGTGATTACCTCAATTTAAAAACCCCTTGGATTGAGAGATATCTTTTCTTTTTCTTGACGTAGTAGTCTTTAAATAGTAGTGTGCTTATCCCAAGTATCCCTTACTAACTAATCCCTTACTAACTAGTAAGTATCCCTTACTAACTAAGAGTAATGGTGCTATTGTCCTCGATGGGGTGAGGACACCATGATGGATTGTCCGTCGCATGGTTTCTCTCTTCTGTTTTGCCTCATTTTAATGGTGACAATAACATCACCAATCACCTTTCCAATTTAAAGGGACACTATAGTGACCTAAACAACTTTAGCTTAATGAAGCAGTTTTAGTGTAGATCATGCTTCTCAGGTTTTACTGCTCAATTCACTGCCATTTAGGAATTTAAATCACTTTGTTTCTGTTTATGCAGCCCTAGCCACACCTCCCCTGGCTATGATTGACAGAGCCTGCATGAAAAAAAAAACTGGTTTCACTTTCAATCAGATGTAATTTACCTTAAACAATTGTATCTCTTTCTCTGTAAATTGAAAATTAATCACATACAGGAGGCTCTTGCAGGGTCTAGCAAGCTATTAACATAGCAGGGGATAAGAAAATCTTAATTAAACAAAACTTGCAATAAAGGAAGGATAAACTTTAGATAACTCTTTACAGGAACTGTTCAGGAAGGCTGTGCAAGTCACATGCAGGGAGGTGTGACTAGGGATTATAAACAAAGTGATTTAACTCCTAAATGGCAGATAATTGAGCAGTGAGACTGCAGGGACATGATCTATACACCAAACTGCTTCACTAAGCTAAAGTTGTTTTGGTGACTATAATATTTACCCAATTCAGAGGTAAGGTTCCCTGCTACTCATAGCTTGTAGAGAGTCCCCTAATTACTTCTTGTGACACTCTACCTTGTGCATGAAGTGCCAGAGAGGTGAGACACAAGAGTTTCTGTCTTTCAATTTACATGGAGTTCCAGGGTTAATCAGCTTGTTTATTTTAACTATTTGCTGCCTATCGGTTATAGTTTGCTAATGAAAATTCACAACAACTATAACCTTTTAAAACTGTTTGATTTGTTATTGCATTTGGCACCCTAATAAACATAAGTGATCACAGAACTATTTTGAGAGTTAAATGCACTTTATACTTTAGAGTTAAAAGATGTCCCCATCCTACAGCCTTTCCAGCTTTTGAAATTGCTTAGAACATTGTTAAAAACCACAAAGATGGTTCATCAAGAAAAGCAATCAATTCCATTAGACATGTGCAGTGAATTACCCAAATGGGTTTCTGTACAAAGCTGTCTGAACCAAAACATGAGAATGTTGTGCAAAAGTGATATCATTGTTCTAGACGTCACGCTGAATAGAATGAGGCTCCTATTATTGTTTAACCTATAGTGTCCATAGTGTAGTGAAGGACAAGCATTAGTACAACATTTGAAAAATACATAAAAACATGTACATTTATTTATTAGTCAAGTTAGAAAAGCAACGGTGTACATACAAAAGATACAGCATAAATAGTATAAAGTAAGAAAAGACCAGTAAAGTTCAAATATAAAAAAAATGAGCTTAGGTTGAGCAAAATAGTAAATGCAAGTGGGAAAAAAACCCGCTGAAGTTTATTTAGCATATGTTGCCTTTACAAGGGGTACGTCTTTTCACCTTGGCTCTTTAATCCCTTAAAAACATTTGAGAATAAAAAAAAAATATTGAATTAGTGCTATAGAGGTTTACCAAAGCAGCGTGCGCTACTTTAAATACATAAAGGGCATGACAACAGTAAAGGAGGAGACTATATTTAAAAGAAGAAAACCTACCACAACAAGAGGACATAGTCTTAAATTAGAGGGCCAGAGGTTTAAAAATAATATCAGGAAGTATTACTTTACTGAGAGGGTATGGGATGCATGGAATAGCCTCCCAGCAGAAGTGGTAGAGGTTAACTCAGTGAAGGAGTTTAAGCATGCGTGGGATAGGCATAAGGCTATCCTAGCCATAAGATAAGGCCAGGGACTAATGAAAGTATTTAGAAAATTGGGCAAACTAGATGGGCCAAATGTACCCTCACATTCTATGTTTCTACTTGATGTAACATGATGATCTAAAGTAAGAGCAGGTAAGAGTAATCTGGTGATGCTCGGCACTAACGGCACACATTCATCCCTCTTTAATAAATCCCATTGGAAGCCACCATGGGATATAGGCCTTCACTTAACCAAGCAAGTAGTTATCAGGGAGAATGGTATCAATAGTCTAACGCAGAAGACAGAGGTCACTACAGAAACAAGCTGTGATCAATATGTGCACTTGAATGTATGCAAGTTATTAAAAGTGTGCAGCCTTACAAAAGCCTATATTTAAACTGGAGCATTGGCTGTATTGATGACCAACATTTTGGAATGGAACACCTCAAGGACATGTTGTATCCATTTCCCATCCTATCCATTTTCCCATTCTTTTTAGTGTATTTATCAGTGACCTGGAATGGCATGAAGACAATGTCTCAATTTCTCCCTGTAGCCTTTTCATTTTCTTGTGAATTTCTGCCGACGACACACAATATTTGTAAGATGATAGAATCAGACAGATTTTCGTGGCAGAATTTAGACATGATGGTTGATGAGTTAAATGATGGCAGCGTTTGAATAAAATATAAAATATAAAATATAATGAATTTGTGTAGGAAAACAAGCACGGTGATGATATGCATGTTTATTTTATGTTTTTTTTGTTTTTTTTCCTGTATGACAAAGAATAAGGGAGATTATAGCTTTTCATATGGTCAGTCTGTCAATAGAAAGGTACGAAGAATGCTATCAGGTATTAAAAAGAGTACACAGGATCAGAATATAGTATAGACTCTAGTATAGATAAAATAATTGTAGACTTCAGTTCTACATTTTGGGCTTGAACTTGGATCATAAACAGGCAACCAAATTACTGAAAAGACATTAGGTATGAGTATTTTCTGCACAGTTCTTTAGAGTCGAGAAGGCAAGCTAACAATGTTTTCTTTCATTTTCAGGTTCCTACTACTATGGAAATGTTTTGTTGCTATGGGCCGGTGGTCCCAAATGGCTACGGTTCATGCTATAACCCACAGCCTGAACATATTCTGTTCTGTATCTCGAGCTTCCGAGAATGCAAAGAAACATCTTCCACAATGTTTGCCAAAGCCGTAGAAGAAAGTCTAATTGCCATGGGGGATCTGTGCGCCAAATACAACACTAAGCCTGAAACACCAATAAAGGAGAAAAAAACTAAATCACAAAATGGGCATAAGTCATAGTCCATTACAAATGACTAAAAACACAAAAAGAAATAATTGAATTATTTATTTTCCATAAATACCATATTTTTGTGACTGTTAGTAATTTATATTTTACAAAACAAAATGTATCTGATGCAAAATAAATATTTAAAAGAGATATCTATAGGGGAAATGTGGTAGATGAGATTATAAAACCTTATGGGAAAACCTTATTAAATGAGAGTTTGTATTAATAGGTATGAGATCATAACAGACTTTTTTGGTTTGGAATTTTTCCCTCAAATGTATGACATTTAATGTATTTTTTCAAGCTCGTTATGAAGTACCCGTTTAATGGATTGATGCATTTATGTCAGGCGATTAGATTTCCATATTATGATTTAAAGCCGATCAGAATCAATTGGTCCATCATGTCATCCAATGCCCTAGCTACATACATTTGCCTAAATTCTTTAACCTAATTCCTACTCTGGGTATGTATGTGCCAACCCAATGAAATTCAGGAACATTTCTGTCTGCCATTGTTTGAGGTCTATTTCATGGGATCTGCCACCAGGGTTGTTAGCCAATAAATGGGATTTATTGTAAATGCAAAGTTAATTATGAATTTTACATTTACAATACCTAAAATGGAAAAAAAAAATCTCCCAATGTATTTATTTTGCTATTTTGGCCTAAATTTATTTTGATATTTAGTTTAGTTATCTTCCATTTTTTGATAATATTTTCCAAAATTTCCTCTAAAATTATATCTTACATATTCACAATTTAACATTTACAAAATGTACGAATTCACCATATATTTTACCTTTTACATAGTAATATAAATTTTTGCAATTATTAGGAATTATTATTTATTGTGACAAATGTTACCAAAATATTAATACCAAAATCAAAAAACAGCAGAGAGCAGAAATCACATATATGACATCTTTCTACATTTTACTTGGTATTTTTATTTTTGTTAGTAACACACCAGGTTTTTTTTTCTTGTGCTTTTTCTGGGTGTCAGCAATAAATTTCCGCATTTTCAGATGACTGTAAGATTGTGTCAGTACCTAGATTGTAAAATATCATATGATTATTTTTCCATTAAATCCATGTATAAAGTTAATTATTCTGAGCAAAATAATACTGAACTAAATGAGACAACTTGTGTGTTGTGTGTATGTACGTATTACTTGATTAACATTGCTAAAGTTCCTCATTACCCAGACATGCAGCAATTATTTTATAATAAGCTATGCCAACAAAAACCTTTTCTCTTAAATTAAATTACAAGGAACCCAAAGAGGCAAAGCTTGTGCAAGTACAATGAGATTAGATCTTACATATTACAGCAGAAGGCCAAATATGGATTGTAAGTGAATTTTCTAAATCTAATTATGCATTATTCTTAATTTAAATGCCTTAAGCAGTATGACTTTAAATCATCGGTGTTACAAATTTGTACAGTATGCAAATCTTTCTCTACAAAAATCTTGTGAATGTATGTTCTTCTGTTCTATGAGCATATTTTAGATTCAAAACTAAATCTTATTTTCTTTATCATACTGGGTCAAAGATGGAGACATAGATGGTCTTCAAATTAGACAATTCTTTGTTTTTGTTTTTTTCCTTAAGGAAAACAAACAACAATGTTATGGTCAAAATACTACCAGATCCAACAGGCAGATCTTAGGTCACGTCCAACTAAGGTAGAAATAGAGAATGGATAGATGCGTATTACTGGTCCTTTGATTTAGCCGGGCATAAAGGGACACTATAGTCACCAAATTAACATTATCTTAATGAAGCAGTTTTAAGATGGACCCTCGTTCTTACCTCGCAGAGCTAAAATAGGGTTCTTGATGAAACATCTAACTGAGAAAGCACTTGCTTGGGTCAACCCTATCTGGCAATCTGGGTTTCCGAGAAACCCCTATGGTTTAGAACAGGCTTCCTCAAACTCCGGCCCTCCAGATGTTGCTGAACTACAACTCCCATGATTCTATGAATGAAATAGGCTGAGAAAGCCTGGTTTAGAACAATGCCAATTTCTTATCTGCATTGAAGAGAACATTTGGTTCGCCAGGTCAAGTTAGTTCTGCATGGAATTCGGAAGGGGATCAGAAAGGAACTTGTAGCTATTGTGTTGCTTTTTAAACAATGGAGACACTGTCTTGGTCATAACTAGCTATAAAAACATATCTTACATTGCTGAAGTAAAAAATGTATCCTCTAGAGAAGCTTGCTGGTCCCTGTTCCTATAACGTTTTAGTTACACTGTCACCTACAGACCCGGTTATCACAATTCCAAAGATGATGCCCTATCTTGGCCATATGAACCTTTAGACATGGTAAAGAAAAAAGTCATACAAATTGTTCCTCTTGTATGTATCATTGCAGCTGCACACACCACTCTGACCGCATCAAGTCCTATAAAGTTCAGGCACCTGTTACTAGATCCCCTGACCAACGTTCTGTTTCTGACAAAGATAGAAAAAAAGAAAAAATGTACTATATCAGTCCTTTTGGTAGCCATGCCTAAAGAAAGATGTTTATGACAGTATTCATGCATGCACAGTATGCACTCAGTCTAAGAGAACTTCAAAAATACCTACTGATCTACTTCCCACCAAAAACCTGCTGGTCTATTTTGTCCATACCCACTAAACCTTGAACTTATCTGTCCATTAATTTTATAGTCGATCTTCCATCCTTCAAAGGCAATTCAGTGATACTCATAGTGGTAGATAGATTTTCAAATATTAAGGCTCTTTTGAGCCGAAACATTGCACTTTATGAGGTGGTGTTTCCAGAAATAAACTTACCTTATTGATCCTGGAGTGTTGCCTGTGTCCTTCCGCTTCTATGGGTAGTCTAGTGGATTCAGCGTTGTCCACCTTTGTCACGGAGCACCTCCATGACAGAGGGCTGGAATTTGCAGGTGGAACCTGTGTGCAGGGATTCTTGTTTCTGTTAGATTTTCAAATATTGTCCATTGAATGCCTCTCATGAAAATGCCCTCTGCAGAACAACTGGCCAAAATCTATGCTAGGGAAATATTCAGGTTACATGGAATGCCTCTTGAGATCGTATTAGATAGGGATACTCAGTTTATATCCAGATTTTGATTTAAGCATACAACGTTTCTTTTCTTCAGTTTACCATCCTCAAACCAAAGGAGCCGTAGAACAAGCCAACCAATCTCTGGAACAATATTTGCTCTGTTTCTCCTCTGTTCATCAGGCTAACTGGTCTGGCTTACTTACCTATGTCGAATTTCCTAGGAACTCCACTCAACATGTGTCATCTGGACATAGTCCCTTTCTAGTTGCCTGTGGTGTCAAACCTAGTGTCATTCCTGGTGGCTTATCCAACAAGGGATTACTAGCTTTGGATACGCACCTTGACAATCTCTGTTCCATGTGGGATCAATTTCAGGACTCCCTGAACAGAACAGCCATATTCCAGAAAACACAACATCTTCTGTTGAACATCCATTATTCTGTAACATCCTTTGTTGTTTTATTATATATCAGTAACTAAGAATAAACCTGAAGAAAATGTAAGTCTCATGCATATCGATGTTTGTAACTGTCACACCAAAGAATTAGAATATAGATGTATATTAACATCTGGCGAGCCATCCAGCATGAAGAAATATATATTATATTATAAGAAGAAAGTGATGACCAACGGAGATAGAGAACTGAATTGAAGATGTGCATCGAGGATGTGCACAAGGCATGTGAAAAACTGATTGCCAAATTAAGAATATTGCAAATGAGGAAAGAAAAATAAACTTGCTTAGCAAGAAAGAGGGTTGTGCTTTAGGAAGGTAACATAAATGTGTAGTGTATGAAGTCTGACATAGTGTGAGACTTCTAACTGAATGGAAGCATCTTCACAGGTAGTGGGTTAACTTAGTATACAAATGTGTAAATGTGACCGTCTGGAGGAATAGATTTTGAGTAAGAAAAACTTGTCCGTGGCAGCGGTGAGGGTAGAATAGTACAAAAGGATAGCCAGGGTGGGACTGGAGAGGGTTGAGGTGGACAAGAGATGAAATTGGAGATCAACCATAAATTTGTGAAGACCAATCCAGTTTCTGCTAGATTGGGGAGAGAAAGATGGAAATCGGTGGGTGAGTGGAATATCAAGTTAAAATTTACAAGATGTGATGTGAGTGTGGAAAACAGGTGTAAGAAAAGGAAAAGACTAAGCATGAATTTAGAAAGATGATGTCAAGTGTTTTGCAAATTGCAAAAAAAGATATTAAAATATAATAGATCATAGTTTCCCTTTAACCCCTTAAGGACACATGACGTGTCTGACACGTCATGATTCCCTTTTATTCCAGAAGTTTGGTCCTTAAGGGGTTAAGGAGACATTAAGGCTTAAAGTCAGATCTGGACTTTCCATTGGGCCATCTAGGCAAATGAAAATCATGGCATGGAGCTGGAGATCTTTCCACATGGACACATTTGTGTAGCATGACCTAGTGCACCTTACTGCAGTCTGTGTCTCCCCTGTCTACATAGAGAGCAGAGAGAGTCTTAAAGGATGAGAGACAGATGTGGTTTGGTGCTCAAAGCTGATTGTTGCATGCCTCACAACTGGTTGGAATCTGTGACTGGGGTGACGGGGCCACAAATTGGGTTGGATCAAGGAGGGTAGTGTCTACTCCTAATTATAAAGATCACAGGCTTCTGCTACCAGTTTCCTTAACTTGGGAGAGGGAAGTAATAGAGGCTATGGCTTTGATAGATTCCGGAGCTGCTGAGAATTTTATCGACCAAGCCTTTGCCACTAAACACAATATCCCATCCCAGTTAAGGGAGACACCCTTGGCCGTTGAGGCCATAGATGGTAGACCATTACTGGACCCCGTTATCTTTCGCGAGACCATACCCATTAACTTAAATGTTGGGATCCTACACGTGGAAAATTTATCTCTTATGCTCATTTCGTCCCCTTCTGTTCCCATAGTTCTGGGGTATCCATGGTTGAAGAGACATAACCCTATTATCGATTGGGAATTAGGGGAGATACTCTCGTGGGGTCAGAGCTGCCAGGAGAGGTGTTTACGCAAGGTTTCTCCATTGGCTAATATTAACACACCAGGTAGTTCTACTCAGTCCACAGAGAGACAGATACCGTCCCTGTACCAAGACTTAAAGGCAGTATTCGACAAGAAGAATGCCGATTCATTACCTCCACACAGGTAATTTGATTGTAAAATTAAGCTTCTACCTGGTACTATGCCCCCGAGGGGTAATGTATATCCTTTATCTGTTCAGGAGAACTCTGTTCTAGAGGAATATATTCGTGAGAATTTAGAAAAAGGATTCATTAGGAGGTCTTCTTCTCCTGCCGGGGCTGGTTTTTTTTTCGTTAAAAAGAAGGATGGCACGCTGAGGCCTTGTATTGATTACCGAGGTTTGAATAAAATAACTATCAGAAATGCCTATCCTATTCCATTGATTACCGAGTTGTTTGATCGTCTTAAGGGCTCCAAAATCTTCACCAAATTAGATCTCAGAGGGGCATATAATTTGGTGAGAATCCAGCATGGACACGAGTGGATGACGGCGTTCAATACTCGGTATGGCCACTATGAATACACAGTTATGCCATTTGGACTTTGCAATGCTCCTGCAGTATTTCAGGATTTGATTAATGAGGTACTTAGGGAGTTTCAACATGATTGTGTTATTGTCTACCTGGACGACATACTGATACACTCTAGGGAGATTGAGACTCACCATAGACAAGTCAGAAAGGTACTACACAAACTTGCTTCTGCTCCCATTCTAGTCCATCCTGATACGACTCTGCCGTTCTTACTCGAGGTCGATGCCTCTGAGACGGGAGTTGGCGCTGTTCTGTCTCAAAGGTTAGGGGTGGACAAACCGTTACACCCTTGTGGGTTCTTCTCTAAGAAATTATCTGGTCCTGAAAGCAGATATGACATCGGTGATAGGGAACTGTTAGCGGTCATTAAGGCTTTAAAGGAGTGGAGACATTTACTAGAAGGGACATTACACCCTGTTACTATTTTAACGGATCATAAGAACTTGTCTTACATTGGGGAGGCTAAGCGCCTGTCCGCCAGGCAAGCTCGTTGGTCCTTGTTCCTCACTCACTTTAATTATGTACTTACTTATAGACCTGGTTCTAAGAACTCAAAAGCTGATGCTTTGTCTCGTCAATATGAACCGTTCACTATAACTGAGCCAGTCCTTTCCTCGATAGTTCCTATGGGTAACATCATCGCTAACACGAGTCTCAGGATTCACTCTCCGTTGCTTGCTGAGATCATGAAATTACAGCATCTTGCACCCAAACAGACTCCTGGGGATCGACACTTCGTTCCCGGCACTCTCCAACTAGAAGTGTTACGCTGTTTCCACAACAGCAAGGTGGCTGGGCATCCTGGCATTCGCAAGACGTATGCTTTGATCTCTAAAGATTTCTGGTGGCCTGATCTACGGAAAGATATTAAAGAATTCATCGGGGCGTGTGAGGTTTGTACCAAGACTAAGCAACCTCATTCGCTCCCATGCGGATTTCTGCAGGTTCCTGAAAAGCCATGGTCCTGTTTAGCTATGGACTTCATTGTTGATTTGCCTATCTCTAAAAAGCAGACTGTTATCCTCACTGTGGTGGACAGATTTACTAAGATGGCTCACTTCATTCCCTTACCTAAACTCCCACCTTCGCCCGAATTAGCAGAGATATTCGCTAGGGAGATCTTCCGTTTACATGGGATACCTTCCCAAATTGTATCTGACAGAGGTTCCCAATTTGTTTCCCGTTTTTGGAAATCCTTCTGCTCTCAACTAGGCATCAAATTGAATTTCTCTTCTGCCTACCATCCTCAGTCCAATGGAGCTGCTGAACGCACCAACCAAAAGGTTGAACAATATTTACGTTGTTTCGTTTCTGAACACCAGGACGATTGGGTCGGTCTGATTCCTTGGGCGGAGTTTGCACACAACAATCTCGTTAGTGATTCTACGCATTCTAGCCCCTTCTTCATGAATTATGGCTTTCATCCTTCCATTCTGCCTTCGGAGGCTTCTTCCCAAGGGGTACCGTCGGTTGATGTTCATGTTGCCAATTTAAGGAAGTTGTGGGACCAGACTCGACAAATTCTTCTGCACAATTCTATGCTGGTTAAAAAACACGCTGACAAACGTAGAAGGGCAGCACCGGTGTTTGTTCCAGGCGATAGAGTATGGTTAAGTACTAGAAACATTCGGTTAAAAGTGCCTTCCATGAAGTTCGCTCCTCGGTATATTGGACCTTACAGGGTGTTGACTCAAATTAACCCAGTTGCGTATCGTCTAGCTTTGCCTACTACCTTACGCATTCCTAACTCGTTTCATGTTTCGTTGCTGAAACCACTAATATGTAACAGATTCTCCTCCACGATCGCCCCTCCTCGCTCTGTTCAGGTGGAGGGTCAGGAGGAGTATGAGGTCAATTCCATCGTCGATTCTCGAATCTCCCGGGGGAAAGTACAATATCTGGTCGATTGGAGAGGATATGGTCCTGAGGAGAGAAGTTGGGTACCTCAGGAGGATGTTCATGCTCCCCGTCTCCGCAGGGCATTTCACTCTCGCTTCCCTTCTCGTCCTGGTTCCTTCCGCCCGGTGGGCGTATCGGAGAGGGGGGTACTGTCAGGGTACCTGAGGTCTCTACCTCCGAGAGAGGTAGAGACTTAGTCGTTCATCCATCCGGACGGCCTGTTTTCCCTCTTCCTCGCGGTCCATCCGGTCATGCAAAGCCGGCCGCGAGGGAGTGACTCCCTTTTATAGCATGACGCCCGGAAGTCGACGTCAGGACGTCAAACCGGAACGACCTGTCACTCAATTGGTTCAGGACCAATCAGGACTCGTCGGAGGTGTGTCTACTTATCTGAACAGGGCATTTAACAGTGCTTCTTTCGTTAGCTCATTGCCCTGTCGTGGTTCTAGCTTGTTCTAGTCACTCAGTGCTCGTGTTTTCTAGTTATCCCTTTTGGTTTTGACCCGGCTTGTTTGCTCTACTCTGCTTATCTCTGTTACCCTTGATTCGGCTTGTCTCTCGCTTACCTGTCTTCTGTTACCCTCGACCTCGGCTTGCCTTTGACCATTCTCTACTGTACTACTTACGTTAGTCCGGCCATTCTAAGGTCCAGTATACGTATCTGGCTACTGTTTGTACTCTGCGTGTTGGATCTCTGTCCCGATCCTGACAGGTAGTCAACCAAAGGCCAGATTTGCAATTACCCATGAGGTCACCAAAGTCATTGCCTTGTAGCAGTAGGCAGTAAGGGGCCGCACTGCTGGTAGAAAGTGTGTGGTCTGCACCACTGATGGGTGCAGATCACCTTAAAGCGGCACTGTCATGCCGAACTTACCTTTCCTCAATCTCTTCCTCTTCTCCCCCTCTCTCAGGATCTGTTCTCCATTTCTTCCTGTCTTCTTTAGTTTTCTTTAAAATCATAAGACAAATTAGGGACTCTTTGCCTTATGGAGGATTCCTCCGCTTGACCAGCTCTGACCAGCGGAGGAGCAAAGTGTGCTTCATTTCCGCTGGTCAGAGCAATTTTCCCATAATTCTTACCTTTCCTCCCTGTTCCCGCGATGCTTCCAGCCATTTTAGAAACTGCCGAATTGCGTTCTAATTGCGTTCTAACTGAATGAGAACAGTATGTTCGTTTATTTTAGAATGCAATTCGGCACTTTGTTCGGATCGCAATTTCATTCTAATGAATGAAACTCCGATCCTATTCATTGCCGCGGCTGCATCTTGCTGCCGCTTAGTAGATAACTCCCTAATTCCAACGATATCAGGGAGCTATTTACTAAAAGGCTGAAAGACCTAAATTGGTCTTTCAGCCACATTTACTAATACTAAGTAAAGTTTACTTAGTATTAGTAAATAATATGCCCCTACTAACTATACCGCGAGTAGGGGCATGGCTAGTAAGCAGTGAGCAGCCTGTGGCTGCTCACTGTAAAAAAACAAAAAAAACTAATAACCTCCCCCCCCCTGCGCGGCTGGTGGGGGCCCCAGGGGCGTATTAGCCGCGAGGCAAACAAGGCATTTGCCTTGGGCGGCATTTTCCAGGGGGCGGCAAAAAAAGCCGCCCCCAAATGCCCAAGGCAAACGTCTTGTTAGCCTTGCGGCTAACAGACATGCCGGCGGGTGCTAGGCTGGGCGGGCGGCATTGGCGGGCGGGCGGCTGGCGAGGAAGCACTTCCTCTGAGCTGTATGCTCAGCTCCCTCGTGCGCCGCAGAGTGAGGCTGGGAACCGGAATATGACGTCATATTCCGTTTCCCAGCCTCACTCTGCGACGCGTGAGGGAGCTGAGCATACAGCTCAGGGGAAGTGCTCCCTTGCCAGCCGCCCGCCTGCCCGCCCGCCAATGCCGCCTCTGGACCACCAGGGAGGAAGAGAACCCCCCCCCCAGCAGCCACTGGACCACCAGGGAGGAAGAGAACCCCCCCGCCCCAGCATTTCCAAAGGTAAGGAGGCTGGGGGGGTTACATTTAAAAAAACAAATATGTGTTAAATATGTGAGTGTGTGTGTATGTCTGTTAGTGTGTGTCTGTTAGTGTGTGTGTCTGTTAGTGTGTGTATGTCTGTTAGTGTGTGTCTGTTAGTGTGTGTGTCTGTTAGTGTGTGTGTATGTTAGTGTGTGTGTATGTCTGTTAGTGTGTGTGTGTGTGTGTGTCTGTTAGTGTGTGTGTGTGTGTCTGTTAGTTTGTGTGTCTGTTAGTGTGTGTATGTCTGTTAGTGTGTGTGTGTGTCTGTTAGTGTGTGTGTGTCTGCTAGTGTGTATGTATGTCTGTTAGTGTGTGTGTGTGTGTCTGTTAGTGTGTGTGTGTGTGTCTGTTAGTGTGTGTGTGTGTGTGTGTCTGTTAGTGTGTGTATGTATGTCTGTTAGTGTGTGTGTGTGTGTCAGTGTGTGTGTGTATGTTAGTGTGTATGTGTCTGTTAGTGTGTGTCTGTTAGTATGTATGTCTGTTACTGTGTGTGTGTGTGTGTGTGTGTGTGTGTGTGTGTGTGTCTGTTAGTGTGTGTGTGTGTGTGTGTCTGTTAGTGTGTGTGTGTGTGTTAGTGTGTGTGTGTCTGTTAGTGTGTGTGTGTGTGTGTGTCTGTTAGCGTGTGTGTTTCTGTTAGCTAGTGTATGCATATCTGTCAGCGAATGTGTGTGTGTGTGTATTTAGAAGGCGGGGGAAGGGTTGGGTGGGGGAGGCGCGGGTGGGAGGGGGGTGCCTGAGTTTTGTCCTGCCTAGGGCAGCACAAAACCAGGATACACCACTGGGGGGCCCCTAAATAACAATAAGGGGGGGGGACGAGCTACTGTCCTCCCCCCCTGGCCCCCACCCCTGAGCGGTGGGTGGGGGCCCTAAATAAAGATAGGGGGGACCTACTGTCCTCCCCCCAGCCCCCACCCCTGAGCGGTGGGTGGGGGCCCTAAAAAACATTAAGGGGGGACCTACTGTCCTCTCCCCCTGGCCCCCACCCAGGGCCGGCCTTAGGCATTTGGGCGCCCTGTGCGAAAAATCTTCACAGCGCCCCCCCTTCCCATCTCCCCCTCCCCCACTCCTTCCCCCTTCCCACACACCCTGTCACACACACACACAGGCAGACAGCCATACACACACACACACAAACACACTCAGGCAGTCATACACAGACAGCCACACACAAACACACACACAAACACAGACATAGAATGTGACGGCAGATAAGAACCATTCGGCCCATCTAGTCTGCCCAGACAGTAACACATAGGCAGTCACACACACAAACACACACACAGGCAGACAGCCACACACACACAAACACACACACACAGGCAGACAGCCACACACACAGGCTGGCAGTCACACACAGACAGCCACACACAAACACACAGAGGCAAACAGCCAAACACACAGAGGCAAACAGCCACATACACACACACACACACAGACACACAGACAGTCACACACACAGACAAACAGTCAAACACACAGACAAACAGTCAAACACACACTGGCAGACAGCCACACACACACACACACACGCAGACAGTCACACACACACACACATGCAGACAGTCACACACACACAGGCAGACAGCCACACACACACACACTCACTAACAGACACACACACTCACAGGCAAACACACTAACAGAAACACACTAACAGAAACACACTAACAGAAACACACTAACAGACACACACACTAACAGACACACACACTAACAGTCACAGACACACACTAACAGACACACACTAACAGTCACACACACTAACAGTCACAGACACACACTAACAGTCACAGACACACACTAACAGACACACACACTAACAGTCACAGACACACACTAACAGACACATACACTAACAGTCACAGACACACACTAACAGACACACACACTAACAGTCACAGACACACACTAACAGACACACACACACTCACCCACATTAACACATTTTTTTAATTTTATTTAAACACCCCCCCCCCCCCGCCCCAGCCTCCTTACCTTTGGGAATGCTGGGGGGGTCTCTTCCTCCCTGGTGGTCCAATGGCTGCTGGGCGAGCGGCACTGGCTGGCCGGCGGCTGGCGAGGGAGCACTTCCTCTGAGCTGTCTGCTCAGCTCCCTCGCGCGCCTCAGAGTGAGACTGGGAGCCGGAATATGACGTCATATTCCGGCTCCCAGTCTCACTCTGCGGCGCGCGAGGGAGCTGAGCGGACAGCTCAGAGGAAATGCTCCCTCGCCAGCCGCCCACCAGCGCCGCCCGACCGCCCAGCAGGTCTTGTTAGCCGCAAGGCTAACAAGACATTTGCCTTGGGCATTTGGGGGCGGCTTTTTTTGCCGCCCCCTGGAAAATGCCGCCCAAGGCAAATGCCTTGTTTGCCTCGCGGCTAAAATGTCCCTGCCGTGTGAGCTATGCGGCCGCAGGGCGCCCCCTGCTCCATGGCGCCCTGTGCGGCCGCACAGCTCGCACACCCCTAAGGCTGGCCCTGCCCCCACCCCTGAGCAGTGGGTGGGGGCCCTAAATAAAGATGGGGGGACCGTCTGTCCTCACCCCGGCCCTCACCCCTGAGCGGTGGGTGGGGGCCCTAAATAAAGAGGGGGGGAACCTCTGTTCATCAGGATAACTGGTCTGGCTTACTTACCTATGTCAAATTTCCTAGGAACTCCACTCAACATGTGTCATCTGAACATAGTCCCTTTCTAGTTATTTTATTTTAGGTTCGACGGGTATGATGGCTTTTTATTTGGCCTTTTTTGGGGCTGAAAAATAAAGATTTTAGAAAAAAGTAGACGTCAAATGGTAAGTTTAATATTTTTTTTTTACAGGTTAGTTATTTTATTCCCCCCTCACTATTTTTAGGGTGAGGGGGTTAGGTAGGGGATAGTTTGATTTGGGTGTGGGGGGCTAGGGGCTTGGGACCCCTAGTCACCTTGATTGGGGGGGGGGGATTTTCATTTAGGGCCCCCTAAATGATTTCTGACCTGGGGTCCAGCCGGTGCTGCTCCTTGACACCTCAGAATGCTACTAAAGTGCTCTGGTGTGGTCTTAGTGCCCTGACCCCACTCAGCACAGTGCGAGCACATCTAAGCCTGCACTTACATTGCAGATGGTGATGACATCGTTCTGGAGTCCCAAGATGTGGGACATCAGGGAACCAACCCAAAACATTTTTAACATGTTCTATTTAACATGTTTATAAATGATCTTGAAAAAAGCATTGAAAGTCATGTTTCAGTGTTTGCAGATGACACAAAACTATGTAAAGTCATAGAATGTGAGCAAGATATTACTTTGCTGCAGAGGGATTTAGATAGACTGGGGGACTGGGCACTCAAATTATTATTATTTATTATTTTTATTATTTATAAAATATTTTATAAATAATAAAATAGCAGATGAAATTTAATGTAGAAAAATGCAAAGCTATGCACTTCAGTGTAAAGAATGCAGAAGCAACTTATACCCTTAATGGAAGCGAATTAGGGATAACAATACACGAGAAGGACTTGGGAATTGTTATAGACAACAAACTATGCAACAATGTGCAATGTCAATCAGCAGTGGCTAAGGCCAGTAAGGTATTGTCATGCATGAAAAGGGTATTAATTCTCGGAATGAAAATATAATTTTGTCTCTTTATAAATCACTGGTAAGACCACATCTTGAATATGCCGTGCAATTTTGGGCACCTGTTCTCAAGAATGATATTATGACTCTAGAAAAAGTGCAGAGGCGGGCTACAAAATTAATAAAAGGAATGGAACATTTTAGCTATGAAGAAAGGTTAACAAATGTAAACTTCTTTAGTTTAGAAAAATGTCGCCTTAGAGGGGATATGATAACATTATACAAATATATCCGGGGCCAATACAAACCATTGTGTGGAAGTCTATTCACAAACAGGGCTATACATAGGACACGGGGTCATGCGTTTAGACTGGAAGAAAGAAGATTTAGTCTAAGGCAAAGGAAAGGTTTTTTTTAATGTCAGAACAATAAGGATATGGAATTATCTGCCTGAATCCAAAATGCCAGCAAGTTCAGCCTTGTTAGGCATCATCAGTGAGGTATAGCTGATATCTCTCAGGCACCGTGAGCAAGGGGTCCATGTCTGGATTATTCTTTAAACTAATAGAGAGCATCTCTTGCGTCCCGTTTTTTGCTCCCCATAAGTTAAAAGGGTAATCCAGACGTGGACCCCTTGCTCACGGTGCCTAGAGAGATATCAGCTATACCTCACTTATGATGCCTAACAAGGCTGAAACGATTGTCTGGGGTTGCTGTGTCTCTCTTGCAGAGGGTACTTGCTGGCATTTCGGATCTGGACTGCCGGTATGGGTGGGACCAGTCTGATATGCTTCAAATATGTTCTCTCTGTAATGGCATAAAATGAGCTAAAACCAGCTTGAAAACTGAGCGGTGACCCACCGAAGGGCAGGCTATTTCAGATTCTGCCTGTAACGGATCACCTGGCACCCCGACTGCTCCTAGCGCTTCCTGAGGACTCCAAGCACTGCAGCAGACACCACAACCACCGAACCGGAGAAGCATACGAATGCTCTCAAGCATATGAATGCTGTAAACAGCTGAACAGGAAAAGCATACAATCAGCTTACACTCCTGGCAATCAGCATACAATCCAATTCCCCCAATAACGAGACGACACTTCGTTTTGAGAGTCAAGCAGAACTGACTATACTGGCACATACATCCTCTTTTATTCACAAGCCACAAACATAGTACTGCCCACAGGATTTTGAAATACAACCAATCAATCCGTACAATACACACAGACACTCCCACACAAAATCCTCCCCTCTGCCTGTGATATGATTACTGAACACAATGGTTAATATAATTATCACAGGCAAAACATGCAATAACCCCATAAAAATCAGATCCGGGGGATCTGGGTGAACCACATATCCAAAATTCACCCCGATCCGTTCAGTAGTTTGGAAGATACGGTTTAATGCAGATTCCGCAGAACATATACAGACTATATGAAAAATAATTACTGTATAATGTGTCCCCTGTTGTATAGTTTAAAACTACTGCACGATGTCTTTGTGTGCCAAATACCGGCGAGATGGCACCGTGTAGAAAAGTCCAAACAGTGTCTGTGAGTTAAAATGGCCGCCATCCATTGTTCTCACCATGTGCCTCTGATACATGAAATGGTGGCCACCCAGTAACTCCACAGTATGTCCCCAGGTGGTTCTTAAAGGGCCAGCAGCCGCATAATACAATACAATATGCCCAAATCAGTTCCTAGAAGGGCAATACATCCCTGGGCCATAGTCGCAGGGCAGGAGGCTGGCAAACAGGCCCCTCCAAAAACCAGTGGCGAGGTCACTTTCGCCACACTGCCCATTCTCGGTATTCTCTTGAACCCCGTTTTTTGCTCTCGTTATTTATAAACATTTAATTTTGTTGCAGTCTGTGCAGTGGAAATTGTCCACATTACACAATAAATATAAGAAGTGAGCAACAAGCATGGCATATTATGCTTTGCACAATTATTACTGCTATTATTAATGATCAGCCCACACTCATCCATCTCAGTCATTCTGGTTATAAGGCAGCATTTAGTTCCCATATAGCTGGCTGTATCCTCCATTATGAATATCTCCGTGTCTGTCCCAGTTCACACCATATATTCCTGTATTCCGGCCATTTATCTTTATTTGGTGACGGTGCGCGGCCACGTGCTTGTAAACCATGATTTCTAACTGGTGGAGTGTGTGCTGCGCATGCGCGGTGCTGCCGGAGCATCACGTCACAGACCGACCCAGCACGGGTTGCCATGGTGACCGCGCTGCCCGGTTGCCATGGCGAGCAGGGTGTAAACACATTGCAGCCAGCATGCCGGAGAAGGCCCTGGTCACGGTGAGGTTCGGTCCGTACGCCAGCAGCTCGGGCGTGGTGGATCACCGGATATCCCGGCTGCAGGGGCTGCGAGGTAATGGGACCCTACTGTCTGAGCATGGCTGGCTGCAACTCCCATAGCTCTCGGGCAGGACCGGCTGAGTGTTGTGGGAGTTGCAGTCCCAGGCTCTGTAGATCCAGCATGGTTTGTGGGGAATCAGATCTCTGCAATGAGCTGGTGGACAATACCTGGAAACCAGCACTGTATAGAATTCACATCATCTGACCAAGAATTACGTCATTGATTCTTATTTAGAACTCACGGATTGTCTATGGGAGCATTTAATTCCCAAAGCTGAGAGATATATGGTGGAAGTGTTAGAATCCTATTGGTGCTGTGTGTGTCGTGCAGTGGTTATGGTGGCAGTATGACCCTGGCGCTCAGTACCTGCTGGTTGTGCCGCTTGCATTTCTGCTGCCATCAGGAAGTGTCAGAGAGAGCGGAGAAATATGTCATTGTTTTCCTTTATTATTGCAAGCAATCATTCATGTCATAGAGAGTTTCGCTTTATCAAGATTCATTCATCTGGGACATCACAAGTGAAGTGTGTGTATATCTGTGTGTCAGATACATATATACACACTGGCGCATACAAACACAGATATACACACCTTGACACACACCGCACATGCAAACACAGATACACACATCTTGACACACACATACACACAGATACACACTGTGTGTCAAGGTGTGTGTATCTGTGTGCCACGATCTGCCAGTGTGTGTATCAGATTCATACACACTGGCACATAGAACACAGATACACACACCTTGATACACAGACACATACAAACACAGACTTTGAAACATAGACGAACACACCTTGACACACAGATAGATGGTAGATACATACATACACACACACACACACAGATACACACTGTGTATCTGTGTCAGTGTGTGTATCTGTGTGCCACTATCTGCCAGTGTGTGTAACTGTGTGTCAGATATACAACTGGCACATACAAGCACAGATATACACACCTTGACACACACCGGCACATTTAAAAAAAAAAAAAAAAAAACAGCGCAATTGAATTATTTTTTTCCGAGGAGGGGGTTCCATGATGTTGATACACTATGTCAAAGGGTTCCACGGGAAAAATGAATTGGGAACCCCTTGCTTAGGATATTCGTTTATGTAAGGAGACAAGAGGGAGATACGAAAACTAAATTAAAATAACCATAAAGCGTTTCACCATATGTGGCTTCTTCCATTTGAAGAAGCCACATATGGTGAAACGCGTTATGGTTAGTTTAATTGTGTATTTTAAGCAATAAAAGTCTTTTGGTCACCCATGCTGTACCAATTTTCTTTTTATTGTATTTTAAATGCACTATTTTATTTTACTCTTCCTGGCATTTTTATCTGTTCCTGTACTCCAAGAAATCCGAGGTGGGGATCATTCCACCAACGCTTTATCAATAGAGCAGTGTTTCCTGCTCTAGACTTGTGAGTGTAATTTTATTTATTATATATCTTATTTTATCATATTGAGAGCACTATTGTTGTCCTTTTATCCTATTTTGGAGCCCTGGATACCCAGTCTGTATTGAAGGACGTAGCTCTCCTGCATATCCCATAAGCGGGGATTATACCGCTGCCCTCCACTCCTGAGCTGGTCATAGCTCTTGCAAATGTGAGTGCACTACTTACTTTTTCATTCAGTTTATCTCTGGATCTCAACATATTGCACTATTGCCTGTTTTCATATCTCCCTCTTGTCTCCTTACATATACGAGATCCGGAGCATGCCGTGGTAACCATGGCAACACTCCTTGCTCACGAGAGTAGGAGCTGCAGACTGAGCTCCCGGGTTCTCCCTCCCTCCCCTGCCGGCTCCCAGCACGGTGCCTTCTGACCGGGGAGGGAGATCTCTGATCTCCCATCCGGTCCTTGAAGGCACATTGCAGGGCTGGTGCTTGGACAGTGCCAGCCTTGCATTAGCCGGCATGGGAGAGCCTCGGAGGTGGGGGGGAGGAGGGCAATTGCCCCGTTGCCCCCTCCCCTGGATCCGCCAGTGGTCAGGTCAACATACTCCATGTAGATAAGTGATAGAGAACAGCTCTCACCATGAACATAACAAGAGGGTGTATACATGTAAGCGACTTTAAAGGGACTCTATAGTCACCATATAAAAGCAAGAAAGACAGGTTCCCCAGCCTTCCTTCTTGCTTTTATATGAACTTTCATTGATTAAAAAAAAAATTTTCGGTGTTTTTATATTAAAAACTTACCTCCGTTCCAGCGCCGAGCTCCCCGCTAGGCCGCGCCCCCTTTTTCGTCAAAATGACGAAATCGCGGGGCCCAATGGGACGGCTTCACGCTGGACCAATCGCGTTCTTCATAGAGCGGCATTGAATGCCGCCCTATGAAGAACCTGAGCGCTTTACCGCGCATGTGCGCGGAATGCGCGTTCGCGAGCTGAGCTGTCTGACTGACAGCTCAGCTCGCTTTCTAAAATTGTCAATAAGGGGGGGGGGGCTACTGTCCCCCCCCCGGCCCCCACCCCTGAGCGGCGGGTGGGGGCCCTACAATTATCAATAAGGGGGGGACCTACTGTCCCCCCCCCGGCCCCCACCCCTGAGCGGCGGGTGGGGGCCCTACAATTATCAATAAGGGGGGGACCTACTGTCCCCCCCCCGGCCCCCACCCCTGTGCGGCGGGTGGGGGCCCTAAAATTATCAATGAGGGGGGGACCTACTGTCCCCCCCCGGCCCCCACCCCTGAGCGGTGGGTGGGGGCCCTAAAATTATCGATAAGGGGGGGACCTACTGCCCCCCCCGGCCCCCACCCCTGAGCGGCGGGTGGGGGCCCTAAAATTATCAATGAGGAGGGGACCTACTGTCCCCCCCCCGGCCCCCACCCCTGAGCGGTGGGTGGGGGCCCTAAAATTATCGATAAGGGGGGGACCTACTGTCCCCCCCGGCCCCCACCCCTGTGCGGCGGGTGGGGGCCCTAAAATTATCAATAAGGGGGGGACCTACTGTCCCCCCCCGGCCCCCACCCCTGTGCGGCGGGTGGGGGCCCTAAAATGATCAATAAGGGGGGGACCTATTGTCCCCCCCCCGGCCCCCACCCCTGAGCGGTGGGTGGGGGCCCTAAAATTATCAATAAGGGGGGACCTACTGTCCCCCCCGGCCCCCACCCCTGAGCGGTGGGTGGGGGCCCTAAATACAAAGGGGGGGGGGACCCTAGTTAACCCTCCCCCCCCCCCAAAAAAAATAATTATCTCCCTACCTACCCCCCTCACCCTAAAAATAATGAGGGGGGACCATTAACTAAAAACCTGTAAAAAAGAAAAAATGAGATAAAATCAACTTACCATTCGATGTTTTCTTTCTTCTAAAATCTTCTTTCTTCAGCCCCAAAAAAGGCCAAATAAAAATCCATAATAACCGACGCAATTAAAAAAAAAAAAAAAAAAAAAACGAGCGCAAAAAAAAATAATCCATCTTCACCCATGGAGGGCTCCGCGCAGACTGAGCTCCGCAGGGCGGGGGAAGGCTTATAAAGCCTTGCCCCGCCCTGCAATTAGGCTAAGAACACTCTGATTGGTGGGTTTGAGCCAATCAGAGTGCTCTTTGTCATTTTACAAGCGTGGGAAAGTTCTTTGGAATTTTCCCACGCTTGTAAAATGACACAGAGCACTGTGATTGGATGGGTTGAAATCCATCCAATCACAGTGCTCTGTGTCATTTTACAAGCGTGGGAAAGTTCTTTGGAATTTTCCCACGCTTGTAAAATGACACAGAGCACTGTGATTGGATGGGTTTCAAGCCATCCAATCACAGTGCTCTGTGTCATTTTACAAGCGTGGGAAAGTTCTTTGGAATTTTCCCACGCTTGTAAAATGACACAGAGCACTGTGATTGGATGGGTTTCAAGCCATCCAATCACAGTGCTCTGTGTCATTTTACAAGCGTGGGAAAGTTCTTTGGAATTTTCCCACGCTTGTAAAATGACACAGAGCACTGTGATTGGATGGGTTTCAAGCCATCCAATCACAGTGCTCTGTGTCATTTTACAAGCGTGGGAAAATTCCAAAGAACTTTCCCACGCTTGTAAAATGACACAGAGCACTGTGATTGGATGGCTTGAAATCCATCCAATCACAGTGCTCTGTGTCATTTTACAAGCGTGGGAAAATTCCAAAGAACTTTCCCACGCTTGTAAAATGACAAAGAGCACTCTGATTGGTTTAAACCCACCAATCAGAGTGTTCTTAGCCTAATTGCAGGGCGGGGCAAGGCTTTATAAGCCTTCCCCACCCTGCGGAGCTCAGTCTGCGCGGAGCCCTCCATGGGTGAAGATGGATTATTTTTTTTGCGCTCGGTTTTTTTTTTTAATTGCGTCGGTTATTATGGATTTTTATTTGGCCTTTTTTGGGCTGAAGAAAGAAGATTTTAGAAGAAAGAAAACATCGAATGGTAAGTTTTTTTTATCTCTTTTTTTTTTTTTTACAGGTTTTTAGTTAATGTTCCCCCCTCATTATTTTTAGGGTGAGGGGGGTAGGTAGGGAGATAATTTTTTTTTTTTGGGGGGGGGGGAGGGTTAACTAGGGTCCCCCCCCCCCTTTGTATTTAGGGCCCCCACCCACCGCTCAGGGGTGGGGGCCGGGGGGGACAGTAGGTCCCCCCTTATTGATAATTTTAGGGCCCCCACCCACCGCTCAGGGGTGGGGGCCGGGGGGGGACAATAGGTCCCCCCCCTTATTGATCATTTTAGGGCCCCCACCCGCCGCACAGGGGTGGGGGCCGGGGGGGGGACAGTAGGTCCCCCCCTTATTGATAATTTTAGGGCCCCCACCCGCCGCACAGGGGTGGGGGCCGGGGGGGGACAGTAGGTCCCCCCCCTTATCGATAATTTTAGGGCCCCCACCCACCGCTCAGAGGTGGGGGCCGGGGGGGGACAATAGGTCCCCCCCTTATTGATAATTTTAGGGCCCCCACCCGCCGCACAGGGGTGGGGGCCGGGGGGGACAGTAGGTCCCCCCCCCCCTTTGTATTTAGGGCCCCCACCCGCCGCACAGGGGTGGGGGCCGGGGGGGGACAGTAGGTCCCCCACCTTATCGATAATTTTAGGGCCTCCACCCGCCGCACAGGGGTGGGGGCCGGGGGGGGGGACAGTAGGTCCCCCCCCTTATCGATAATTTTAGGGCCCCCACCCACCGCTCAGGGGTGGGGGCCGGGGGGGGACAATAGGTCCCCCCCTTATTGATAATTTTAGGGCCCCCACCCGCCGCACAGGGGTGGGGGCCGGGGGGGGACAGTAGGTCCCCCCCCTTATTGATAATTTTAGGGGCCCCACCCGCCGCACAGCGGTGGGGGCCGGGGGGGGGGGAGGAGAGTAGGTCTCCCCCCCCCCCCTTCAACCACTATTGTGGACCGTAAGCGTCCCTGTGGGTTCGGGCTTCAGCTGTCAGCTGAAGCTGAAGCTGTCAGCTGAAGCCACGCCCACAGCAGTGCTGACAGGCTATCAGCACACAAAGCGCGTTCACAGTGCTTTGTGTGCTGATAGCCCGTCTGATGCATTCACCCAGAATGCATCGGACGAGAGGCCTTTTTAGGGCCTCTGAACTCGGAAGTCCCTCTGGTGGCCGTCTGATTGACTGCAACAAGAGGTGTTCCAAGCTTCCAATGTAAACACTGCATTTTCTCAGAAAATACAGTGCTTACAAGAAAAAGGCTCCGGGTAGCTGTAGCACTCTCCTGAACAACCTCATTAAGCTGAAGTTGTTCAGGTGACTATAGTGTCCCTTTAAGCGACAACCGGGAAACTAAAAAAGGAAGACAGTTTAACACTCAACATAAATTGCAAATTCACTTTATTTTGCACTCACACGGCAGCAATATTTCAACCCTATAACAATGTCTTCATCAAGCTTGATAAAATTCCCGTCATAGGATTGAAAGATTGCTGCTTATTGAGTGCACAGTACGGAATTTAGAATTTATGCGAAGTGCTGGACAGCCTTCCTTTACTGTTCAACATACTCTGTCAGTGTTATTCACTGAAGTGAGAATGTCAGGGAATTCACAGTAAATTCCAAATTGAGAATAATAAAAGCCGAAATGAAAGCAGAGCTAACTGGGAGAATTTTTCTGGCTCAGCTATATATATATATATTTTTTTTACCTTAAATTAGAATTCACTGTGAATTATCTGACGTTCTCACTTTATTGAATAACCCTCTGTCACCGCTGCTGAAAAACTAATGATTTGCAAGAACCCAGGTACAGATTAGGAAAAAAAGATAAACTTTATTTCTGGATCTTTAAGCTGACATATCCTGAAAAATAAAGACAAACAGGTTGTGCCTAGTGGTTTACCAAGGAAATTATATATAAATATATATATATATATATATATATATATATATATATATATAAACAGTGGTCTGGAACTGCACTCACGGTCTTTTAAATTGAAAAAAGTTTCTTTATTTCATCAAATACAAAAATCAACGTTTCGGTCCACACAAGGACCTTCCTCAGGATAGACTGTCATCCTATTTGATGAAATAAAGAAACTTTTTTCAATTTAAAAGACCGTGAGTGCAGTTCCAGACCACTGTTTATACTATCATCCCCAGAAGACGGGCACCCGGCAAGTAATAGTCAAGTTTTGACTTTAAATTCTATTTGAGCTTGAGTGCAAGGAATTTTTGTATTTTTTTTATATATATATATATATATATATATATAATTCCAAATTAAATCTTGATGGTATCTAATATTTATAGAGTAGATGATTAAAATTGCAATCAAAGGTATGAAGATATGAAATGATAGTAAAGACAAAGAAAAACCCAATAGCGTAATATTGTATGACTAGGGGGAAAATTTAAGAAAGTTGAAAATACACTCACACGTGTGAAGCTATCTCCTAGCGCTCATGCATCAGTGTGTGACAATACAATCCTTGTTAAGGATATATAATGGATGATCTAGCAGGCCTCTTATTTAGGTGGGCGTACGGCCAGTGACAGCTTGATATGCGTGTCTCGCAGGTGGTATATAAAAAGAGACAAAAACAGGGGACACCAGTTGTATAATTCAATTGAGGCCAAAAATTCAATTTGAAAATAAATTAAATTTACACTAACAAACAAAAAGCTTCAAAATCAACTCTTAGTGATAGCTTTGAAGCAGTATAATCCCTGCTCAAGGATATAGCTGTAAATATTTCTTCTCGGAAATCCACACTGTGGTATATATAATGCAGATACAGAAATTGAGAAAATAATTTTAACCCCTTAAGGACACGACCTGTGTGACATGTCATGATTCCCTTTTATTCCAGAAGTTTGGTCCTTAAGGGGTTAATAAAAAGAATTAAAGAAATGTTCTAGGCAAATGCATGCTCTATAGCAGCGTTTCCCAATTTGTGTTCCTAGGGTTCCAAGAGAACAAAACTGGGGCTCTGACACAATTTGCCCATCGGTGGCCCATACACATAGGTCCACCCAATGGGTATCACTGAAAAGGGGCTCGGTCAGGCACCGTGGCCATTTAAGAGCATGACTGGGCCCCTGTAGTATAGAATGGTGGGAGAAGGTGACAACCGGTTGACCTCACAAACCAGCCTCAGCCAGCAGCACTCCAAGCAGGCCACCCTCCTACAGACAATAGGCATGCTAACAGGAGAGTGGCTGCAAATCTAAACATTATGACCTGTGTGTATCTGTCATTGTGTGTGTATGCGCCAGTGTGTACCTGTATGAGTGTGTATCAAGGTGTATATATGTGCCAGTGTGTGTTGTGCCAGTGTGTGTATGTACCACTGTGTGTATCTGTACATCAATGTCTGTTTCTGTGTGTGTGTGTGTGTGTGTGTGTGTCAGTCCCTTTAACCCCTTAGTGACCAGACCATTTTTCAATTTTCTTTCCGTTAAGGACCAGGGCTGTTTTTACATTTCTGCGGTGTTTGTGTTTAGCTGTAATTTTCCTCTTACTCATTTACTGTACCCACACATATTATATACTGTGTTTCTCTACATTAAATAGTCTTTCTAAAGATACCATTATTTTAATCATATCATATAATTTACTATAAAAAAGATAAAATATGATGAAAAAACACACTATTTCTGACTTTGACCCCCAAAATCTGTTACGCATCTACAACTGCCAAAACACACTCGTGCTAAATAGTTTCTAAATTTTGTCCTGAGTTTAGAAATACCCAATGTTAACATGTTCTTAGCTTTTTTTGTGTGCAAGTTATAGGGCAATAAGTACAAGTAGGACATTGCTGTTTCAAAATATATATTTTAAAAATGTATCAATGGTGACATTGTCACACTGTTATCTGTCATAATTCTCTGAATCACACTTTACATGTACATATATTTTTTAAAGTAGACAACCCAGGATATTCAATATGGGGTATGCCCAGTTTTTTTAAGTAGCCACTTAGTCACAAACACTGGCCAAAGTTAGCATTTATATTTATTTGTGTGCTAATATTGCAAAAAACAATTAACAGTGTTTGTCTCTTCCCTCCCTCAGTCCTCTGTGTGATCAGCCCCTCCATGTGTCTCATTATCTCCCATCCACTCCATGTGTCTCATTAACCACCCAAGTCCTCCATGCGTCTCATTACCCCAGCCCCTCCATGTGTCTGATTATTCCCCTAGCCCCTCCATGTGTCTAATTATCCCCCAGTCCCTCCATGTGTCTTATTACTCCCCTAGCCCCTCCATGTGTCTGATTACTCCCCTAGCCCCTCCATGTGTCTGATTACTTCCTTAGCCCCTCCATGTGCCTAATTGCCCCCTCAGCTCACCTCTATGTTGTAGCGTGTAGAAGGAAACAAGTTCTTCTACTGCAGTCCATGCTCGGCCATGCTACATACAGAGACTGGCCGAAGGGGAGAGCTGTGCTGTGCATCCCCTCCAGCTGGTCTCCCAGGCATTGCGACCGCTTGGCCGGTGAGCCCTAGACAGCCGCCTTGCCTTTGCTAAACTGTTTGCCCCCTTATCCCACCATGCTCTGTTGCTCCCGGGTGGGATAGTGACACCCTTCCAACCTCTACAGAAGCCACAACTGTTACATTCATTGGCTAAGAGTGTCAGCTGGCCACTACATTCTTTGCAATGAAAGTTGTATAGAATTGACATTAGACAGCCTGGTACTTAGAAGAGCTAAATAAACTCTGTATGTGCAGCGTTTTCATAGCTTAGGCCTTAGGGGAATCCTGAGATGGCCTCTGACTCAAGAATGATTCTATCTCAGCATGTTTAATAGGGTGTGTCTGGCAATTTTTTTTCCCATGTTTCCGACTGTGATATCTATAAAGTTGTACAATAGGTGAGTGGACAAGAAATACAAAGCGATATTGTCCTCTGTAGCCAGGTACAGGCTTTGTAAACAGAGGGAGTGAGACTGGGGGGGCAGAGGTTTTTCTTATAATTAGCAAAACTAATGAGGAAGAAATATATAAATAGATATAAAATCAAATGTGTTTTTGAGAAACATAAAAACGTTATAAAAGATATAGAGAAATCTGCAATGTGACTGTGGCAATTTCAGCACTTGGCTATAATTTATACAATTTTAAGTTGTCCTAAATGTCATTGTTTTTTAGTATTCCACATTACATTACTTTTAATAGATTTAGAGGACCACTATAGTAACCAGAACAACTACAGCTTATTGTATTTGTTCTGGTGAGTATAATCATTCCCTTCAGGCTTTTTGCAATAAACACTTTTTTTTTTTACAGAGAAAAGGCAGTGTTTACATTGCAGCCTAGGGATACCTCCACCGGCCGCTCCTCAGATGGCTACTAGAGGTGCTTCCTGGGGCAGTGCTTCACAGTGTGCAGCACTGACATTCAGTGTCTCCACTCTCTGCTTGGATCACTGAACTTTCTTCATAGAGATGCATTGATTTAATGCATTTCTATGAGGAGATACTAATTGGCCAGCGTGGCGTTTGGCTTGTGCTGGCTCTGCCTCTGATTTGCCTCCTTGACAAACTCAGCCAATCCAATGCTTTCCTATGGGGAAGCATTATGATTGGTTTTGAATAACACCTCTGATGATGTCAGCCAAGTAGGCAGATCAGGGGCAGAGCCAGCAGCAGACTGGAATAAAATAAGATTTTACTATATTTAGCGGACATTTTATTTATTTAGGGGACCAGGGGAGCTTGATGGTGTTTTATATGTTTGTGCTCCTGACCCAATAGAGTTCCTATAAGCACTGCATTTATCTAGTGTGTTTTCAGACTTTAATTCCACTAAATACATACATAACTTATATCCAATATAGACCCTGTTTGAGTGCAGGATGTGAATGCGTCGGTTCCACCTGTAATTGCAGGAGAAATCAGACACTGCAGGGATTTAATTACAAGCAGATAAGCTTCCCAGGGTATATCTCAAAGGGGATGTCCTAATTTTTATTTATTTATATAGTTGGAATCATAAATGGTAAACACTGATTCTTAGAAGGATCTCTTTATTGTTAATCACAATGAAACTGTAAGCAATGATTGAACTTTCACTGTAAAATACATAACATTAACTGGCACGTTGAGTATTCAATAATTTATTAGGTATAACTACATTTACATTCTGTTTGTTTCATAATTGGTTGAGAATGCAAAACAGATCATGTCAGTTTTTTTTTCGTTTTTTTTTTTTTACTTTTTCTTTTCCTTTTTCAACAATCATATTGGGGGAGATTTACAATAGTTTAGTTAGCAAAATGATATCTTGATCTTGCCAACAGGGCTGCTGTGCCCACTTTGGATAATTCACAATATCCAGTGTCAACTCAATGAAACTCCATCATCATTGAAAAATATTTGTCTGCACACTACACTTCCAGCTCTGCATAATTAGTGGAGGCCTGGTGCGACCGGTGGACCCCAGATCTTTTCTAAAACAGTTTGATTAATTACAATGGGGGCGGATGCACCAGGACACTTCTGGCACACTAACCACTATGGCCTACTGTAGTGGTTATGGTTCTTGGGCTGTTCCTTTAAGCTGATGCATTAAAAGTTTTACAGGCATTACCATTTGTGTTAAACACCTGAAGAAAGCCAGATAAGGAAAATATATATGCAAAGTTATAAACAATATTAAAGTGGCCCTGTCATTGGCCCATCACTCCAGCTTCACTTTTGTCGCAGACTGTTGAATACAGCCGCGTCAGCATCACTTGACTTGCAGACCTCTTTGGCTTGCCATTCCAGCATTGTTCGGACATCTTTATAGATGTTGGTCACATCATTTCTGGTACGCACTTATCCGCACCACTCTTTTTACATAAATCTTGCATTTTTTTGCATTTTAGGAATGACGCAGACCGATGAAACATTACCTAGGGCTAGATAATATCTCCGGTCTAGCCATGCTTTGCTCTGTTGTGGTTTCCATTGTAGTTAATCCGAGAGCGTTAATATTCTGAATGTTTCTCTGGTTATTGACTTTGGCTTGTTCATTACTACTCTTCCTTCCCTAATCTTTGACCATGGCTAGTATCACAGTTGCTGTTACCGTCGATACTCCTTGAATCCGGCCAGCTTTTGAGTGTTCTCTGTCCTGCTTTGCAGCACATTCCCGCTTTCACCTAGCTTTAAACCCAGCCGTTTCGAAAGACTAGTAATAAGCTTCTGCCTGTTCTATATCTCTGCCTTATTTAAAGCAGATCTGTCAATTTCGGGGGTGTTTGCATATTTCGATTCCCCTCCCAAAAAACAGACATATCCGTTATGTGTCTAGTGGCCGCGGTTGGCGGCTGCCACCATCTTCATGCTCCTGGTGCTTCAGGTGAGACTGCGGGATCCTACATAGCTACATCCTGAATCCCACAAAATTTGACGGCGATGCTCTGCCTATTGTCAGCTTTTGTCAACCTCAGGCTTTACTATAATACAACGTTGTCTTATGATTGCATTGGAATTTCAATGGAAACCAGCTCAGTCTTAATCAGTATTTCATAAAGATAATATCTTTATGAAATACTGAAAAGTCATAAATCCCCTGTAAGTTTTTCCTAAATTCTGCATGTTAGGGCACAGGACTCTACTACAATTATTATAAATGGTGGATATATATTGTTTTATTATTAATTTAAATAAATATTTTATTCAGATATTTTGTACCAACGTGGGGCTTACTTATGCTTTAAAGGGACACTCCAGTGCCAGGAAAACAAATCGGTTTCCTGGCACTGCAGGTCCCCTCTCCCTCACACCCCCCCATCTAGTAGACAGCCACTAGAGGTGGAGTTAACCCTGCAATGTAATTATTGCAGTTTATGAAAATTGCAATATTTACAGTTGCAGGGTTAAGGGTAGTGGGATTTGGCACCCAGACCACTCCAATGGGCAGAAGTGGTCTGGATGCCTAGAGTGTCCCTTTAATCTTTATGTGAATTCTTATGGCCCAGAACCAAACCTTGTAAAGCTTAGTTAGTCCATCATATATTTTTTATTAACAATACTTAAGATGCCTCTGAACAATATTTTTATGTGTTTCAGAGCATTTAGTAGAAATACAGATGATATATTTTACTTTTTTTAAAAGTAAGTAACATTTCAGCAACAATCTGCAGTTACATTCACACATATTTTTAATCTTGTTTTAAGCTTGACTTAACATATTTAGACATGTGAAATTGAAAACCATAAGGCCACAATTATGTTTTAATCTATTTGATTCACTTTCATATGTGATAACTAAATACACTCTACCTTTTCAGCAATTTTGTGTTTGTTTGTTTGTTTGTTTGTTTTTATCAAGCACAGCAGCACGATTAGTGTTTTACCTAATATATTTATTTTTATTTTTATCTGCTCTTTATGGGAGTAAATAAATGTGGTGATCTAATGGAACCGTGGCTATTGAAAGTGAATTTTGAACCCAAAGTAGCAAGCCATAAATGATGGTCACTTTGCTCAAGTTGACCCACAAGTTAAAGATTCTAAAAGGCTTTTTTTTCTGTCAGGACATTACATCAGTTTCTTTTTAACCTGTCAAACTTTTGTTAGAAACGTATGGCAAATTACCATTGTTAATTAGACAGCCCGCTGAGCCACGGTCTGCACTGTTTATCTCGGAAGTGACATTAAAATTCTGCAATCATATTTTTCACAGTTTGCAGTAGCTATGAAGAGATTATTAAGTGATGAGGAGTGGACACATGCCAATATTAGGAAGGGGCAATACGGGGGAACGTAATTAGGCAAATTAGAGAGGCATATTTTTGTAAGTTTCTAAACGGATACTGTTGTGATCATCAATACTAAATTCTGTAAACAGTACACATGTTCTCTTTTTGTACCTTTAGTAATTTGTTTAGTTCTTTTGGGTACATTTGTAAATCTTTATTTATTACAATATTTATAGTTTAATTATAATCAATGCAATGTAAGAATAATAATATATTATATTATCACCATTTAAGACCATATTTGCGTTGCATGAAAACATCATTAATCAGAGAATATTTTTGCCTTCTTGATACAGTATAGAAAGCAATCAGACCCATGATAAATAATTTGACCGAATTGTTGCTGAACACAATTGCAAAGAATAGATACATTTATTGTAGATTGTTTCTTTTATGGATTACCTGATCAACAATCATTATATATGAAGAGCAGTGTTTGTTAAAGGGACAGTTAATGTAGTGGTCTTGGTGCATGTTTTAAACCTGTATTGTAAAACTTTGCCACTCTGCAGGAATGGCCGTGTTAACATTGCAGGGTTAAAATGCCTCTAGGGCTATTACTCTGACAGCCACCAGAAGTGGGGACTCACAGGGACCATCTGATTGGCACAGCACGACATTTTACTGCAGACTCATACTAGCATCCCAGTGATTTCCAATGGAAAATATTGGATGGGCTGAGATCATTAATCTGGGCCATGGAGGCGGGACAAGCGGCAGAGAGGGCACAGCGGCATGGGTGTTTGGCTGCTGAAAGTTCACCGCAGGGTCTTATAAACCCTTACACTGCTATGGACTTATGCACTGACACATTTCTGCCTTCCTTGTCTCTGTGTAACATCAGCTGCTGGGAATATTCAAAGAAGTCACACCAGTTCAGATGGATTATCAATAAGCATTCAAAGGTGTAATGAGGTGAGGTCAAAGGTGTACATCGTATATATAAAATTACATTAGTCTATTGCGCATGTGTACATGAAAACAATGACTTACCTGAGAAAGTGTTATCTACAAGGTTAAAGCAAAAGTAACATTTCATGAATGTGCTGCAAAAATCTGCAGACAGAAGCAGGAGTAAATAATTTAGCTTTTAACCCCTGCAGACGTGGAAGGACCTAACTAGGGCAAAGGTTTTAACCCTTTATTTAATTTTTATCTATAACAATTCCCCTCTTCTGATGCCTCAGGTGAGAGTTCTAGGAAAGGTATATCCAGGTATACTAGTTATACCTGTGGGACTTTAATTAGATCTTCACTTCAATTCCCTTGCCATCTTACATCAAAGTCCAGATATCTGTGGGTTACAGGATAATATGAGTTATTAAATCTATGTCTCATTTTGCAATACATCCATAGGTTAAAATATGTATGTGTGTGTGTGTGTGTATATATATATATATATATCTATATTTATATTTTTATATATATATATATATATATATATATACACAGTATCTCACAAAAGTGAGTACACCCGTCACATTATTGTAAATATTTTATTGTATATTTTCATGTGACAACACTGAAGAAATGACACTCTGCTACAATGTAAAGTAGTAAGTGTACAGCCTGTATAACAGTGTAAATTTGCTTTCTCTTCAAAATAACTCACACAACCATTAATGTCTAAACCGTTGGCAACAAAAATGAGTACACCCCTAAGTGGAAATGTCCAAATTCTTCCCAAAGTGTCAATATTTTATAAGGCCACCATTATTATCCAGCACTGCCTTAACCCTCATGGGCATGTAGTTCACCAGAGCTTCACAGGTTGCCACTGGAGTTCTCTTCACTCCTCCGTGACAAAATCACGGAGCTGCTGGATGTTAGAGACCTTGCACTCCCCACCTTCCGTTTGAGGATTCTCCACAGATGCTCAATAGGGTTTAGGTCTGGAGACATGCTTGGCCAGTCCATCACCTTTACCTTCCGCTTCTGTAGCAAGGCTGTGGTTGTCTTGGAGGTGTGTTTGGAGTTGTTATTATTATTATTATTATTATTATTATTATTATTATGATATTTATAGAGCGCCGTCAAATTCCGCAGCGTCCAATGGGTGGACGAACAGACATGTAGTTGTAACCATACAAGTTGGACACACAGGAACAGAGGGGTTGAGGGCCCTGCTCAATGAGCTTACATGCTAGAGGGAGTGGGGTAAAATGACACAAAAAGATAAGGATAGTATTAAACTAGTGACAGTTGCAGAAGAGGAATCAGTTGGGAGCTATTTACAGTTTAATTGATACACTTTTATGAAGAAGTGGGTTTTTAACGATTTTTTTGAAGGAGTGGAGACTGGGTAAGCATCTAACGGAGGAGGGAAGCGAGTTCCATAGGAACACTGCAGCCCTCGAGAAATCTTGAAGGCGAGCATCAGAGGTGGGAGTATGGACAGAAGATAGACGTAAGTCTTCAGCAGATCGTAAGGGCCTGGACGGGACATACTTGTGTATAAGGTAGGATAGATAGGTGGGAGCAGCATTATGTAGAGATTTGAAAGCAAGAACCAGAATTTTAAATTGAGCTCTATATTATATAGGAAGCCAATGTAGGGACTGACAGAAGGGTGAGGCATGGGAGGTGCGGGCGGACAGGAAGATGAGCCTCGCTGCTGCAATTATTATGGACTGTAACGGCGCAAGTTGGGAGCACGTAAGACCACTGAGAAGCAGATTACAGTAGTCAAGGCGAGAAAGTACAGTGGAATGGACCAACACCTTAGTCGCATCTGGCGTTAAGTAGGGGCAGATGCGCGCAATGTTTTTGAGATGGAAATGACAGGATTTGGCGATATCATGTTGGAATACTGCCCTGCGGCCCAGTCTCTGCTTCAGTATGTCCCAGTACATGTTGGCATTTATTGTTCCCTCAAGGAAGTGTAGCTCCCCAGTGCCGGAGGCACTCATGCAGGCCCAGACCATGACACTCCCACCACCATGCTTGACTGTAGGCAAGACACACTTGTCTTTGTACTCCTCACCTGGTTGACGCCACAAATGCTTGACACCATCTAAACCAAATAAGTTTATTTTGGTCTCATCGGACCACAGGACATGGTTCCAATACTCCATGTCCTTAGTCTGCTTGTCTTCAGCAAACTGTTTGTGGGCTTTCTTGTGCATCATCTTTAGAAGAGGCTTCCTTCTGCGACGACAGCCATGCAGACCAATTTGATGCAGGGTGCGGCGTATGGTCTGAGCACTGACAGGCTGACCCTCCACCCCTTCAACCTCTGCAGCAATGCTGGCAGCAGTTATAAGTCTATTTCCCAAAGACAGCCTCTGGATATGACGCTGAGCACGTGCACTCCACTTCTTTGGTTGACCATGGCGAGGCCTGTTCTGAGGAACCTTTCCTGTAAAACCGCTGTATGGTCTTGCTGCAGCTCAGTTTCAGGGTCTTGGCAATCTTCTTATAGCATAGGCCATCTTTATGTAGAGCAACAATTCTTTTCATTCAGATCATCAGAGAGTTCTTTGCCATGAGGTACCATGTTGAACTTTCAGTGACCAGTATGAGAGAGTGTGAGACCGATAAACCAAATTTAACACACCTGCTCCCCATTCACACCTGAGACCTTGTAACACTAACGAGTCACATGACACCGGGGAGGGTAAATGACTAATTGGGCCCAATTTGGACATGTCCACTTAGGGCTGTACTCACTTTTGTTGCCAACGGTTTAGACATTAATGGCTGTACACTTATTACTTTACATTGTAGCAGAGTGTCATTTCTTCAGTGTTGTCACATCAAAAGATATAATAAAATATTTACAAAAATGTGAGGGGTGTACTCACTTTTGTGAGATACTGTATATAGGTCTGTATGTCTTGGGGAATATAATCACTAAGCATTGCATAGGTAAAACAATTCATTTTCCATCAATGGGAGAAAAGGTCCCTGAAGAAGTCTCTACAGACGAAACGCGTTGGACTGAGTATTTATACTACTTCATTTTATTTTATTATTGTATTTATATTTATTTGCTATTTGCTTCAGCACTTTATATGGTACGATCAGCGGATATACCATCTGCATCATTGATCCATCTTTCCACCTTGGTCCACTTGTCAGTGGAGATATGCTTGCTGATTGTTACCTGAATGTAAGTGCAATCAGTGAAATAAATTTTTGATAATTTTATACAGTACTACTCTATGTATATCTTTCTTTTCTGCCCATTTTGAGGATCTTACATTTGGAGAAAATGTATCGTTTATTCCACACATTGATTCGCTACAGGCACCCTTAAAGGGAGATAAGCGCAGAACGGCTATACCTTTTGTAAGTTCTCTACCTCCTGGATACTTTACTTCTTGTCCATTCATGCTTCACCATATTATTATATTTATGTTTTAGATCTGTTCAAAGATCCCGTCCTGTTTTAAGGTTGTATTCTTTATTGATGTGCTATCCCTCCCCTTTAGCTTATATTGCTTGTATAGCCATATCTGCTATTTTCTGCTTCAGTATTGGGAGAAAAGGTAAACTTGTATTATACTTCTGACAGTGGGCTCCAAACACCTAAACAATCATTAGAACACAATAGCATTAGGAATACACATTTGTATTCCTAACGCTATAGTGTTCCTTTAATGTCAGATCCCATGTAATATCCTGTCAATACATTACAACGCCTGTTACACAATATGCATAGGGGGAAAAAAGAGTATTCGGCAAATTCATATAAACTACATAGGATTTGTAATACTACAGATGAAGATCTAGTTGTTGCCAGTATAGGGCAGGAGTAACACTGTCAAGTGTTTTTAAAACATATTCAATTTAATATCCAAATGAGTTATATATATATATGTATTGGTTTTAAAAATCGCAGCAATTTTAGTTATTCACAAGTCGATGTAGGGATTATTTTAGCATACCTGTATTACTATAAGGTCCTATATTTATATTTACTATGTTTATAAACATAAGACAAAGTAGGGACTATTTTGTATGTCTGATGTATTTTTTTCTGCATTTGGCAATCTTGACAAAGTGTGGAGCTTAAAGTGTGCTTCATCCTTTGTTAGCTTTACAAAAGAAATGGAGCTTGCATTTAAAGTTGTGTCCCCCAATCCACCATCAGCTGTTGTGCCGTGGCCTCTGAGATTTGAAACACCTCTTCATTGGACATGAGGACTGCTGACTCCTCCTCCACTGCCCCCACCACTATTAGTAGTATCCAGCCTCAGGATTGTGGGATTAGCAGCTTATCCATTAAGTCCACCTCCCTGGAGGCAATTGCATATTTCTTAGCCTTTTGAGGCTGCGATAACTTCTGCTGCTGCTTCCACTGGAACAGCAGCTCATACTAGCACAGCTAGTTCAAGCATTACAGCTTCTTTGTTTTGGAGCAAGGGATCAGTGAAACCAATGTACTTGTTGCTATTGCCTGTGTTACCCCTGTTTCTTGTCTCCACAAAGCAATCAAGGTAGAGCACAACAGAGCTGTTTTATCAGTTCCACTCTTTACTGAAGAGCTAGAGCAGAGTACCCAAGTTGTGCCTGCAAAGCTTGGTCTTGGTGCTGGTGGCAAAGGCGTGCGCACGGGGTGTGCCGGGTGTGCCTGGGCACACCCTAATCACACCTCCGTGCTGCACTACCTTTGGGCAGACTAACATGTCGGGTCCTCGGTCTATGACCGAGGACCCGACACAGGAGGGGGCCGGCGGCGTGCACACAATGCCGCCGGGTGAGAGGCCCCTCCTGTCCGTCTGCCCTGATCCTCAGTCTGCAGCTCCGCCGGGAGTGAGCTGCAGACTGAAGTATCTCGCGATCTCCAGCCTGTCAGAGCGTTGCCACGGCAACGCTCTGCCTGGAGATCGCGAGAATCACCATGTGGTCTGCAGCTCACTCCCGGCGGAGCTGCAGACTGAAGAGAGAGGGCGCCCAGGGAAGGTATTTAAACCCCCCTCTGCCCCCTGTCACTCACTGCCCCCCCACCCTGCCTCTGCACCCATACCCCCCTAACCCCTGTCCCTAGCCCTCTAACCCCTGTCACTCACTGCCCCCCACCCCCCCTAACCCCTGTCCCTACCCCTCTAACCCCTGCCACTACCCCTCTAACCCCTGTCCCTAACCCCTGTCACTACCCCAACCCCTGTCACTATCCCCCTAACCCCTGTCACTACCCCCTCTAACCCCTGTCACTACCCCTCTAACCCCTTTCACTACCCCTAACCCCTTTCACTACCTCCCTAACCCCTGTCACTACCCCTCTACCTCCCTAACCCCTGTCACTACCCCCCTAACCCCTGTCACTACCCCTCTAACCCCCTAACCCCTGTCACTACCCCCTAACCCCTGTCACTAACCCCCTAACCCCTGTCACTACCCCCCTAACCCCTGTCACTACCCCCCTAACCCCCGTCACTACCCCCTAACCCCGTCACTACCCCCTCTAACCCCTGTCACTACCCCCCTTAACCCCTGTCACTACCCCCCTAACCCCTGTCACTACCCCCCCAACCCCTGTCACTACCCCTCTAACCCCCTTACCCCTGTCACTACCCCCTAACCCCTGTCACTACCCCCCTAACTCCTGTCACTACCCCCTAACTCCTGTCACTACCCCCTAACTCCTGTCACTACCCCCTAACTCCTGTCACTACCCCCAACTCCTGTCACTACCCCCTAACCCCTGTCACTTTCCCTCTACCCCCCTAACCCATGTCACTGCCTCTCCACCCCCAACCCCTGTCACTGCCCCTCTACCCCCCTAACTCCTGTCTCTACCCCCCAACCCCTGTCACTACCCCTCTACCCCAACCCCGTTCACTGCCCCTCTACCCCCTAACCCCTGTCACTACCCCAACCCCTGTCACTACCCCTCTACCCCCCAACCCCTGTCACACCACTCTACCCCCCTAACCCCGTCACTACCCCCTCTAACCCCTGTCACTACCCCCCTAACCCCTGTCACTACCCCCCAACCCCTGTCACTACCCCTCTAACCCCCTAACCCCTGTCACTACCCCCTAACCCCTGTCACTACCCCCCTAACTCCTGTCACTACCCCCTAACTCCTGTCACTACCCCCTAACTCCTGTCACTACCCCCTAACTCCTGTCACTACCCCCTAACTCCTGTCACTACCCCCTAACTCCTGTCACTATCCCCTAACTCCTGTCACTACCCCCTAACTCTTGTCACTACCCCCTAACTCCTGTCACTACCCCCTAACTCCTGTCACTATCCCCTAACTCCTGTCACTACCCCCTAACCCCTGTCACTTTCCCTCTACCCCCCTAACCCATGTCACTGCCTCTCCACCCCCAACCCCTGTCACTGCCCCTCTACCCCCCTAACTCCTGTCTCTACCCCCCCAACCCCTGTCACTACCCCTCTACCCCAACCCCGTTCACTGCCCCTCTACCCCCTAACCCCTGTCACTACCCCCAACCCCTGTCACTACCCCTCTACCCCCCAACCCCTGTCACACCACTCTACCCCCCTAACCCCTGTCACTGCCCCTTTACCCCCCTAACCCATGTCACTGCCTCTCCAACCCCCTTAACCCCTGTTACTGCCCATCCACTCCCCCACCCCCTGTCACTGCCCCTCTATCCCCAACCCCGTCATTACCCCTCTATCCCCAACCCCTGTCATTACCCCTCTATCCCCCTAACCCGTCACTACCCCTCTACCACCCCTAACCCCTGTTACTACCCCCTAACCCCTGTCACTAACCGTCTACCCCCGCTACCTCCTGTCACTGCCCCTCCACCCCCCCACCTCCTGTCCCTCTACCCCCCCAACCCCTGTTGCTGCCCCTCCACCCTCCTAACCCCTGTCGCCCACACAGTGCACCCCTCACAATCATACACACTGTACCCCACACACACTGAATCCCTCACAATTACACAAACTGTACCCCTTACAATTACATACACTGTACCCCTCACAATCACACACACTGCACCCTTCACAATTACACCACACTGTACCCCTCGCAATCACACACACTGCACCCCTTACTCGCTGCACCGCTCACAATCACACACACTGCACAGCTCAGCTCACAATCACACATACACTGCACCTACGTATACTTGTATTTGTGTGTGTGTATGTATATATATATATATATATATATATATATATATATATGTGTGTGTGTGTGTGTGTGTGTGTGTGTGTATAAAAATACATATACACGCGGCGTGTGTGTTTGTGCTTTAGGGTGCACATCCTAATGCAACAGGCTGCGCACGCCTATGGCTGGTGGTAAGAAATCTAGTGATGATGTTATCACACTTAACCCCCCCTCCCCACACTCACCATTTGTCTAATTCAGGGCTAGACAAATCCTGTCTGGTGGAGGCAAGGATGCTGCACGCGAGGGAGCAGTAATCTTACTGCAGTTCCTCTCTGCTCCCTCACATGCTGTTTAGTGATGCCGGGATCCACAATATGATGTCACTCTGGCCCCGGCATCATTACAGACAGACACATTTATTTTTTAATCCAGATATATAATAATCTAATAATGTCAGTTTGGCATTGCAAATAGTTGCTGTTTTGCCGGGCATTATTGTCATTGTTTTTGCATGTCAGTACTGTCATATTACCCTTTTTTCCCTGCTTTTCTGGCTGGCTAGATGGCCCTCCTCTTCATTAACAAATTTCAGCCGAAGCGAACAGCAAGATCAACTGTACTTTGTTGGCTAAAAAAAAGGAAAAATAAATTCTGAAATCAAAGTCTAAATTCATTTTCTAGTCCCTGCTACATAACAGAATCTTAGCTGAGGTCACCCAAGAGTAAAATTACACTTTAAGTTGTGAGTAAACAGTTGAGGAGACCTAGAAATTAATGTGAAGCAAATTAACATTTTATGGAGCCTATTCATGCCTTTTAAGAACGGCCATGGGTGGAATCAAGCTTTACATTATCATAACTCCAATTAGTTAAAGGAACACTATAGAGTCAGGAACACAAACATGTATTCCTGACCCTATAGGGCTAAACCCACCATTTAGGTGGCTTGCCCACCTTAGCCCCCTTAAAAGGTATTTAAACTTACCTTATTTCCTGCACCAAGTGGGTCTGCCGGTGCTGGCGCCGTCCCCTTGGTGACATCATCAGATATGCCGATTTGTAGCAATTCCAATGACTTATACTCGAGTTTTTAGGATCTAATTTTATTTAGAAATTTCCCACCCTAGTCTTATACTCGAGTCAATAAGTTTTCCCAGTTTTTTGGGGTAAAATTTGGGGCCTCGGCTTATATTCGGGTCGGCTTCTACTCGAGTATATACGGTATGTCAAAATTAGCAGCACCCTATAATGATGTTCATGTACCTCTTTAGATGATGAAGATTTTAACAAAAGTAAAGCCAAAATGGAGAAGCCATATGTGAATAACATACCTTATAACAAGTACACCTTGTGATTCAATATCTTGTAGAACCGCCTTCAGCAGCAATAACTTGAAGCAATTGTTTTATGTATGACTTTGTTAGTCTCTCACATCGTTGTGGAACATTGTGGAATTTTGGCCCACTCTTCTTTACAATGTTATTCAGTTCATTGAGGTTTGCTGGCATTTGTATATGCACAGCACATGGTCCCGCCATAGCATTTCAATCATTCTGAAGTCTGGAATTGACTGGACCGTTGCAACACCTTGATTATTTTACTCTTCACGAATACTGTTGTAGATTTGCTGATGTGCTTGAGCTCATTGTTCTGTCGCATGACCCAATTTTGGGCCAAGCTCTAACTGTCAGACAGATGGCCTTATATGTGCCTCTAGAATACATTAATATGCAGAGGAGTTCACGGTCATCTCAGTGACTGCAAGCTTCTCAGGTCATGTGGCTGCATAACAAGCCCAAATCATCACCCCTCCACCACCATGCTTGACAGTTGGTATGAGGTGTTTGTGCTGATATGCTGAGTTTGGTTTTCGCCAAACGTGTCTCTGTGCATTATGGCCAAACATCTCCATTTTGACCTTGTCTGTCTGAAGGACATTGTTCCTGAAGTCTTGTAGCTTATTCAGATGCAACTTTGCAAACCTAACCCATGCTGCAATGTTTTGATAAGAGACTTTCTCCTGGCAACCAAGCAGACTATACTTGTTCAGTCTTTTGTTTTTTTTAATTTCTCTGAGAATTGCACGGTCTGCCCTTGGGAGTGAATTTCCTGGGAATCCCACTCCTGGGAAAATTGGAACTGATTTGAATGTTTTCCACTTGTAGTAATCTTTCTCACTATAGTAAGAAAGATTATTCCCTTCCGAGTTTGATGGGCAGCAAAAATTGCTTCTCTGAGATCATTGCTGATGTCTTTCCTCCTTGGCATTGTGTTAACACAGACCTGAATGCTCCAGACAAGCAAATTGCTAAAACTTCGGGTTTCATACAGGTGGTCACACTTGTGTGGTTTAGGAGCGGGATAAAGTCAAGGGTGCGTGCAAAGTGTGCCCCCAATCTTGTTCTCACCGGGACCGCATGCACCTGCACCTTGGTTACATCAACCAAACTTGCTTATACATAAACACCGCAGAAGATTAATACACACAATATTCTGTGCGTTTTAGCAGTATTGCTGCCGTACCAGCAGATCGCAGTAAGGATCCCACACTGCCTGTAATGCCAGAACAATGAGGATTGCATCCTGAGATTTCTCAATAAATGCTGGACTAACGAAACAACTAGCAGATTATATTTAGCAGACAAAAAATGGGGCTATTGGTTCTAGGTGTTTACATATGACCATGAACAATGTTCTTTGAAGAAGGCTTTTACTCAAATCTGTCCATCACGAGGAAGTTGCAACTATGTCGCAAAATATAATGCTTCAGTAAATTTCTGTTTTCCACAATTGTACAACCTCGCCACCTGTAGGCGAAACTCGACATATTCCAGAAGCATCATTTCTATTAAATTCTCTGAGCACTTTGAGTCAGTAGCAGTCTTTCTTAAATACAGATCTGGATTGTAAGGACTATCGAGGGATTTTCTTTATTCAGTCTCATTATAAACCATAGGAATGGGTGACTCGGGTTCATAATATGATATAAGTAGAATAGTGGTACATTGTTTAATGTGATATGTTAGCACCTAGAACCAATAGCGAATTTTTTTCTGCTAAATACGATCTGCTAGTTGTTTCTTTATTTGATTGAGAAATCGCAGAATGCAAACGTCATTGTCCTGGCATTACTGGCAGCTTGCGGGATTCTTACTGTGATCAGCTGGTTCGGCAGCCACGGCAGCAATAGTAGTAAAACACATAGAATATTGTGTGTATTAATCCCCTACGGTGTGTATTTATAAGCAAGTTTGGTTGTTTTATTTTTTTCAGGCTGGGATCCACTGTGACCTGAGCATCTCAAATGCTATAGCAACTTATGTAACCGATGCACAGTATATATGTGTATTTGTGTGTGTGTGTGTGTGTACTTGTTCTATATTTGTTTCTCCTGATGAAAGTTTATATTTCACACTGAAACGTCAACATACTGGCTAATAAAAGTTGTGTTTTTATTCTTTACCCTTTATGAAAATTGTTCCGGAGGCTGACCATCTTTTAGAAAATGTGTATTTAACCTGCTGGTTACCAGCAGCGGTCGTTTACATGTCACTGATACTTGAGTGCATACCTAATGTGGAATAGGTAGGTAGATAGATATAGTGTAAATCAGGGAACCAAAAGGGGTGAGAGTAGAAAAATCACTGACTAATAATCACTCCTCCAAGCAGCTTTCATAGAAGCTGAGAATAGCAGATGGTACAACAAATCCACAGGAGCACTATTCAAGTTAAGAATCCATTTACATAAGCAGCAACAACAGATAAAATGAAGACCGCTACCCGCATCACTTTCAATCAGAATATGTTGATAGTCCATTCTCTATGTGAAGCAGGCAAAGAGCCAAATCGCTCACGCACCCTGTACTACTTCCTGGAGGCAGGGTTGTGACATCTTCCACGGATTTGCGATGATGCATTTCGCTGAAGTTCTGGTTTCTTCTTTTTCTAACAGGTCACCGCAATGTAGACTCCAGTCACTAAAGGTACTCTGTAGGAGGTCTCTCTAGGAAAGGTACCATGAACTACAGCTTCCGAGGAGGAGATAGGCTACATATTACCTCAGAATTGTCCCTATTTAATAGGGACAGCCCTATTTTGGGTCTAAATCCCTCTGTCCTTCCTTTTTCCTAACGTCCCTATTTTCTAAGATCTCCATATGGTTTGTTTTTGTGAGTGCATAACAGAACTCCACAGTAATAATACAATAATGTGTCTTTAAACTACAGTAAATTTGTTTAGAAATCATCCTGTGTAAATAAGATTGCTTTGTTCCTTTTAACTTACGTTTCAGTAGTATAAATTATTTGTAAGTCACCTAAAATTTATCATAGCAACCCCACCTCGTATCCCTAAAATTAAACTGTCCCTCCCCACCCCCCCCCCCCCCCCACAGGTCCGTTGCAGAGTACACCATTGAATTCCGTACCCTTGCTTCAGAGGTCGACTGGACTAACAGCGGTTTAATCACTGCCTTTTCCGAAGGTCTGTCTGATGCAGTACTTGATGAGACTGCTTCTAAAGAATTACCAGAAAAACTTAATGAGTACATCATTTACATGATGCATATTGATAACCGTCTAAGAGATAGACAGAACCAGAAATAGAACTAGCCGTTCCAACTTGTCTATTGCCCCCCTTTTCTCCACTCATATTTTACCAACTCCATCTCACCCACCTGATCCCATGTAATTAGGGGTGATGAGATTATCTGAGGCTAAAAAACTATATAGGAGAAACGAAGGACTTAGGTGTGATGTATATGTCCCCTGGTATGCCTCATAATAGGTTTAAGCTATACTGTTTTTGCTGCTTGTAGTGCCACTCAAAGAAAGAACCACACCTTTGGTTACCAACCTTTGATCACACAGGAAACCTTACCTCTTACCTTAACGGTAGGGTCTTTACACAAGGAACTTATCACCTTCCAAGTTATTTAATCTCCTTCTTGTCCCATAATACTTGGTTTTCCATGGCTTTTCAAGCACAATCTGCGTATTGATTGGGTTAAGGGTGAGATTATAGAATGGAATGGTGAATGTAGACTTAAGTGTATTCAACCCGTATCTAAGAGCTTGGGCATGGTTAATGTATCTACTACTGCTCCTCTTTCTACTGAGGTTCCTCTCCCCTATTTGGAGGTTAAAGAAGTGTTTAACAAAGTACACACTAAAGTTTTATCTCCACACAGGTCTTACGATCGCTCCATTGATTTGCTTCCTGGTAGTATACCTCCTAAGGGTGGTGTATATACCGTATTCCCTCAAGAAAGCAAAATCATACAGGAATACATGAACTAGTCCTTGTCTAAAGGTCACATACATAGATCTTCTTCTCCAGCCGGTGCTGGTTTCTTCTTTGCATCTAAAAAAGGAGATCTACGTCCCTGTATCGACTATATGGCATTAAATAAGATCACTGTGAAAAATGCCAATCCTATACCGCTCATTTCCAAATTATTTGCCAGACTCCAAGGTGCCAGAGTTTTCACCAAACTTGACCTTAGGAGTGCGTATAATTTGGTGAGGATAAAGGAGGGACATGAGTGGAAAACGGCTTTCGATACTAGAAATGGGCATTACGAGTATTTAGTCATGCCTTTTGTAATGCCCCAGCCGTATTTCAGGATCTTATAAACTATGTACTTAGAGAATTCATTCATACGTTTGTATTGGTGTATCTTGACAATATACTCCTATTCAGGGAGTGCAGAATTATTAGGCAAGTTGTATTTTTGAGGATTAATTTTATTATTGAACAACAACCATGTTCTCAATGAACCCAAAAAACTCATTAATATCAAAGCTGAATATTTTTGGAAGTAGTTTTTAGTTTGTTTTTAGTTTTAGCTATTTTAGGGGGATATCTGTGTGTGCAGGTGACTATTACTGTGCATTATTATTAGGCAACTTAACAAAAAAACAAATATATACCCATTTCAATTATTTATTTTTACCAGTGAAACCAATATAACATCTCAACATTCACAAATATACATTTCTGACATTCAAAAACAAAACAAAAACAAATCAGTGACCAATATAGCCACCTTTCTTTGCAAGGACACTCAAAAGCCTGCCATCCATGGATTCTGTCAGTGTTTTGATCTGTTCACCATCAACATTGCGTGCAGAAGCAACCACAGCCTCCCAGACACTGTTCAGAGAGGTGTACTGTTTTCCCTCCTTGTAAATCTCACATTTGATGATGGACCACAGGTTCTCAATGGGGTTCAGATCAGGTGAACAAGGAGGCCATGTCATTAGATTTTCTTCTTTTATACCCTTTCTTGCCAGCCACGCTGTGGAGTACTTGGACGCGTGTGATGGAGCATTGTCCTGCATGAAAATCCTGTTTTTCTTGAAGGATGCAGACTTCTTCCTGTACCACTGCTTGAAGAAGGTGTCTTCCAGAAACTGGCAGTAGGGCTGGGAGTTGAGCTTGACTCCATCCTCAACCCGAAAAGGCCCCACAAGCTCATCTTTGATGATACCAGCCCAAACCAGTACTCCACCTCCACCTTGCTGGCGTCTGAGTCGGACTGGAGCTCTCTGCCCTTTACCAATCCAGCCACGGGCCCATCCATCTGGCCCATCAAGACTCACTCTCATTTCATCAGTCCATAAAACCTTAGAAAAATCAGTCTTGAGATATTTTTTGGCCCAGTCTTGACGTTTCAGCTTGTGTGTCTTGTTCAGTGGTGGTCGTCTTTCAGCCTTTCTTACCTTGGCCATGTCTCTGAGTATTGCACACCTTGTGCTTTTGGGCACTCCAGTGATGTTGCAGCTCTGAAATATGGCCAAACTGGTGGCAAGTGGCATCTTGGCAGCTGCACGCTTGACTTTTCTCAGTTCATGGGCAGTTATTTTGCGCCTTTGTTTTTCCACACGCTTCTTGCGACCCTGTTGACTATTTTGAATGAAACGCTTGATTGTTCGATGATCACGCTTCAGAAGCTTTGCAATTTTAAGAGTGCTGCATCCCTCTGCAAGATATCTCACTATTTTTGACTTTTCTGAGCCTGTCAAGTCCTTCTTTTGACCCATTTTGCCAAAGGATAGGAAGTTGCCTAATAATTATGCACACCTGATATAGGGTGTTGATGTCATTAGACCACACCCCTTCTCATTACAGAGATGCACATCACCTAATATGCTTAATTGGTAGTAGGCTTTCGAGCCTATACAGCTTGGAGTAAGACAACATGCATAAAGAGGATGATGTGGTCAAAATACTCATTTGCCTAATAATTCTGCACTCCCTGTATTCTTCTGATCTCTCCACTCACCACGTGCATGTAAAACAAGTTTTACAAACACTACTTAAAAATGAATTATACTGTAAATGTGAAAAGTGCCTATTTTGTCAGACAGAGATTCAGTTCCTGTGTTATGTGATTTCTGTTTCTGGTTTCCAAATGGATCTGAAAGCTATTCAGCATTTTATAGGCTTTGCCAATTATTATTGTGGGTTCATAAAGGTGTCCTCTACAGTTATAGCCCCCATTACTAACCTAACTCGTAAGGGTGTAAACTGTCACATATTGTCACAGGAAGCTAAAGAAGCATTTGATTATCTCAAAACCTTGTTTGCTTCTGCTCCCATACTAGTGTACCCTGATACCTGTACACCTTTTATATACAGGGCACCCTTTTACACCCTTGTGGGTTTTTCTCCAGAAAACTATCACCAGCAGAAAGAAACCATGATATAGGCAACAGAGAACTGTTAGCCATTATCCTGGCCTTAAAAAAAATGGCAGCATCTTTTGGAGGGTTCTAAAGATCCACTTTTGAACATCACTGATCACAAGAATCTGGCTTACAGATTCTGGCTTTCTTCTCGACATATCAGGTTAAAGGTACACTCTATGAAGTTTGCACCCAGATACATAGGCCCTTTTCGTGTCCATCGCAAGATCAACCCTGTTTCTTACTCTCTTGCCCTTGCTGCTAATCTTCATATTCTGAATACCTTCCATGTCTCCTTGCTTAAAGCGGCACTGTCATGCCGAACTTACCTTTCCTCAATCTCTTCCTCTTCTCCCCCTCTCTCAGGATCTGTTCTCCGTTTCTTCCTGTCTGCTATAGTTTTCTTTAAAATCATAAGACAAAGTAGGGACTCTTTGCCTTATGGAGGTTTCCTCCGCTTGAGCAGCTCTGACCAGCGGAGGACCAAAGTGTGCTTAATTTCTGCTGGTCAGAGCAATTTTCCCGCAATTCTCACCTTTCCTCCCTGTTCCCACGATGCTTCCTGTCATTTTAGCCGAAACTGCCGAATTGCGTTCTAACTGAATGAGAACAGTATGTTCGTTTGTTTTAGAACGCAATTTGGGACTTTGTTGTGTCGGAATTTCATTCGAATGAATGAAACTCCGATCCTATTCGTGCCATGGCTGCATCTTGAAGCCGCTTAGTAGATAGGTAGGTAGACGGCGGGAGGGGGCCATAATGATAAAGAGTGGGGGGACCTACTGTCCTCCCCCTCTCCGGCCACCACCCCTCGGCGGCGGGTGGGGGCCATAAAGATAATGAGGGGGGACCTACTGTCCTCCTCCTCTCCGGCCCCCACCCCTCGGCGGCGGGTGAGGGCCATAATGATAATGGGGGGGACACCTACTGTCCTCCCCGGGCCCCACCTCTGGGCGGCGGGTGGGGGCCCTAAGTCAATTAACCCCCAACCTCCATCAAAGGTGACTAGGGATCCCCAAGACCCTAGTCACTCACCCCCCACCACCCAAATAAAAAAGCCCCTACCTACCCCCCTCACCCTAAAAAATAGTGAGGGGGGAATAAAATTACTACCCTGTAAAGTAAAATTAAACTTACCATTCAACGTCTTATTTTTTCTAAAATCTTCATTTTTCAGCCCCAAAAAAGGCCAAATAAAAATCCATTAAACCTGTCGAACTTAAAATAAAATAAAAAACCCAAACGCCAAAAAAAAAAACCTGACGAAAAAGAAAAAACATGAGCGCAAAAAAAATAATCCATCTTCACCCATGGAGGGCTCCGCGCAGACTGAGCTCTGCAGGGCGGGGAATGGCTTATAAAGCCTTGCCCCGCCCTGCAATTAGGCTAAGAACACTGATTGGTGGGAAAATTACAAAGAACTTTCCCACGCTGTGTAAGATGACACAGAGCACTGTGATTGGATGGCTTGAAATAAGGCTGCTCACTGTTTAGTAGACATGCCCCTACTCGCGGTATAGCGAGTAGGGGCATTCGGGAGATTTTAATCTCCCTTATGCTATTTTGGAGGTCAAATTGACACCCATAGAGTGACAGGGGGACCTGGGGGGGCTTATGAAGTGGCAGGGAGCACTGCTCCCTGCCGCTTCTATAGTTACATATTACAAGGAGAGAGCTGCAAGCCGGTAGCTCCCTCCTTGTAATAAACTGAACAAACAAACTAACACTGATACACAGTGTTAGTTTGTTCGTCTGATTTTTTTATTCATTCATTCGTCTGTGTGATGAATGAATGAATGAATAGATGGAATTCCCGTTCGCATGTCCAGGTGTTTCACTGGGCATGTGCGGGAATCTCACAGTCTGTCTAGTGTGGGCAGATGACGTGTCCCACAGGGACTTCACCTACCCACACAAAGATGGCGGCGCCCTGAATATAGATCGGGGCAGAAAATAAAGATTAATAAATAGGTAATATGGGGGGCTTAGGGGCATTTGGGGGTGACTAAGGGGTCAATTGGATGTAGTGGAGGCGGGAGGGGGGTTAAAAAAAAAGGGATTCGGCATGACAGTGCCGCTTTAAACCTTTGGTTTGTAATAAGTACACTACTCCTTCGGTTCCTCCTCCTCCTGTGGTTGTTGACGGTCAAGAGGAGTACGAAGTCAGTTCCGTTGTTGATTCCAGGTTGTCCCGTGGTTCTCTTCAATATTTGGTCGACTGGAGGTCCCGAAGAAAGGTCTTGGGTTACTGCGACTGAGGTTCATGCTGGTCATCTGCTCCGATCTTTCCATGCCAAGTTTCCTCTGAAACTTGGTTCAGCCCACCCGGTGGGCGGTCTTCGAGTGGGGGGTACTGTCACGGCACAGGGGGTCTGTATCGACGCGGTCGCGTCTGATCAGTGCGGCCGCGCTGATACTTCAGATAAAAGTAAGTCCCTGATCGGTGCGGCCACACATGAGCAGGGCGGTCGCATCGAAAAAAGGGAAAGCGTTACCTGGATCGCGGCAGCCGCCCGATCCTTCAAGAAGATGGGTCCTGGCTGGTGCCACGTTCTAAGGGACGCTGGCTCCTGTGGTCCCGTTCTTACTGTTAAAGGGGGCACTGCCCACATTAAAGATGATGCCGGCATGTGTGTGATGTCATGTTATCGATGCACACGCACGTTTTGCGGTCAAAACCCATGTACTAACCAATCACAGCACTGAGAGGCATATTTAAACCCTGTAATGTATTTTCTCACTGCCCTGTCGTGGTTTCCACTTGTTGGTTGTCAGAGAGCGCGTTCTTGGTATATTTTTCTGGTTATTGACTTTGGCTATTGTTTTTGACTTTCCCTACTTCTGGTATCCTGACCCTTGGCTAGTTATTCGTTATTTGTCTCATTCTGTATCCCCGACCCTGGCTTGTTATTTGACCATTCTCTTTTATGTTAAGTCCGGCCATTCTAAGGTCCGCTATACGTTGTTTGTGTTAATATAGTTTTGCGTGTTGGGTCACACAGTAATCGTGAAACTCTGTCCATAATTTCTGCTGTGCCCTTCTGTGGGATTCATTTTACTGATGGATTGTGGGTGAATTTTATTGGCAACTGAAACACAACCGAGCTTTAAGTTCTACCCATTGTCATCTTTTGTGAACTAGACTTTTGTAAATAAGGAAACTTGGCTCTTGATAAAAAAAAAAAAAAAAAAGATTCACACTCAGGGAGCTATATAGATGCAGATTAGATGAAGTTCATTTTTTGTGAAAGATTTGCTTTAAATATTTTTTGTATATACATTTGATAGCATGGTGTAGCTAACATCACTGCATATCTGACTTGACAGTCTACTTCCCTCAATTTGGGTTAAAAAGGGTTTTTTACTCTAAGAAATATTGTACATTTTTCACTGCCAGAGTGACCTGCAGTATAATGCACGGATAACGAAAATTTATGGAAATTTCAGATCTGTGTAGGATATGAGGAAACTAATCACAGGCAAATGTGGCACATAGAGGGCTCAAGTTTTTTATTATTATTTGATATCAGTGTTCTTGTAAGAAGTGTTCAAGATAAGATTACAACAAATGCATTTTAATTGGATGGTTTCTTGTATGACTTTTTGCAATGCAATCAGTATTCCCTATCATATAGATATCAGTTTGTGGCAGATCAAGGCATTTGCCATTCTTCACACTGTGTATAATTTTAGATCTGATGACATTATTAATTTAAAATGTCTAATTAAAAAAAAACGAAATATCAGAACTTTCGATTCCCCATTTTCCTTCTAATTTATATGCACATTTGTTTATTTTTCCCTGTTAATTAAGTTCCTCTGTGACCGAACACAAAATACATTAAAAACGAGTACAAAATACCTTGGTTAATTTAGCCTAATCTGAATTGTTTTCATTAGAAAGTCTTCATTACTCCTAAGGAAAGTTAATAAATGAATACTTGTGGAACAGTAGTTTCATACCATTTAAAAGTGCACACAATGAACAGTTACAGATGTACTTTCTGTAACCAGAAACATTTTAGGCCCAAAGTCTTTTATTGAAACCATCACTGTTTCCACAGCCCAGCCTCTCAGGAGTTATCAGAACACTCCAAGCACCATAGCCAAAGGTCCCAACATTGGAATCCTGTGATTCAAGAGGCTAGAGGCAGGGTTTAAAGGTGCCGGGTTAATCACGTGATTTGCGTCATTGGCACAACCCAAAGAGGGCATTGGGCCTATCCTGAATGGAGGACACTCCACCGAAATTAATGGCAGGTCAGCTTGGTATGAATGTATGCCAGGCCTCCTGCCAATGTATGCAGCAATGCTTCAGGGCTTTCCTGCATGGTCCTAGTTTCCTGAGTGTATCATTAGATGCTTTTTGGGACAATTAGGAGGCTGTCGTAACCACTACAGTGAGCTAGCTTGTTGGCTGAGGCTTAGGCAGAACTTCCAGCTCTTTGTCAGCTGCAGTGAACGAGGTGAGCAGCACTTGACTGATCCGATCGCAGTGTAGTGGTTATGGTGGTGGACACATTTTTTTTTAAATACTTATTTTTATCATTCTTTTTTTGTTGAAAATGTTTGATGGCATTTTAACAATCTGTGGGCCATAGTGTACGTTCCTTTCACAAAAGTGTCCTCTCTAGTCTTACAGTTATAGCCATTTTTCGGCCCACAGTGCTTATGAACAGAACATTTGCAAGTGGGGTTAAAAACAAATTCTGTTGTTACTCCCCAAGTAGCTAAATCACATTCAAGAGAGGTGGCTGTGGAGGAGATCTTTTTGAGTGAAGGAGCTCCCTTGGGGTCCTTCTCAAGGTTGCTTGGGTACCCAGGGAATGCCAAATGTGATTGAACCCTCTCCTTTATGTATCCTTTATTCCCAGAGGGAGTTGGGGGTTGTCGTGTTTTTGGAACCTATAAAGAAAAGGCTACAAAAACCAAAGTGTAAGTGTGTAATTAAACATGCTTATGTTGCCCAATATGAAACCTGTATTTTCTACTCATAAAAGAGCACTTTGTACATAGTGGGCATAGTGTTGCCTCTTTCTGTGACCATAGAGTTACCTCTTGAGGGTCCACCTCCATCACATAAAAAATAATGCACGTTACTTCACTGACCCAACATTTACTACCCTGTTCCTTACATGTCCATCTTGCATGCTTTTCATTGCTGGGGCATACAATGGATTACAGCATGGTACACTGTTCGACTAATAGTCATAACATCCTGGAGTAAAGCAGTGCACCAAGTGCTCTCATGAAGCTTGGTTTATGAATGGAAGTTTATTTAAATACACAGTCTGCTTTATATAGACACAGTTAAACTTATTTTTCAGAAACCAGATTAAAACCTGTATTAAATAGTAGTGGTAACTCGGATACAGGGTTATTACAAACCCTAGAAGCTCTGATGCCGTGGCTTTAAAAAAAAAATTACTGGTGGATATTAACAATTTTGAGTATTTCACATACAACTCCGAATGTACATTTTGAATTAAAGTTCTATCCGAGATGTGTCAGAGCATCATCTTCATAGTTTTCCAAAATGTTCTAAAGGGCTTAGTTTGGACAATGTAGCATTGACAGTGTGTCTTGGCTTACTAATCATTCAGTCTCCTGTGGAGGCAGAGAATGAGAAATCACTGCCATTGGAGGAACAGAAATTGCTGCCCTTTCCCTCTTAACCATTCAGTAATAAAGACCACATCTCCAGTCCACCTAAAGAACACCAACTGGTTAAGACTGTCTTGTGTTTGGTTTCGCTATTGCTAAAAAAAGGAAACATGGTCATATGAAAGTGTGTAATATCAAATAATTGAACTATAGAGCAAAGGTATGCCTTTCAAATATGCCATGTAACAATTTCTATAAGTGTATTATTTCTTGTTTACATTAAGAACAAATTTAAATTGGCTAATTTACATTTATGTTCCATTTTGTCAGCTGTGTTGGCTGCAGATGGACACCAAGTTGTCTTGGAAGAAGGACTGGATCGTGACATTGTAGAGCTTGTAGTAAATGGAGAAACCGTTTTTCAATGTAACATAAAAGATTTAGATTTTGGTAAGGATAAATACATTTTATATCAAGAATTCATTAATCATAATAATAATCATTCATGTTAATCATAATCAAAGTCTAAATTCTTCATCCTAAACCAAATACTAATCCCAAATCTAAACCAAATACTAATCCCAAATCTAAACCAAATACTAATCCCAAATCTGAACCTAACATTAATCCTAACCCATACACTAATTCTATGTCTAACCCTAATCGTAACATTAGTCCTAATCACAATCCTTACCCTATAAAAAGTGATACAAGGTTTCCATCTGCTTATGTCAGCAGACAATTCCCACTGCTGATTTTAGCAGGGGGATTCCCTTGCCGGTCCTGATCCTAATCCAGTCCCTAATCTGAAACCTATTTCCAATCCTGAAATTTATTTCTAAACCCATTTACAATGTAAACCCATTATTAAAGGACCAATATAGGCACCCAGACCACTTCAGCTTAATGAACTGGTCTGGGTGCCAGGCCCAGCTAGGATTAACCCTTTTTTCTATAAACATAGCAGTTTCAGAGAAACTGCTATGTTTATAATAGGGTTAATCCAGCCTCTAGTGGCTGTCTCAATGACAGCCGCTAGAGGAGCTTCCGCGCTTCTCACTGTGATTTTCACAGTGAGAAGACGTCAGTGTCTATAGGAAAGCATTGTGAATGCTTTCCTATGGACTGGCTGAATGCGCGTGTGCGGGGCTCGTGCCGCGCATGCGCATTCAGACGATGACGAGGAGAGGAGGAGGAGAGTCCCCCGCCCGGCGCTGGAAAAATAGGTAAATTTAACCCATTACAACCCCTAGAGCCTGAGGGTGGGGGCACCCTCAGGGCACTATAGTGCCAGGAAAACAAGTATGTTTTCCTGGCACTATAGTGGTCCTTTAAACCGAATCTTAATCCTTAATCTTTAACCATAATTTAATCCTAATCACAAAAGGTTTCCTTTTGTTAATATCAGTACTGATATTAACAAAGGGAATTTTAAGGCAAAGCAGAGTGGTATTTTCAGTATGACAGCTTTCTATCTTTTACAGTATTATGCCAAATGCATTGGAACCAGTGCTGGGCAATTGACAAAGAGATGAGAAACTAAACAGAAGGGTACCAGGGTGTGTGGAAGGATGGTAATTCTCCATGCATGAGAATATGTTCTCATAGAATTCTCTTAAGAATATTGTATATTCACCATAACATATTTAATTTTGGTAAGAACCCAGATCTAGGCTTCACCATGTGCAAGACTTGGAGTTCCTGACTTTCATTGTTTTCACAATAGCTCCACAGATCCTGCAAATTGGCTGGTGGGCTCCCTATGGAATTGGGCATGAAGCTCACAAACAGAGCACTTAGCACATATTAATCGCCTGTAGTTGTACTACAGTATATGTCAGCTGGCGGGCACCCATTGGTGCTTTTATGCGACCTATGTTGATGAAGCCTTCTGTGCCCGTGGGCCTAGCGTAGACCTGCACTGTGTTAACTGTATGTGATGTATTGGATATTTTTATATTGTTTTATTGACAGTTTTTTTTTTTTTTTTTTTTTAGGTGGTGATGGACAGCTAGACCCTCTTTGTGAAGAAGCCAGAAAAGCTGTACTCAGAAGTTACTAATCGGCATAAACATATTCCTTTATGTCCAACACTAATCATTTTAGATATTCAACATTACAGTGGCTGTTGTTTTCAGCTATATTTCTAAAGCTATGGATTTACAAACTGTTGTAAAATATATGCAATATATGCTAATACATGGCTAATAAATGCATAAAGAGTATATATGCAATTCTTTTCTGTGAGGTCTTGCTTATTTATCAATGTCTCACTACTTGGTAGGTGTAGTTTGCCTTGGGTAGTGGAACTTTTTATTGGCAAGTCAAATGTATTATTCTTTGGTATATGCAAATATAACCCTGTTTGTAATAGAAGGTTGTAATTTTAGCCACATTTTACAATTATATTTTATTATTTAGTAAGCAATATTGTCAGAAAAGTTTGATGTCACTGCTTATTTATGCCCAAATATTAATTCTGTAACCTTCATCCAATAGCTGAGTTCTATACGAAACAAGGAATCTTAAAGGACCACTCCACACCCCAAAAGTACTTCAGCTTGCTAGAGTGCATTATGGGTGAGGAGTACCCTAGTTTAACCGCAGTTTATAAAAGTGCTTTCTCTAACAAATCAGCACTTTTATAAATGAACTAGGGAACTCCCCCTTGGCTGTCAATCAAACAGCCAGGAAGGATTCCATTCTACTTCCAGGTAGTTATTGTCATGATCCAGCAGACCGGGAAAAAGATCAGGCGAGGAGCAGTAGATTTGGATATCATCTGCGCACATGTGATAATGGAAAAAATAAAAAATACAATAAAGAATATCAAGAGAGGCCATGTAAATAGACAGTAGTTTTGAGAGAATTTAAGAAGGGGAGGAAACTAAAGAAGGAAACATTGACGAAGCAGTCAGAGAGGTAGGAAGTGAACCAGGAAAGAGCAGCTTCACTGAGGCCAAGGGTGAGAAGGAGAAGCAGGTGGTCAACAGTGTCAAAAAAGCAGACAGAAAAGGAATAAGTAACGAATAGTAGCCCTTTTGATATGGCTGTCCCTAAGTGATTAGTAACTTCTGTCAGGGCGGTCTCAATGGAGTGTAGCACTCCGAGCGAGGAATTGGAGTAAGTTGAGTATGAACAAGTCTTTCACGTTTTTGTGTTTTTTTGGGTTTTTTATGTGATCACTACGTGTTTGAAGGGTGAGGGGAAAATGCTAGAAGAAAGAGAGAGCTTGAAGCTTTTAGTCACAGATGGGATTGTCGCAGATTTGAGAGAGTAAATTGTGAGGGCATTTTTAAAGATAGCATGTGGTAGGGTAGGAAGAAATGAGAAGTGCAGAAACATTCTCTTCAGAAACAGGAGTTAAGATATTAAGTTTAGTGGAGGAGGGCAGGCAAAGGGTTGGCCATTCTAGGGGAGAAGGGAGCAAGGCAATTTCTTTTCAAACAGCTAGACACCAGAACATAGAAGTAGACCAGTGCTAGAGAAACTGAGCAGAAAAAAGGGGATGGATCTGAGGGTAGGGGATTCCCTCCAAGACTCCTAACAGTTAAAAAATAAAAACAAAAAGGATACAGGGTATGCCAATGTGAATATATATTAGAACCAAGATTGTGAATATAACAGCAATGGAATAAAATTAAAACTTTAAAAAAATAATTTAGTATACTCTAACACCATGAACTAGCTCTGTAGTTGTTGACTACATCTGCCTTAATGCTCTTACAACCAAAATACTGGCAAAGCATCAAGATCGATATATCCACATCGTCTGTCGTGCGAAGGTTGCCTAACCTTGAACTAGATGCTCCCATCCATAAATGATTTTAGATACTCCTATTCTACACTAGGTCCTCAAATCCAGCAAATACTCCTTCCAATAAGATACTGCCACTTGAACTAGATATCCCTACCCACCTATAAAATACACCAAACTAGCACTACATACTATCAAACAGCACTAGATACACTCATCCTGCAGTTCTTTTCTCCCCTCTGGTAAGATATACTACCATCATGCACTGTATACTCCCATCCTACATTAGATATATACTCCCAAGCAGCTATTTTTCCCCTTAGGTAACAATGCTCCCAGACATCAAAAATATACTCCCACCCAACTTGATACTTTTATCCTACTTTCAGTATGTATTTCCACCCAGTAATAATATACCATCACACCTATAAAATAGTCCCACCGAACACTAGGTACGTCCATCCAGCCCTTCTATACTTTCTCTTAAACATTACATGTTTGAGAGATAATTGAGCTCCAATTAAGCTAATCCAATTATCTCTCAAAAAGGAAAAGTTTGGAAGTCTGGTTTCAGTATAAACTAACTCTCTCATTTGCCATATGTCTCGATTCCCCCTTAGATTAGGAGTCCTTTGATATGAACAAGTCTTGTGTTCCAATATCATAAGCCTTATTTTTATCATATTTAGAATGGGACAAGCACAATCTTCCAATCAAGCCTAAACAAGATTTGCAAACAAGGGGACCCCACAGAATCTGTTACATAAATAACTGTACAGAAGGGAACAATTCTATCCGAATGCAGGGAAACATTAGATGAAACAAAGTATAATTAAGGGAACACGAACAAGGAGTCCCATCTCCCGTGACACCAACCAACACAAATATACTCCCACCCATCTATAATAGATCTCCATGATGCGCCACATACTCCTAATCTATAAATATATATTCCCACACCCATAGCATTCTCCTACCCAGCAATAATTTTCTCACCGTGTACGAGATATTCCCAATTTATTATTAGGGACTAGATGCTCCCACCCAGTATAATATACTCCCATCTTGAATGAAATACTCCCACCCCTATAAAATACTTACAACCTGCAGTTCTACATTTAACTATTGTATACACTAGGAACTCCAACTATGTGAATATACACTATCCGAAAAATGTGCTACTTTCAATGAAATTACATTGTGTAAATATTAACTGGATTAACCAAAATGATCCGACTAATATGGATACACGTGTCTTGTCCATTTTATTACTTGTGGAGCTGAGGTTTTACACGGAACAGCTGCACCGGTACTTTCTCACGTCTGTCGATATTGTGCTTAGTTTCCTGCTGTGTTTTAATCCTTGAAGTCAAATGGTTAACTATGACAAGGGAAAATAGTGATTAATAGTGTGGTTTCAAAATCTATAAAGAAAAGTGTTCAATCTTGTATGTTTACAACTGGTAAGGGAATTTATTTATCCATTAAGGACAAACCAGCTCAACGCTCCAGTTTAAATGCATTAAAATAGCAAAAATTCACAGGATTTGCCTCTGGTACAACAAGCTGACCAAACTAGGAAGTAACTTTAATTATTTATGAGCAATTCAATCACTCCCATTATTTTCAATGGGAGACGTGAGCCCAGCAGTTGTTTAAGGAATATGTCGTTTAAAAACCCAGCAGCATTTTTATTAATAAAGGAAATGTATAGAGCTATTGGTAAGATTATAGCAGCCGGTTGACATGAGTAAAACCGCAGGCCAGGTTGATCGTAACTGTGACTCTAGGCGGCCATCTTACCAGTAGCTCCCTTCATGTTTTGTTTTTGGATGTGACTATACAAGCAGCTGTTGCAATGAAGGCATCTCTCAGAATAGGTGGGACTTTTTTTGTATGACGTACACACCATGTAACCAAAGCTGCAGTGATTTTTCACTGCCTCAGTTGAAAGAAACCTGAAATTAATATTTACAATTTAAATTAACAAAAGCATTACAAATTATGAATTTTTTTTAAAAAAAGGGTCTTTATTGTTCTCAATGATCTTTTGGCACTTCTTCACCTCACAAAGAATAAATTCCAGTTTATAGTCTAGATTGTAGACTATCGCACATGTCGTTGCAAATGTGGTTGATTAATTTGGCACACTGCGCAAAACATAACCATGTCTTATTAATAGATTATTAGACAGACAGATGTAGAAAAAAGGCAAGACACTCATTTGTATTCAGGCAACATACTTTTCCAATGTTTGGGTTGTTTTTTGATTTCTATTTTAGATGTCACTAAATCACATATAATTTAAAGCGTACTAAAATATTAGCAAAAGAAAACAAACATGCGGAAATCAATATCTCGAGACTGAAAGGCTGTAAATCTCAACTCTGAGAGAATGACATTAAAACTCAGACTTTTGTAGGCGCCATGACACACAGCTATGAATATGATCTTCTGTTCTTTGTATAAATCAAGTGGTGTAATGCTTGAAGCAAAGCCTTTGTTTTATATAGCGTTTCTGAGAAGATAATCTCATCATACTACATGAACCTTTATTTCAAGCAATAAAACGGTATTATTGTCTTTTTTAAGGACATTGACTCAGTTTCTCTATTCACAGTGCAAACGAAGAAAAGGAATTTGATCACTTAAGTTTTGAAAAAAAGAGAACAAACTTAAGTTTTGCAGACATTTCTCATTGAGAGCCCAGAACCACACGGTCAAAATGGGATAACTTATTTGTGATGTGTTAATTCTAAAGGGATTTTGTGGAACGGACGTCTATTCAGTTATGTTGATTATCCTTTACACATCCCCAAAAATGGTCTGTAAATTGAACATATGAGGGGGGAAAAAAACTCCCATAGTTCCATCACATTGAAGACTTTAAATATTCTAATACATAAGAAGAAATAACAAGCACAACAGTTATTCATACAGTTAATTTAAGGACTAATCAAAATTGTAGACGCGTTGTAATTTGTTTAGTTCCGAATGTAAATTTAGACGAATTTCCGAAGTACCGAACCAAATTGCTGAGGAACTGAATTGCCAAAGTTCGGAAGTGCCGAACCGAACCGAATTGACGAATTTCGGAAGTGCCTTGGATTTCTGAAAGGTGGCAATACAAGAGAGGGAGGGAAAATTACATGAACGATGACAGGAATGTGTGGTGGTTAGGGATAGCATTAGGGGTAGGGGTAAGGGTTAGGGAATTGCCGAAGTCCCGATTTTCAGAAGTGCCGAATTTCGGAAGTGCTGAACAGAAGAAGTGCCTAATTGCCGAAGTCCCGATTTTCGGAAGTGCCAAACTGGATCAAATTTTTTGCCCATGCACATCCCTACTAAATTGAGTTCCTTAATAGGAATATACAACAGACAAGAGGTCATCCATTGAGACTGGAAGAAAGGCATTTCCACTTACAGCGGAGGAAAGGGGTCTGTACAGTAAGAACAAAAGATGTGGAATTATCTACCCAAAGAGTTTATTTTTGTTATCAGACTGTAGATAATTTGTAAAAGGCATGAATGTTTTTTGGAGCAATAGAATATTCAAAGATATGATTAATAAGCAAGGGAACAAGTTAATGATCCAAGGAGAAATCTAATTTCTATATAGAGTCAAGAAGGATTTCCCTCCTGCCGTTCCTTGGATCAACAGCATAAAACAGTTAATGGTTGAACAAACTTGTCTTTTTTTGAGCCTAGATTAGTATGCACCATAATGATGAGTCAAACGTAGAGAAAGTGCTTTATACATCGTTGTTGCTAATACAAATAGTTCCAGAGACATAGCTATAATTTCCCCATCTTATGTGGTGAGGACAACCTTGACCTAATGAGACACTGTGTATATTTTATTTTATATATATTTATTTACCCTCTTTTCTCAAATAATATGTGGCTTTTTACTACAGACAGCTTCATCCTTGCATGCGGGAATTGTGGCGATATCTAATTTTGGATATATACTAAGAACTAAATAAAAGCCTGCCAGAACTGGACAGCTAGACGGGTAAATCAAAACAGCTTTGTCACCTCTAGACACTTTAAATATTTCCTGAAGATAAAAATAAAATGCTCATATTGACTGTGTATGATATTCATTGAAATTTCAAGGGAATCAAAAGATAGAAGACAAAGTCTATTGTACAACTAACTACAGCTTCACCCACTGACCGCTGCACACAAAGAGGGCATGTCATCTATGGGGCTTTGCAAAAGAAGATGATTTATACTTTGGTTAGAATATATAATACTGTAATGATAGGAAATTAATTCTGTTACTTAAGAAAAGGTTCAGCACTGGTCTTACACTTCAATGCAAGTGCTTGGCTGAAATCACGGATTGTAAGGTTGTAATTACTGCAGGACTAGTGGTTTCTGTCACTGGGAATGTACACATAACAACATATAAAATAAACCATAAATAAAATGAGATACAAATTACAGCCTCCGTGATAACACTGTCATGTAGTCTGTATCATTTAAAAAGACATCCAGGGTTATTCACTAAGGTGAGAATTCAAAGTGAATTTGAAACGTACGGTCAAAATAGCTCATCTAAAGTCAGCTGTACTCTCAGTTTGGCTACTCTGACCTGAAAGCGGAAATGTCAACATCGGGGGACTTTGCACAATTTGTTCTGATGGTGAAAATACCCCTGGTGGCCGGGGAGGGCAGACAATGGTTAATTTAACTTGTCCTGTCCCTCATGGGCGCTGCCATCCTTTTCTGAGCAGTCTTCTTCAGAAGCGCTAGGAGCGGACATCACTGATGGACTCTTGCGCATGTATGAGAGTACAGAATTGAAATCTATGGATGATCTAGCTCTCCATAGATAGAGCCAGTTCCCTGCAGCTGTCACTGGTGATGGTGGGGGGGTTGACACTTTTTCACAGCGGTAGCTTTGCCCAGTGTCCAGCAGTGTCAGGCACAGGACAAATATGGAGAGAAATTTGTCCCAACTTTGTCTCAGTTTATCTTTTTACAGGGTTATCTTTTTTAAGGAAAATTCCAACACAGTCATTATGAGTATTTCAAAAAGATTTTATCTTTATGAATTACTCATTTTGCAGAGGAAGGTGGGTGAAATTGAAATTCACTTTGAATTCTGTCTTTAGTGAATAGTCCCGATATAGTACAATCCCACTGACATTTCACCTGTTTGAATCTGTGAAGACCAGCTTCGGAGGAAAAGGGTTACTGCCTTATATGAACAGTTTTATTATAAAACACCTAACATTTTCCTTTTTTGGACAACAGACTCCTGGCTTTCAGTACAGATTGTGAACCTTTGCTGCCAAAACACACTTCAACTAATATTTATCTTAACATCTGTCAGAGTTATTCACTAAGGCATTGAAGCATTCAACGTGAAATTCAAATTGAAGTCTAAAATAGTAAAACTGGAACTATAGTTGACATAAAGAAGTTTTCCAGTTTGTTTTGACCTTACTTTTGACATTCACTTTGAATTATCACTTTTGTGAATAACCCTCTTTGCTTTATGACTTTGGTTTCAGACAGGACCACCATACATGTGTACGGGGCCCTGTCATTGCTGCAGAGAGCCTACCACTATTAGGAGATGCAAGAGCACCCAGCCGCTCCTCACACAGCCACAGATTTGGAAGGGGGAATGATCACCAGCATAGGTGCCCAGTCCCTTTTAATATGTATCAGCAAAGGAGATGGTCTTTACGTGTCTGGCCACGGAGGTCAGCTCCTTCACACTGAAATGTATGATGAAGCTACTGAGGGAGAGACATGTGAAATTACATTTTAAGCCCCTGCCTCAGGAAGGCTTTATCATGCATCAAACCGCATGGGAGCTGCACTATTCAGGAGTGAGTTGCCCTGTTCGTGAGGTGAACAAGAACGTGATTCTGGAGATAAAGCTCGGAGGAGAGAAGATGATGAAGCTATGGGGAAAAAGGAAAATGGAGCTTTGAGGTGATAGGCGAGGGGGAGATGAAACTGGGAAGAGAGAGATAAATGGGGAGTAGAGAGGGGGAACTGAAGCTGCAGAGTTGAGGCTGTTATGGTTCCTAATGTGAGTTGTGCATGAGTATAACAAAGCTTCATGAGTGTAACAAAGCTTCATGGCAATAAAACTCACATTAATGTGCAGTGTATTAATATATCACAGAGTTCCTAGAAATAAAACACTAAATATTGGACAGTATAAGAGAACTCCCTAGCAATAAATCGGACTGCAATGAGTGTATCATGGAGGCAGACAGCAGTAAAACACACTGTGCACTGTGTATAAATGTAAATGTATCACACAAGTGTTTGAACAATATATCATTTATCTGCAATACGGTCAGAAATGTTTCAGAAGTCCCCTCCCCACTCTTCATAGAAATTAATTGACTGCTCTCTCAAAGGTTAATGCACAGGATTGAGAAAACTCAATTGTGACAGTGGTCTTTTATAATTTCTCTTAATGGTAGCACCTTGATAACATTATCGCATCACAAATATGGACTTTTCACCAATTTTAAAAACAGCAGTGTGCTGTCTGATTATTCACTTTCCTTTTCCATTGCTTTAATCTGATGACATCCGATTTCTAAAAGCACTCCTGAGTCTGGGTCTTGGATCCACCTTTGTCCTCGCAAGACGTCATTGCTCAGAGAAAGATACGTGTGTATGAAGGTGAGAGAGGGGAACAGTCTGCAGACCCAGTGCCAGCCCAGGGAGGCTGCTGGTATGAGAAAGATGCAATGGGATTATAATGCAGTGAGTGTCTGAAAATATGTAGAGTGTGTGTGGGTGTGTGTGTGTGTGTGTGTGTGTGTGTGTGTGTGTGTCAGTGAAAAGGACAAAATGTAATGAAAAAATGCAAGTGTTACTTAATTTAGTGGATCTCTGAGAGAATTAAACAGATATACACAATTATATTTATATACACACATGTAAATATTAATATAACATGCATGTGTATATCAAGTATTAATTGTATAATATATACACAAATAATTTTTTACACTTGCATTAATATACATTCTACTGTCCCTATACATTCACTCTATCTCCTATACTCACACTCAATACATCCCAGCAGCCGCGAGAGGGACAGCACTGACAGCAGCTTTAAGTGCTTGCGAGATGGTGGTGGTATTGGGCCCTGTGGGCGATCTTGGGGCCAGCCATGTGGGCATAAATGGGGGCTTGCCCTAAGGATTCAAACTTCAAGCTTTGTATGGGGCCTCAACATTTCTAATGGCAGCCCTGATATCAGACACCAAACTCCTGCATTACATTTCACTTCCTGGGAACCTGTACTCATCTCGGGCCTTCTTGAAAGTGCTGATTTACAAGGTATTCTACTCTCTGCATCAGAGTTTAAACTCAGTATTATGCCAATCCATACAGTGTAAGTAAAATACATTTCCCTAAAGTGACTATTAAGGAAATTTGCAAAGACAGGGACATCACCGCTGGGTATCTTGACCTGCCGCAACCACTTCAGCTCCAGGTGCAGTACAGCACTAAGGTCTATGTCAATTCCCCGTAGACAGAACTTTTTTTCTCCTATAGCCATTGCTAGGGGAAATGACAAGCTTGACCAAAGGTAACCTCAGTTTGTAAAGAATATGAAAGATCCCAACGCAGTCAATGTGAGTATTTCATAGAGATTTTATCATATTGGAGGGAGGATGGGGGGGGGGGGGGGTGACAAAGTCGATGTAACATTATGGACTTAGCTAGAGATGACCTTTTACATTAAAACAAACTAGAAATGGCTCCGTTCCTATGTTTCACTAAATTGATCATTGCACTCACGGATATATTTTGTAATTACAACAACCCTGTTAAATGGAAGTAAAATAATGACACAATCTTTCAGTGGGTCATTAAGACATTTTCATTCCAATTTGATTTGCATTGCAAGATAAATTAAGTGGTTGTTGAGAAATTCTGTTTATTGATTGATGAGAGCTTGAGTAACTCTTTAAACTACCACATTTGCATGTAATTTCGGCTACGATAAAAAAAAAAACGTAAAGCTAGTTTAAATAACAAGAATGAGACACAGGAATGCAACGTACGTCTATCCATCGTAGGAAGTGAGATGGTTAATTGCAAATTGTAGAATGCATTGCCTGCAATCAGAATACAATCAATATACACAATGATTTATTTCCGGGTAATTCATATACCCTTAATGCAATGCTACATTATACTGCATATTATTTATGTAACTCGTGTTAGCATTAGAAAGTCTTTCCCTGAAAAGATTGCAAGCAGAAGGCGGTGTCTAAAAACCTTCTTAGCTCTACAAGGTGAGTATTCTTATTTCCCGTTGCAGGAGCCGCTGCTGGGTCTCGACCAACATACCTGGATAAAAAAAAACAGAAAAGAAAATTGAAATATACATATTGGTAAATAAATGATTTCTTAGAGATAAATCACCTATAGCTCATGCAATGTATCCTCACAATAAGAGCCGGACTGGGAAGAAAATTTGGCCCGGGCATTTTTTTGTTATAGCGGCCCCCTAAAAGGGGGGCGGGGCCAGATAGGGTATGTTTTGTCATCCCCAATGACAAGCATCTCAAAGTGAGCATTTTGGTTCAATGCTCTTCCAGGGCAGACCATGCGCAGATCTCTGCTAAAGAGCTCGAGCATGAGAAAAAGACCCTGTATTTGTTCTGCACAGCGCAAGCAGATTTAATAACATGATTGCACTGTGTTTGCTTGAAATGTGTGTCTGGTGTCTCCATAGATGGGAGACCAGGAGGCAAAAATGCCAGGAAAGAGTATTGTGCAGTGTGTGTGTGAGGGTGGGGTGTGTGTGTGAGTGATGGGTGCTGTGTTTGCGGGAGGGTATTATGTGGGTAAGGATGCTGTGTGTGTGAGGGATGCAGTGTGTGTGTATGCTTTGTGTGAGTGGTGGGTGCTGTGTTTGCGTGAGGGTGCTATGTGCGTGCGAGGAAGCAGTGTGTGCGCGTGTAGTGTGTTTGAGTGAGTGAGGGTGCTGTGAGTGTCAGGGGTGCAGTGTGTGTGAGTGAGGGTGCTGTGAGTGTGTGTGTGAGGGTGCGGTAAGTGTCAGGGAGTGCAGTGTGTGTGTGTGTGTGTGTGTGTGTGAGGGTGGGTGCTGTGAGTGTCAGGGGTGCTGTGTGTGTGTGTGTGAGAGGGTGCGGTAAGTGTCAGGGAGTGCAGTGTGTGTGTGTGTGTGTGTGAGGGTGGGTGCTGTGAGTGTCAGGGGTGCTGTGTGTGTGTGTGTGTGAGTGAGTGTGTCAGTGGTGCAGGGTGTGTGTGAGTGAGTGAGGGTGCTGTAAGTGATTATATCCCCCCTCCCTTCTTACCTTCAGCCTGGGAGGGGAGGGGGGATTGTGCGGCTGCCATCCCTGGTGGTCCTAGTGGTGAGTGAACGCTAGCCTGTGGCAATGCTCCGAATCTCGCGAGAGGAACCCGGCGGAGCTGCAAGTTAGAGCTCCTCCGGGTTCCTCTTTCTCTCCCCCACCGGCGGCCACAATATACTTCATGTGGGCCGTGGGGGAGATCTTTGATCTTCCCACTGGCCTGTCATGGAATGCAGCAGGGCCGGTGCTCGGATAGTGTTCGCCCTGCATAGACCGGCAGGGGAGATCCTGTGATCTCCCCTGCCAGCCTCGGCCCATGGCCACCGTGGCCCACCGGGCATTTGCCTGGTGTGCCCGATGGCCAGTCCGGGCGTGATCATAATCAAAGAATAGGGGGCAGAATAAAATCTTTCTCTCCAACATACAGAATGTGCTATTCCCATGCTGTGTATGTATATTACAAAACATAGGATGTATTTAAAAGCTCGAAAGATAAACTGGAATTGCAACTTTGATGGCAAAATAAATTTAACATGTCATGATGTTTTTTTCTAGGCGATATGTTTAAATATTCAATATGTTCACTTATATAATTTGTTTACCAGATAGGCCTTGAATGCTTTACAATGGTGAGAAAACGAGGTTTTATATAGTCATAATATCCCATATTTTTATGTTCCTCTTGACACCAGATCAATTCTGCTTTGGAATACTTCTCAATCTCAGCCTTAACCAGATCGAAAGGAAATGGAGATATCTGTAAGGAAAAGTACATGTGCCAAATTAATGTCATGTCCACCGTAGCCAAACCATCAATTGAGGACTCCCCCCATAAAAGCCAAAAGCATGATTTATCAATTCATATTTAGAAAACCAGTTTACTATGCCAAGAAAACTTAATTCCACCAAAAGACAAAAAGGTAAAATTCCGATAAACGAAATGCCAAGTCAAATGTAAGCCCATAATAATCAAACTGGAAGTATAGCGGATTTGTTGGAGGGAAACACACAACCAGAAGAAACACAGTTCAGCACAAATTGAAAATAATGTTGAAAAGGTAATGACTATCCATTAAAAGGGGAAGGTTAATTGCAGTATTGAAAATAAAGTATCTGACAGTATCTGGTGTAGGTGACCAGATGAGTTGGGTTCTGAAAATGAGCACTGCTGAATTTATGTTCCACATTATTAGTACTGTAAAATAAACTGATCTGGTTATATCTGGTAAACACCAAACAGAAGAACAAAAAATACATTTCTAATGCTAATGTTTATTGTAGCACAAAATACTAGACATTAAATGACATACAGCAGTTACATTTCTTTGTTCATGCTGCTTCGTTTAGGGGAAAGAGATAAGTTTTAGTATTCTACCCATATTTGCCAAAACTCCCAGACTCAGCAGGACTGTTTCGATTTAAAGCGGCACTGTCATGCCGAATCCCGTTTTTTTTTTAACCCCCCTCCCGCCTCCACTACATCCAATCGACCCCCTAGTCACCCCCAAATGCCCCTAAGCCCCCCACATTACCTCTTTTTAATTCTTTATCTTCTGCCCCGATCTTTATTCAGGGCGCCGCCATCTTTGTGTGGGTAGGTGAAGTCCCTGTGGGACACGTCATCTACCCACACTACACAGACTGTGAGATTCCCGCACATGCCCAGTGAAACACCTGGACATGCGAACGGGAATTTCATCTATTCATTCATTCATCAGACAGACGAATGAATGAATAGAAAAAAATCAGACGAACAAACTAACACTGTGTATCAGTGTTAGTTTGTTCGTTCAGTTTATTACAAGGAGGGAGCTACCGGCGTGCAGCTCCCTCCTTGTAATATGTAACTATAGAAGCGGCAGGGAGCAGTGCTCCTCGCCACTTCCTAAGCCCCCCATGTCCCCCCTCACTCTATGGGGGTCAATATGACCCCCATAATAGGACAAGGGAGATTAAAATCTCCCCAATGCCCCTACTCGCTATACCGCGAGTAGGGGCATGTCCACTAAACAGTGAGCAGCCTGTGGCTGCTCACTGTAAAAAAAAAAAAAAATGGTAATAAGGGGGGGACCTACTGTCCCCCCCCCGGCCCCCACCCCTGCGCGGTGGGTGGGGGCCCTAATAAAACAATAAGGGGGGGACCTATTGTCCTCCCCCCCTGGCCCCCACCCCTGCGCGGTGGGTGGGGGCCCTAATAAAACAATAAGGGGGGGGGACCTATTGTCCTCCCCCCCTGGCCCCCACCCCTGCGCGGTGGGTGGGGGCCCTAATAAAACAATAAGGGGGGGGGACCTACTGTCCTCCCCCCCGGCCCCCACCCCTGAGCGGTGGGTGGGGGCCCTAATAAAACAATAAGGGGGGGGACCTACTGTCCTCCCCCCCAGCCCCCACCCCTGAGCGGTGGGTGGGGGCCCTAATAAAACAATAAGGGGGGGGGACCTACTGTCCTCCCCCCCTGGCCCCCACCCCTGCGCGGTGGGTGGGGGCCCTAATAAAACAATAAGGGGGGGGACCTACTGTCCTTCCCCCTGGCCCCCACCCTTGCGCGGTGGGTGGGGGCCCTAAATGACCCCCCCCCCCATCAAGGTGACTAGGGGTCCCAAGCCCCTAGTCACCCCCCACCCAAAACATTCTATCCCCTACCTACCCCCCTCACCCTAAAAATAGTGAGGGGGGAATAAAATAACTAACCTGTAAAAAAAAAAAAATTAAACTTACCATTTGACGTCTTCTTTTTTCTAAATTCTTCTTACTTCAGCCCCCCAAAAGGCCAAATAAAAATCCATAAACCCGTCGCACTTTAAAAAAAAAAAAAAAAAAAAACCGAGCGCAAACAAAAATTAATCCATCTTCACCCATGGAGGGCACGCCGCATACTGAGCTCCGCAGGGCGGGTCAAGGCTTATAAAGCCTTGCCCCGCCCTGCAATTAGGCTTAGAACACAATGATTGGTTGGTTTAAACCAATCAGAGTGCTCTGTGTCATTTTACACAGCGTGGGAAAATTCAAAAGAACTTTCCCACGCTGTGTAAAATGACAGATCACTGTGATTGGATGGTTTTCAAGCCATCCAATCACAGTGCTCTGTGTCATTTTACAAGCGTGGGAAAATTCCAAAGAACTTTCCCATGCTTGTAAAATGACACAGAGCAGTGTGATTGGATGGATTTCAAGCCATCCAATCACAGTGCTCTGTGTCATTTTACACAGCGTGGGAAAATTGAACTTTCCCACGCTGTGTAAAATGACACAGAGCACTGTGATTGGATGGTTTGAAATCCATCCAATCACAGTGCTCTGTGTCATTTTACAAGCGTGGGAAAGTTCTTTGGAATTTTCCCACGCTTGTAAAATGACACAGAGCACTGTGATTGGATGGCTTGAAAACCATCCAATCACAGTGATCTGTCATTTTACACAGCGTGGGAAAGTTATTTTGAATTTTCCCACGCTGTGTAAAATGACACAGAGCACTCTGATTGGCTTAAACCAACCAATCATTGTGTTCTAAGCCTAATTGCAGGGCGGGGCAAGGCTTTATAAGCCTTGACCCGCCCTGCGGAGCTCAGTACGCGGCGTGCCCTCCATGGGTGAAGATGGATTAATTTTTGTTTGCGCTCGTTTTTTTTTTGTTTTTTTTTAAAGTGCGACGGGTTTATGGATTTTTATTTGGCCTTTTGGGGGGCTGAAGTAAGAAGAATTTAGAAAAGAGAAGACGTCAAATGGCAAGTTTAATTTTTTTTTTTTACAGGTTAGTTATTTTATTCCCCCCTCACTATTTTTAGGGTGAGGGGGGTAGGTAGGGGATAGAATGTTTTGGGTGGGGGGTGACTAGGGGCTTGGGACCCCTAGTCACCTTGATGGGGGGGGTTCATTTAGGGCCCCCACCCACCGCGCAGGGGTGGGGGCTAGGGGGGGAGGACAGTAGGTCCCCCCCCCCCTTATTGTTTTATTAGGGCCCCCACCCACCGCTCAGGGGTGGGGGCCGGGGGGGAGGACAGTAGGTCCCCCCCCCTTATTGTTTTTATTAGGGCCCCCACCCACCGCGCAGGGGTGGGGGCCGGGGGGGAGGACAGTAGGTCCCCCCCCCTTATTGTTTTATTAGGGCCCCCACCCACCGCGCAGGGGTGGGGGCCGGGGGGGAGGACAATAGGTCCCCCCCCTTATTGTTTTATTAGGGCCCCCACCCACCGCTCAGGGGTGGGGGCCGGGGGGGAGGACAGTAGGTCCCCCCCCTTATTGTTTTATTAGGGCCCCCACTCACCGCTCAGGGGTGGGGGCCGGGGGGGAGGACAGTAGGTCCCCCCCCTTATTGTTTTATTAGGGCCCCCACCCACCGCGCAGGGGTGGGGGCCGGGGGGGAGGACAGTAGGTCCCCCCCCCTTATTGTTTTATTAGGGCCCCCACCCACCGCTCAGGGGTGGGGGCCGGGGGGGAGGACAATAGGTCCCCCCCCTTATTGTTTTATTAGGGCCCCCACCCACCGCTCAGGGGTGGGGGCCGGGGGGGAGGACAGTAGGTCCCCCCCCCTTATTGTTTTATTAGGGCCCCCACCCACCGCGCAGGGGTGGGGGCCGGGGGGGGGGGCAGTAGGTCCCCCCCCCCCAATCTTTAACCCCCGCGCAGGGGAGGGGGGGTGTTTATTGTTTTTTTTGTTTTTTGTTTTTTACAGTGAGCAGCCACAGGCTGCTCACTGCTTACTAGACATGCCCCTACTCGCGGTATAGCGAGTAGGGGCATATTATTTACTAATACTAAGTAATCTTTACTTAGTATTAGTAAAGTTGGCTGAAAGACCAATTCAGGTCTTTCAGCCTTTTAGTAGATAGCTCCCTGATACCGTGGGAATTAGGGAGTTATCTACTAAGCGGCTGCAAGATGCAGCCGCGGCAATGAATAGGATCGGAGTTTCATTCATTAGAATGAAATTCCGATACAAAGTACCGAATTGCATCCTAACACCAATGGAGAATTCTGTTAGGATGCAATTCGGCAGTTTTGCCGGCGTTCTGTCTTAGTGACAGGACGTTCGGCAATACTGACAGGAAGCATTGTGGGAACAGGGAGGAAAGCTAGGGATCATGGGAAAATTGCTCTGACCAGCGGAAATGAAGCACACTTTGCTCCTCCGCTGGTCAGAGCTGGTCAAGCGGAGGAATCCCATAAGACAAAGAGTCCCTACTTTGTCTTATGGTTTTAAAGAAAACTAAAGGAGACAGGAAGAAAAGAAGAACAGATCCTGAGAGAGGGGTAGAAGAGGAAGAGATTGAGGAAAGGTAAGTTCGGCATGACAGTGCCGCTTTAAGTATCCCTGTCCTCCTGCCCCATGTTCTTCTGAGGACACCAGAAAAAGTGCAAGGAAGACCGGTTTAGTCTTTTTCGCACGGGATTGAGCAAGAATTCCAGGACATTTGAACCCAGAGCTAGACACTGCAATTGCCAACCCTGCCTCCTGGGTCAGCGAGTCTTCCTAGTATGTATACACTGCAGAGTGATGTGATATTTACAGACGGAAATAGAGCTGCTGGTCACTGGCATTCCCCTACACCAGCCCTATCCCTACCTACCTCTCATTCTTTTCCAGAGCTGGCAAGTATGGTTTACTGTTCTAATCAATTTGATATTTATATTAGCAATTTAATCAATACACCACAATGTGCTAAATGGCATTCTGAATCACATATTTTCTAAAGAGAATTAACAGACGTATCCGCATTTAAAGTTGTCCTTATTTCAGATTCATTCGATCATGTATAAGTGGATTAATTCATAAGTACTTTACCTGTTCTAGTCTGGTAATAGCTACGTGATTGTCCAAATCTTTACTGTGTCTCTCTTTGATGAGCTCATAATAGACTTTCCCGGTGCAGAAAATTACACGTTTAACCTCCTGGGGATTCTGAGAAGCAGGTCCATTTTCAGGAATCATGCGTTGAAAGTTTGTACCTTGAGGTTACAGAAATTGTATTATTTCCACTAGGTCTATTTGTTAAAGTTTCTAAAAAAGACACAGTTAAAAAAAAAAAAAAAAAAAAAGACGAAAAAAAACACGTAACCCCCTGACTAATAAGAGCTAAGTAGCAAAGAACAGCTCCCCCTGGAAAATACCCAGTTATGGGTGGATGGATTGGCAGATATAGACACTAAGAGTACCATTTATTATAACTTAATATGTTAATATGAAATACAATTGAAAAACCTGAACAAAAACCCTTTCAATGGGATGGATGGGATGGATGGGATGGATGGATGGATGGATGGATAGAGAGAGAGATCCCTTTAATATTTAGATATTTAGTTTTTTTTATGTGTTTGCATTATTTGAATTACTTTGCAAAACAGTTCTTTAGTACTGCTTTGAAATGACCACTGCAGTATGTAGCATCTTTGGGAGCTTTTCATGTTTTGCAAATCCAACGCAGGTAAAGAAGAAGTAAACGCACAGCAAGGCATTGATTTGAATATATTATACCATTCTCACACTCGCCCTGTCAACACAGGGACATGTTATACTTTTACTGACAATGAGTCCGTTTCGATCTTCTCCAGGCTTGTGGACAGGGAAAGAAGCAAAGCATACCATAAGATATAACAATTTACGTATTACATTTTCAATTGTAATAAATTCAAATAACACATAGTATTTAATGAAAATGAATTCTAATCTATACACACCTGTTTTCATGTCGTCAAAACTAGATTTGGCCTCTGGGTGCCTCAACAATGATTTTGGAGTAAAGATGATCAGCTACAAAAAAAAACCCCAAAACAAACGAAATTAAGATGCAAATTAGAACACGATTAATAGCGCGTTCTTCATTATGTTGTGTTGATTGCACTTACTGGTTTGCGGAACGGCAATAGAATTTGTCTACGAAGAACATGGAAGTAAGTTGCTGGAGTGGAGCAGTTTACCACGATCCAATTGCATTCAAAAAGCTGGCACACCTCGTAATCCTGTGTGAATTCCTGAGGGTAAAACGCAGGCTCGCCATTAATGCAAGCAAACCCATCATTACTTTGCAGAAAACTCCATGAAGCAACTAGATTCAGCAGAGCTGCCGTCTGAAATCATGCGGTCCAGAACAAATATTGGCAAATAAGAATGTGAATCATGGTATGCCATGACTAACAATCTGCTTCTATAATCGTGGCATAATATGGGATCACTGACTATAAACTCTAGTTAGGTGTCCAGATCCCCCTTAGATAGAGTAACGTACCTTCATTCCAGGGCTGCGCATGTCTGCCGGTGCTAGCCCCTGCTCCACCTCCTTGGCTGAGATCATCAGAATTGACAATCTCAGCCTTCCAATAGGAAAGCACTTTGAGGCTAATGTGCATGCACAGCAAAATGTCGTTCTGCATCAATTACTATTATTTTATTATTTATATAGGGCCAGCAAAATTCTGTAGCACTGTACAATGGGTGGACTAACAGACCCGTAACTGTAACCAGACAAATGGACGCACAGGAACAGAGAGTTTGAGGGCCCTGCTCAATGAGCTTACATACTAGAGGGAGCGGGGTATAGTGACACAAATGGTATAAGTAGGGGTAATGAAATAGGTTGCTAGAAAGGTATTCACTGGGAACTTAGGAGGTTATTTTTGACAGTTGCAGGAGAGAAGTCATGGTGGGGGGAATGAAAATCCGCTAAGAGTTTAAATGATATGCTTTCCTGAATTAGTGTGTCTTCAAAGATTTTTTGAAGGAGTGGAGACTGGGTGAAAGTCTAACGGAGAAGGGAAGGGAGTTCCACAGAAAATCAGCATCTATTCATAGAGATGAATTTAATCAATGCATCTTGATGGTAAAAGTTCTGCTCCTCCATGCAGAGCGTGGAGACGCTAAACGTCACTGACCCAGGAAGCACCTCTAGTGGCCGTCTGAGTGACTATATTATGGGCCTTAAAGTGTAAGCAATTTCAACTTTATTAAAGATTAGATAGCAATTCTAAACTACGCTACCCATAATTCAGTGCAGTATGTCTATAACAAAAAAACAGCCATTTCAAAGACAGTTTAATCAATTAAACCCAAATTAAACCCAAATTAAGTAAAATCACCGAAGGTCCTGCTTTTTGGCTGTGCACTGTGATTGGTCATTAATGGTTTTCATGGTTATAGGGTATATTTTCATCAGACTACAATTTGGCAATAATGGTAATGTATATGTAACGTACAAAATATAAAAAATGAAAAAATTAAAAAAAGATTTTTATCAGTGTTACCAGAGAGAATGGCCTCAATGTGCATATTACTTATTTACTTAGATTTTTCTTACTAAGAACATGTTCAAGCTGGCCTTAATACATAACCTTGATTTCATTATCTGCTTCCCAAAAGCCGAAGATAAAAATAATTAGCTAATGTCAGTTCACTAGTCCAATAGGTAGATAAAAAATAAAATTCCTCCACATATATAGTTAGAGAATGAGTACGAGAAGCAGAAGGGCAAATCAACTTACTGGATAAGCATCGGAGTCGTCATTGCTCATTTGCAGGAAGCGTTCAGGTCTTGCTGAAGAATGTTCAGGTCCCTGGTAATAACATTAGGCACAAGAGCAGTTTAGAAATGCTGGTCTCTGAATCCGATTACTGATGGCAATAGCAAAGAAAAGGCATTAAGGGTTTTGAAGAAGCAATTTATCCTGGTGCAATAAGAAGTCTCACTCCTAAAATATGAGCTAGTTACTGAAAACAGTGGCCAAGTATATAGCTCGTAAGAAAAAGAAACCCTATTCAAGTAGTAGCAGACTGCCAAGACATAGATGTGCACATTTCTGCGTGGAAAACGGTTTTCCCAATAAGATTTTCTTATATTTTTGTGTTTGTTTTTTTCTTTTCTTGTTCTAACAAACTTCATTTTATTTTATTGCCATTCATATGCTATAAACGTTACACAACTGGCCAGAAAAAAAAGTGTACCTCCCAATCCCCCCCCCAAAAAAAATGTAACATATAAAAGTGCCCTTTGTGCATGAAGATCCTACAGTGAGTACGCTAACTGAGATGGGTATCTCTCTACTGGTCCAAGGTTTGGGGTGTCTGTATGTACCGAAAAATTCTTCTACTCTTACTCTTTTTTGCATTTATACTTAAAAACTATTTGCTGCCCTTTATCTTGGTTTTGTAGTTACATTTGTGTTAACTTAAAAACAATACGTTAGCTGTTCAAATTTTTAAGAAAAAATAAAAACACCCAATCACAGCTGATCTGTTTGAGACAAGGTAATTCCCCTAACTGTTAATCGATGTAAATCACATTCCTATATTTCCATCGAAATTTTCTGTGTTCTTTACCAAAACAAAAGGAATCGTACTTGAGGGGTTCATAAAATGCATGTGGCACTGTGTACAAGTTTGGAATGATTTAAATGAGTTGTGACCGAAGGTAGATGTTAACTACGAGGACTATAAGTACAACGCGTATCAGCATTGACGCTAGCAAAGCGTCCTGAGAGCTGTAGGTATACAGCAGCTTGGGGATTTGCCTTTGACCACTTTAAAAAAAATTTGGATTCAAATTTTGAACATACGGATTCTTAAAGCTTGAGAGAATTCCCTTCAAATGACTTAGTATTCCTAACTTTGTAGCAGACAGTATGTGCAGGCCATTTCTTTATTATACACGCATACCTCTAGAACTCTCATGGTTAAACAACATTTTTTACAACCTGGGCATGTGGAGACAAACAAAAGTGACTGTGTGTAGACTAGTAACGGCATAAATAATAGAAGAGGTGTTGGCAACCTATTAACTGAAAATGTGCATTGAGAAAAACAGCATTTAAGGCATTTAAGTACAGCAGATTGGAGAATAGGAAAAGTATAATTATCAATGTAAGTGTTATAATGCAAACAAACAAAGGTAAATTACGAACTGCAGAGAAGGTCTCTGCTGGGACCCATAATGAACAACATCCTTGTTCACCACTCATATATCATATGACCTACTGAAAGCACAAACAGATTTTTGCCTGGATGAACACGGCTTTAATTGAATGAAGTATTCATGAGTCTCCTCTCCAGGGGCTATGTGGGACTTATTTAACCTTCTAATTATTTTTTTCTCTCAAAGGAGCAGATCCACTACTCCGTTGGATGAGCAGATGAGCTCCTAATATGGACTTACCATTCCTTCCATTCCATGTGGCAGCAGTAATACGATCCCATTGTGTCGGACCCACTTAGCCTGTCCTGAGCTCATAAACTGGTCGATAATACATTGGGCCGTGTTATGGAAATCCCCAAACTGAGCTTCCCACAATACCAACGCATTGGGACTCGCCATGGCAAAACCAAGTTCAAATCCTTTAAAAAGAAAAAATGTTTTAATTGTTTGTTATGTAACTTAATGCAAATTCATCTGTGATGTTGTGTGTCAGGGGTTGTACAGTAAAATATGCATTGACTTTTTTTCCATTTTCATGGTGTGTTCAGCTAGTTAACTATGATTCTCGGCATTACCATGATTACATTGATGTATAAACCATATATAACTAAACAGGATCTAATCAGAAAGAAATAATATGACAATGTAATATATCCTAAGAGTGTGGTTTGTCATTTACATTGTCAAAGCGGCTATTGTGTAAAGCAGGCTTCCCCAAACTCTGGCCCTCTAGATGTTGCTTAAAGGACCACTTTAGTGCCAGGAAAACATACTCGTTTTCCTGGCACTATAGTGCCCTGAGGGTGCCCCCACCCTCAGGGACCCCCTCCCGCCGGGCTCTGGGATGAGGAAAGGGTTAAAACTTACCTTTATTCCAGCGCCGGGCGGGGAGCTCTCCTCCTCCGATCCTCCCTTTCGGCTGAATGCGCATGCGCGGCAAGAGCTGCGCGCGCATTTAGCTGGTCTCATAGGAAAGCATTTACAATTTTCACAGTGAGAATCACGCAAGCGCCTCTAGCGGCTGTCAGTGAGACAGCCACTAGAGGATTTGGAGGCTGGATTAACCCTATTATAAACATAGCAGTTTCTCTGAAACTGCTATGTTTATAATAAAAAGGGTTAATCCTAGAGGGACCTGGCACCCAGACCACTTCATTAAGCTGAAGTCGTCTGGGTGCCTAGCGTGGTCCTTTAACTACAACTCCCATGATTCTATGAATGAAACAGATAGGCTGAGAATCATGGGAGTTGTTGTTCAGCAACATCTGGAGGGCCGAAGTTTGGGAAAGTCTGGTGTAAAGGGTTTAAAAACACTTTTTCTCTAAATTCACTTTCAGCTGGAGTTAATTAAGGGAGTGGTTAATTAAATATTACCCATGTGACTGCGTGCACCTGTATAACTCACAGTACCAACTCAGAGAGCTTGCTCACTAAGAGCGTATCTGATACTCTATCTTAAGGTAGGAGTTTGAACCCACAGGAGGTAAAGCACATATTTTAATTTAGCAGTTGTTATAGTATGAGTGTTAGCAAGATTGGAAACTTGACTCAGTGCACAGTCTGCTGTATGTGGGCATGCCTGGGAGAGTCATTCCAGTGTATATACCTCTGTGGCAAATGTAAGCGAGTGGCTTCTCTGAAAGCTCAGACTGGAGATCTGGAAAGCAATCTGCAAACCTGAGGTGGATTGACAACCTTGAAAAGGGCTTACTGCTCACTGAGCAGAGTTTAGTGGGGGGCAGCTAGTGGAGTGGGAGGAGATGAGCCAGTTGCAAACCAGGCAGGTAGCGGAGTGACAGTGAGGCTTGGTGGTCGGGGAGGGGTTATGAGGGAAGAGGAAGGGTCCTGATTTTGTACAGCCCAGCAGATCTGCTCTGATCGCATCAACCGGACAGTTTGTTGTCTTCCAGGAGTGAATAGCTTTTTAATAGAAACTGGGAATGTCCCAGCTCTCATGATCCATGTTGGTTCCAATGACAAAGATAGAGGAAGATGGAGGTCCCTAAAGAATGAGTTCATTGAATTAGGAAGCAAACGTAAAGTGACCGTCACCTCGAATTTGCCTTCTTTCTATTGTATCCTTTTATCTGCCTCTAAAAGTGTCAGGATCGGGACAGGGATCCAACACGCAGAGTACAAAGAGTGGAAAGGTACGTATACCGGGCCTTAGAATGGCCGGACTAACGTACCGAGAGTAAAGAATAGTCAGAGGCAAGCCGAGGTCGAGGGAACGAGAAGACAGATAAGCGAGAGACAAGCCGGGTCAAGGGAAAACAGAGAAACAGGGTAGTACAACGAGCCGAGTCAAAACCAATAGAGCAAACTAGAATACCAGAGCACTGAGTGACTAGACAAGCTAGAACCACGACAGGGCAATGAGCTGAAGTAAGGAGTAAGCTTAAATACCCTGGCTCTGGATGGAAATCACGCCTCTGACAAGTACCGATTGGATATCGGACACTTGAGTGACAGATTGCTCGTGCTAGCGTCATGACGTCACGTATTGAGCGTCCTGCTAGAAAAGGATGTGGATTCCTCGCGGCCGGTGTTTAAGTGACTGGATGAACCGCGAGGAACGGAGGAAACAGCTCGCCTGGACGGATACACCACCAAGTCTCTACCTCCCTTAGAGGTAGAGGCCTCAGGTACCCTGACAGTACCCCCCCTCTCAGATACGCCCACCGGGCGGAATGAACCGGGGCGAGATGGGAAGCGAAGGTGAAATGCTCTGCGAAGGCGAGAAGCATGGACGTCCTCCTGAGGTACCCAACTCCTCTCCTCAGGACCATAACCCTTCCAGTTGACCAGATATTGCAATTTTCCCCTTGAAATTCTGGAGTCAATGATGGAGTTGACCTCGTACTCCTCCCGACCCTCCACCTGAACAGGACGAGGCGAGGAGACCTTAGAGGAGAATTTGTTGCAAATGAGGGGTTTCAACAAGGAGACATGAAAAGAGTTAGGGATGCGTAAGGCAGGTGGCAGAGCAAGGCGATACGCAACCGGATTGATACGAGTGAGAACCCTGTAAGGGCCTATGTAACGAGGAGCAAATTTCATGGACGGAACTTTTAGGCGAATATTCTTAGTACTCAACCATACCCTATCCCCAGGAACAAAAACAGGAGCCGCTCTTCTATGTTTGTCAGCGTGTTTCTTGAACAGCGAGGAACTATGTAATAGAATTTGTCGAGTCTGGTCCCATAATTTCTTCAGGTTGGCGACATGATCATCAACCGACGGTATCCCCTGAGAAGAGGAAACCGAAGGAAAAATCGAAGGATGAAAGCCATAGTTCATGAAGAAAGGGCTAGAGCGAGTTGAATCGCAAACAAGGTTATTGTGTGCGAACTCCGCCCAAGGAATCAGACCGACCCAATCGTCCTGGTGTTCGGAAACAAAGCAACGCAGATACTGTTCGATCTTTTGATTAGTACGTTCAGCAGCTCCGTTAGACTGAGGGTGATAGGCAGAGGAAAAGTTCAATTTGATGCCCATTTGAGAACAAAAGGATCTCCAGAAACGTGAGACAAATTGAGAACCTCTATCAGAAACAATCTCTGAAGGGATCCCATGTAGACGAAAAACTTCTCTCGCAAAAATCTCCGCCAATTCAGGAGAAGTCGGAAGTTTGGGTAGTGGCACGAAATGGGCCATCTTGGTAAATCTATCCACCACCGTGAGGATAACAGTCTGTCTTTTGGAAGCAGGCAAATCAACGATAAAGTCAATGGACAAACAGGACCAAGGTTTCTCAGGAATGTCCAAGGGGTGTAACAGGCCACATGGGGATGCATGAGATAGTTTAGTCTTGGCACAAGTCTCACAAGCTGCAACGAACTCCTCAATATCCTTACGAAGTGAAGGCCACCAGAAATCCTTGGATATCAGAGAGTACGTCTTGCGAATACCAGGATGACCAGCTATTTTACTTTCATGAAAACATTGTAAGAGCTCCAGTTGAAGTTCAGGGGGAACAAAGTTTCTTCCCTCAGGAGTGTTTCCGGGAGCTAGATGTTGTGATTTCAAGATCTGGTCAAGTAGCGGGGAATGAATTTTGAGACTGGTATTAGCAATAATATTGCATTTGGGTACAATGGAAGACAAAAGTGGTTCAACTGAAGCAGAGGGTTCATATTGGCGAGATAGCGCATCGGCTTTAGAATTCTTTGACCCAGGTCTGTAAGTCAGAACGTAATTGAAATGGGTAAGAAACAACGACCAACGAGCCTGCCTGGAGGACAGACGCTTGGCCTCTCCGATATAGGACAAGTTTTTGTGGTCTGTCAGGATGGTAACAGGATGTAATGTACCTTCCAATAAATGTCTCCATTCTTTCAAAGCCTTGATAACCGCTAGTAATTCTCTGTCACCAATGTCATACCTGCTTTCAGTACCGGTCAATTTTTTAGAGAAAAATCCACATGGATGTAATGGTTTATCAACACCCAACCTTTGAGATAGGACAGCACCTAAACCAGTCTCTGATGCGTCTACCTCGAGCAAAAATGGCAGAGAAGTGTCAGGGTGAACTAAAATTGGAGCGGAAGCGAAAAGCTCCTTGAGAGTCTTGAACGCAAGGAGAGCTTCAGTAGTCCAATTCTTAGTGTCAGCCCCCTGTTTGGTCATGTTAGTGATGGGTGCAATAATGGAAGAATAGCCCTTAATAAAGCGCCTATAATAATTGGAAAAACCAATAAATCTCTGTATGGCTTTAAGACCTGTGGGTAAAGGCCACTCTAGAATGGATTGGAGCTTATCCGGATCCATCTTAAATCCCTCCCCAGAGATCACATAGCCGAGAAAAGTTACCTGGGTTTGATCAAAGCTACATTTCTCCAACTTGCAGTACAAGCCATGCTGGAGAAGCTTGTGCAAAACCCTCCTGACTTGATTGTGATGAATCTCAATGTCACTAGAATGAATGAGTATATCATCTAGGTATACAATGACGCACTCTTGCTGAAATTCCCTAAGAACCTCATTAATCAGATCTTGGAATACTGCTGGCGCGTTGCATAACCCAAAAGGCATGACAGTATATTCATAGTGGCCATATCGAGTATTGAATGCCGTCATCCACTCATGTCCCTGCTGGATTCTCACCAAGTTATATGCCCCTCTGAGGTCTAACTTGGTGAAAATTGTAGAGCCCTTCAAACGATCGAAGAGTTCGGTGATCAAGGGAATCGGGTAGGCATTTTTAATGGTTATCTTATTCAAGCCTCGATAATCAATACAAGGTCTCAAAGAACCATCTTTCTTTTTAACAAAAAAAAATCCAGCCCCGGCAGGAGAGGAGGACCTCCTGATGAATCCCTTGTCTAAATTTTCGTGAATATATTCCTCTAGGACTGAGTTCTCCTTTATAGATAATGGGTATACATGACCTCTGGGAGGCATGGTACCAGGGAGTAGGTTAATTTTGCAATCAAAGGACCTGTGTGGGGGTAAGGTATCGGCTTTCTTTTTGTCAAATACTGCCTTTAAATCTAGATACTGAGACGGAATTTGTGTCTCTGTAGGATTGTCAGAGGTATTCGATGTATTAGTTAATCCAAGAGGTAAGACCTTCCGCAAGCATTTTTCTTGACAATTCTCTCCCCACGAAACTATTTCCCCTGATTCCCAATTAATAATAGGGTTGTGTCTCCTCAGCCAGGAGTACCCCAGAACTATGGGAATAGACGGAGAAGAAATGAGCATCAAGGATATATCCTCTTTATGCAGGATGCCAACAGTCAAGTTAATCGGTATGGTTTCATGAAAAATAACAGGCTCAAGTAACGGTCTACCATCGATGGCCTCAACAGCCAGAGGTGTCTCTTTTAACTGGGATGGAATAGCATGCTTGGCAGCAAAACCCTGATCTATAAAGCTCTCAGCAGCTCCAGAATCGATTAGTGCCATAGTCTTAACTACTCCCTTCTCCCACTTTAAAGAAACGGGTAACACAAGCCTGAGCTCCTTGTAGTTGTGAATAGAGGACAAAGTAGAAACACCCAAGGCCTGTCCTCTAGAGGAACTTAGGTGCGAGCGTTTCCCGAACGATTGGGACAATTTAGGCGTAAATGACCCCTGACTCCACAATACATACATAAACCCTCCCTTCTCCTGTACTGTCTCTCCCTTTCAGTGAGATGAGTACTGCCTATCTGCATAGGTTCAGGAATACGTAAGTCTTCGAACTCAGAGATTTGAAAGGTAGGCGCTAGTTTAAAGGAGGGTCTACGGGTCCTATCTCGAGTGTTCTGCCTCTCTCTTAAGCGTTCATCAATACGAGATATAAAAGAAATTAAATCCTCCAAATTTTCAGGGAGTTCTCTAGTAGCGACCTCGTCAAGAATTACATCTGATAACCCATTCAGAAACACATCTATATAAGCCTGTTCGTTCCACTTAACTTCTGCCGCCAAGGATCTGAACTCTAGTGCATAATCCACAAGTGTTCGATTGTCCTGTTTAAGGCGCAACATTAATCTAGCTGCATTGACCTTTCTGCCAGGGGGGTCAAAAGTTCTTCTAAACGCAGCTACAAAGGCATTATAATTATAGACGAGTGGATTATCATTCTCCCATAAAGGATTGGCCCATCTCAAAGCTTTTTCAATGAGCAGAGTAATAATAAATCCAACCTTTGCTCTATCTGTAGGATAAGAGCGGGGTTGTAGTTCGAAATGGATGCTAATCTGGTTTAGAAAGCCACGACACTTCTCCGGTGACCCGCCATAACGTACTGGTGGGGTAATACGGGAAGAAGCACCTACAGTGGCTACCTCTAGACCTGAGACTGCAGGAGAGATAGAAGGAGTACGTGTCTCCTCAGGTGGATTACTAGCACGAGACAAAAGTGCCTGTAGTGCCAAAGCCATCTGATCCATCCTATGTTCCATGGCGTCAAACCTGGGATCCGAAGAACCAAGCTGACTGTTTGTACCTGCAGGATCCATTGGCCCTGTCGTAATGTCAGGATCGGGACAGGGATCCAACACGCAGAGTACAAAGAGTGGAAAGGTACGTATACCGGGCCTTAGAATGGCCGGACTAACGTACCGAGAGTAAAGAATAGTCAGAGGCAAGCCGAGGTCGAGGGAACGAGAAGACAGATAAGCGAGAGACAAGCCGGGTCAAGGGAAAACAGAGAAACAGGGTAGTACAACGAGCCGAGTCAAAACCAATAGAGCAAACTAGAATACCAGAGCACTGAGTGACTAGACAAGCTAGAACCACGACAGGGCAATGAGCTGAAGTAAGGAGTAAGCTTAAATACCCTGGCTCTGGATGGAAATCACGCCTCTGACAAGTACCGATTGGATATCGGACACTTGAGTGACAGATTGCTCGTGCTAGCGTCATGACGTCACGTATTGAGCGTCCTGCTAGAAAAGGATGTGGATTCCTCGCGGCCGGTGTTTAAGTGACTGGATGAACCGCGAGGAACGGAGGAAACAGCTCGCCTGGACGGATACACCACCAAGTCTCTACCTCCCTTAGAGGTAGAGGCCTCAGGTACCCTGACAAAAAGAATCTATTCTTCTTGCCATCATTTCTGATTTATTTAGCTAGAAAACACAAGACAAAGTAGGGACTACTTTGTGTTATATATTTTTCCAATGCCTGATAAATAATGACAAATTGCGGAGCTTAAGGCAAGACGAAGTGTGGCTTCAAGCCATGCCTCCAACCCCCCGAAGTATGAAAGCCAGGCCTAACAAACCATGACATCATGTGCACCTGCACAGTGCCATCATGGCTTTCCATAGAGAATCATTGTATGCAATGATCCACTATGTCAGAATCGCAGGCGCCAGCAGCACTGGATCGGCCAGTTAGCCTGAAGACCGTGGTTATGGTGTCCGGTGCGGTGCTTATGGTACTCAAGTATTACTAGGAAGCAGCGATTGGCGGAGCCACCCAGTCGGGGTGCCAGGCAGTCTGCCACACAGTCAATATGGGTTTTTCATAAAGATTCAATCTTTATGAAATACACATTTTTCAAGGGGGTGGGGGGGGGGGTGGGGGGGAGGGGGATGACATTGCCGCTTTAAGGAGCCAAGTGTGGAAATAAGTGTTTTTTAATCTTTCAGGAATTGTAACAGAGGAATGGAGGAAGGAATATGTGGTTACTTGATTCAAGAAAGGTAAAAAACCTTTAAGATAAGACTTTGGAGACCGGGAAAGTTTTTGAAGGGTTGTTAAGGGCTTTTAATGGGAATTCCATGCCACAGACTCTTAGAGAGGCTTCAAGGCTAGTCTCCTGCCCCAAAAAACGTTTTGTCTGCTGAACTAATTAATATTACTTGCAGCGCAAGTATAACAACTGGTGCAGGACTCCCTGGCATCTCCTCCCTGAAATGACTATAATCACCAAAGTTACCCCATCAAGTCCATGCCTCGCAGCTCAGCAGCCCTTTCCTTGGGCCCAGGAGTCACCCCAAGCCAGCCACTAGAGGGCTTCCTGGTTTGAAATGTACCTTTTGGTCTGATGCTGGACGTCCTGAATCTCTGCATGAGGACCTCCAGTGTGATTTTTTCATTGATTTAATGCTTTCCTATGGAAAGGTCTATTATGCGCGCGGCATTTGCCGTGCATGCGCATTAGAGCCTGCTCATTGCAGGACAAAGGAGGAGCTTTGACCCAGCATTAAAGGACATTGGCGTAAAACGTTTTTAACCCTTTATTCATGGGGAGGGGAGCGCGAGGGAGTGATAGTACCAGGAACACAGCGTTGTACACTATAGTATACCTTTAAGGAAATGCATTTCTTACACTGAATAAACTTATATAAATAGATTTGTGCTCAGCAACAAAGAAGCAAAGTAAAGAATTTAAAGGGGGAAGAGATGGGTGGGATGGCCAGAACGGTGCGGCCCAGTTAAGAGGAAGAAAAGGGGTTATATAAGCCGCTAAACCCCTCCCACAATTACAGGATTTTGGCTTTAAAAATTTGCGGATGGCAGCATAAAAGCCATGATGTTAAACTGGTAATGGTGTAAGTCAGTTGTGGTGTGCCGAAAGGGATGTTCGGGTAGGCCAGTAGATAAAATAGGGCAAAAGGTTGCAAAAGAAAACACACTTATTTACAAATAATCTTATAAAGCCAAATTCATGAAAGTGTTACTCAACTTTTTCTCAGGTTGAGGAATATATCCGTTATAAACTGAGGACTTCCAACATTCTAGCCTTTTAATGATGTGAACTGGGGTATCAACACTGGATGCTGCTGATGCTGCCCTGATTCTGAAGGAATGACCAGAGAAGGAAGCAGGGTTGAGACCTTAGGAAGAGAGACCCAACGTAAAATATAAATTTCGAGGTGGTGAGTGGACAGCCTTGCAGTGTGAGAAGAGGTGTATTGAGTGACTTATCTGTGATGGTTAGATGGTAGAGATCTAGGACAATTGTTCTCAATGGGATATTTCTAATAGTTGGCCGGATTTGGTTGCTCTTGGAATTTCTTAGAATAATTATGTAATGATCTGTGTTTTTTTTAATTTATTTTTTTAATAAATATACCTAGCTTGAAAAGCACCATCAGGCAAGAGTATAAAAAATTAGGTGGGATCAGGGTAATAATTTACTGTGAGCATTCTGATGCAAAAGCTGTAAGGAATAATAATGAAATATCCCAAGGACTTTGTGGTCAACCGATCATAATGGATACCATTTATGTCTTAATTGCTTCTATTATGTTTCATCTGCAAAATTCAGGACAAAACATCAAAACTAGAAAAAAAAAAAACTCTGTACCTGCTATATTCCTGTTAACGGTGAAATAACACAGACCATAAGCCATCTTTGATATTTGGTCCTAAAATTCCCAATTTAGCTATTTTTAAGTAAAATTTGGAATCATTATAGTTCAGATATTTAACTGGAGCACTAACCACTGAGCTATCTCACTGCAATGTTTTTCTAATTTTAACATCTGGCAAAGTACATTTATATTTCAGAAGTCATTGAGCTGGGTAATCCAGACCCTGAAACATCCTAGTAATTTATAAGACGCTTGTTCCTAGTTATATATTTCACAATTTATAATAAATTCAGTTACGATCTGTCCACAGTTATTCAGAGAATTAACTCATATTTCCTTTTGTAAACAGAAAGCAATATATAAATTGCTGGTTCCGTTTATTAAACAAAATTGCATAGAAAATTCCCTTCTTCTGAAAGTCCAGCTCCGAGATAATTACCATCTAATAAAGCAGCGATATCTTGCTGTGTAAGAAGATATTTAGCAATGGTCTTTTAATTAGTGTCTGCTTGTACAATGTACATTGCATACGATCTAGGCTGACAGACAGGGTCTCAGATTATTGTTATTCCGCTCACGCCGTTGGATGCCCAGAGAAGTCACCAGTAAGCTATCAATGGCATGTGTCATGTACCTGTCATTTCTACTATTACCAGGCAATATTCCCTTAGGGGAAAAATCCCATAAGGAGTCTGACTGCTAAATTGCACACGGTTTATTAAGCAATGGGGAGGGAAAATATATGGAAATGCCCAGGAATGATGTTAAGATATGGTTTCTAAAATGCACCATAAATAATTTTAAAAATTCAATGAAAACACAAAATGTTTATAGCCGTAAGATCCACGGGCTGTTTAGAAAGAGACCTTGCAGGATGTTTAATGCTTCATGAGAAAAACATCATTTGAGTATTTTTTTTTGTTTTTTTTAAACATTTAAAATGTTATCCCTATTGAAGTGTTCCCCAGTTTCAGATCTTATCCTAGGGATAGAACTCCTTAACTAAGAGGTTAATCGTTCAGACATAAGCATTGCAAACCATTACATTTTCATAAAACAATAAAAAAAATTACTTTCACCCAACCAACAGGTCTGGTAATAGGAAAAACGAGGCAAAGGGAAAATAGATGTTAACAGTATGCTCATAACTCATTTTGATCGCCTAGCTTGACAGAACTAGATATTTACAGAGGGATAGAACTATATATTATCAGTTCAACTTATCTGTTTCAGCATTCAATGTTTGATAAAACCTAGCTTAACCAAGTTAAGCTCTTGAACAAGAAAGGACATTAAGCAGGACTTTGATAAAAAACATTCCTTCCAATATGATGTTTGCATCTAGTCCTCCTATTTTAGGAGAATGCAGTCCCTGCTAATATAAAGGAGGTAAGGTATACTGGTCCCTAGAATGGCTGGGTAACAAAGCCTCTAAAAACAATGATTTTAAATGCAGTTATCATCACCTTTTCCCTTAGAGCAGCACTGTTACCATATGGGGACTTTGCAGAACTTGCAAAGACCCCCGATGGGGACATCTCCCCTGGGACTCTCGTGGCTGGTGTAAGGTGGGGTATTCCATTTTCATAAATTTTTACATGGGATCATATGACGTTCTGTCACTGGTCCATTAAAGATTAAAAAGAAGGATGAATGGGGGCGTGGCCTGACGCTGGAGCTGGTCGGACGCATGTAAGAGCAGCTCCGCCAAGACGAGACCAAAAGAGCTAAAAATAATCGGAATACTGAGCAACAACCTGCAAGCAAAACGAGAAAAGAGGCTACCATGTCCCAGAGACAAAAAAACAAAGCTGGGAAGACTGAACGAGCTTCTTTCTTCCTAACAAAAACCGCGGCCTCCAAACTAAGAGAGAGCCTGGAGCCAGCGCAAGATGGCGGCGACCAGGAGACGCGGGAAAACTCCCTCTCACCGCGGACAACATCTCCTCGCACGGCGGAGGACTTACCGCTGACACTAGGAGGAATCCGCGCACTAATGGCAGAAGTCACAGATAACATACAGCAAATCATGAAAAAACAGCTTCAAGAACTGGCATCGGAACTCCGTAAAGAGGTACAGGAGATAGGTACCCGCACAGCACAGATCGAAAACAAAATGGATGAATACGCCGTGGCACATAATAGCCTGGCAGACAAGATCCAGGAAATGGATGATATCCTGGGGGCGCAGAGACTAAAGTTGGCAGATATTGAGGACAGGTCTAGGAGAAATAACCTCAGATTCCGGGGAGTTCCAGAATCAATACAGAATACAGACCTTCACAACTACCTCTCCGAAATGTTCCAGGCCCTCACGCCTGAAATACACCCGGACCAATTGATCATCGACAGAGCACACAGACTACGCAGACCAAAGCATCTGCCACCAACAGCAACAAGAGATGTAATAGCCAGGATACACTTCTTTCACGCCAAGGAAAAAATCATGAGGGCTAGCAGAAATGCAGACATGCCAGAAGAATATAAAACAATTAAAATCTTTGCGGACCTGTCGGCGGAAACGCTCCATTTTAGGAAATCGCTAACACCCATCACCACCGCATTAAGAGAACAGAACATAAACTACAGATGGGGATACCCAGCCAAACTCCTGATCTCACACCAGGACTCAATACACTCAATCACAGAGATGGCGCAAGGATTACAAAAGTTGAAAGAATGGGGAATACCACTACCTACCACGCCATCTGTTCCATCCACCAAGGTTCCGAGAATGTCGCCGGAGTGGTCGGCCCAGTGAGCCAGCTTGGATATACGTAACTATGTACCATACACACCACAAATTTAGTACCAAAAGTTGCACACATGACTGAAAGCTAACACACTTTATACCGCAAGACGACGCCATATATGCCTAGATCCTACATGGCACCAATTATTGTGAACTGGCAATATAGCAGCAACTCATGCTGGTTAGACTCTGACTCTGCCCAATATCAATTAGAACACAACCCCGCAAATTGGTGTAGATGGCGACAATCTTTTCCATCATTGAGGTTTAAAATGTTTCAACTCTTAAAGTTGTGTGTGGCATGGACGAAAGTTATGTTTTGCTAATTTATGTTCTAAAGGTTTATGTATTTACAATTGTAATTGCTCTAAGGTTTCCAGGTGAATGACCGACATGTTAGGCATATTCACCTGCACCCCCCCCATTAACCGCGCCTACTTGATAGGCCGCGGGAAAAAGCCCCAGATTTGGGCGCCGAATTGGGCACACCACCCACAGTTAGTTTTGTTTCCCCTCCTCATCCCCACCCCATCCTCCTTCAGGCAAGCAAAAAACTGCCCGCAAACTCAAGTTACTAATCAGATACACAGCGCTTTGTTTATGGATAGTGGTAATAGCCATACATTCCTAACACAACTGGCCTTTGAGCACACAACCATGGCACACTGTGATAATCCGCATATAAAACATGAAAATTGTGACTTATAATGTTAAGGGGCTGAACACCCCGAACAAGAGAAGGCTACTACTGCAGGAACTCAAAAACAAAGGGTCAGACATAGCCTGTATACAGGAGACACATTTTAGTGACGCAAAAACCCCGGAACTGTACACGAAATTATTCCCAAACCAATACCATGCGATATCGACGAATAAAACCAAAGGGTCATCTATCCTGATCCACAAAAATGTGGCATTTGTAGAACAGGATAAATTTATAGACCCTCAGGGCAGATATATCATCCTGATAGGCCTTTTTAACAACACCCAATACACCTTGGTCTCCGCATATTTTCCTAACACAGGCGCAGAAACGTTTCTCAGACGCTTATTACAAAAGATTGAGCAACACAAACTAGGTGGCCTGATTCTCTGCGGAGACTTTAATTTCATCGCATCTCCCGAAGAAGACACGACAGCACAACACAGGGGGGCAAGAAAGAAACAGATGGTATCTGTATGTAAAACATTAACAAAAAGACTTATGCTCCATAACCTATATGACAGTTGGAGAACACTACACCCGGGGGAACGAGATTACTCCTTCCACTCCAAAGTACATAATACCTACACCCGCATAGACACATTCTACGTAGACCAACCAACACTAGCACAAGTTTCAACCTGCACCATAGGGGATATAACCTGGTCGGATCATAGCCCGGTGTACTTAGAACTATTCGACACATTTCAATTTAAAGGGAGAGGGACATGGAGGTTAAATGAATCGCTCTTACACGATCAGACTTTCCTACTCCAGACAAAAAAAGAACTGGCCGACTATTTTCAAAACAACTCCAATGGAGACGTATCTGAACAAACTGTGTGGTCAGCGCACAAAGCAGTTGTCCGAGGCCTCTTTATTAAACGGGCCTCCTACCTAAATAAGAATAGACAAATGACACAGTTAGAATGCCAGAAACAACTAGCTATAGCGACCACACAAAACAAACTGAACCCCTCACCAACATTGGCCCAACAGGTTCAGAATCGGACAAATCGACTAACAGAAATTAACGCCACCAAAACTGCCTACTACCTACACAGGCTCAAAGCAACAGCATACCACCATAGTGGGAAGGCCACTAAATACCTAGCAAACCGCTTAAGAGCGAGACAAGCATCAGCCAGAATAGCACACTTACATACCACAGATGGCAAAAAAATACAAAACCCTCTAGAAATCTCTCAGGAATTCGCGAAATACTATTCAAAACTATACAACCTACAAGACCAACCCAATGCCAAACCACCAAACGAAACCTTAATACGCGAATACCTAGAAAAAATTCCCCTCCCACAAATTCAAAAGTCCCAAATTACTGAACTCCTAGAACCGATCACCTTAGATGAGGTCCTACTCACCATAAAACAACTACCAGCAGGGAAATCCCCGGGAGCAGACGGGCTATCTAACCTGTATTATAAAAAATTTGCTGATATACTCGGCCCAAAGCTGGTACAGGTGTTTCACACAGCGACAGACTCAGGAAAACTCCCTCCAGAAATGCTCCTAGCCACAATTGTGACCTTACCCAAACCGGGAAAAACCCCAGACCAATGCAAAAACTTCAGACCCATATCGCTACTAAATTCAGATGCCAAGATATATGCTAAAATTTTAGCGACCAGAATAAGCAAAATCCTCCCGACTCTAATTCACGATGACCAGACCGGGTTTGTCCTGGGGAGGCAGGGGATGGATAATACCCGCAAGCTATCCCTAGTATTGGAGAAAATGAGAGGATCAGGCCCAGGCGGTCTCCTACTAGCACTAGATGCTGAAAAAGCCTTCGACCGCCTGGGCTGGCCTTTCCTCAACCAGGTGCTGGGGAAATTTGGGTTCCCACAGAAACTTGTCGAACAGATATTTGCCTTGTATGCCCAACCCACAGCTCAAGTACTACAAGCGGGGTTCCTGTCACAAACTTTCAAGATAACAAATGGCACGAGACAGGGGTGCCCCTTATCTCCTCTGCTATACGTGTTGGCCTTAGAACCACTACTTGTAGCGATTAGAGACCACCAAGACATAGATGGGATCAAATGGCACGGGAAACAAATAAAAATTAGCGCATTTGCAGATGATATACTACTATATATAACAAACCCAGAAAAATCCCTACCTAACATTATGAGCCTTATCACAGAATATGGGAAGATGTCCTACTACTCCCTTAACACAACGAAAGACACAAGCATTAGGACTCCGATTAGAGCCGCAAGCACTAACGCGACTACAACAAAAATATTCTTTTGAATGGCGTACTGGGAACTTAAAATACCTTGGTCTAACATTCACTAAAAACCCAAACGATATGTTCCCTTCTAACTACACTAGAGTATGGAATGAGTGTACGGAAATACTGAAGAGCTGGGGCCAACTATACTTGTCCTGGACAGAACGCATAATAGCGATAAAAATGTCCATTCTGCCGAAACTCCAGTATCTCTTTAGAAACCTCCCCCTGAGAACACCAAATTCGTACTTCAAAAGCATCCAAACGAAATTGCTACAATTCACTTGGGGTATGGGAAAAGCGAGGATCTCACAAAAGGTACTGATGGCCCCCGCGAGGAGCGGAGGGATGGCGTTCCCCCACGTCAAATCTTACTATCAAGCCGCAATACTGTCCTCCTTGCTAACGCACCTTTCAACGGTGAACAGACCCCAATGGTTAGATATGGAGAACCTAGCTATAACCCCCTTCCGGGTCCAAAACCTGTTGTGGCTACCAAAACACGCTAGACCAACAATCCCAAACATACCCGCACAGATTGGCCTGGCACTACAAACATGGGAAACTCATAGAACGCACTTTGAGTCTAATCACCCACTATCCATGGCAACTCCAATGGACGCTATCGTTCACGGCATCCACACATTCCATGCAACACCCTGGAAAACTATAGGCGTCACCCACCTAGCTCACATACATGCAGCAGGCACACTAATGTCCTTCCCGAAACTGTGCTCTCTCTATGACGCACCGCATAAATTGCAGTACTCACACATACAACTCCAATCCCTACTTAATAGCTATCACAAAGAACAGACAAACAAACCAGACTCAACAAGTGGATTGTCAACATGGGAAAAAATAGGGATCTCGGGAACGATCCCACTTAATTTTAAACCTCTATCTGATTGCTACAAAACCATACTCCCACACCAACCGTTCCACAGTTCCACACAAGCACAACAATGGGCCTTAGACCTTCACACTACCATCACGGAAGATCAATGGAAGCGTATGTTGGTCTCAGTAAAAAAACTAGTTAAATCAGCACAACTTATAGACCAATACCAAAAAACAGTATACAGGTGGTATATGGTACCTACCCGATTACATAAGATATTCCCCCAAACACCCTCGACATGCTGGAGATGCACAAAAGATATTGGGTCTGTGCTACACATTTGGTGGAGATGCCCAGAACTGAAGAGATTCTGGGAAAACGTACAACGAATGATAGCACATACCACAAAAACAACAGTAGACCTCGACCCCCGGATATTTCTATTATTAGACATACCCAATAGTGTTCCATCTGCTGCGAGGAAACTAATGTACCATATCCTGCTGACAGCACAAAAGTTAATAGCGAAATCCTGGAAGTCCACAACTATCCCGCCCATACACCACCTTGTTCAAGATGTAGATAGACAACTAATTTACGAAACGCAATACAGCTCACTGCATCCAAACTCCCAAAAATACAAGGAAACGTGGGATCTGTGGACCACCTGGCGGAGTAGCAAATCAGACCAACCAAGGGCACAAGACCCAGGATAGGCCGTAGAAGGGGTCACCACAAAGAAATAATTGGATTACGCCACCCATATACGGTGGACAATCACAACAGGCCAATACCGAACGCACCACAGCACTATTAATTAGATAGGGCCTCAACACCACTTATCCCACTGCAATGCTTGATGAATGTACGTAAAATGTATAAAAATTTGTATGGTAATTGCTTGCTTTGAACCCCCCCCCCCTCCTCCCTATCCCAATCCTTTTTTCTTCTGTACCCCTTCCCCCATCCAACCCTCATTTTATGTTACCAAAACTCAATAAACTTCAAATTTAAAAAAAAAAAGAAGGATGAATGTCGTCTATAAACTGGCGAAGGACAAGATTACGTTAATATCACATATAATCAGCTAAAGTTACGATTCTATAAACATAGAAGTAGTAGTACAATGGTTAACCATAACTCTCCAATGGTAAAAACCAAATACAAAGGAAAAAGACAGTAACATGCTTTAAACACATTATATAGCATTATTTATGAATGTTTTAGCATGCATGCATTGGACAGTGCCCACATTAATGATGGAGTCAGGAAGCCAGCACCATTAGAAGTACTATCTATTGCCACCGGTAGTTTCCCATGATCAGTACACTTCTGAGCCTGTCAGGGTCATTTTCTCATTTTCCTCCATAGTTAATCTTGATGGTCACTATGTCATCTCACATGTTAAATGAAGTTAAACAAAAATAGGCTTTTTATTTTTAATTTAACTTTTTTATTTTTTTTTAAACTAAAAATAGATGCTTTAGGCAAAAAAAATAAAAAAATAAATAAAAAAATCTGAAGAATCACTCATCATAGCCATGAAAAGGAAATACATTTATGATAAGGTTTATAGGCATATTGCAGAGATCAGATGTATGTTTTACATCTGTGGGTGCGTGTCCTTCAGGGCGTCATGAATGACATTAACTTCATTTATTTTTTTAAAAAGGTAATTGGCTCTAAACCTTGTATAGATGCTACTTCCACATATATACAGGTCATGATACCTGGCCTTTTCACCGCTGCAGGTCTAAAAGGAGCAAGAAAGTTAATTAATGGTGTAATTGAGATAAATTGGAGATCAGTCTTTTTTTATGAAACATGTGAGATTGATTGTCCGAGTAATTGTTGTGATTATATTTAATGATTTTAAGTAAGCAGAGCAAGCAATGAGGCCTATATACTTTGAAGAGAAGAGAATGCTTAAAGACTTGTCATACACAAACACACACACACACAATCATATCTGTAGTTTGTAGTTCTATGCCAAGTGCAGAAGTCAATGCAGCAATTAAAGTAACTTGTATTAATATAGGTGTTTGATATTGGGATCCCACAATGTATGTATAAAAATAACCACCACATTTACAAATGCAGCTTAAGACATATAATGATATATAATGATAAATCGTTGCCTATCACAAACCTCAGCTCACCATAAATTAGATGGTAATGTGATATTTTATGTTATAAGGGCCTATTGCGCCCTGTTATGTACGTTCACCCTACATTTTTTTCTTTTAATTAAAAAAACATAAGAAATAAAGCAATACATATTCTGGAATGCAGCACCAGCAAAGCTCCCCTCGCTGGATTCAACGCTCCATCTGAAGTCCTTGAAGCCCACTCGTGTTCCAATCAACCACGTGGACCGTTTAACCAGCTCATAGTGCATGCATGCCTAAAACAGAGTTCCAGGATGCCTAAGTCACTCGTGCCAGGGTGAAACTAAAAAGTGCAAACATCTCTGGATGTACAGCATTGAAAGCAAAAATGCTGCACATACAGACTCTTGCCAACACGACCAATTCTAAACGCATAAGTGGTCATGGTGGTGGCTGGCATGTCCATAAGGTGGCACAAGCTGTTGCGGTAGGTCGCACTGGCGGCCTGGAGAGCGCTAGATTAGAGTGACCGGAAGGAGGTGGGCGCATAGTGCTCCCTCCTGCCAGTCACTGTGTGTAGCGTTGCCGAACAGAGCAGTGCGCACCGCGGTACGGGAGCTTCTGTTTCCTGAACCTGGCCGGACTGAAAGGAAGTGCTCACTGTGGGATTGGGGGGTTGGAGGGAGGGGAAACACTATGGGACAAGGGAGGGGGAGGAAAGAAAACTATGGGACAGGGTAGGGAGGGAGAAAAGAACACTATGGGACAGGGGAGGGGGAGGGAAAAGAACACTATGGGACAGGGAGGAGGGGGGAAAAGAACACTAAAAAAGAGGGAGAGGACCACTAAGGGTACACGGTACAGGGGAGGGAAGGGAGAAGGAACACTGGGGTAGGGGAGCCACTAAAAGAGAAGGGAGAGGAACACTAAGAGGGGTGGGAGGAACATTAACCCCTTAAGGACACATGACATGTGTGACATGTCATGATTCCCTTTTATTCCAGAAATTTGGTCCTTAAGGGGTTAAGGGGAATGGGGGGGCACTAAGAGATAGATAAGGCGGGGGGAGAGAAACACTAAGGGACAGGGAGGGGAGAGGAACACTAAGGGACAGGGAAGGGAGGGGAGAGGAGAGGAACACTAATGGACAGGAAGGGGAGTGGAGGGGAACACTAATGGACAGGTAAGAGAGGGGAGAGGAACACTAATGGACAGGAAGGGGAGGGGAGAGGACTACTAATGGACAGGAAGGAGAGGGGAGGGGAGAGGACCACTAATGGACTTGGAGGGGAGGAGAGAGGAACACTAAGGGACATGGAGGGGAGAGTGGCACAGAAAAGGGCCTGAGTGGGGAGAAAGACACACCGAGGGACATAAGGAGGGAGAAAGACACACAGATGGGCCTGGGAGTGAGAACGTTCACACAGGGGCTGGGAATGAAAGCAACACACAGAAGGGCCTGGTGGTGGAAATACAAAGAGGGACTGGAGAAGAGGAAAAATAGACACAGAAGGGCTTGAGGGAGATAAACGGGCTGGTGGTGAAAGAGATACACACAAAGGAGCTGGTAAGAGTAAAAGATAAAGGGGCTGGGAGAGAAGGAGACACACAAAGGGGCTGGGGGGAGTAAGACATACAAAGGTGGGTTTGTAGGAGATACACAAGGGAGGTGAAAAATAGGGGATGATATACTAAAGGGGGTAAGACATTTTAAAAAAGGGGATAAGAAACAAAATGCGGGTAAAGAGGCACACAGGTGAAGATGCTTTTTGGGGTGCAGGGACGGTGCCAAAATCATCTTCGCCTGTGTACCCAAAAATCCTTGTATCGCCCATGTTAGAGTAACCCTTTAATGTGAATATAACATTGCTGCTTTTGCCTTCTACGACAAAACTAGGTGCATTTTAGATCCTATTTCTGCAAAGTGTCCACATATGCAAGCTTATGTTATATTTAAGGAATACATTAACTGAGATATTTAGCTGCTGGTGAGCAAAGGAGTAAATCTGATTGCATTTGTATTCTAATGTTTACACTATATCAGAGAACCACATGAAACGCACAATATTGCTGTCATTTTCCTCTTTCTATGTCTGTTCAGATTCCAAAATTAAACAGTTATTTGTTATCTGTTTGAAGCAGCAAAAATATTTATATATATATATATATATATATACCTAGCCATAATTTTACACAGAGTACACAGAGTCATCTCTCCCTTGGCAACTCTTAATTCAAGTCTAATTTTAACTTCCACATTACGATCCCATTTCTGCTGATTGGGAGACATGGCTGAGAAAATCTGCAATATGGCTAATTTGTTTAAGGCTTCGCTTCACATATCCTGCTCCTTATTTATATACCGAACATGATACAGGTTAACTTTCCTGGTATGCAATAGATTTTCGATATACCTTGCATCCTCTTCTATTTTCTAGCTGTAGAACACACATAATAGATCACATGTAACCATTTTACAATGCACACTTGGGAGTTTGGATGACACTTTCTTTGCAAATTACATGGCATAAGTATCCTGATACAAATATCATTTAAAATTTCAGGTCAACAGTACGAAAAAACATATTTATCATATGAATTCAACAAATCAATTTTGCAAGAACATTTGAATGGCTCATAAGGCACTTTATATTAGACTTTTAATTTGTTTCAAATTGAAATGCAATGTGGATTTTTTGTTTTGTTTATTTTCTATTTTTTTGTGTCCCTTTCTGGCCTGAAGTATTTCTCTAGTTTAGTATTGTTTTTTTCCTGGTCCTGGCTTTGTGTTAAGCCCAGCCACTCTAAGGTACAGTAATATTTCTATTCTGCCTTTCTTTGCCTTATCAGAATTGGTGTGTCTCAGTTTGCTGAGAGTCCTATGAACAATCCTGAGAAATACACAGTCATTTACTTTACCTATACTTTACCTAATTTATTGTAATAAGAAAGTCAAACTCGCCATCATCAATATCACATTCTAATTCCAAGCCAGAATTGAGAGAGGGTAGGGGAAGAGGTCCTGTTCCCCAATGCAGGACTAGACTGGCCCACCGGGATACCGGGAGATTTTCCGGTGGGCTGCGGCACCTGGGGGCTGGGCAGACAGCCCAAATCATCAGGCTCCTGTAGTTTAAGTATTTTTCCCCTCGGACTGTGCCAGCCTATGTCAGGGGGAATAAAGAGGGAGAATCTGGGGGCTGGTGCAGCCGCAGTTAGGCTCCCTGCACAATTTATATAAATTTGGGCTGCATGCCCAGCCCCCTCATGCAAGATAGAGAGAGCTTGTGTGTGTGTGTGTGTGTGTGTGCGCTAGTGAGAGCGTGTGTGTGTGTGTGTGTGTGTGTGTGTCTGCTAGTGAGTGAGCTTGCATATGTGTGTGTGTGCCTGCTAGTGTGGGTGTGTGGGTGTGTGCCTGCTAGTGAGTAAGCTTGTGTGTGTCTGTGTGGCTGTTAGTGGGTGAGCTTGTATGTGTGTGTCAGTGAGCTTGCCTGTTGGAAACATATGTGTGTCAGTGAGCTTTTCTGTGGTGAGCATGTGTGTGTCAGTGAGCTTTTCTGTGGTGAGCATGTGTGTGTCCGTGAGCTTGTTTGTGGTGAGCATGTGTGTGTCAGTGAGCTTTTCTGTGGTGAGCATGTGTGTGTCCGTGAGCTTGTTTGTGGTGAGCATGTGTGTCGGTGAGCTTGTCTGTAATGAACATGTGAGTGTCAGTAAGCTTTTCTGTAGGGAACATGTGTGTCAATGAGCTTTTCTTTAGTGAGCATGTTTGCCTTAGTGAGCTTTTCTGTAGGGAGCATGCGTTTGTCAACAAGCTTTTCTGTAGTGAGCGTGTGTGTATCAGTGAGCTTTTCTGTAGTGAGCGTGTGTGTGTGTGAAAGTGAGCTTGTCTGTAGTAAGCTTGTGCATGTCAGAGTTTGTCTGTACTACGTTTGTGTGTATACCAATAAGCTTGTCTGTGTGTGTCAGTGAGATTGTCTGTCAGTAAGACCATGAGTGTGCATCTGTGAGCTTTTGTTTTTATGTTAATGAGCTTATGTATATCAGTGAGATTGTTTGTCTATGAGGCTGTGTATCAATGAGCTTGTGTGTGTCAGTGAGATTGTCTGTGTCTGCATGGGACTATGCTTACTGTATAATTAAATGTTTTACTCTGAAAGGACCAATATTTTATATTAGAAAAATAAATAAATATTTATGTTGTACATATGATATATATGTTTATATGCCTTACATATTACATGTGACAATGCATGGGACTGGAATAGATTTTTTTTCAGGGCTGCTTTATATCCCCAGTCTGGACCATTAGCAGCAGTGCCATGACTATGGAAAGTTGAAACACCTTTTTCCTTGGTCATGTGACTTCTGCCTCCACCACCACCACTATTCGTAGCATTCAGCCTCAGGATTGTGGGATTAGCAGCATGTCTGCTACATCAAATTCTAAATTCCCAGAGTCAAATGTGTTTTCCATTCTGTAAACATTTGTAAGACATTCTGTAAACACCAAAGTAGTGTCCTCATTGTCTGGTGTTGGTGATGGTGACAGTGATGAATCCAGTGATGAGAGTTCTGTTTCTCCCCACCACTGCAATCAAAGCACATTTACCTCTGACCCAGGAACTACTCAACTATGAGTGTCATAAGCTAGAGGAGAGTCTGGAGAGAATAGTCACCAGCCCAGTATTTTCTCCAGCATCTAGTCTGCACTTGCCTCCTGCATCTTGTTTACCATCTCCAAGTCCATAAGTATCTGTTGTAAAATGGTCTCATCCAGTGGAGACAGTTGATACATCCACTGGTATAAGTAACTCACCCACTGTCAATGTAACCACCACCAGCAGCACCAGTACCACCATCATCAACATCACCAGTACCAGCAACATCAACATTCCATTAATCAACAAATGCTAGTGTAGAGGCTAGTGTAGCAACAGATATTGCGACAGCTGTAAATCTTTCAGCATCTTCAGCAGATGCAAGGCAAATGGTCAAGGGTGCTGTATTGGGTCAATGAAGCAATGTTTGGGATCACTCTCAGTGTCTCCAAGAATAATACATTGCAAACTGTATGGCAAACAAGTGGGTAGGGGGCGAGTGAAGGGTCATCTCACTCGTGTTGGTATGAAGAGTAAAAGCAGAACTAAGCAGTGGATATTCTAGGAACAAAACATGGGACAATGGCACTATGACACAAAAAATACCAAAGTGAAAACTGGGGGTGTTCTAACCATTTCCACCACTTACTCATGTTAGCGGTAGTTGCATGGGGGAGGGGGGAGATATAGAGGCTGAACGGGAGGTTTAGAAGAGCTTTAGTGGGTGCTTGGGAGGGATAGTGGCAGTTGAGGGTGCAGGAGATAATATGAACTGTAGAGAGTGCAGGTGGTGGTAGGCTGTAGTGGGTGCAGAGGCATAGATGGGGCAGTAGTGGGAGGGATAGGGTACATTATATACATATACAGTTTAATTGCAAAAAGTAACAATTTATTCCACCCTCCTTGAGCCTTACCTTTGGCCAGGGAAGAGAGAGTCATTAGAGAGTCATTATCTCTGGTGGGATAATATACTTGTCTGTACCCCTCCTTCCGGACGGGGAAGCTATCAATGCATTGCTGTAGTAGCACGTGGCAATACGGATCTTTTGCTCACTTTGATCTCTGCAAACAGAGCACATGTCAGTCCGGGGCCACTAATTCTGGCCCTAGATGATCAAAAGGACACCCAGGTATCAAAATATACCTGGGTTTCCTTGCGACTCTTACTATATGACGTCTATGAGTCACTGGCCATGAAAGCATCATGTGGCCCTTAAGTGGTTAAACATATTGGTGAATTCTTTATCTGTTTTTAATTATACCCTCGTACAGAGGTAGTTCATCTGTTTAGCACTCCAGAAGTTATGAACTATATGTAACGCAATTCTTTGCAAGTATTAAAGCTGCAACAGCATCTGGAATTCCGAAGGTTGCGGATGCCCTAGAGTTGGCATGAGTGACTCAATTTTATTTGAGTCACTGATATTTTCAGGATGGAATTTACATAGTACACGTGAAGGATCCACAATACGAAACTTTGGAATTAGACCCTACATAAACACAGGTTGCTCTTTCCTTTTGGGATATGACATAATACACAATCTAACCTTTTAATGATCAAAGATGACTTTTGCCATTATCACAGTATGGTTCCACTAAACTCTACACACAAAAAAACTTAGTGCTCCACTAATTTAGTTTTGGGCAACACTATACAGCTTTGCAGTAATTAACAAGTCCTTCCATTCTGGTATAGTTTACTTAAAGAACCAACAATTATGGTGGCAAAGACAGTTAATGGCTCCCAATGGGTTAGTATCTGGTGGTCAGATTATTTTTTCCTGTGTAAAAACATAGGTTAAACTTGACTTAAATATGACTTGTGACATAATATCAAACAAAATTACAGTGGTCTATAACTTACCTAATACACCATATTCAGATAGGGAACTGTTACACACAGTGTACGGAGCCTGATTTGGCCAAAGATGGTTCATTGGTACACAAGTATGGCGGTCTACATCCTGATCATGCAAGACATGGTGCCGATGACTGAAAGAAGAGATAGTTATGGAAATGTGGATGAGCCAGCATCAATTCACAGGTAAACATAAAATGTACAAAGGATCACCAAGGTCTGAAAAAGGAAAAAGTGTTTCACCAAGCAAGATTCAAATATGAAGATTCCATGCAGAAAAGTCAAAATAACACTACCGGAGAACCCTTATTTAACAAGTTTTTTAATATGATATTTATTAATCCCTATATTTAACAAATATGTCTAATAAATAAATTTAAATGTTAAATATTTACATCTGATGGGGAACTGGGCACATCAATCTTTGCTCCATGTCAATCATAGTTGTATTTTTTGCCCTTTCCACCTGGCTGTGAGCATAGAGAGGGGACGAGATTTGAAAGCAATGTTTCGATTTCTCCTTCTCAATGGAATGTGTGCCCTGGCTGTGTCAGGATTCAACTAGATTGCAAAGTCTATTGCTAAATCATTAATATACATTTAAAATAAGATGGGAACACACCATTTATTGCAAATAGGACTGCAATTTTCTATTAAAATTAAATTTTGTTTTTAATAAGATTGCAAGTTATTTATTACAAAAGTTAGTAAAGGATAAATGATAAGCATGTGAAGGTAGAAGTAGACAGAAAGCATTTGATAAATGAAATGAGCTTCCAGTGCACGTAATCAAAGACAACTTGGAAGATGGATCCTAGAACATTTTGGTTTTCCTAAAGTATAATTAAGAAAAAAAATTATAAATTCACTATACATATATATACATAGATATATATATATATGTGTAGCGGAATGGAGAACCCATATATACTTTTATTCCCTTTGTTCAGCTGTCCATATACCCCTGATCGTTTACCAAACCCCCTCTCTGTGTGGCCCCATGTTCTCATCTTTTAATCATCGACTGACCCTGGCTGTTAACCACAAATTGGTTAATAGTTCAAGTGTATAACCGAATGCAGCCATTTTGTCTCCCGAATGCGGGCAGCACAACATGCTCGTTAATAGTGTGGAACTGTTTTCGAATACACAAAACCGTGAACAACCGGTAAACTAGTACCAACTTTCCGAACAGTTAGGAGAACGACGTTCAGCAATCCAACTACCGAACAGGGGAGCATTCGTACCCTAACAGCCAGGGAATGGATTCATCAGTGTTCGTGCGAGAACCCCAGAAAGATGACCAGTCGTTGCCTTGTTTTCTAGGGAACGGTTTTGGAGCATCACCTCATTGCTGACAGGTCAAAATTTCATTTGAATGGCATTCCCAAACTAACTAAGGGATCGGAGTGATATTTCGGCAAAGTGTGCGCTCAGATTCAAGCTATTCGGTTATGTGACTTCCGTGGGATTTTGAATTTATTAAAGTGTATTTTTGGGGTGTTTTAAAGTATTGTTTATTTTTCTGTACCTGAAAGATTATTAAGTTATAGCTTTTTCTCACGCAATTATCTCTCAGGCACAGAGGATCCTGGAAAGAAAAGCCCTGTTTAAGATATTATATGACAGGCTTGTTTTCTGACATCATAGCCTATCTAAATAATTAATTTTTTGAAGTTTATGTGCTCATATTTTCTGCAAGCTATAAAATTACTGACCATATTTTTGTCGAGATGACCAATGAAAAAGGCTAGTGAATCTGGAGTATTTTAAAGATTTTTGCATTCTTTTAGCATGATTTCATCCTATTCTATGCTATATAGTACTATTTAAACAGTATACTGGTACTTTAGGGAAAAACACAACTAATGAAACATTACCACCGTGTGTGATCTTCATAAATCCCTTTATACTTATTGCCAGCTAACAGTTAATGAGGCAGACTTTTTAATTAAATGAATCATCACAATATTGTATAATTGTATTTATATTTAAACAGAGCCCTAGGTAGTTTAGTATAATATTCTGCTTAGTAGTAAATTCCAATTTTATTAAAATTCCAATGCCCTCAATTTACGCTTTGCATATCTAGCTGGATGAAAATTACACCTGGACTTAATTTAAACATCTTTAGCCAGCACCTGCTGCTTTCATGGGTATAAACATTTTGCTAATTTTTGATCCACTAGAGCAGCTCTTTGGGCAAATGCAGAGACTTGTAACACAATGGATTTGATATCTATGTCTACGTTCTACTGACCAGCTGTCATAAGAGGAACTAAGAGATATTCAATCAGTCTGATACTGTAGATTTTATAATCTCACAGATAGTGCTTTCCTTCCTAATAGGATTTAACGGGTTTTTACAAACTATCAGATTTAACTGAATTAGCAGTGGATTAATCATATATTTTAGATTTTGAAGGATTAAAAGGAACACTAAAGCTCCCGGGAAATTCTCCCTAGTAAATAATTCAATGCTTGGGGTCATACTGTGCATTCACAGGTGTTATGCTAATATAATGCTTTTCAAAGAGTTGGTGGTCACATGATATCTATGTGCCAGGGTGCATTTGTGTGATTATGCATGTATGAGTGGGTGGGATGGCCCAGCCACTGGTTGTACTGGTAATTTCTGATCAGGACAGAAGGAGTTGAAGTACATGGGGGTACCACAAACGCATGGCAACCATGAGGAAGAGGCAAGGAGGATAGCAACATCCAAGTACCTCCAAAGACAGGTCCTGAAGTCCCAGCTCAATGGCAAGAACAAGATCCAAGCCATCAACACATATGCCCTACCGGTCATCAGGTACCCAGCTGGAATAATAACCTGGCCAAGAGAAGAACTGGTCACCATGGATGTCAAGACCAGGAATCTATTCCCTATGAATGGAGGATTCCACCCGAAATCCAGCACCCAGAGCCTGTACACTTGCCGGAAGGAAGGAGGTCGGGCCTGATGAGTGTCAAGGCCACAGTCCTGGATGAAACACAGAGCATCCACAAGTTAATCACGAAGATGAACAGCTAAGGGAATGCCTGAGACTTCCACAGATCAAGGATGCAGAAAAAGAGGAGGTTCCTTGGCAAGACAAACCTCTCCATGGGGTGTACCACCGGCAGGTAGTGGATGTGGCTTACATATCAAAATCCTACCAGTGGTTGGGAAAGGCAGGACTGAAAGACAGCACTGAGGCACTAATCCTAGCAGCACAGGAACAGCCACTCAGCACCAGATCAATAGAAGCTGGAGTCTACCACACCAGGCAAGACCCAAAGTGAAGACTGTGCAAAGAAGCCTCTGAGACAGTCCAACACCTAGTAGCCGGATGCAAGATGTTACCAGGAACAGCATACATGGAGAGACACAACCAAGTTGCTGGGATTGTGTACCGAAACATCTGCACAGAATATGGATTGGACCTGCCTAAGTCCAGATGGGAGATACCACAAAGGGTAGTTGTGAATGACAGGGCTTAGATTCTGTGGGACTTCAAGATCCAGACAGACAAGCAAGTGCTGCACAACCAACCAGACATCGTGGTGGTAGACGAGGAACGAAAGACTGCAGTTGTGGTGGATGTGGCAATACACAGAGACTATAAAATCAGGAAGAAGGAACATGAGAAGGTGGACAAATACCAAGGACTGAAAGAAGAACTAGAAAGGATGTGGAAAGTGATGGCAGTAGTAGTCCCAGCTGTGATAGGAGTACTCAGGACTGTGACATCCAAGTTGGGGGAGTGGCTTCAACAGATTCCAGGTGGGACATCTGAGATCGCTGGCCAGAAGAGTGGCACACTTCCTTAATGATTCTCCAGCCTTGGTGCTACCAGCGTATAAGTGTATACAGAAAGTAGGAGAGCTGCACTCGAAGGGCTTTTTCAAAGATGACATTTATTTTCTTCGTATAACAAACTTAGTCCCGACATTTCAACCCCTAAGGGTCTTTTTCAAGGTAACAAGTACAACAAAAAACACAGTTTATTTATGATAAGTGATAACGCTTACCAAATCAGATGTGTGTAGTGCCGTCCCTTAAACCCGGAAGTGTACATGGCGGGACACGTGATCGCATGATCGTACGTATAGTACGTGATAATGTGCAGCCTGGTTGCTAGGCTGTAAATGTAAATAAACACCAAGTGATGGTGAACACGCCATGTAAAGTGCAAAAGAGAATATAGTTTAAAAACAATTGATAGAGGATCCATGGGCGAATTATTATAGTACTTGTTAGTAATTATGTCCTTGTCAGAGAGATGTACAGTAATGAAGTAATGTCATAAACTTCAAACTGACAAGGGCAGATTAATTAAATGGTGAGTTATATTAAACATATTAACCAGTGATCACAGAGTAGATGGAAATTTGCCAACGGTATACAACCTTACATCCCTTTATAATGAAAAGGTTTTTTTTTTTTTTTTAAGAAGTATAAAGATCCAATTAACCATAGGATGATATAAGGCTAAATGAACACATATCTAAGCCACGATTCTTAGTGACCTTTCAGGAAGAGTAATAAAATGAATAATAAGAAAAATAATAAGAAAAAGAAAAAATGAAAAAATGAAAAAGATTTTTATTTACAGAAACATGGAATACGATATGTATTCATTAAGTCCCTTTGGGACAACTGTATCCAGATGATATTTTCAAGTTATCATCCCCAAAGACTAAAGGAGTCACTACCTATATTGCAGTACCTGCGAGTACTACGGTACAACCATGATATTACCAATCAACAACAACAACGGATTTTTTCATTTTTTCTTTTTCTTATTATTCTTTTTATTACTCTTCCTGAATAGGTCACTAAGAATCGTGGCTTAGATATGTGTTCATTTAGCCTTATATCATCCTATGGTTAATTGGATCTTTATACTTCTTAAAAAAAAACTTTTTCATTGTATACCGTTGGCAAATTTCCATCTACTCTGTGATCACTGGTTTAATTAATCTGCCCTTGTCAGTTTGAAGTTTATGACATTACTTCATTACTGTACATCTCTCTGACAAGGACATAATTACTAACAAGTACTATAATAATTCGCCCATGGATCCTCTATCAATTGTTTTTAAACTATATTCTCTTTTGCACTTTACATGGCATGTTCACCATCACTTGGTGTTTATTTACATTTACAGCCTAGCAACCAGGCTGCACATTACCACGTACTATACATACGATCACGCGATCACGTGTCCTGCCATGTACACTTCCGGGTTTAAGGGACAGCCCTACACACATCTGATTTGGTAAGCGTTATCACTAGAGATGTCCCCAACAGTTCGCCGGGAACTGTTCGCCGGCGAACATCGCATGTTCGTGGCGAACGCAGTGGGCGAACATATGCGATGTTCGGTCTTCCCCCTATTCGTCATCATTGAGTAAACTTTGACCCTGTACCTCACAGTCAGCAGACACATTCCAGCCAATCAGCAGCAGACCCTCCCACCTCCATGATGAATAGGGGGCAGACTGAACATCGCATATGTTCGCCCGCCGCATTCGCCACGAACATGCGATGTTCGCCACGAACATGCGATGTTCGCCAGCGAACAGTTCCCAGCGAACTGTTCGGGGCATCTCTAGATATCACTTATCCTATTTAAACTGTGTTTTTTGTTGTACTTGTTACCTTGAAAAAGACCCTAAGGGGTTGAAACGTCGGGACTAAGTTTGTTATACTAACCTCTCCTACTTTCTGTATATATATATATTTATTTATTTATTTATTTATTTAGCCATTTAGTTAAAAACCACAGTACCATATGATGTTACAATATTCTGGGCATATTGCCCAGATTTCCAGAATCTTCCAAACAAAGTGCAGGTGTCTTTTCACATGACTCTGGCCAGCACTCTGGAGTGAGCTGATGCCTTGTAAGCTGCACTCTCCCATGTATACAAGTGCATGTCACTATGATTATAATAGCCATTTTGTGTTTAAAGTTTTGTCAGAAGTTTCACCTGTAATGTAATGTATTTACTCTTGGAAGAGTCTGACTGGAGTTTCCCAGCCTAAGATGTGCCTCAATGTTGATTTTTGTCATTACTCTGTGATATATGACTTAATTCTTTGTTATTCATCCACTCAATTGGTGTCATATCCTGTATTGTTGAACCTTATACATTTATAGCAATACAATGGATTTGTAAGGGGCCCCAAGTATTTGGATGGAAGCCCTGGCTGTTTAGCACAAGAATCTTGCATTCTGCCATGACACAGCTGTCAAATTGGATTCAATCACAAGTGGTGAGTTAAAACAATAGATTCATTAAGATATAAATTTGCTGACCCTTTGATGACCCTACAGCTTTGGTTAATGACAGCATTAAACAAGAAAAATACACCACAAGAGTCGTGAACGCACCCTACTTCAAGAGTGTGCATGACATAGTTGTGGTGGCGAAAGGGTTAAAACTCACTATTTGTCTGCACTAGGCCGTAAATAATGATAAAATCCCACTTAACACCACCCACACTTAACCATAATAATATAAATATTACTATTTTAATGCTAACACCACCAAGACAATTTGTAAATGGGGTGCTTTGGTCACCCAGGTAACTTAATAATAAAAACCCACCAAAAACAACTTAGCACAATATTTAAGCAATTGCAAAACATGCTTAATTATTAATCTGTGGGTAAGTATTCATGTTTCTTTTGGATATGATACTTAAATTTAAACCAGACTTCCAGGCTACTTATGTGTAACTTCTCACACCTTACAGAGTAGCTCTGTTGGGATCCCAGCTTCAAAGAGGAATTTAGTCTGTAAACCTTCTGCCCTCCCATATAATCAAATTAACCCCTTTTGGAATTGACAATACCACCTCTACCAAGAAGCTGCACCATCTATGCAGTACACAAATTACAATAAATGACAATATTCCATAGTGCAACAATGAATTATGCACCCTTGCTGTGACAACAAGAATCTGAGTATTTTGGGTGTCGTGGAAAGTAATGTTTGAATTTCTTTTTTGTTTCAATAGGCATAGATCATAGCACATTATTTAATGGAAACAAAAGAGAAAATATTGGTTGCACAGCTGACGTGTGAAGGGTTAATAATAGAAGTGGCAGGCAGCCTGGTTGCCCGCTATTATCTCCCTCCAAACCCTTGTGAAATGGGATGGAGGAATATTTAAGAATGGAATCTAGTACAGAGCTACCCTCAGGTCCCTCACTAATTGCTAAAAGGTAGCAGGATGCACCCTGTGCTGAGGGATGTAACCCTGTGCAGAGTGGAAGTTGCAGGATGCACCCTGTGCTGAGGGATGTAATGCTACTTTGTTTAATTTAAAGGGGCACTCTACCCCCTCCAAGTACAAATATACAAAACTAGGCCCCACTTAGACTCCCACTACTCCTGTGCAGCAGCAATGAGTACAGCCCTAACACATACAATAAAAATCTAATTTTATAACAAGACACGGAGGCTCATATTGCATATCCCTTTCTTTACTGTTGACAAATAGCAGCAAAGGAAACAAACAGAATGAAAAAAGAATGAACATGTGATAACATAGGCCCCTCCCCCTCAGGTCCCAGTATAACAGGCAGCACTTCCCTTCCATTTCCCTCTTTCTTTGCTGCTCTGACACAAAGATAAGTACATGCCATATTTTCTCCTCATATTCTCTTAATATACTGATTTGTTCATTGATAATTTTCTCTTATTTACTTGTATTTATTTATCCACTTATTTATTCGGTTATTTAGTCTTTTTATTTCTAAAGGTTAGTATTTGTCTCTTTGTACACTAGCCTCAGGGCCCAGACCTCCCCTGCTTATGTAGTCTTGTCTCCTGTCTGTTTCTTCTGCTCGAGCGCCTTTCTGCGCACTCCTTCTTGTTTGATAGTTTTACCACGTATCTCGCGGGTGCCGCGAATCCCGCAAGATTCCCGGCGGCCATTTTCTGACATCCTGTCCCTACCTCTTAGTGTGTCACTGGTCTGGGCCCTGGTGAGAGCGTTTTTTCCTTGCTTAGTTGTTTGGGTGACTAACCCATACGTCCTTTATTTTCCCTATTACCCTGCTAGTTTCCACATCATGCCTAAACCCAGACTATCTGCTGGGTCCGCTCACTCTGGGGAGTCGGATACCCCACTAATCAGAACTGAGGCCCCTGTCACCTCAGATATCTCGCCTTCTATGGCGGATGGAAATACCCACCCCGGTGGGCCACAGTTTCTAGCGCTACAGCGCTCAGTAACAGACGCCATTATGGCTGCTATGGGGTCTATGTCCTCCACCCTCTCCCACACCATTTCACAAGCCCTCTTGCCCCGTCCTTCAGACGAGCAACTCGCGGGCACCTTGACACCCCAGGGAGAAGTGTCTAAAGAGGATTTCAAAAAGGCTGCCCGTAAGTCCAAACATTCCTCTGCCTCCAGAAACACCATGACTGGCGTACCTTCGGTCGCCCCAGAAAGCGTGTCCCATCCACGCAAAAGAGCCTTTCCGCGCCAGGCAGAACGGGCGCGGCTATGGAAATGTGCCAGAGCACAGATTGAGAGCGACACCGACTCAGAAATCGGGTCAAATGAGGAGGCTATGAACGAGTCGGATACCGACTCTGATGCGGATTCCGCCGATGGCGCTCTTGACCTCCTTTCCTCTGCTCAGGCAGAGATGCCCGGAGGCGAGACAGGGACCAGGAACCCCGCGGCTGCGGGGCCCTCCCTCGTGGATCCTTCGGGGGTCCCACTCTTCGACCCGGATGACCTTCACCATCCGAGGTCGGCGGAGTGGCTCCCGGCCGACCACGTTGCCACATACCTAGAAAATTGGGTCAGAAAACCCTTAAGCAAGGCGGCCCGCAACAAATTGAGGGCGGAGTGTCCTAGGCCTCTGGTGCCCAACAAGGTGTGTGACACCCCAGAGGTTGACCCCAAAATGACTCAGTTCCTCACTAAACTGGGCTGGAATCCCCGTAAAAGACTGGAGTCCGCTTTGAAGTCCTGCCAGGACAAGCACCTGGACATATTCGGACCTTTGGCCAAACTATTTGACTTGGCGGAAGACGCCAGAGCGGAGAACCGCATGGTCGACCCTGAAGACCTTAGAGGTTGGGTCCAGAGAGCAATTTGTATTGCTGGGAGCGTAAATACCTCCCTATCTATAGAAAGGCGTAAAGCCATATTATTCAAAATTGAGCCCAAACTGGCCAACCTCGCCCTTACGGAAGCGGGCAAAGACGCCCAAGGACTCCTCTTCGGAGATTCCTTCATTAAAGATTTAGGGCGTTTTGTGGGAGCATTCACGGCTCTAGACAAGGCCCAGGCCTCCATGAGGCGAGTATTCCAGGGGCGGGTCTCTACCAGGGCCGGCAGACTCAGGAGCCGTCTGTCCGGCCGCAGCTACCCCCAATCCCGTGGCACGGGAAGAGGCTCCTTCCAACACTATAACCAGTACCAGGAGACCTCCCGCCCCATGTTTTTTTCCATCCCGCGGACGTCAATGGCGATCCAGAGGCCTTCGGGGTAACCCAAGCTCAAGACGACCATACGGTGAGTTGCCTCATACCACACATTTCTTCTCCGGGTTACATAGGGGGCAGACTCCAACATTTTTTCCCAGCCTGGTCACAAATCACTTCAGATCCCTGGGTACTGACCACTATTCGGGGTTTCAATATAGAACTCACCTGCCGCCCCACACACATTCCCCCTCCTCGACCGATCCGCTTTTCCCTCCAGGATCGCGGTCGGATCGACAAAGAACTTTCAACCCTCCGGTTCAAAGGGGCTATCGAACTAGCACCCCCCAACCCTGCGGGCGTAATAAGCAATATCTTCCTAGTGGAAAAGAAAGGCGGCCAATTGAGGCCAGTCATAAATTTGCGCCCCCTCAATGCCGTAGTCAGGTACCGCCATTTCAAGATGGAGGGTATTCACCTGCTAAGGGATCTCCTCCTCCACGGAGACTGGCTAGCGAAACTAGACCTAAAAGACGCGTACCTGACAGTGCCAATAGCGGAGGCCTCTCGGGACCTCCTACGCTTTTACTGGCGACACGAAACATGGCGGTTCACCTGTCTGCCCTTTGGCCTATCCTCAGCCCTGTGGTGTTTCACAAAGCTTCTACGGCCTGTTATGGCCTGGCTACACAGTCGAGGAGTTCGGCTAATCGTCTACCTAGACGATATTCTCCTCATGGCTCAGGAGCGTTCCACCCTCCTCACACATCTACGGCTAGCCATAAACCTCCTGTCACGCTTAGGTTTCATAATCAACTGGGAGAAGTCATGCCTGACCCCCGCCACCCGCTTGGAATTCCTAGGATTCCAAGTGGATTCGGGGGCAGCAACGCTGAGCCTCCCAATATCCAAGATTCGATCCATCCACAAAGAGTTACGCAGGGCCCTTATCCGGCCCCAGCTCACCTTACGCCAACTGGCACGCCTCATAGGCCTGCTGGCCTCTTCTATCCAGGCCGTGTTCCCAGGCCCACTCCATTACCGAGCGCTACAGCGCCTAAAGATCGCTCACCTAAGAGCCGGGGCATCCTACGCAGACCTGGTATCTCTGGACAACGAGACGAAAGACGAGTTGCAATGGTGGATTCTCAACCTGTCTGCATGGAATGGCAAAGCCATCTTCGGCTCAATGCCAGAATTCACGATCGACTCGGATGCGAGTCTACACGGTTGGGGAGCCCACTGCGAGGGAATCTCAACTGGGGGCCGGTGGTCGGAGTCCGAAGCCCGACTACACATCAATGCCCTGGAGCTTCTGACAGGCTCCTTCGCCATCCGCAGCTTCGCCAAGGACCGTGCCCTATCATGTATTCGGCTCCGCATGGACAATGTTTCGGCGGTGAGATATGTCAACCACCTGGGTGGTACACAGTCGGCGGTCCTGGCCAGATTGGCGAAAGACTTTTGGGAATTCTGCCTGGAACGGAACCTGATGGTCTACGCGGAGTACTTACCTGGTCTGCACAACGTCCAGGCGGACTGGGGTTCACGTTATCTTTCAGACACCAGCGACTGGAGATTAGCCAGGAAGGTGTTCTCCAATATATCATATCTCTGGGGACCATTTACCATAGACCTTTTCGCCTCCCGGCTCAATGCCCAACTCCCACGCTTCTTCAGCTGGAGGCCGGACCCAATGGCGGAGGCAGTGGATGCCTTCCTACAAGATTGGAAGGGAGGCCTCCTCTATGCCTTTCCCCCGTTTTCCATGATCCCTCGCTCACTCCTGCAGGCCCGCAAACACCGGGCGGAACTAGTCATGGTCACCCCATTCTGGGAAACGCAGTCTTGGTTTCCCCAAATGCTCGAGATGACGTTGGACGATCCTCGACTCCTGCCGGGGCACCACGACCTGCTGCAAGACCCGACGGGACGCTATCATCCCCTCCGGCTAGAGGGCTCTCTCCCACTTCTGGCATGGCGAATCTCCGGGGACCCTGGGAAATCCAAGGAGTTTCGGACGCAACTAGACACTTATTGGCAGCAGCATGGGCTCCCGGCACTAGACGGGCATATGGGTCAGCTTGGCGAGCTTGGGCTGGCTGGTGCATGGCTCGGAACGAGGATCCCGTTTCGGCCCCTGTAACAACGATCCTGCAATTCCTGACGTCTCTCTTCGAAGCCGGTAAGGCTTACAGGACTATTAACCTTTACCGTTCCGCTATCTCGGCGATTCACGAAGGTTTCGAGGGCCGCCCCGCGGGACAACACCCTCTAGTGTGCCGACTCGTCAAGGGTTCTAGATTTTCAAGGCCGCCCAGGCCCCGCTACTCCACGGCCTGGGATGTTTCCGTTGTATTGGCTTTCCTCTCATCCTGGCCCGCTAACGCGGGACTCTCCCTCAAACAGCTGTCCGCCAAATTGGTTTGCCTGCTCTGTCTCATCTCATGCAAGAGAGTCTCGGATGTCAGTGCACTGGACGTCGATGCCAAGTCATACACCCCGGACGGGGTAACTTTTAACATCAGCAGGCGCTCAAGGCGGTATCCTACCCTAGTTTCCCTGCCTCTCCTTCGCTATGCCCAGTGACCTGCCTTCGCGAATATGAATCTCGCACCGAACCACACCGCTCTACTGCCTCTCATCAGTTGTTCTTATCTTTCCGTCCTCCTTTTCATCCAGTTTCCAGCACTACCTTGTCACGCTGGGTGAAATGGCTGCTGGCCCAAGCGGGCATTGACACTACAGTATTTGGCGCCCATTCAGTACGGGGGGCATCAGCCTCTTCTATGATATCGGCGGGCGCCCGCCTAGAAGACATTATGAGAACAGCTGATTGGTCTCGGGAGTCTACCTTCCGAGAATTCTACTTTCGGCCGGCCCCACACACATTCGCTGTGGTAATGGATCAGCTTTAAACTTGCAATATGAGCCTCCGTGTCTTGTTATAAAATTGCATGATTTTGCTATTACATGACGAAAAGTCATGATTTTATTAAAGACACGGAGGCGAGTATTGTCCCACCCTGTTTTTGTTATTCTTACACGCTGGTAAGTATATATCTCCCCACCCAAATTACTCATACCACGACACGCCGCATAGTATGGTTTGATACGGTAAGTGGGGCCGTCCTTAGACTTTGTTGTTTTCAATAATACTGGATATATTAATATTAATTGTTTTGTGGGCCTGTACATACGGGGGTCTTTGTTCTCACTGGTGTAACCTTGTAACTAGTTGCAAGTATCGACTTTAACCTGTTGGCTCCTGTCCTTTATATCTTCACAGCTTAATCCGGCAAGACATCTAGCAATGGTCCGGTTTATTGGTCTCCTCCCGCTGTCCTCCATCGGTCCTATGGATTCTACGGTCACACTTCCCAGTTTTTGATGTTCTACCTTCTTCGGTTTTATGCTATTACCTTGGGACTTTATTCTCACACTACTCTAGTTATGGACATTGTTCTTTGGTCGCATCTGCAGAAAGAGGGAAATGGAAGGGAAGTGCTGCCTGTTATACTGGGACCTGAGGGGGAGGGGCCTATGTTATCACATGTTCATTCTTTTTTCATTCTGTTTGTTTCCTTTGCTGCTATTTGTCAACAGTAAAGAAAGGGATATGCAATACTCGCCTCCGTGTCTTTAATAAAATCATGACTTTTCGTCATGTAATAGCAAAATCATGCAATTAATACAATGGTCTTTAAATCTTGGAGAGGAGAGTTAACCAAGAGGAATTAACATGTCATTCTGCCCTAAATATTTATCGCTGTATATAAAGCTGGGTTTGCGGAGGTGATCAGTGGCTTTCCCTGTTTGGGGAGCAATAAGGTATAACAAGGGAAAGTCTCTAAATACTGTGTTTTAAGTCTATCCACCTTTTAACTACAAAAGTCTATCCACCTTTTAAGCATGTAATTGTTGTATTTGCACCAGCTGTGTGGCATGATGATAGTGAAGTAGGTAAGGTAATCAAAGCCCACCTGACTTTGTAGGAGTATGTAGAGATGATCGTTTTACCCTAGGTTTCTTCCCCGCCCATATAAAATGGTCCTACTTTGGATATGCTGAAATACTTTGATAGAGAGTGGTATCAGGAAACTCTGATATAAGAAAAAAAAAAACAATGTAAGGAGTGTGTTAATTTTACTGAAGCTATGTACCCAATGCAAGAAATGGATAGTTTATGCCTTGTTTCAATGTCTTTCGTTACCTGGTAACCTGGCAATGGAGGTAGTTTAACGTGTATGTTCGAGCTAGGCCTGTAGGTAGTTTGATTCTGAGATATTGTATATAGGAATTCTTAAACTTGAAGGTACCATTGAGTGGATTTGAAGATATTAATGTCAAAGTTTCAGCTTATCCGTATTTTCCTAACATCAAAATACTTGGAAGTGTGACTTGAATTGTGAAAAGAGTTCCGGGAGTGAGCCCAGAGGATCAATTAGAGTTATGAGGATAATGTCTGTATATGCCGCTATTTTATAGTCTTGATCTCAGATTTTAAACCCGGTAATGGAAGGATTGTCTCATACTAATTGCAAAAAGGGTTCAAATGAAAAGGCAAACAACAAAGGTGATAGGGGGCAACTATGTTGTGTTCCATTGCAGATTTGGATGGTTGGAGGTATAGTATGTGGGATGAGGAGTTTAATTGTTGGATTGCTATAGATGCAGGACAGAGGGTTAAGGAATTGGTTAGGAAACCCAAATTTGGTTTGCATAGTAAATAAAAATCCAGTATTTTTTGTGATCCCATCATGTCTACTACCTTGGTGGTTGCATACACTGCACCACCTGCATATAAATATTGCTTTAAAATGTAAAAACATTGTCATAATTATGCACTGGTATGCCATAATGGTAATGCACATATATAAATGTATCATATGTCTATCGTGCCAAGCTGTCTCACAGAATTTGTCATTTGTATAGACTGTAAACCTTTGTCAACTTTTAGATATTCATGCAATCCTTATGTTGATATCCAGGTGCAAAGGGACAGGGAAAGTGAGGGAGCAAAGAGAAAATGGAGAGGGGCCATAAAAGGAGAGAAAAATCACTGCCTCCATATTTTAGGAACCCCATCAACCACAGATTATTAGGAATAACAAAAGAGAAAATGTGGTACTTTCACCATGCTCTACTCCTAGATTGGCTGAATGTCTATGGGTATCCCTGGTCAATCCATCCCTGCAGCCCCAAACATCTCTGATGCCTTCATATGATCTGAGGAGACATATCCTCATTCTTCACTTAGAGAGAATCCACCATGCTTGTTGTGGAAATGTTCAGGGAGTGTCACTGGGTGAATTTCCAGATTTGGTTGATGGCAGCTTTCTCCTAAGATGCAGCCTGTTCCTAATCCTAGTCGAGGAAGGTTTGGATTTGGTTGCATAGTAAGGTGGATACAAAGGCCTTCGATCTGTTTGATATCAGAGTGTGTGTAGCTTTTTGTCTATGTGGACTAACAATTTGAATGCCTTGTTTGGTGATAGCCATTGTAACAGGGTGGAGTTCCATTTGCTTTAGAAGTGTGATCGGTGATGAGTCCTGATATAAAACCATGGTCACACTCCCAAACATTGGAGGGGAGATATGTCATTAGCTTTTCCTTAATGGAATAATAATTACATCTTGAGGACCGTGGTGTTGATTAAGAGTGAGTGCAGTGCCCTGTGTGCTTGACCAATGTATAACTCCTGTGAGGAGGCCTCTGTGAGGAGAGGCAACATAATTTCCCTTACTGTGGGAGGTAGAGATTTTAGTGTGGTAGCTTTCGGCAGTCCACTAATCCAGATATTTTTCCTGCGTGGTCAATTGTGTAAGTATTCTAAGCTGTCCTCTAGTGTGAGGATTTTATCAAGGTAAGTTGTTGGTTGTGATAGTTGACCACTTCAATGGTTTCCTCCATCTTGACCTCCATCTGATGTGTCCTCGTGGCCAGATCCTTGAGTTGTGATCATATTTCAGTAAGCTGGAGATATAACTTGGATCCTAGGTGATATCTTTAGTGGTGTCTTGTAGCATGAGTTGGAGATCAAATTTTGTAACTGGCAGGAAATTTTTGGGCTATCGAATAACTGCAGACTCCAAGTTGGATTCTACTGGGCCCTGAGATAGCCATCCCTCTGAGGGCAAAACAGGGAGGCCACCGATGAAGTGGATTCCTTGCATTTTCTTTACTCACCCATGCTGAAGTAACTGAAGGGTGATCTAGGGTAAGTTCCCCTCTGTGTTTTACTCTGCTGCAACTGTAATTTGCGCTGTTGTAGGCATTAGTAGTGTTCACAGGAGATGGAGCTCACATTTTAAGCATCTTAACTTGAGGTCAGACTTTGCCTTCCAGGTAGGGATATTTTTTTTATTGCTACATGGCACGGTGCTTGGGATCCATCTAGCCACCAGGGGAGGGGAGCATTTCTTTGGCCAAATCCTATTGGGTGGTGGACAATGACATGTCACGCCTTCATCTTATATCATTAATTTCACCCTCAATCCATAGCTTATGGGTGGGAGAGATGGAAAATAATGTGTCCACCCTCCCTTTGGTTTAATATGCTTATCTGAAGCCTATGAGTATGCTTATCTGAAGCCTATGAGCCTATGGCATTGGCATGTCCTCCCCTTCTTTACTATTCGTAACCACTTGTCATCCATGGGTGAGGCAGAGGAAAAGAGCTTTGTGTCCCCCTGGTTAAAGCCCCTACCAGCCGTTCATGGATGGTGAGTGAGATATTCCACAGTTATTAGAGAAAAGGCCACACCTGTGCTCACTTGCTAAATTTTTTTTTCCCCACTCTTTCTTTACTGAGCCTCCATTCACTGGCCATGTCTGGGAGTGCCTGTCCATCCCCATTATTGAATTTCAAGTCTGCATCAGATGCCCATGGGTACGGGCATGGGGTGACCAGTGACAGGTATTTTACAGTGCATTTTTATGTTTTAATAATAGAAAACAGATGCTGGCTGCTTACAGTCTTGTAGACATGCACTGCATGGTGGTGGGGGGATACAAGGGAAGTTTAAAACATATTGGCCCCATAGGCATATATATATATTATTTATATTAATATTTAATGTGGTGGCTGGCAAGCAAACTCTTGCCAGCCACCACAGAACTTAACCCTTGCACTGCCTCCAGGCAAATTGTTCACATTTTTAAAACCCAGGCCCCTGATTTTAAGCATCAGGGATGGCATTTTAACCTTCCTGATCTGGATTTCAGCTGTCCGTCTGCTTTTGATACAGCTAAAATCCAGACATCATTCAGGCTCATTCAGAGCTTGCTTAAACTGTGTGAACAATGTCCAGATGTTTGCTTATGTATTTCTACCTTGCAACCAATTAATAATAAAAAAAAAAGGTTTGAAATAAACTGGCATCTTAAAAGTTATTCATTCACTAAATATTGCTTTTGGATTGACATATTAAAAAGGGTATTCAGTAAAGATTGCCTTTTGATTTGCAATACGGCACCAATGGCAAGATCCCACTCACTAAACTACGTACCCCCGTCCAACAGTCCAGGTGACAGATGGAGGATGTGATGGGTGGCTTAGCTGCCTGATGCTTTCATTATTAACCCTTGATAGCCCCATACAAATATATACAGTGTCAATACAAACAGCTGTCTGTCAATCTGTTCATTCGCAGGATAAGACTTTAAGAATTGAATAATGGAAATCCCACCTACAGCAGAAGAAAGGGTTCTTTACAGTCAGGACAATAAGAATGTGGAATTATCTACCTAATGAGTTAACATTACCAGATTTTATAGAGATTTAAAAAAAAAAAAAGAAGGTCTGAACAACTTTTGATAACAAATAATTAATGTCAGGGGTAAAAGCATTTGGATTCAAGGAGATCTCCTCCAGATTGCCATTTTGGAATCAAGAAGGAAATTGTCCCAGTTTGTGGCACAAGTACAAAGGCTTCTTTTAGATCAACTGAAGAAACAGATGCGTGGAAGGTTGAACTTAATGGACTTAAAGGGAAACTATAGTGCCAGGAAAAGTTGGTTTCTCATGTCTAGTGTATGAACATGCTGATGTTTCAACTTGTAATTAATGGGCGCTGTCCTAGTTGCCTCACAGCGACCGCCGGGGTGGATCATTGCTGATTTTTCAACAATAGCAATTTTGAATTATCGAATGATGCTATAAATAAACAGAACATATTAGATTGTAATTTTGGGCCTTATAACCATATATTTCTGTTTATCACAAAATATCTGAATGCTTTGAAAAAAAATCCACAAAGACAAAATAAAAAATATAACAAAAAAAATAAAAAAAATAACATAACACTCCATAATTGATGCACCAACTTTATTAGCTGCACAAACAAAATAATTATTACCAAAACAAAAAAAAAAGAATTCCAGTGACGTTAATCAAGCAATTGTTCAATCAAAACAAAAACATTTGTAATTGCAGAAGAACAATTAGTAAAGTATGTTTTTATCCATTAACCAACAACCAAATACCTTAACAATATCGCACTTTGCCTTTTTGAGCGGACACACTCATTACACACGCCGAATACATCGGAAGTGCTGAGGGCCCACCCCTCCTCCTACGGTGCCCTGAGGTTTCATTAATCAGCATTAGAATGGGACACTGAGGCACATTATGAAAACAGAGATGACTTGAGGCAATTACTGTAATCCATTAACTCCCTGAGTAATGTGTGAGGCTAACTGACTGAATCACACCAATATGTTCGACTCTGTAAGCACCGAGGCTAAATTAACTATTACACTGATAATACCTATTATGTGTAATACTGACTACATAGCTACCAGTGTCTAACAGAATGAAAGCAATAGACTCTGCGCATCCTCCCACACGTTAATGTATGTCAGGGACAAATTGCTGCCTTTAATACATCCCGATTAATAGCATAATTAAGGGCAGGTGGAATGGCACAGGGTTAAGTAAATTAGAAGCAGAGTTCTCCCACCCTGACATTTCACAGACACAAACAAAAATTGATTTGTAATTTAGAACATTGATAAGAGAGTCTGTGGACACTGATGCCAATCTGGAATGCCAGTTCATGCCCAAATCGGTTTATTGTAGTAAGTGCGCAACTATAAACATGAATGTAAATGCGGTTACTCTTCTCATTATTACAGATGATGCAAAATTCATATTGCGGAGTTGTTTTTTTTGCCATGCCAAAATGAAGTCCCCCACCTTACACAAATCACCGACACAGGTGTCCTCACAAATATATACACTGTGGGAGTGTCTCTTGGAAATTTAGAAAAACTAGTCTGAGCAATGCAGCTATCATATTTATTTACCATGTTCAATTTAGGCTAGAACCCATTTATATCAGGATGCATAAACTTAGTGCTTAGCCATCCCGTGGATTAAAGTATGAAAAGTTATACATAACCCTAGGCTATCCTCATAGACCTGTGGCTGCCCCCAATATAAGCTGCACTAATAATGAAGAATTAACACTTCTGCATTTTCTATTACATTTTCATTCCAACTTGGAAGACATTGATTGGCTGAGAGCACAGTGTTAACCTGCTTCCACCACTGCAGTCAATATATGTTGTCCAAAGAAAAAAAAAAAAGTTACCTGCGCTCTTTCCACATCCCTATGTACTTTTAAACAAATGGAGTTTTTTAGTTACCTCCGATGGCCATGAAAGGATATGCCCACCTGCCACGTCAAGGCAGACCTCTTAGGTTGGTCCTAACTCTAACCATTCGCCTTGCTTCCTTAAGCTTCTGGCAAAAATATCTCTAATGGGAGTTTGAGCGCAGGACTAGTTTCTTTGTATTAATATATGTTATCCAGATTGGACAAAATTGACCTTGATAATACGGATGTGTTAATATTCAAGTCACCTGAGATGGGGCAGTAACTGGGTGTCAAGTAGAGCCCCCAACTTACACCAAACTGTTCCTAAACAGCAACATTGCACTCTAGTCAATGTACCCACAACTGTGAACTGTAGTTGTTACATTACTTAGCTTCCTTGAAAAATGTGAAACTCAATATATTGCAAGAGCTGAATCTTTCTTTCACTTCTCAATGATTGATCTGACCAGTTTGTAAAACAAACTTTCTACTTTTCGTATTGATATCCCAAAAAGGAAATGTAATACCCCAAAAAGGAAACGTATTCTGTACAGCAAAATGTAACAAGCAGAGCAAACTAAACTGAGAGAAGCAAACATATCAACATAAAAACTTACCTAAAAGTCCCCCTTTCCACATCCTGCCCACTTAACCGGACATGAATTCCGTCCTTTAGTAGAGAGCCAAATGCCATATACTCAGCCAATGCCCAGTCGACAATGCGGTTCTTTGTCATTTCCATCCTGCTTTTTAAAATCCTAGAAAGACCTACAACGGAACAAACTGGTTTAGTACAATAACAAACAAGGCCCAGTCTACAGAATGATATAAATTTCACAATTGTCTTGCCATTATTATCACAGTGCTTTTGACAAGAACAGAGAAAAAAAAAGGATATGCACATTCGAAGTTCATGCATTTTCTGCAAACAGCAGTCTTTTCTGCTTCTGCAGTGAGCTCCCCTCAAACCAAAATATGGCTTGTGGCCACTTTAATTTCTATAGTTCTACACCATTATCAGTGCTTTGTGTGTGCAACAATGGGATATGTGGTTCAGCAGTTGGATTTATACAGTATGAAGCCAACAACTGAACTACAACTCCCAGAAGCCTTACATCAATATTTTAGGACCAAAAAAGTAAACAATGTTGGCATGGTGAGGGAGAAGGTTACTTTTAAGAAGCGAAACAAACCTAAGTTACATTAATAAAGTAAAAAGTATATTACATTATAATATGTATAGGATGTTATTAACTAATAGAGCAAATTCCTACTGTATTCCGATTTATTCGAGAATAAGCATTAACTGATTTAATTAAGCGAAACATTGACTACCTCCAAATGTATTGGAAAAAAAATTTGAAGATAAGTTCAGCTATTATTGTTTAAAATCAAATGTTTGCTTAATAGCCTTTAATATGGAAGAGCCAAATGGGACTGATTTTTTTTTTTATTTCATTGTGAGATTCAATTATAAATCACAACCACTTTTTTTTTTGTTTAATCTTCACCAAAATGCTTTAAAATTAAAATTAAATTTCACCACTAGCAAAAGGCCACAGCTGTTTAAAGGTTTGCATGCCACAGTGGTTTTCTAATGTAAAATTGAAACATTTCCATTAATTAAACATGTGAAAAAAATAAAATCTAAGGATCTTTACTTAAAAGCCTGAGAGCATACTGAACTTCCTATTTAGTTCATTTTAAGTGAATATAAGAGGCTTTCCGGTAACATAAACTATTGCTATAGAAATGACAAAAAAAAATTGTATATCTTGCAACCGCTGCACAAAACAATTGACATAAAATCACCTCGTAACAAAAACATTTCAACTATGTATGTTGTGCTAGCAAAATTGCTACCAATGTTGTCGTTTTTAGTTACATTTTTATATGTAGTTAAATGATTTAAAGGGGCCATGGTGCTTGTAGTCTGTACACAGTGGCGTATATTTAGGGGTCACAGCTGCGACCGGGCCCATCACTCCAGGGGGCTCGGCCCGCTTTGCGGACCCCTGCGACCGGATACCAGCCGCCATGGTTTGCAGGTTGGGGCCGCACGTTCAAGGGGCCCATCGAGTGGCCCACTGTGGCATCACAGCTGGGAGGAAGTCACTCCGGAGGGGGGGGGCCCATGGATCAGTTTCGCACCGGGGCCCCATGGATTGTGTGTACGCCACTGTCTGTACATGCATGATTTCAGTAATTCCATCTACAGCAGCATCATTAGCCAACCCAGAATGTGTGTTCCTGGCTAGTTAATGTCCGTTTTGTGGATATTTGGTGTCTGCTGCCATCAAGCTATGGCGGTATAGCCACTGGAGACCGCTTCAGGGTTAAACCGTACGAAAACTGTTTAACCACTGAAGGTAAGACTACGCATGGAGATCTCCTGGCACTATAACAACGTAATTTAGATAAAATTGTTTTTTTGTCTGGAGTGTTCCTTTTATATAGAGTTACAAAAAGAAAAAAGACTCAAATATAATTTTGCAGCAATAATTTGTAAGAATCTGCTCACCTCCATGAATTTTAAAATCACTAACAGGTACTGTACTGGCTACAGCGCCAATGTGAGAAAGCATATCTTCTGGAATCCCAGTTGGGGGGCAGGTCATACTTTTGGGTTCCCCATCCAAAGTGAAAAAACCTGGAGAGGGAAAATCAAAACAAAAATAAAAGAAATAGACATTGGGATTCTCTTTCATACTTTAACATAAAGTAATTGAATCGATTCATGTGTTTCGTCTAACCTGGCCATGGGGAATCCAGCCAGTGCTTTATATTGAGAATTTTTTTATCTTTCGATTCAGTATAGGCTTCTTCACAGATTTTATCATACTGGGCAATTTCTTCCTGCAGAAGAAAAGATGCACAAACATTTAATACTAACAACTTTTCTTTATATATATATATATATTTATTTATTTTTTTATAGTCTTCTTTCATGATCTTTTCCTATGGAAATGTACGAGATGTACGGAAGTGATGAAACAGCATTTATGTTGGTTTATATGCATTCTCATAATGTGGTTTTTATTAGGGTTCCTATACTTGTCAGGTTTCTGACGTCTGTTCATTTCTATTTTTAGATATTTTCAAGCTTCAGTTAGATCAGGATCATTTTAGAACGCAAGCACATTGCAGCGCTAGAACGCAAACGTCGTGCTTGTACGAGCGATGAAGAGTCAAGGTGGAACACACACACATTACTTCCAGCTTTCGGTGTGTACCCAGAAGTGAGCATGAATTAACAAAATAAGAGAGAAGGATGATATTCAGCTGAGATGGAGGATTATTCAGGTGATGGGAGTCAAGCAAGGATATGCACACCACATTGAGGGCCATTGGAGCAGAGGAAGTGGGTATTTAAAGTGGGACTTGGTGGGGTATTGCTGCTGTTTTTACAATTTTTTTTTTTTTATATAAAATTTGATTTTGGTCCCTGAGGAAGTCCCTTGCAAAGGAAGAAACACGTAAGACGGGGTTTCTTTTTTTTTTTTTATTCTTTCTTTCTGAAAATGTGGGATGCTACAACAGTGTAATCTGGATGATCAAAGGCATTTACAGTTGCATAGGTCATGGCTTGTTTACACATTGAACATGTTAATAAACAGTAGAGATAACCAATAGGTAACAAGTGTAGTATTATTGTCCTGCTGCTAGGTTGAATGCTCTATGTCAGGAAGAAAGCATCATGTAATATTACAGTCGGGGATAAAGCAAGTCTGCCTGTGCTATGGGTGCCCATGGGTGGATCAGGGTTGTAATGAGTAAGGCAAGTGTGTGTAGGTTTTGTGTTCCTGCAGGTTGTTGGGTGTCACATCCCTCTGGTGATTGGTGGGGCCTAGAGTGGTAGGTAGGCTTTGTCGGTTTTCCCGTTAAGAGATGGCTTTCGTGACACTTTTGAGGCCTAGGGTCCTTGCTAGAGCATAAGCAGTGTGACAGGCGTGCAGTGCGTGGAATGGTGAGTAGTGTAGTGTCAACCCCTAACCTAAGGGGGTCATGTGGGGGATTTCGTCACGGCCCGTTTAAGGGCCCTTAGCAGCTAGTTAACGGGAAATAGTAGCCAAACTTGGAGTAAAGAGAACAGCAGGGTAAGCTTAGGGAGGAGAACATAAGAACATGGAAACAGATAGTATGCATTATGTGGTGTGTCCAGGTCACTGCCTCCTGCCTCCTATTGCTCCTGGGGATAGATGGAACTGTTCTTTCTGGATCCCATTCATGGGATGTTGATGGTATCCAGGGTTGGAGTGCTCAGTGATAGTCCCAATTTTTGGAGGAAGGCCAGGGCCTCTGACACAGTGGAGTGTTTCAGGACGTCGTCTCCTCGGATAACTGTCAAGGTTCTTGATAGTAGCCATCTGTACTCCACCTTCTGTCTCTCTGTAGCTGTGCAGTCATTTTTCCCAAGGAATTTCTCCAGAATTGAGGTGATGTCTTCGAAAAAGGAGAGTTGCGATGATTCAAAGTTTAATGGTGTCTTGCCCCTTACCGCTGCCAGGATGCTGCGTTTGTTGGACATGGAGGGCAGCAGACTATGACGTCTCTTGGTGCCATTGCGGGTGTCCATTTGGCCTTGATTATGTGGAAATGGCTGTCAAACTCAAGCTTCTTAGCCTGGGTGTGTGGCAGGAGTACTGCTGTGAGCTGTCTTAGGAACTGTGGCAATTCTGTTGGCCCAATTATGTCTGGGATTCACCAAATTTTGAAGTTTGTGTGTCTACTGCGGTCTTCCATGGTGTCTAGTGTGTTTTGAAAGACTGTGTGTGTCGCAGGGTGTCCCCCATGCCTTTCACTTCTTGTCTGAGGTCTAAAATATCCTATTCAGAGGCCTACTGTCACTGCTTGCATTTCTGTTCTTACCAGGTTTATGTCAGCATCAAACATCTGCTTCATTTCCTGCAGTAATTGCCGGATATCCTTTTTTGTGGCCTTTTGCTTGTGGGCTGCTGGGTGACTCGGATCGCCGCTCTGCTCTGTGTCCCTCTGACTGCTACTCCGAGCATGTGGAGCCAGTCTCAGTATCCTGTTCAGCCACCATATTGTGGCTTGCAGTGCGTTGCAGCAGGGTCCCTATATCTCGGGAATCCCTGGGTGTACCAGCTTGTGGCTTCTGTTTGCGTCTCCCCATGTTGGTGTCAGGGGGTCGCTGTAGGTCCGCCGGTTCTCTAGCTCAGTCTTCAAGACCCTGAAAGAACGCTGGCAAGTGTGGTACGTGAGGGAATGCTAGGTAGTCCCGGGATTTGCAGCGGGTTTTTTTGCCCGTTTGTGCATACAGGAAGGGCATCGGTGGGTAGCTCTCTGTGCCCTGTTGCCGTGACCTTAGATTTCACAGGTTGATGGCCCCCTGCACCTCAGATTTTTCACGGATTGTCCGTAAATTTTTGGGAGCCGTGGCGACCATTCGGCTCCGTGGTTAAGCTCCGCCCCCAGGACCTGTTGCTATATTTATTTTAAAATAAAGAAGATCTTCTACTATCCACCCTGCTGAAGTTCATGTGAACCTTGTTGTGTTCCACTGCTTTTCCTGTGGAGAAGTGGAGAGAGGGTCTACAATTCTCCCCAATTATTCAGAGGAGGCACAGTAGAAGCTGTTTGACAATCTCCATCTTGTGAGTTTTCACAATACGATTTTGTATGTTTTATTCTGATATAGATTTAGTTGGTTCCCCAGATTGTTTGTGATATATATTTATTATCAACAGTAGTAAAAAGGCTAGAAGAAGTCTATGGTGCAGAATATTTAAAAATAATAAAAAAAAAATAAAGATGTAAGCAATTAATATATATATATATATTTTTTTTTAAATGAGGTTGTGACCCAATAACAAAGTGCCTTGTCACAGAAACTCTGACAAGCTGATCTAAAAACACCTAGCTGTGAGATACCCTTCGGGCAGAGAGAGGGAACTGAACTGGATACGTACATGTAGATGTGATCTTGAAGCAGAGAGATGGAGGTGAACTACATTAAATAAAAAATAAATACTTTTAACCATAGGGATGCGATAAAGACATATTTAAAGACACACACACACACACAGGGTTGTAGCTGGCACATTGTTTTTAATGTCTTGTAATGCACTAAATATAAGAAAAACAGCAATGTATAGATTTATAAAAATATATTCACATCTGAAAATCCTGCATTTGCTGCAAATCTACATATTTTGCAGCGAGTGTTGCACATACCAGAAAGCGACTCATCCAGTTAAATGCTCATATGAATGCAGCAAGGGTTTCTGGGAGTTGTAATTTAGATAACAGCTGTATAAATAGAACAGCTGAAGTACTGTTCTCAGAAACCTCAGAAATCATTACATCAGGTCGGCAGATCATGCACTTATATATAAAAAAAAAAAAATGAAACATTTTTTAAAAAATATAGCAACCATAAAACATGCAATAAACAATTATGGCTATAGTGATTCATAAAACCAAAAATGACTGACACACTTCCACTGAAATAATCTCACTTACTGTCAGCATATGATGGAAAGTTTTTAATTAAGTTCTTTGTGTGTGTTTTTAGTAGCAAAATGTGACATCAGAGTGTAGTCCTACAAAAATCACAAAAATCTCTCTCTTCCTTTAAATCTCCCTATCACTCTTATTTTATAATCAATATGTCTAACCATCTAATAAAATATTATCTGTTTGTTTATTTTTTTTGTAGAAACTCCAGGGGCATGGCTTAGGTAAAAAAAAAAACACAAAAAAAAAACACCAGGGGCCCCAAAATAATGAGCTCTCCTTATATCTCCACCCCTTGCCCCTCCCCTTTACACACATACAGTTACTTACAGACACACACAGATACAGACAAACACAAGTTTGCAAACCTGTGTAAAGGTAAAAAGTACTAAATCGCTTATAGCAGATCAAAGTATTTTATATATGCAGGTGACACTTGCCATTTACAATGTGACAGGAATACTTGGATCCTTAGGGCTAATAGTAACAGTGACTCACAACTTTTCAAATGGACAAAGAGGGACACTTTAATTTTAGGGGTGTGACTGGGGTTGTGGCCAGGGGTGAAGGATTTTAGGAGACCTACTAATTGCAATTTATGAAACTAAAACGTAATTTAGAACAAGAACAATGTATCTTATTGACACACACTGATTTCTAAACACATTTATTGCAATTTAACCCCTTTAGGACCGGCCTGTTTTTGCGATGTTGTACGTTAAGGACCAGGGATCTTTTAACACTTTTGTGGTGTTTGTGTTTAGCTGTAATTTTCCTCTCTCGCATTTACTGTTCCCATACAAGTTATATATTGTTTTTTTCAGGACAAAACGGTCTTTTTATACATACCATTATTTGTATCATGTCATATAATTTACTTTTAGAAAAACTAATAAAATATGGTAACAATTGAAAATAAACATGTTTTTTGACTTTTGCTTGAAAAATCTTTTACTTACCCACGAAAGCTAATGAAAAAAACTGCTAAATAGATTAAAAAAATAGTCTCAGAGTTTACGTGCTTTTTTTTGCAAGTTATAGGGCTATACGTACAAATAGGAAATTGCTGTTTCAAAATCTATATTTTTAAAATGTATCAATAGTGAATCACACTGACTCACACCCCACATGTACATATTTTTTTACAATGGAAACAACCCAGGGTATTCAATATAGGGGTATGTCCAGCCTTTTTTAGTAGCCACTTAGTCACAAACACTGGCCAAAGTTAGCGTTCATATTTGTTTGTGTGTGAAAAAAGTAAAAAACTAAATTGAATGCTAATTTTGGCCAGTGTTTGTGACTAAGTGGCTACTAAAAAGACTGAACACCTTGGGTTGTCTTCTTTTGCAAATGGTATGCCATCATGGGGGTAATTCTTATTCCTGGGCTACCATAGGCTCTCAAAGGCAACGTAACCAACCTGGCCATTTTCAATGTAAATATATTTGACCCTGTAACTTTCAAAAACGGTATAAAACCTGTACATGGGGGGGTACTGTTATACTCAGGAGACTTTGCTGAACACAAATATTAGTGTTTCAAAACAGTAAAACGTATCCCAACAATTATATAATCAGTAAAAGTGCTGTTTGTGTGTGAAAAATGCAAAAAAGTCACTTTCACTGACAATATCATCACTGTGATATGTTTTACGGTTTTGAATCCCTAATATTTGTGTTCAGCGAAGTCTCCTGAGTAAAACAGAACCCCCCATGTACAGGTTTTAGGGTGTCATAGAAAGTTACAAGGTAAAATACACAGGGCCGGATTAACATAGGGGCTGATGGAGCTGCATAGGGGCTCTTAGGTTTGCCACCTGACTGGTATTTTACTGGCACAGCCAATATTTGAGGCTCCGTGCCGTGCCGGTATTGCAGTGATACCAGCAATACAAATGCAGGTATTTTTCTCAAAATAATTAGATTACTCTGCAATACCAGCACCGGCCAGTAGGGGTCACTGTGTGTGTGGAGAGAGGCAGGTATAGGAAGTTACAGCATTTTCCTGCCTGATTGGCATTCATGCCAGGCTGGCCTTCCAATTCTTTGGACAAACATGCTCCCTTTTTGGCAGGTCTGGTCACGTGATTCGCACCAGTGGCCCAACCCCTTTACCCCACCCATTGACTTCCTGCTTCACTGGACACTGCTGTTAGGGGTTATGGATTTACTTGAAAGATGAAAGCATAAATTAGAGAGAGATTAGCATAGAGTATGTGTTTTCTTATGGCTGCATCCTATGAGTTTCCCTCCAACACCATCTCCATCAGATACATGACGCTTGGGAGGTTTGACTGTTTTAGTGTTTTTGGTCGATAAGATTCTGTAATTAGGCCTATCATACTTGTCAGCACCAGGCCCAATGTGCTCTTAATTTGGCCCTGAAAATACAGTGCTAGCAAATAAAATTCTCTGGACTTTTGGCCTGGGTTGTCAGGCAGGTCCCTCAAATTGCAATCAATAAAATTACTTAAATACGCACATAGAATTTTAATATATATGCATATTAATATATTTGAAGTCTACGTGTATATTTATATAATTATTTATGTAATTTTGTATATGGACTTTATTTATATATACATACGTAGATATATACACAATTTCATTCTAAGTGTATTTTGATATAAATGTATATATATTAATATCAAAATACAGTTAGAATAAAATTTCATATAGATATAACTTTTTTTAATTTTTCTTATTTCATTTACTTGTTATTTGCATTTTATAATATATATATATATATATATATATATATATATATATATAAAATATCGGATGTCCCGCACTCAATTTTCCGGTCTTGTGCTTGCCTCGGTGCTGCCTCAGCCGTTAATATAAACAAATAGAAAGGAGTGCACTCGAGAGGACTTCTTAGAAAAAATCAATTCAGTTTATTTTGCAAACGTGCAAACATTCAAAAACGATCAAGTCGACGTTTCAGTCCTCGAGGGACTTTTATCAAGGTCTTGATAAAAGTCCTTCGAGGACTGAAACGTCGACTTGATTGTTATTGAATGTTTGCACGTTTGCAAAATAAACTGAATTGATTTTTTCTAAGAAGTCTTCTCGAGTGCACTCCTTTCTATTTGTTTATATATATATATATATATATATATATATATATATAGTTGGGGGCGTGGCTTGAGCTCTGACCAGGATGGACGCCCATTTATGGGGCGCCACCGACGCACCGATACCCCCTCAGACCCCGAGGGGTTCCCATTCGGGTCAAGCACACGGCCCAATGGATGGATTCCTCCAATCTCAGCCTGATACGAGTGGGGAAACCAGTGAATCCAATATGGCGCCGACGGCATCAACCCCCAGAGAACCGCATGGCGCAGCACTGGAAAGATTAGGGGACGAACTCCGCACTATAACTGCAGCGATGGCTACTAAAGCAGACCTGCTGGTCCTCACGACTACCATCCAAGATGCGCTTAGAGCAGAAATGGCAGGACTACGGACGGAGGTGACGGCACAGGCGGGCCGCATCCAGGAGATGGAGCGCACGCAAGAGGCCCACAGCACGAGACAACGAGTGACAGACACGGCCCTTGCACGCCAGGGTGAACTGTTGCTGCATATGAGAAGGTCAGTTGAGGATTTGGATAACAGGGGGCACAGGTGTAATATAAGGGTCCGTGGGGTCCCCGAAACTGAGGGTGGGGAAGAAGATGCGGCAGAGATTTTCACTGATTTATTCCACTTAATACTGGGTGAGGCCGCACCCCATACCCTGAAACTTGAGCGCGCACACAGAGCCCTGCGCCCCCGGTCCTTGGAAGATGGACCGCGGGACTTGATCTGCTGTCTGCATTCCTTTCAGGACAAGGACGCTATCATGAAGGCGGCCCATTCGCGCCCGACCTGGGATTTTAGAGGGGCAGCGATCTCTCTGTTTAGTGACCTCTCCCCCATTACCCTGGATGCCAGAAGGGCTCTGAAACCCATTACCACAGCCCTGCAAGAGCGGAACATTCCTTATCGCTGGGGTTTTCCTTTTGCTCTATTGGCCCGTAACCAGAATGGATGGGTCTCCGTCCGCTGGCCTGAGTAGATTCCGAGGTTCCTGGAGGAGATGAACCTACCTCCGATCCCTGTCTCAGACTGGATCTTGGGCCCGCTGGGGGAGAGATCCCGCCAGCAGAGAGCACCCCGGAGATGTGGCGACAATCCACCCGAGATCCCTATTATTGCTGCCAGAGGATTCCCCTACACAAGTCGGCATCAAGCGCGGTGGAACTTTGATGCCACGTTGCAACGATGACTTTTCCGCAGTCTTTTGCTACGGACAAAACAATACCACCCAGTATGCCCCACTGATCCCTTGTCCCCCCCGACACACATCCTCATGTATTGCTAAGGTCTATTGCACGCAATGTATTGTATTTACACTACACGTTCCACATAATTGTTACGCACGCCCTAGGATAGTGGGGGTAGGCCTCGACCCTGACAATACTGCCCCCCCCCCTTCCTAGACACACAGGGCAACGGGATACACTGACGCTCCTTAATTGGGATAATCTCCCAGGGGACCAGATGGGCTGGCGACCGGGGACACGACATTGCGGACAGGGGAGGAACGGAACACACTGGGCTGCTAACACTAGAGGACTGCCATCTGAGTAGGGGGGAGAGACGGGGGAGGGCTCAGATGGGGAGATACGACGTTCAACGTCCCTAGACACGCTTATATTTGACATAGGCTACCGGGCCACTCCTTTTCAGATGGGGGAATGGGGGGGAACTGTCATAAATGCCGTCCACTTATGGGAGACACCATGGGACCCCTGGGGGGGGATAGTCGGAGCCTTGAGCACTGAGTAGGGTTATACGTTAACTCCATACATATGGATCTCCATGTTATTATTGTTGTTTTTGCAATGCCCTGATGTTATACTGTTGATCTATCTATGTTGACCTGTGCCACTCATGTTGGATGGCGCCCTGACTTTTCGACATTTCCTATGGCACTTGGCTATGGTGCTGGTGGGGAGAGACTGACATTAACATCGCTCACAGTTTTCATACCCAGACTGGTGCGGAGCCGAGCCATTGTCTCCAACTATAGGTCGTGCAATCTCTCTGACAGCTGAGTTCTCGGAGGTCCACTTCCTGGTCTGGTTACTAGGGTGGCCCCCGACAACTCCGGCTGTCGCACGACTAATACCTCCCTACCCTAGGGAGGCACTGAGGTGGAATCTCTCTCCTCTTTCCTCTCTCTTCGGGGGACACCTCCACTTGGGGAATTGGTCTTACCTCCCCACTTTTGTATCCTACCTCTACCTACCTGCTATACCTAAAACTACCGATACTTCCCTGGAAGCCCCTCCGTGGCTCAGTCGCGAGCGCGCACTATAGACGCGGTACCCACCTTCCCCACACCAGCAACACCTCCCGCTGACCGCCAGACACATAGTGACTACTGTACGACCCGACAGGACCTATAGACATACGAAACCAGGGAAGGGTCCTTCCTATCCAAAACGAATTTTGCATTAGCGTCCCCAACTCTGCACTGAGGGAGCACGGGCTGGCCCTCCACTCCCACGACTGCATCTACCACTAGAGCCTAGTGCACTACACTAACGTAGAGGACCCTAACAAGACCCTACATCTGTCTGGGGTGACGGGATTATTGACGCCTAGCTTTCCGTGTGCCCTGTGCCTCCCGCGTGTCAGGATCGGGACAGGGATCCAACATGCAGAGTACAAACAGGTGGTAGGTACGTATACCGGACCTTAGAATGGCCGGACTAACGTAAGGAGTAAGCAAAGAATGGTCTAGAGACAAGCCGAGGTCGGGGGAACGAGAGAGCAGGTAAGCGAGAGACAAGCCGAGTCAAAGGGTAATAGAGATAAGCAGGGTAGAACAAACAAGCCGGGTCAGAACCAAAGGGACAAATAGAAAACAAGAGCACTGAGTGACTAGACAAGCTAGAACTACGACAGGGCAATGAACAAATGCAGAAAGCCCTACTTTATACCCTGGTTCTAGATAGGAATCACGCCCCCGACGAGTCCTGATTCGTGCTCGGGACTTGATTGACAGGTCGGAACGGATTGTCGTCATGACGTCGGCTACTGAGCGCCGCGTCATAAAAGGAAGCGGATCCCTCGCGGCCGGCGTGTAAACGGCCGAGAGAACTGCGAGGAACGAGTGAGTCAGCCCCTCTGAGAGGATGAACGTCCGAGGTAGAGACAACAGGTACCCTGACAGTACCCCCCTCTCAGAAACGCACCCGGGCGGAAGGAACCGGGGCGAGATGGAAAACGAGAGTGAAAAGCCCTGCGGAGGCGAGGAGCATGCACATCCTCCTGAGGTACCCAAGTCCTCTCCTCAGGACCATATCCTTTCCAGTCAACCAGATATCGTAACTTCCCCCGAGAGATTCGAGAATCGATGATGGAGTTGATCTCATACTCCTCCTGACCCTGAACCTGAACAGGGCGAGGAGAGGATACAGCGGAGGAGAACTTGTTACAGACTAGGGGTTTCAACAAGGAAACATGAAAGGAGTTAGGAATGCGTAAGGCAGGTGGAAGAGCCAGGCGATACGCAACTGGGTTAATTCGAGTCAGAACCCTGTAAGGACCAATGTAACGAGGAGCGAATTTCATAGAAGGAACCTTCAAGCGAATGTTTCTGGTACTCAACCATACCCTATCACCTGGTACAAAAACTGGAGCCGCCCTTCTGCGCTTATCAGCGTGTTTCTTGAACAACATGGAATTATGCAGGAGAATTTGTCGAGTTTGATCCCACAACTTCCTCAGATTGGCAACATGAACATCAACCGACGGTACCTCTTGGGAAGGAGAAACCGATGGAAGAACGGAAGGATGGAAGCCATAATTCATGAAAAAGGGGCTAGAACGAGTAGAATCACAAACGAGATTGTTGTGTGCAAACTCCGCCCAAGGAATCAAACCGACCCAATCGTCCTGGTGTTCGGAAACAAAACAACGCAAATATTGTTCAATCTTTTGGTTGGTGCGTTCAGCAGCTCCGTTAGACTGGGGATGATAGGCAGAAGAGAAATTCAATTTGATGCCCAGTTGAGAACAGAAGGATTTCCAAAAACAGGAAACAAATTGGGAACCTCTATCAGAAACAATTTCGGAAGGTATCCCATGTAAACGAAAAATCTCTCTCGCGAATATCTCAGCCAATTCGGGAGAAGATGGAAGTTTAGGTAAGGGCACGAAATGAGCCATCTTAGTAAACCTGTCAACCACCGTGAGAATAACAGTCTGTTTTTTAGAAACAGGCAAATCGACAATGAAGTCCATAGCCAAACAGGTCCACGGTTTCTCGGGAATTTCCAAAGGATGCAAAAACCCACATGGAAGCGTATGAGGTTGTTTAGTTTTCATACAGACCTCACATGCTTCGACGAAATCCCTAATATCTTTACGTAATGAAGGCCACCAGAAATCTTTAGAAATTAAGGAACACGTCTTGCGAATGCCAGGATGCCCAGCCACCTTACTGTTGTGAAAGCACTGTAACAGTTCCAGTTGGAGTTCAGGAGGAACAAAATACCATGCCCCAGGACCCTGTTTAGGAGCCAGGTGCTGTAACTTCATGATCTCGGCAAGCAACGGAGAATGAATCCTGAGACTCGTGTTGGCGATAATATTGCACTTGGGAACTATAGAAGACAAAACCGCCTCAGATATAGTAGAAGGTTCATGTTGGCGAGACAAAGCATCGACTTTAGAGTTCTTAGAACCAGATCTATAAGTGAGCACATAATTGAAATGAGTGAGGAACAAGGACCAACGAGCTTGCCTGGCGGACAAGCGCTTGGCCTCCCCAATATAGGACAAGTTCTTGTGATCCGTCAAAATAGTAACAGGATGCAAGGTCCCTTCCAATAGATGTCTCCACTCCTTTAAAGCCATGATAACCGCTAGTAGTTCCCTGTCACCAATGTCATATCTGCTTTCAGGCCCAGATAATTTCTTGGAAAAAAAACCACATGGATGTAAGGGTTTATCCACACCTAACCTTTGAGACAAGATAGCACCTATACCTGTCTCTGAGGCGTCTACCTCGAGTAGGAAAGGCAAAGTCGTATCAGGATGGACTAAGATCGGAGCAGAAGCAAAACGTTCTTTGAGTGTTTTGAAAGCCACGAGAGCTTCAGTAGACCAAGTCTTAGTGTCAACCCCCTGTCTGGTCATATTGGTAATAGGAGCAATAATAGAAGAGTATCCTTTAATGAAGCGCCTATAGTAATTGGAGAATCCAATAAACCTCTGAATGGCCTTGAGACCCCTAGGTAATGGCCAATCTAAAATAGACTGGAGTTTATCCGGATCCATCTTAAACCCGTCCCCAGAAATCACGTAACCAAGAAAGTTTATCTGAGATTGGTCAAAACTACATTTCTCCAATTTGCAGTACAACCCATGTTGTAGAAGTTTGCGCAATACCCTTCTGACTTGTCTGTGGTGAGTCTCAATTTCTCTAGAGTGTATTAGTATATCATCCAAATATACAATAACACAATCATGTTGAAATTCCCTAAGAACTTCATTGATCAGGTCCTGAAATACTGCCGGTGCATTACAGAGCCCAAAAGGCATTACCGTGTACTCATAGTGCCCATAACGGGTATTGAACGCTGTTTTCCACTCGTCTCCCTGCTGAATTCTCACTAAGTTATAGGCCCCTCTGAGATCTAACTTGGTGAAAATCTTGGAGCCTTTTAGACGATCAAAGAGCTCAGTAATCAAAGGAATCGGGTAGGCATTTCTAATAGTTATTTTATTCAAGCCTCGGTAATCAATGCAAGGCCTTAACGTGCCATCCTTCTTATTCACAAAAAAAAAACCCGGCCCCGGCAGGGGAGGAGGATCTTCTAATGAATCCTTTGTCTAGGTTCTCACGAATATACTCCTCTAAGACTAAGTTCTCCTTAGTGGATAAAGGATATACATTGCCCCTCGGAGGCATAGTACCAGGTAGGAGATTAATTTTACAATCAAAGGGCCTGTGTGGAGGTAAAGTATCAGCATTCTTCTTGTCAAAGACTGCCTTTAAATCCAGGTACAGAGGCGGTATTTGTACGTCTGTAGACTGGGTAGAATTAACCGGTGCGTTAACTACGCAAAGCGGTGAGACTCTCAGTAAGCACCTGTTCTGACAACCCTGACCCCATGAGGTTATCTCCCCTAGTTCCCAATCAATAATAGGGTTATGTTTCTTTAACCATGGATACCCCAGGACTATAGGAAAAGAAGGAGACGAAATAAGCATAAGAGATATACCCTCCTCGTGTAAGATACCAACAGTTAAGTTAACAGGTATGGTCTCACGAAAAATAACAGGTTCAGCTAATGGTCTACCATCAATGGCCTCAACGGCCAAGGGAGTGTCCCTTAGCTGGGATGGAATAGAGTGTTTAGTAACAAAAACTTGGTCGATAAAGCTCTCAGCAGCTCCGGAATCTATCAACGCCATAGTTTTTAGTACTCCCTTCTCCCAAGCTAAAGAAACAGGTAGCAGAAGCCTGTGATCTTTATAATTATGTATAGAGGACAAAATAGAAACACCCAAGGCCTGTCCTCTAGAGAAACTTAGGTGCGAGCGTTTCCCGGGCGATTAGGACAATTTAGGCGTAGGTGACCTCTTACTCCACAATACATACACAACCCCTCCCTTCTCCTCTACTGTCTCTCTTCTTCTGAGAGGCGAGTATTGCCTATCTGCATAGGTTCTGGAAAAACTGAGGTTGTGGACTCAGGACTTTGAAATGAGGGAGCTAGTTTAAAGGAAGGTCTACGGGTTCTATCTCTCTCTTAAACGTTCATCAATACGAGAGATAAAAGAAATGAAATCCTCCAAATTTTCAGGAAGCTCTCTTGTAGCAACTTCGTCTAGAATTTCATCTGATAATCCGTTTAAAAATACGCCTATATAAGCCTGTTCATTCCACTTAACTTCTGCCGCCAAGGACCTGAACTCTAGTGCATAATCCACAAGTGTTCGGTTATCTTGTCTAAGGCGCAACAGTAATCTAGCTGCATTGACCTTTCTACCTGGAGGGTCAAAAGTTCTTCTAAAAGCAGCGACAAAGGCATTATAATTATAGACGAACGGGTTATCATTCTCCCACAATGGATTGGCCCATCTCAGAGCTTTCTCAATGAGTAGTGTGATAATGAATCCAACCTTTGCCCTATCAGTAGGATAGGAGCAGGGTTGTAATTCGAAATGGATACCTATTTGGTTTAAAAAACCACGACACTTATCCGGAGAGCCACCATAACGTACAGGAGGAGTAATACGGGAAGAAGCACCTACTGTGGCTACCTCTAGACCTGAACTTACAGGGGAGATGGACGTTGTACGCATCTCTTCTGGTTGATTACTAGAACGAGATAATAAAGCCTGCAGCGCTAGAGCCATCTGATCCATTCTATGATCCATGGTGTCAAATCTAGAGTCGGAAGAACCAACCTGAGTGTTTGTACCTGCAGGATCCATTGGCCCTGTCGTAATGTCAGGATCTGGACAGGGATCCAACACGCAGAGTACAAACAGGTGGTAGGTACGTATACCGGACCTTAGAATGGCCGGACTAACGTAAGGAGTAAGCAAAGAATGGTCTAGAGACAAGCCGAGGTCGGGGGAACGAGAGAGCAGGTAAGCGAGAGACAAGCCGAGTCAAAGGGTAATAGAGATAAGCAGGGTAGAACAAACAAGCCGGGTCAGAACCAAAGGGAAAAATAGAAAACAAGAGCACTGAGTGACTAGACAAGCTAGAACCACGACAGGGCAATGAACAAATGCAGAAAGCCCTACTTTATACCCTGGTTCTAGATAGGAATCACGCCCCCGACGAGTCCTGATTCGTGCTCGGGACTTGATTGACAGGTCGGAATGGATTGTCGTCATGACGTCGGCTACTGAGCGCCGCGTCATAAAAGGAAGCGGATCCCTCGCGGCCGGCGTGTAAACGGCCGAGAGAACTGCAAGGAACGAATGAGTCAGCCCCTCTGAGAGGATGAACGTCTAAGTGTCTCAGACAGGTAGAGACAACAGGTACCCTGACACCGCGGGGATGGCCGCAGCCTACCACAGTGCTCCGCTGCGCGTCCTGACTCTTAACAGCAGGGGACTGAACGTTCCCGAACGCCACACCCATTTACTGCGTGACCTGAGGAGAACACAAACGTCCGTCGCTATGCTTCAAGAAACTCACTTCCTAGAGGGCTCCGCTCCTAAGCTACGGAACTGGTACTATCCCAACAACTTCTTCAACAACCATAACACGGCTCGTAAAGCTGGCGTCGCCATCATCCTGTCCGCAGACCTGGACTTCAGGGAACTAGACAAGATGACCGACACACAAGGGAGATTCCTCTTCCTGAAAGGCACCATTGCCGACCAACTCTACACGCTGGCATCAATTTATGTGCCCAACAAAAACCAGGCTAGATTTCTCAGGGGAACCTTGCGTAAGTTACGAGGCTTCTGGGAAGGTGCACTTATCATGGGAGGAGACTTTAATACACCATTGTACCCCCAGGAAGATACGTCGACAGGCCATAGTTGCCTACCACCATCCAGTATTCACTCGATCCGTAAATCCCTGAGCGAGGGGGGACTTGTGGATTGCTGGAGGGCGCTCCACCCGGATTCCAGGGACTACACCCACTACTCAGCGATGCACAACCGCTATTCGCGGATCGATTACATACTGCTCCCACAGGAGGGTCTGTCGCGACTTAGGGCAGCTAACATAGGCCCCGCCACCTGGTCGGACCATAGCCCGATGATAGTAGAACTGGAATCACCGTTATTTAAACCAGCCCGTTGGACCTGGCGGCTAAACGAGTCACTGTTCCAAGACCCTGAAGTGCTAGAAGAAGTCACTCGTGCATTGGAACAGTATTTCCAAGAAAACGACGTTGACGGTACTTCCCCAATTACAATTTGGGAAGCACATAAAAGTGTACTACGAGGCACGCTCATCAGAATCGCCTCCCGTAAGAGGAGGGTGGCAATGCGAGAGCTGGCGGAGGCCTACGAGACCATCGCAAAACTGGAACTATAACACAAACGGACCCAACTAGCCATTACACAGATCTGACGAATGCCCGGAGACAACTTAGGGACCTCATCGCACGCAGATATCACCGTTCCTTGCAATATTCCAAAAAATTCTTCTATATTCACGCCAACAAGGGTGGCAAATTCCTGGCACCCCTCCTGAAATGCGACAAGGGTGCACAAAATCCGCCTCCCTTCAGGGCCCATGTCCTCATTCCCGGAGGATATTGCGAACGAATTTCGCCAATACTATCACGCCCTGTATAACCTTCCCGCTCCAGACGAGACGACACAGGACCACGGCGCCCCCACGCCGACCCAAGTCTTTCTACGCGATAACGTACGCAGACGAGTGACATCTGACGCAACGACCATGCTGGACGAACTGATCAGCATTGAGGAGGTGGCCGCAGCACCGGGCCCGGACGGGTTCTCGACGGGATATTACAAACACTTCTCCTCTATAGTTAGCTGGTTAACGAAAGCATTCAATAACATCATGGAAGGAGGACGCTTTGGCTCTGAATCTTTGGCAGCCACAATCGCAGTCTTACTCAAACCAGGGAAGGATCCTGAACACTGCGGCAGCTACCGGCCAATTTCCTTACTGAACGTGGACACAAAACTCCTTACGAAAGTACTGGCAATAAGACTACAACTCGTCATACCGAGCATTATCCACGCAGATCAAACGAGACAGTACGCTAGGTCTCTTCTCCATACAACACCGAGCGCGGACCTCACAAGATCAATTCCTCCTATCCACGGATGCTGAAAAAGCCTTCAACCGGGTCAATTGGTCATACATGATGCACACATTGAGGACCATGGGTATGGGACAAAAGATGATGTCGTGGATATCTGCTCTATACGATAAGCCCAGCGCGACGGTAAGGGTGAACAGAGCACTAACATCCAGCTTTGAGATTAACAACGGGACCAGACAGGGATGCCCCCTCTCCCCCCTTCTATTTGCGATGTCACTGGAACCGCTTCTACAGGCAATCAGACAGAATTCTGACATCCACGGGTATTCCTGGAAGGGGTCAGAACATAAGGTAGCTGCTTGTGCGGACGACCTTCTCTTTTTCATCACCAACATCACGCTGCCCTGTCTACTTTTAGAATTTGACCACTTTGGCAAGATCGCAGGATTCAAACTCAATCGTACGAAATGTGAAACCCTCAACGTTACCCTCCCAGCAAGTGAATATACTGCACTGAGCACCGCTTTCCCATTCCGTTGGTGCGAAAAGAAGATGAAGTACCACGGCGTCCGGATAACTACTCACCTGCGCGATATTTACCGACACAATTTTGCCACGATATTACAAACCGTAACCTCAGACCTTGACCGCTGGGCATACCCACACATTACCTGGCATGGACGGATAGCGGTCCTCAAGATGAATGTGCTGCCACGGATCCTGTACCTGTTCCAAACCATCCCTATTGCGCTGCCGGCGACTTTCTTTTCAACACTGAAATCGGCAGTCATCCGATATGTGTGGAGAGGGGAAAAGATCCCGTCTCCGGCACGACACGCTGTGTCTACCCAGATCCAAGGGGGGCCTGTCACTCCCGGACTTCAAAAAGTACCCTCAATCCACCACACTGCAACGTATCCTAGAGTGGCACGCAGCCGAAAACCCGAAACAATGGGTGACCCTGGACAGGGAGGACTCAGGGATCAAACTTAAGGCCGCCGTGTGGCGAGAGGGGGAACCCGGTGGCACAAACGCTGAAGACGTTGGAACAGGTCTCCCCTACCCCCAGTCCTATGCTCCCGGTCACCCATAACCCCAATATTGGCGGAGGACTCCCGTATGGGACATGGGCATTCCTGGGGGAGAGGGACTATGTCCCGATATACAAGACCCCGGAAAGAGGGAACATCAGGTCACTCAACTCACTACTGGCTGGTCAACTACAGACACCCCTAATGACCCTCCACTACCTACAACTGGCACATTACTATGAATCCCTACCTCACAAAGCCCTTCTACACAGAGATCTTACCTGGTTCGAAGGCTTATGTTACAAGGGTGCCCCGCTCGAGATAGCGGTATCTATACTCTACCAGCACTTGCTTATAGGAGCCTTATCGGATAATAATATGCTTCAGCGGCGATGGGAAACACTATTGGAAATGCCAATCTCATCAACACAATGGGGCACAGCACTGTTTTGCCAACATAAGAGCTCCTCCAGTTCCTACTACCAGGAGGTCAATTATAAACTTATCTCCATGTGGTATAGGACCCCAGCTGCCCTCCAGAGGATTTACCCGGAGTCCTCCCCTATCTGCTGGAGATGCCAGGGGGCGAGAGGCACCTTATTGCACCTGTGGTGGGAATGCCAAGCCATCACGCCATACTGGGATCATATCTATTCAGAAATAAAGGCGATACTAGGAGATGACATTGAATGGTTTCGAGAACTGGCCCTGCTACATATCACCTCTCAATCTATTCCCAGATATAAGAGATCGATTCTACGCCCCACGGACGTTCCTACAACGGAGGAATGGCTTCATAGGGTTAGAGACATACAGGCGGTGGAGGCACTGCGGGCATCCCTGGTGGGACGATCGGCGAGACACGCGGAGACGTGGCAACCCTGGTTCTCCTACCAGGCGGGCAGATAGGGGGCACGTTACACACAAGCCTGACATCCCCGAACCCATTTCCCTTTTATTGGCCAGGATTCACTAATGGGATACACTACTGCGGGAAGAAACAAAACCCGGGGAAATATGCATTTAGATGCCTACTCGTACCCTGCTTAGGGCCCGTATGCACACGCACAATAGGTGACCGACGTTACGGCTTCACATAGCCCTGTCCGAGGCTTACACAACCGACCAACACATACCACAACTCCATCACGGTATGCGGGATACACCACACCTCACGGACAAACAAACGGGTGTCCTATATTTGGGGAGGAGGGCACGACACAACATATTAGTCCGATCCCAAAGGCCCTCAAATATGAAAGATAGTGGCAAAGACAGGACCCACATCACATCCCCCGGCACGCACGTCATGAACCACTGCTACAGAACCGGACAAACACCTAGACGTCACACTCCTGCGCACCGCTCGTTTCGCTCAAGCATGTGAGTGCGGACTCCTGGGAAGGACCCTTTAATCTATGCATACCCCTCTCTTACTTCACTTCTCTCTTTCTACTACTCCCACCCCCCTCCCTTTTACATTCCCCCTATAAGCTGAAAACATAAGCAACATGTATGATAACTGGAAGCGATACAAGTCTGTCTTTGTATAAATGATCGGACATGGGACAAGGAACGGCTGAAATCTGATCACTGTCACAACGCTAGAATGCGGTATCTACGCGAACGAATTTCACACCAGATGGGCTTTCTGCCGCAACGCTTACGTATTAATATCCAGTGGTAGATACCGTACAATGTATCATCATGACGAATTCCATATGTCATAACCGATTGCATTATTTCTCGAAGAGGCCTGCGAGCCTCATTATATGTTTCTTATCTTTCTTCCCACCAATAAAATAAGATTTGAAAAAAAAAAAGTATATATATATATATATATATATATATATAGTTATATATATTATATATATATATATATATACACACACACACACACGTTTGTAATTTAATTATAAGTGTATTTTTATATTAATATATGTATATATTAATATAAAATTACACTTAGTATGACATTATATATATGATATTTAGACATATATTATATAAATATAATATATGTCTATATATGATTTTATATATATAATTATATTTTTTGTTAAAAAAAAAATTTATTTTACACTTGCAGGGAGACTGCCTGTCAGCACATTGTGACCATGTGACCGCTCTGTTGAGCGATCACATGGCCCCCGGGGTCCTAATTCATTGGGGAGGGAAACTGCCTGGGCTGCAGGCAGTCTCCCCACACCGGGAGCACCGCCGATCGCCGCCGGGGGCACGACAGCGATCGGGTAAGTACATAATACCGTTGTGACGGTTCAGGACCGTCAGCGGTCCTCAACGGTAAAATACCGATGACGGTCCTGAACCGTCCGCGGTCACGAAGGGGTTAAAGACACATTATTATTGTGAGTATTATTGCTGTGGAGCTCTGTTATATACTCACACACCAACAATATGGAGCTCCTAGAAAAGAGGGACATTAGGAGAGCGAAGAGGGAAGAAGGATTTGGGAACAAAATATGGTGTGTCTGTCCTAAATAGAGAGGTATGGTGTGCACCGTTTAGACCTGGTGGTTTGGGGTGGTACACTCCAGACACCCCTGCATATATCTATGGAGGGAATCAGTATTATTCACAGAAAGATACATAAATAATAAGTCAATTTATAGATTGAGAGTTTTGTGTGGAGAACATTTACCTCATCATTTTCTACTACAGCAAATCACAATTATGCCAGTATAACAATTACATTGTGTTTTTGCATTGTCTTTCTGTTCCTAGCCTTTGAACTGAAACGTGTCTGAAAAATAGCAAAATAAACAAATTCTACAAAATAATGAGTTGTAAGAGTGACAAAGAATATTCATTACAGTAAGTCATCTTTGGTAGAGGAGCTCTAAACAACTGTGAATAGTACCTCAAACTCCTGAAGGGAAACAATTCCCTCGGCAATCAGCTTGTCGGCATACTTCTTCAAAACAGGAACCTGCTTGTGGATCTGTTTGTACATGAGTGGCTGTGTGAACATTGGCTCGTCCATTTCATTGTGTCCACTGCGACGGTAACAGACCTGAAATATATCATCAAGTCAAAGGCCCGGATTGGATTAGGCATCATGTCTGCACATTAACAACAATTTCTGACACGGAGTGAGATCAACAAACTGATAGACAGACAGACAGACAGGCAGGCAGGGTTACTTACGAAGGTCGATAATTCAAAGTGAATTTTACATTTTAGGTCAAAATAGCCAATCGGGAAAAATCTCTAAACCAGCTGTGCTTTCACTTTGGCTACTCTGGCCGGATATTTAACATTTAATTTGAGTTCTTACTTTTGTAAATTAGTGCTATTTACTAAAGTAATTCCACATAAAATAAAAAAAGTTTCACTTGAAAGTAGCCAAATTCGACGCCAAGCTGACTTGGATAACTTTTTCAAATTGGCTATTTTGGCCTTAAATTTGAAATTCACTTTGAATTCTCCCTGTTAGTAAATAAGCCTGTTAATGTGTATGAGGTGAGTTGTGGTTAATTAACCTGTAGGGCAAATTTGTAAAGTTTTTTTGTTTTTTTTTATAATGCCAAATGAAAAAAGAAAATGTTGTTTAAGGGTACAGGATAATAGAATGAGGAAGGAAGAAGGAAGACCATGAGCACCAAAAGATATTCAAGTTCAACGTTTAGTACTTTTCCCACTTACAATCCATTAATACATACTGACTGTAGATGCAGAAAACTAACAATCTAAAAAGCGCATTTGATTTCCCAACAGTTTGAGCATTTTTTTGTTGCTACTAGAATACTCTATGATTTTAGGATAATTCTAAATTTCCTTATACATGTATAGTATCACAGTTACTCTTTTTCATAAGTGTCATTCCAAGGCCAAGTGTTCTATTACCAAATCCACTACTACGTCCTTATTAAAGGTGTTCCTCCACTCGGCTGCCACACTGCAAACATACATAACAGCTTCAGGATCATCTGCGTTCACATGGAATATAGGAGCATTGACAACACGAGCAACATCGGTAGGGTATGGGGAAGACCGAGCCATCCGCGGATCTGTAGTGAAACCAATCTGGAGGCAAAAACTCAAATATTAGAATTGTATTCAAAGTTACACAAGGCAAACGATTTGCAAAGACGACTATGGCAGTATTTGAATTTACCCCCAGATATTAAATTAATCAGGGCATATTGCATGCAACCATTGCAATCAGCAAATAATGAATTTGTAAATGGTACATATAATCACATATTTGTACAAGAGATCCCTTTAACAAAGCAAATCTGAAGACAGTACCAGTAATGTGAGATAGAGTGGCAAGTTTTTGTTTTTTTTATTCATTGTACTCTTTTGTTTCTGATTTTCTGTTCTACCTCTCACTGTAATTTTGCTTGAACCTTCTAATTTTTAGTACCTATTCCTGTCTTTGTCAACACCCGCCCTCGCGTTGCACTCTATTCTCCACTACCAAGGCTGTATATCTTCTCGTCTGTAGATATCTCCTCATGCATTTTATTATTAAACATTTCTATTACTATTCCCTTTCCCCTATTTGTGTCCCTGTCTTTGTTTATTGACTTACATGTTTCGACCCCATGCAAATGTCCCTTGGACCTGTGCTATTGGTTCATGTCACAGTACCAGTCACCAGCTAGTATCAGCCATGGATACTTTTTCAGTATTTAACTTGGCTCCTTGGGGCCTTCTTTGGACCATGAAACTAGTGTCTGTTGTACCAGTAAGAGTTTCCTTCTAATAATGTACCCAAAAGAGTTTGTTTCTAGAGGTCAGCTTTGACCCAGGAGATGTGTGTCATTCCTAGGTACCACCTAATAATCCCCTGACCGTAGCATTTGTGACTCCAACAGCATTCCCTTGTCCCTTTCTAGTTCATCGTTGTCAATTTTAAACATTGGCCTACCTTTTTGGAATATGTCTACGCTCCTTTGCCTTTAGTGTATATATTCTACTTTTATCTGAGACTATCTGTCCATGTGTTGTGTCCCTTCTTTTGCCCTAGTGTTATTCTCTGAACCCTAATAGCTTGCCATGACGCCGCTACTGTTCTTTGACCGAGTCCCCTGCTATTGTAGCAAACAAATAAGACACAAAAAAAAAAAAAGATCTAGGACTGAACACACATCCGTATTGCAGTTCCAATAATAACATTATGTGGAGACCTTATTTTTTTTTTTTGGGGGGGGGGGGGGGGAAGCATCTTTTTAAAGAAATTATAAAATCAGAAGTAGTTTTTCCTTTGTGCCACATAACCCTGGGTTTTACAAGACTGGAGCACATGTGAGTATATGTTTGCTTTACCTGATTATTGTCAAATATTATATTATAATATGTAAATATTTATTGAAGTGAACTTGTGCTATTTTATTAACTTTTTCTTTGTTATTTACCTGATTATTCACAACAACATGGATGGTACCATTGGTGGTGTAGGAGGGAAGGTCACTGAGGTGGAAAGTCTCATACACAACACCTTGTCCAGCAAATGCAGCATCCCCATGAACCAATATGGACATAACCTAGTGGATAAAATGATAGCTTTACTTAAAAATAAAATTAAATAGCCGAATATTTAACCACTATGAAATCACTGAGAAAATTACTCACTTTTTTCCCTTCATTATCCCCTCGATAGAACTGTTCAGCTTTGGTTTTCCCCTGAACCACAGGGTCAACAGCCTCTAGGTGTGAAGGATTGGCAACCAGCGACAATGTGATTTTCTTATTAGTGGTACGATTAATGCGCTCGTGGTACATTCCCAAGTGGTATTTCACGTCTCCAGATCCCTGGAATGAAATAGGGTAACCTTTACAAAGGTTTGCCTTGGAAATGTGTGCGGCATCATATATATATACTTCTCTCCTTAAATTATTTGCTAAAATTACTCCATTTTGTTTTCCAAGAAAAAAAAGAAAACTTCTATATTGCGATGCTAGACAATCATCATAAATTATGTTTAAACACCAAAATTTTAAATATTTTAACCAGCAGACGGCAGTAAATAAAATGGAATTTCCAGTAGTTATCAAAATGTTTTACCGAAATCTGTAAAATGTTAAAATATTGTAAGGAGGCGCAAAATGTACAAAGGTATCCTCTATCTTACAGCCATTCTATTAGTGTTTAGGTAGCAAGGAAGACTACAATAATGTTCCAGGTCCAACGCACATCAGAGTTAGATTGTCTACCTGTGTGAAAATCCATACCCTCTAACCATTAATATGGTCTGCAGTCTGCTTATTGGAGGTTCGTTCTCCTTGTTAGGAGTTATTATTTGTTTGTGTGTGTGCTAGACACTTTTTATCCACACACCATGTGAAATACGGAATATACTCCACTTCACACAATGTTTAAAGGGTTATGCCCCAATATAATTGAAATTTGTATGGGATGAATAAAATGTTATTCTAGATAGCAGACCATATGAGGATATGGGAGGTGTAGTCCAGCTCTTAGCATATGAGGAAAAACTCCACTTGTCAATAAATGAGTGGAGAAAGCTTTGCCAGAGAAAGTGGGAACATGACCGTATGAATCAATTCTTGGAGTGTATAGAACTCAATACAGAAGTTACAAAGTCTCAAGATTTATATCAAATTCTTGAACTTTAAATTCAGTTTTCTTTTATTCTTAATGTATTGTTTTTGCATACAGTTTTGCAACACATTATCTTTAAAATACATTAAAATGGGTCATCTCTAGCCCGGAACAGTTAAAGTGCAGTAATTAATCTAATACATAATTGGAATGTTCCATCAGCAAATAATTCAGAGTCTATTACCTCATCCGAGGCTTCCAGCTTGGGGTCAAACTGACAAAATATCTGTTCTAAATCTTTACGTATAACATTGGCCAGCACGTTCAGCCTGCCTCTGTAAAGCAAGCACAGTGAGAAGATTATTGAACATTAAAAATATTTTTGAATACTAAACTATCTTTTTGAAAAACAACATTTTATACATAAAATGGCAACTTGTTTTTAAAAGCCTTCAAATACAGGTTAAGATGGTTTAAAGTTTTTATTTATTTTTATAATCTTTATTGTTTTTTTTTTTATCTTTATACAGAAAGGAACAATAACAAGACAAATACAAGAGTATATAGACAAAAAATAAAAATAAAAAAAACATTTTCTGAGGGATAACGACATGCATTTAAATCTTAATGTGTGGAGTTGAGACGAGTAGTGGGGAAAAAACAACTAAGAAAACTTTCAGACATCCCTATAAAGAGGATATTTCCTTAATCCATATATTAAAAATGGAGGTCCTGCATACATTTTAACCATTTTTCAGTGTCAATGCTTTTTGGTTTAAAGTTAAGGCAACTTATTTATTATAAGGCATTTCCAAACTGTGATATTTATTTGGGTGTAATGCTTTGTGAGCTCATTCAAGGATACTAAAAGACTCAATCCTTTTCTATTCTAGTGTACAGATCATGGCCAATAAGATCAGGAGACCCTGTCCTGTTCATGAGTGTTGATATCAGTGGAGGACCATTGAAGCACAGCATTAAAACAAGCACGAATAAATCATGCAGAAACACATCAAGCTTAGACCTCAATTTAATATTTTTGCATAAACTTTTCAAATCCTTTAATATTTTTGGATAAACTTTATACATTTTTTTTCTAAATATTTTTCTAAATATTAGACTTGCCTATTGAAGTTTATGGCGGTTCGCCCGTTCGCGAACATTTGCAGAAATTCGCGTTTCGCCGTTCGCGAACGGAAAATTTTATGTTCGCGACATCTCTAGCTGCTGTTTTTCCATGACATTCGAGAGGCAACAGAACTTCTCAGTTTATATGGCCTGAATGTGTTTGACGGGTGAGTTGAAAAAGACCTTGAAACGTTGCTGTCTATTTTGTTGCAATAAATCTGCCTGCGGCTTTCACATTTTGAGTGCCTGGGAATCTTTTTTTGCTGCCTTGACAGGTGAGTTGGTCTTTAACCTAGAACCATGGAAGCTGTCCATCTATTAATTTGAAATTTAATGGACCACTACAGGCACCCAGACCACTTCAGCTTAATGAAGTGGTCTGGGTGCCAGGTCCAGCTAGGTTTAACCCTTTTTGCAGTAAACATAGCAGTTTCAGAGAAACTGCTATGTTTACCTATGGGTTAATCCAGCCTCTCATTGACAGCCGCTAGAGTCGCTTCCATGCTTCTCACTGTGATTTTCACAGTGAGAAGATGCCAGCGTCCATAGGAAAGCATTGAGAATGCTTTCCTATGAGACTGGCTGAATGCGCGCGCGACTCTTTCCGCGCATGCGCATTCAGCCGATGACGGAAGAAGAGGGAGGAGAGTCCCAGGCCGAGGGAGCCCGGCGCTGGAAAAAAGGTAAGCGATTAACCCCTTCCTCCCCCTTCAGCACCACAGGAGTGGGACCTTGAGGGTGGGGGCACCCTCAGGGCACTATAGTGCCAGGAAAACGAGTATGTTTTCCTGGCACTATAGTGGTCCTTTAACTCTTTCAATAAAACTACACAATGCTAGAGATTTTGTCTAGTTCGGAGACGTGTTTGTTTATCAGCAATAAGTGTAAAGTTTCACTGGGGGAAATGGTTGCACCTCTCCCACTATACTCCATTCATCACTCAGTATGCAGCCTTGATGTTCAGATTAAGTATACAGGCAGAATCACTGTTGTGGAATATGGATCAACAGCCCAATAAGAGAAGGATTTGCCATTCTATATTTCTGTGCCAAAAACCAATACAAAATACACCTGCAATGCCACAAAAGCAGAAGCAGACACATGCCAGACATAGTAAAACAGAGCTATAGCATTCTACAATCAGCACAATTTTGTGAAATTCTAAGAATAATTAAGAGGTCAAAACATGTCTAAGCAATAAACTTGAGAGAAAAATTAATAATGCGCCAAACTAGTAAAATTCACCCATCCAATCACATACACTAATTGTTTGCAAAGATATATGCACTGGAGCAGGTCATATATGGAACAAGAAACACCACAAGGGGCAGAAAGGGTGGTGTCAAAAGTAACAAACATGAGAAACAAATGATTATGTGCAAGGAACCAGAAAAGAGACAGGAGGTAGTCACAATTTGGACAGGAGACAACAATAGAAAATTGGATTGAATGCACCATGACCACAGAAGACCAGAAGAAAATATCTGTAAGTAAATGCTACAAGTGGTGAGAGAGTAATACATTTCAGAAAACTATCAGTTTCTAGTATGGCATCAAATAAATAGAATATTTTGTCTCGATAGAAAAAACGGGATGATCACCTTCAAGCCACCCCAAACAGCGTCTCAAACAAAATAATAAACAATTTTATTAGAAAAATTTAGTAAAGCCAAAGAACAAAAAAGTTCTTTAACCCCTTAAGGACCAAGCTTCTGGAATAAAAGGGAATCATGACGTGTCACACATGTCATGTGTCCTTAAGGGGTTAAAGTAATTCTATAGATAAGGTCTGGTATCTCCAAAAGATGTGAAAATGCATACATGTATCAGTTTCTAAACAGTGTATCAAACTCACTCATAACAAAGTGAGAGATAGGATGCATGTAGCAATATACACTAAAAAGTATCAAAAACCAAGACCCACAGGGTTAATACTCTAATACAGAAATCGAAAGGATAGAGGAGGTTATAATGGGAGAAGTGAAAATAAAGTGGAGATAGCTTATCAACAATAAATAGGAAGGCTAACTCTAGCCACTAGTAACTCACTAGACCCAGCCACCCTCATAAATATCCAAGGCAGAAAAATGCACAAAGATGGGTATAACACCCTGTATCTAGAAGGATGGATCTACATCAACATACACAGCCCAACGCGCGTTTCGGCGGTCTATCCGCCTTTATCAAGGGCAAAAAAGTAAAGTGACCCACATACACTTCCCCCCCACAATCATTTAAATAGCTCCCCGTACCTCCCATCCAGTATGATTGGTTGTGGCTTGTCCATACACAAGTCCGTATCAATAGGGAGGGGTGGGGAGGAATGCGCATGTCAGAAAACTTCGCACATGCGCGTGCGATGAGCCACGAGCTCGCATAGATGCGCATGTCAGAAGGGCAGTAGATTAGTGCGCATGTCCGTGCCTCGCCGGCCGCGCATGCGCAAGGACTTACTGCACGTCTAACAGAAAGTACTGCGCATCACTGCGCATGTCATCAGGCACTTATATAGTGCGCATGTCCGCCGCTTAATAGCCGCGCATGCGCGGGAACTTCTAACTACGGTGGATATACAGAATGGGATAACCCACCGTTAATTCCCAAAAGCATTTAAGCAGCATTCAGTTCGCAAAAGGTCATATTGGGGGGGGGGGGGGGGGGGAGGAGTGAAGGGAAGAAATATTATAATGAAAAAAAGGGAAAATGGAAAGGTAAAGAAATAAATCCGCATTGAGGTTTAAACTAAAATTATTCTCTAACAAAACACACATGTATTTATTGATATAGAGACTAAAAGAGAGTGGTCAAGAGATATTCCATAAGAAGGCTGGGTAAATACAACAGTTCGAAAAAATGAGTGAAGGTGAAAAATGGCAATGCAGAAAAAATAGGGATCAGTATATCCCTGTGTACATCTATGTGTAAATATAATATTGTTTATTATTTTTGTTTGAGACGCTGTTTGGGGTGGCTTGAAGGTGATCATCCCGTTTTTTCTATCGGGTGATCATATCCTTTTTTTTATTCTTTTCTGTGCTTTATGCAGGGTTATGCCCTTTTGCCACCCCTTTAACCCTTTCTCCCGGGTACTCCCTATTTGGTTATCTACTTAGGAAGTACCCCTTTTCTATATTTATTCATTTGGTTTCAATACCTGGGTGTTATTGAGTGGTTCACACATCCTCATTATGGCTGTTTTTTTATCTAATAAAATCGAAAGTAGTGTTTGGTGTAGAAATGCAGAAAATGTGTTCTCTAACACCAAATTAGACTCCATTACAACGACTCCCAATATTAATAAATCATTTAATAAACTTCACGGTTTATACAAGAAACAGATTCGAACTTGTTGGGAAATTTCATCTCTTTAGAATTACATGAGTAAAGACATGATACCAAGGGGCCTCAGAGTGCGGAACATTCCTTCGTCATACTCCGATAATGCGGAGTTGATGAGGGAATGGGAGACAGCAGCTGGCTCTTGCTCCAAAACATTTATGCAGATTATTTGCAAATTTGAACACGAACAGCTGAAAACAGTAAATATAGACTTGGATGAAGAGTTAAAGGAAATTAAACAATTCCAAAATGACCCAAATTTTACATTTCTTGAATCCAGATTGAAACAAAATCTGGATAAATATCAGGAGTCAGTGAAATTTAGGAAACATGATAAATTCCTAAGAGATTCCAACGATTACCAATCTGGAAATGTCTACAAATTTTTCAATCGTAGAGTACGACGCACCTCTGATAATGGCCTGACCTCAGAGTATGATTCCTCGGATACTGACTCTGGAAGTCAGACCTCAAGTAATCCAGTGGAATCTCAGTTACATTCCTCTTCATCCACAGCTAACTCTAACCCTAAAGGGATTCTAAAAAAGGGAGTACATTTTTTAGCTCCAGGCTACCAGGAGGAGTTCCCGAGTCTACGGACAAGATACCAGACTCGCAATCCACGAGGGGGGGGGGAGAAGGAAGAGGTTCTAGTTGAAATTCAGACATTAAAACATAAGTCCCAGATTATCAACCTGTCTTCCCGAACACTCACATTGTACCAAGAAGCTGTTCTGGGGAGGGGGCTATCTTTTGTACCCACACCACCCTTTGACAAGTTTGGTTGGATCAGGGATCTCCATCTTTTTGTCAGGAAATTGGCCCTACACAAATTTCACTCTATGCAGAATGAAAGAAAAGCTAAAGATCTGGGTCTTGCTTTAAAGGATATCCAGTGTCTCACTAATTTACTTGCCCTGTTGGATGAGAACGATTCAAGCACTATACCGAATCGCACAGGTTTAAAAGCTAAGAGTCGTTTTACTCCCAACTTTGCAGGTTATAAGAACATTGAGCTCTTTTTAGAGGCAGCAAAGACTGAGATCGAAAAAATCAACCTTAAATCACTCCGCATCCGTTCATGAGATAATCTCCCGAGACGGGAACAACGGGCCTTAAAAACCCTACAGGATGACACTAATATCATCATTAAACCCGCCGATAAGGGGGGGAATATTGTAGTGATGGATGTGGATAACTATCTCAGAATGGCTGAACTAGTTCTTAGAGATACTGAGATGTATAGAATCCTCAAACAGGATCCCACTAATGATTTTCTATCTACATACAAGGAGATCCTGGACGAGGGTCGCAGTGGGGGGTTGCTATCGGGTGACGAGTTTGAGTTTATCTTTACTTGTCACCCCAAAATAGCAACCTTCTACTGCCTACCAAAGGTCCACAAGAATTTGGAGACACCCCCTGGACGTCCGATAGTCTCTGGGGTTGATAACCTCACACAGAATGGAAGCCTGTATATCGACAGGGTTCTAAGACCCATTGTGGAAACTCTACCCTCCTACATTAGGGACACCAAGCAGGCGCTGAATAGACTAGCCAACCTCAAATTTTCCCCTACTGCTCAATTATGTAGCCTGGATGTTGAATCTTTATATTCATCTATACCCCATGATAGAGGGATTGACCACATGGGTTTTTTCCTTGATCAAAGAACCCCTAGGGATGATTTATATACGGCCTTCCTGTTACGTCTTCTTAGGTTTGTTTTGTCACACAATTATTTTTTGTTTAACAACCATTTCTACCACCAGGTGAGGGGTACTGCTATGGGGACGGCTTGTGCCCCCTCATATGCAAACCTTCACCTGGGTTGGTGGGAACAACAGATACGCAGCACTGATGCACTAAGTGAATACCTACCTAAGGTTCTATGGTGGGGTCGATACATCGACGACATCTTGATTGTCTGGCAAGGTACCCCCCGAGAATTCTCAGACATGGTAACTCTTCTTAACCAAAACAACGAGAACCTTCATTTTACGTCTGAATTCGGGGGCCGATCTATACATTTCCTTGATGTCACTGTCAGTATTAGGGAAGACGGTACACTTCACTCTACGCTTTTTAGGAAGGCTACAGCAACTAACTCCCTTCTACACTGGACTAGCCACCACCCTCGACCTCTCAAGGAGGGTATACCGACTGGTCAATATCTCCGGCTTCGGAGGAATTGCAGTGACACCCAGGATTTTATAATACAAGCTAAACAACTTAGGCAATACTTCAAAGAGAAGGGCTACCCGAACCGCTGCTTAAAAAGAGCGTACAAAAGAGCACTCCAGACTGAGAGGAGTGATTTATTATGTGACGGTCCTAAGAAGGACACTAAGCAGGGTACAGGCATGATCCGCATGATTGCAACATTCGATGTGGGGTGGCCAGAAGTACGGAAGTCACTTGAAAGATTCTGGCCCATCCTTCTGAATGACGCACATCTTAGGGACACTCTAAGTCCACACGTCAATATTACAGCTAGACGTGGACGCAATATTAGAGACCTTTTGGTCCCCAGTCACTTTTCCACCAAACCACAACCACGTGCCACTTGGCTGGGTACTCCTCCAACAGGCACCTATAGCTGTGGTAGATGTGTAGCCTGTAAGTTCATCTTGAAAGGCTCCCAAACTGTGAATGATAGCAAAGGACAGGGTTCCTTTACGATTAAAAGCTTCTTCAACTGCAACACTAAAGGCCTTGTATACCTACTATCATGTACATGTGGACAGAAATATGTAGGGAAGACCTTCAGGGCTTTCAAAGACAGAATCATGGAGCATGTGAGATCTCCTAAAAACCGCCTCGAGACTCCTATCTCGAGACATTTGAGAGAACACCATCAGGGGAATTCCAATAACCTCAGGTTCTGTGGATTGGAGTTGGTCAAAAGAACCCCGAGACGTGGAGACTTTGACAAAATGTTAAGACAGAAGGAATCCAGATGGATTTATGAACTTAAGACACTTCAACCCTTAGGTTTGAATGAGGGGTTCTCTTTTGCCCCGTTCATTTAACCTTTTTCTGTATAAGTCTCTATCATTAGTCTTTTATATATGTATGTTTTCATACACATATGGGTCTCTATGCTTATGCTTTTACCTATATATGTATATATATGTATCTCATACATAGAGATGTATAGATATAGACATGATGTGTGTTAGCTTTATATATATATAGGGATCCATCTCTCTATTGCCCCCATGTTCGCTCTCTGTAATTTAACATGCCAATTTTGACTTTATATTTACACATAGATGTACACAGGGATATACTGATCCCTATTTTTTCTGCATTGCCATTTTTCACCTTCACTCATTTTTTCGAACTGTTGTATTTACCCAGCCTTCTTATGGAATATCTCTTGACCACTCTCTTTTAGTCTCTATATCAGTAAATACATGTGTGTTTTGTTAGTGAATAATTTTAGTTTAAACCTCAATGCGGATTTATTTCTTTACCTTTCCATTTTCCCTTTTTTTCATTATAATATTTCTTCCCTTCACTCCTCCCCTCTCTCCCCCCCCCCCCCCCCCCAGACGTGCAGTAAGTCCTTGCGCATGCGCGGCCGGCGAGGCACGGACATGCGCACTAATCTACTGCCCTTCTGACATGCGCATCTATGCGAGCTCGTGGCTCATCGCGCGCGCATGTGCGAAGTTTTCTGACATGCGCATTCCTCCCCACCCCTCCCTATTGATACGGACTTGTGTATGGACAAGCCACAACCAATCATACTGGATGGGAGGTACGGGGAGCTATTTAAATGATTGTGGGGGGAAGTGTATGTGGGTCACTTTACTTTTTTGCCCTTGATAAAGGCGGATAGACCGCCGAAACGCGCGTTGGGCTGTGTATGTTGATATAGATCCATCCTTCTAGATACAGGGTGTTATACCCATCTTTGTGCATTTTTCTGCCTTGGATATTTATGAGGGTGGCTGGGTCTAGTGAGTTACTAGTGGCTAGAGTTAGCCTTCCTATTTATTGTTGATAAGCTATCTCCACTTTATTTTCACTTCTCCCATTATAACCTCCTCTATCCTTTCGATTTCTGTATTAGAGTATTAACCCTGTGGGTCTTGGTGTTTGATACTTTTTAGTGTATATTGCTACATGCATCCTATCTCTCACTTTGTTATGAGTGAGTTTGATACACTGTTTAGAAACTGATACATGTATGCATTTTCACATATTTTGGAGATACCAGACCTTATCTATAGAATTACTTTAAAGAACTTTTTTGTTCTTTGGTTTTACTAAATTTTTCTAATAAAATTGTTTATTATTTTTGTTTGAGACGCTGTTTGGGGTGGCTTGAAGGTGATCATCCCGTTTTTTCTATCGGGTGATCATATCCTTCATTTTTTTTTATTCTTTTCTGTGCTTTATGCAGGGTTATGCCCTTTTGCCACCCCTTTAACCCTTTCTCCCGGGTACTCCCTATTTGGTTATCTACCTAGGAAGTACCCCTTTTCTATAGAATATTTTGTCTGCTTACCTGTGGGGCATGCCCAATATCACATACTCCAACCCCATGTCACTGGATTTATCGATTATTGCCTTTAAAGCTGGGATCATCACTTCACACCCTTCCAAACCAAACCTCTTTTCTGAAGACCATTTGCGTGCTAGGAAGTCCTCGAACCTTAGGAAGAATTTAGCTTGTTTTTTTTATCGAAGTCTCAAAAAGATTACATTTGTATTCAATGGCAACAAAAAACATTTTTAATAGCTAGTTAACAAAAATGTTTTTTACAAGATCATTGGATACCTGGTAGAACGTACTAATCTTGCTAGTAGATTTCGTTTCTCTTCATTCGTGAACTTCATGATACCTGGAGTCTCGAATTTTTGCCTGATCCACTGACACTGATCAACATCATTGATAAACATGAACTCCAGTCCAATGTGCTGACAATACGAATTCTGAAAGTAAAACCCCATGAAACGTGAAATATATTTCAGAAACATATCTAAATTCCTACGTACTCTTGTGTAGGATCACATAACCCCAATAAGTACAGATAAGTTTGTAAGCAAGGTAGAAGAGTAAGATTAACGCAATCACAAGTTTGTAGAGGGAATAAAATAAAACAAAACATTTAAAGGGTCACACTTATTCAGAGATGATGTATTCCTTTAAATAAGTTTTATAAACGCAAATCTGTCACCTTCTGGAATCTCCGCAATTTTTTAGCAGACCCCCGATGGTGACATTGCCACTTGGTATGCGGTTGCCCAGGGGTGCAGGAAAAAGTAAATTTTACTTACCTAAAGCTATCCCTCCATCCACAGCTATGTCAAGTTGGCAAATCCTCTTCAGCTCCTGTCGCGTCATTTGCCAAGAGCCTAAATGCTGTATCAACACTGATGTCTAAAGACGATCCTGCGAGATCACAGGGGCCTCCATAGACAATGTATTTTTCTTTACAGCCTTTATTAGTGATGGCTGGCAGAGTTGACAAACTTGACGGCAGTAGCACCAGTATTTGTTAAGTTTTGGTAAGAGCAGGAGAAATTTCAGTGAAATTCCCACAACATAAATGGGAGTATTACATTAAGATAACATATTTAATATGTATTTATTTATTAAATATTTTACCAGGAAGGATACATTGAGATTTCCCTTGTCATCAAGTATGTCCTGGGCCCACAAACAATGTATTTTGCGACAGAGCCACTTTAAAAATATGGCATAAAATACATGGTCCCCACGTGCACGGGACCGCTGCTTGTTCATTTCTGAAGCTGGTCTGAGGTCTGTTAGAGAGGAATGGTGCCTGACACTTCCATTAGCTCAGGGTAGCTAACATAAATAGGAAGGAATCCTCCCTGGCTTTTTGATTGACAGCCAGGGGGGAGTTCCCAAATTAATTTATAAAAGTGCTGATTTCTCGTAGAAATCTGCACTTTTATAAACTGGGGTTAAATGAGGATACTCCTCATCCATAAAGCACTTCAGGAAGCTGAAGTGCTTTTGGGGTGTGGAGCGGTCCTTTAACTGGACAAACTGACATAGCGTTCCACTTATATAGGCCCTTAGACCCCTCCTCATGGGAGGGCTCCCATCCCCTTTTCCCTATTTAAGCACAGACCACTGGTGTCTGTGCTCAGCTGTTTTGTTCCCCTGGAGTACAGAGCCAGATCCTGCATGAAGTAAGTTGATTACCAACATCTGTGGAATTCCCCTGAATCAACTCTCTGCTTGAAACCTGCCTTCGAGCTAGATTAACCCCTGCAACGCAGATTCAACCTTGGTTAACCCCTGCAACGCTGTCCCAGCTTTGATCTATCTCCTGCAATTCAACAATCAACTCTTTCTCCATTTGCCAAGTGCTGGAACTTTGGTAAAATACTTTATTTTTCCTTAGAGACTTTTATTTCATATGAAGGAATTGCTTTATTTACCGTTTATACTTGCATTGGGACTTTTGCATTATATTTATTTGTTTTCAAAATAAAACCTTTTAATTCAGTAACTGTGTCCGTATAAATCTCTGCATACCAAGCCCATTCACCCCAAACTCGTGATTTATCCAAGACAAAAAAAAACATTTATGTTAAATGTGTGTGTGGCACAATCATTAGACCTCTATGAATTCATATGAGGAAAAAAGAAATGTATATTTTAAGTATATTAACATTTTAAAATTTTAGAACACCTGGGTGAAAAGGAACAGGGATTTGTTCAGCCATGACTTCCTTTTTCACAGGGGTGTAAATATGAGGTAACCCATCTCACCAATCCCACAAAATGTTTGTTGAGCTTTACAAAATGGGAAGTGGCTATAATAAAATAGCATACAATAAATACTATAGGCACCTGGGTGCTAATTCTCTTGCTGGTATTCCCTCAAATACCAATATAAATAGTGACCACAAAGAGAAAGAGAATGCACACCAGAAATCACAATGAATAATAAACTAGGTTTAATAAAACCAATATCAGGTTGAAATACAATGCAAAAAATACAATTAAACAATAATATATAAAGTGATACAAAAATAGGCATAAAACATAAGCAATAAACAATAATAATATACCAAAATTCTCACGAGCCTAACTGGGCAGAAACTACCCCCCAACGTTTCGGCACCTCCTGGTTGCCTTTTATAACGCCCTTGATAAAGGCAACCAGGAGGTGCCGAAACGTTGGGGGGTTATTTTTGATTCCTGTTTCTGCCCAGTTAGGCTTGTGAGAATTTTGGTATATTTTTGGTGTGCATTCTCTTTCTCTTTGTGGTCACTATAATAAAAAAGCAAAAACATTGAGTATGCCCATTTCAACCATCAGGACAATTATTAACAAACTCCAGTCTACTGTAAATGTTTGGAATCAATCCGGAAGAGGATGTGTGTCTAATGTCTCAATGTACTATCAATAGGGTGGTTTGAGTGGCCAAAAAACTCCAAGGATCACAGCTGAAAAATTGCAGAAGTTAGTTGCGTCTTGGGTAAGAAAGTCTCCAAAACTACAATATAACATCACCTACATCACCACAAGTTGTTTGGAAGGGTTTAAAAAAAAAAAAAGACTCTACTCTCATCCAACAACAAACTTAACCATCTTTGATATGCCAGACACTACTGGAACACAAATGGGATCGGATTGCATGCTCAGATGAAACCAAAATAGAGTTTATTGGCAATACCAGAGCTGGGTTTGACGCATACAGTGAAGGAGCCTCATGGAAAATACCTCATGCCCACAGTTAAATATGGTGGTGGCTCTTTAATGTTTTGTGGCTGTTTGTCTGCCAGAGGGCCTGGACATTGTGTTAGAATACATGGCATCAACAGATATTAAATGCATACCAGATTGTCTTTGCCAGAAAGCTTAAAATTTGTCATGGTTGGATCTTAACTGGACAATGAACCAAAACATGCATACATCAAGATCAACATGAAATGGTTTATGAACAACAAAATCAAGGTACTAACATGGCCATCCCAGTCCTTTGACTTGAACCCCATAGAAAACCTGTGTGGTACACTGAAGACGAGAATCCACCAACGACGACCACGAAATTTGAAGGATCTGGTAAGACTCTGTATGGAAGAATGGTTTAAGATCCTTGTAGTCTCCAACCTCATCAGGCATTATAGGAGAAGACTCCGAGCTGTTATTTTAGCCAAGGAAGGTAGTATTGACTAAAACAGTGCCAATAATTGTGCCACACAAAAATGTAATTTTATTTTATTTTTATAAACCTGTGTTGTGTTTGCAGTTGTTTGATATACATTTTAAATTTTTTTTCCAAAAGGTTAAACAAACAAGACAATTTTCACTACCTTCTTTGCTCATATTTACCAAAGGTGCCAAGGGCATAGTAGGTTAAACTTATTAAGTTGAAAAAATTCTTATAAAGAAAAATAAAAAATAATAATGAAAACTAAGCCTAATTATAACTGAACCTATATGTATATCAAACCCAAAATTTACACAAGTACATATGTTTTATACACTTACCTCCAATCTTCTGATGATCTCTCGCAAAGACAGGGACGAATCCTTCCCTCCAATGTAAGTGGTTGTAGGCAAACGAAAAACCTTGTCCAGATCGGCCTCATGCAAGTCATAGAACCCTGTGAAGTTTGATAAATGGGCGCAGAAAAAAATAAATAAAACGAATGATGCCCAGTCAAGTTAGACATTATTAAAACACACACACACAAAGCATGCAAGTCTATCGGATTGATTTTAGTGGGGTATAAGATTTTGGTCACCATTCAGTGTCTTGGTACAAAATAAGAACGTAACAAAAAATTTCGAATTAAAATACAGTTTACTCAAAGAAATTTTAAAAGTTATAAAAAAATAACAGGTTTCGCACTTGGTCATTAAAATGTACATTCGTTGTCAGTCAGGACCGGTTTCAAGGATGAATATATATATTTCAGTCTGAACAAAAGTGTCTGTTTTTTTTAAATGTGCATGTATATATATGCTTTATGTATATGTATATACACAGACTGCGAGCAACAAACCATAACAACAAAACAAGGCAAAAACCGGATTGCACAATGCATCGTAACATGAATTAAACATTAGTGTGTATATTCATTTATCGGTTTCTGATTTAGATTAAACAGACTATTCCAAGTAAACTATGTATGCAGCAGACACAAGAGGTGAAATACAAAAAGGCATATGTCTTCACACCCACAGCTAGAATATTAACATTCAGCTGAAAAGGGTGATTAACAGATTTGGGGTGAGTACAAAAGAATTTTAAAATGCGCAAGAATAGATAAGCTATAAATCTCATAAAAATGGCAAAATCAAGGAAACACTCACTAAGGTCAACTTCTAATGGAAATGGACCGAATCTGACAGTTTAAATACACTATGAATTACGGTTCTCTTAAAACACAGCTCAAAAAGATCAATACTTGGATGACTAGTTGCAGTTTCTGTATTTAAAATAATGAAGATAATAAGCCGAGGTGACACCACACATATTCCATTAGGAGTGGAGGGCAAATATTCTCTAACAAAAAAAGGGCTTACAAGAATTCTTGTGGGCTTACAGAGGTGCAAAAAAATAAGAAAAAACACAACAGAATAAGGTCAACTGGCTATTTCTCTGTGAAATTAAACATTTCCAATGTCGACCCTGATGTTATGATGCAAACCTGAGCTTAGACAGTCTGCACTGTTTTGAGCTGTACATTTTCATTAATATTTAATAGACATTTGGTGTTTCGGTATCAAATAGGACATAGTAGACCAACGATGCAAAACTGTTGTACTTAAATTACCTTTCTAGACTGAGCGTCCGTGAACACTAAAGAAAATAGGGATGTCAGTATTTTAACCAATGTAGAAATTGAAATTGATTCCACCCCACCCGCGTCCATTCGTGGTTGAGAACGAATGGAATAAATGTCATGTTATATATCTCCAGGACCACTTATCAATCTAAGCAGCTGGAAACATAAAATCATATATCATCTGTTTAAGCTCAAAAAAGAAAGAACAAAAATCCCGTTGATAAAATGAAAAACAACAAAGCTTTTCAAACGCATGTAAGCAGCTGGAACTCATTAATCCATAGCTTTATTATGCGAGATCCTATTCAGCCGGTGAAGATCATACACCTCTTCATGACAGATGCAATACCTTAAAATCAGAAACACAGCCATCAATCACTCCAAGAGGCTTCTCAAACAGTCAAACGTAAGACAGTTCATAGCCCTGAGACATAACACAAGACTGAATTTCCAAAACATCCAGCAGTTGGAGAGACAGTCTGCTTTGCTATGAGAAATATATACACACACACACACACATATATATATATATATATATATACATATGCACATAGCTCTGGGGAAAAAAAAAATATATATATATATATATATATATATATATATCACAGCAGCAGTACTAGCTTCTTTGGTTTTACTATTTATAGGTATGAGTTTGAATAAAATATTTTTTTGTATTATTCTATAAACTACTAACAACAATTCTCCTAATTTACAAAAAAAAATATTGTAGCTTTCAAAATTGCAACTAGTCAAAATAACAAAAAAGATTCAGCGTTTTCAGACTTCGAATAATGTAAATAAAAGAGGTTTGCATTCATATTTTAAATAACACAATACTGCGGTGTTAACTTTGGAAAAGTTCAGAAATCAATATTTGGTGGAATAACCCCGATTTTAAATCACAGCTTTCATGTGTCTTGGCAGTCTTTTAGTTTGCGGTCAGGTGACTTTTTGCCACTCCTGGCGCAGAAATTCTGCTTGGCTTTGTTTGATAGCATGTGACCAACCATATCCCTTTTGATCACGTTCCAGAGGTGTTCAATGAGGTCCAGGTCTGGAGATTTGGAGATTTGGTTGGCCATGACAGGGTCTTGATCTGTGGACCTCCATCCATCCCTTAATTGACATGCATGTGTGGCATGGAGCAATGTCCTGGTGGAAAAATAAACACAAAAAAAAAGCCACAATCCTCAAAGTTGGTGAATATTGTCAGGGCAAAAAGAAGCAAGATATTTTCAGAGTACCTTGTATGTGGCTTGATTTATGTGTTCTTCACAATGATGAATCTTCAAAATTCCAGTTTTGCTGAAGCACCCCAGTTCATTACCAATTTCCACCAAGTTTCACATTGGGTGCAAGACACTGTGGCTTGTAGGCCTCTCCAAAGCTCTGTCTAACTATTAACCAACCAAATGTTTGTCATAGCTGAAAATTTAATTGAGTAGATTATCTTACTACAGTCCTCTACGATCCAATCCTTATGGTCTTTAGCAAACCTTAGCCTGGCTCTTCTTTCCTTCTTATAGATGAAGGGCTTTTCTTCTAACTTTGCACTATTTCAAACCAGCCCCTAGTAGCTAGCTTAAAACCATCTCACCATGCATTTAAACAGACATTTAAATTAGTTGGTGGCCATCCTGGTCAGTGAAGAGCTGTTTTCACCCTCTACCAGTTTGTAGCTTTGTTGTCCCCAATGTCTGCTGCTTGACCTTGTTCTTATGAACCACCGTCTTTGAAAGTTCAAAGATGGAAGCAACCAGATGCCCACTCTGCCAGCAAAGTCAGATTTTAAGCTCTCTTTTCCTCACTCAAAATCTTTCTTTCCAACTTTTGTTTACCACTGACCACTGGAGTTGGTTTTATACTTTTACGCATTAAATAAGATTTGGTTCAGGAGAATATAATAAATATATATTTACACTTTTACACACACACACACACAAAAAAAAAGATGAACACAATTACTCACCTCTAACATACTCATCAAACAATGAGCCACAGCTACAAAGCCTGGTAATAAAACACCTCACCTTATAAAATTCAACACTCACCCACCAAATGCACATCGCACAGTGTAACACACACTAGTTAAGTGCACTTATCCACTAGCTGCTCACTTATCCACTACAGTCATTCAGCAAATTCTCAGTGGGACCCACACATCTACAAGTTGCTCAGTAAGGAACATAGATTTACCAAATTCTAAGAGGAGGACACTCATCCACTAAATGCTCAGTGGTGTAAATCCATTCAATAAATGCTCTGTGGGGTATACCCACAGACCAGATGCAAAATGGGGTACACGTACCTGCCAAATATTCCATTTGGTACACGACCTGCCAAATATTCAGTTTGGTACACCACCTGCCAAATATTCAGTTTGGTACACCACCTGCCAAATATTCAGTTTGGTACACCACCTGCCAAATATTCAGTTTGGTACACCACCTGCCAAATATTCAGTTTGGTACACCACCTGCCAAATATTCAGTTTGGTACACCACCTGCCAAATATTCAGTTTGGTACACCACCTGCCAAATATTCAGTTTGGTACACCACCTGCCAAATATTCAGTTTGGTACACCACCTGCCAAATATTCAGTTTGGTATACGACCTGCCAAATATTCAGTTTGGTACACCACCTGCCAAATATTCAGTTTGGTACACCACCTGCCAAATATTCAGTTTGGTACACCACCTGCCAAATATTCAGTTTGGTATACGACCTGCCAAATATTCAGTTTGGTACACCACCTGCCAAATATTCAGTTTGGTACACCACCTGCCAAATATTCAGTTTGGTACACCACCTGCCAAATATTCAGTTTGGCACACCACCTGCCAAATATTCAGTTTGGTACACCACCTGCCAAATATTCAGTTTGGTACACCACTTGCCAAATGTTCAGTGGGACACACCCAGGAAACACTTATTGGGCAATGCCTATCCAAGAATTGCTCACTGGGTACAATCACCTGTCAAATGTTCAGTGGAGCACACCCATCCATCAAACACTCTGTGGGGCAGCACTGCCATGTTTCAAATGTTCAGTGTAAAAAATACAGCCACCGGCTGAATACTGGGATGCACCAATATTAACTTAACAGTGGATAGTAACCACCCATCAGCTGCAAATCAACATGCATTCAGCCACAGATTCATAGTACAGTTTGTTAAATTGATTGATCAGTAATTCTAAGAAACAGTGTAATAGTAGAGCTCAAATACAGTGGTTTGTTTTTTTCTAGAAAACCCTAATTATTATTCTCAATCACCAACGGTAAAACAAACATACTTATCCATGAGAACCAGCACTGCTTACTGTGATATGTGTCCAAACAAAGTTACTAGGTTTCACATGGCAGAACCATATTATATGCAATATAGAGGTCACATTTTTGTGTAAGTAATAATTCCAAACTAGAATCTCAATCGATAAAACGGTCACCTTTGCGTAAATAGATTAACTAATTGTAAATAAATTAACTCTTTTTAAAGTTGTTTTTGTTTTTTTTAACAAATTCAAATTCTATTGCAAAATAATGAGCTCTAGGACAGGTCCAGTTATTTATTTTAATAGTCTATTTAATTAAAATTGCACAAAATAATGAATTGTAGCCATCTAACAATAATCTAACAATAATGGTAGTACTGGATCAGGGACAAACCCCCCAATAAAATCAGGTGAAATTAGGTACATTTGTCAGCGAGTATTACAATTGCTACAAATGAACAGTCCACTTTCAGACAAACAGGATGAAGTAGCTAAAAGGAAAAAGTCATACCCCGACAGCCATCTACAAATACCTGCGAAAACAGACTAGAAGAACGAACGAAGGAGGAAGCAGCACAGAGATAAAGCAAAAAAGCACAGGCAATATTGCAACATTACAACATAAAAATGCTTACTACAAGATGGACAGAGTGAGAAGCACATTTTAGCGTAGAAAGGGGGAACAGCAACATCTGATCGGCCAAAGCTACCACCAATTAAAAATAATAAAGTTGTAAGCCAGGAGGTGAAGCACATACAACCAGCAACCAACTTCTACCTGCTGCCAGCATCAGGCACTTCATTATGGCCTTGTGTTCTCACCCAGTTTATCAATTGTGGTGATTAGGTCAGATGGGACAAATGAGTCCAAGTCTGCATCCAGGATTCCCAAGGGGTCCAACTGAGCCACATGATGCCCTCGGATCTGCTCGATTTGATAAGGTGAACAAGAGGAAACGAAAATCATGAATTCAATCAAAATAGAAGTTAAAAAAAAACTGCTCACCAATATTTGTGTGCCCAACTTCATCTCTGTTCAAGGAATCATCAAAAAAGACATCATTAATGCCTAGCGGATCGAGACGTGCAACGTGGTGTCCCCTGATCTGCAAGTAAATACAATGCTGCTTGCTCACTATCTTACAGTTCACATGCTTTGCCTATATTCCATGTAACTGTATTTTTGTATTGTCATGCTTAAAGCAACATTAGAAATTATTTCTCGGGATGCCAACATATCTCAGATTTAATGTGAATCTACTTTTCCCATAGACTATCAATGAAAAATGTACTTAAAATGTGCCCCCCTACATTCAGCACAAATGACTACTAGTGCATTACAGATAACTTTTTTTCACTTTTGTGGTTTAGTTGGATATCATATGTCTTCGATCCAAATGGCTGGGCTAGACAGAAGCTGTAAAACCTGCTATGAAGGTGATTACGTAGAATGGCATGTAGCAAACTGGACCTGTAAGTATTCTTAAACATCTTACTGAAGTTAAAAATAAAAGCAAAATAACAGACCAAAGATGGAATATCTGCATATCCCAACATACTCACATATGGCTATTCACAAAAGTGTGCCTTTTTTTTTTTTTCTTTTTTTAGTCATTCAAGGTGAATTTCAAATTTGAACAAAATGCAGTGAAACTTTAAACAGAACAGATTGAGATGTTTTTCAGATTTAGCTATTGTGGCCGAAAATGTTAAAATTCACTATAATTTCTGTACAATTTACACTTTAATGAATATTCGTCAGGTTTATTCACTACACTAGAAATTGATCAATTAATTTTTACAAAATTTAGGGTAAATAGCAAAGCTAAAACAATTATCTGTAACTGCAAATGCATCCATTTCAGCTATTATTAAATAAAACATATTCCTCGTTCATTCTCCAAAATTTCCTGCTTTATCAATTACCCTGTTTATGAGTTATTAAATTAATAGCATAACAATGTGGTTGGCAAATGCGGAACCTTTTGGCAGAACCTGTCGGCAAATGTGGATTAAGGAGAGTCAATAGCTTTTAAAAATTACAGGACCTGACCTATTCCCCTCGAGTCCAGAAATGGTCCACGTTAATAGCTTGCCCTTTATTTTACTTTTTTTGCATCACAGAAAATACAATATTTGTTGAGTAGGTTGCATTCGTAGCATCCACCCAATGCCCACGGGGGAGGAGGGGGGAGAGGAGACTTTGACCCCCTGTTATTTTACAGGCACATCCCCAGCCCATGGGTAGCAATGGCTAATCCATCACTAGTTTGAAATGTTTAGTAGATATGCATATGGAGGTACGTTACCTCCATTATAGTAATATTGGTGTCTTATTGATACTCAGAATTTTTATTTATTATTTTATTTATTTTTTAATGTGGCAGCTGGCAAGCCGCTACATAATTAACCCTTGCATTGTAAGGTGCATATATATATATATATATATATATATATATATATATATATAACACAATGTAAAATATCGTTGCTTTACCCCAAAAGGAGTTTGATTATTTAAAAGGTTAAAATCTCCAGAGCTGAGTTTTTCCATTATGTACTTAATGTTATCCTTAAAAAAAAATAAAAAATCACATAATATAAACGATACAAAAAATGACAAAGTGTATTTTAAAAAGGAACACTCCATGCACCATAACCATTATAGCATGCTGTAGTAGTTATGGTGCCAGGAGTGCCCTGGCAACCCCCAACTGTACGTAGTCAAATAGTCCTTTGAATAAACTGGAAACCCCACCCAGAAGTTGGTTCTCATATTATTACGGACCCTTTTTTAGTAAATCAGGCTCGTTATTACTTGTCCTTGACTCTCCTGTGAGAGCGACCAAAAGCTTCAGTCAGACAGGTGATGGGATCCATATAAAATGCAAAGTAATACATGTATGGGCGTGTGTGTGTATCCGACAGAGACACGGGCACGCATGCACATCTTTACCCCTCTCTATCTGGCCTTGTCTGGTGGGTAGTCCTATTTGGAAAAATATTGCCAACCCAGCAAAGGTGGACTGATATATCCATTGTCAGTAGCATAAATAACATCTTATGTTAATGGTGGGGTTCCACAATTAAAAGAAATACACAATAAAATTAAAGATATGAATTATGCTCAACTCTGCATTTTACACAAGATATTGGAACATACCATCTAATATCTGATATCTGATAAAACAGCACCACTTCACCGACATCGTTAAATCAGAAAACAAATTATTCTTTTATCTTTTTTAGGATTCGAATATATGCCAAGCATGGAATCGATCCACAAAAGTCAATATTTCACATATATTTTGAGATCATTGAGATGTATTATAGCAAATTTATACTGCCTCTTTATGTGCTTGTTAAACAGCAAACGCACTTTGCTATTAGTTCAACCATACAAGTTTGATTCATGAAAGCTTTTTTTTTCAGAAAAGGAAATCACTATAATATATAAAATCTTTATTTCTATCAATATTTTATTTTTTAGCACTGATGTCCTATCATACATGCATCTCAATCTCAACTGCATAGGACTGGTACAGATATACCTGGTATGCTCTGATCAAAGACTGCACGGCCAGATGGTCTGCCACGATCTTCTCTGCTTTGGCTGGAGCCATAGCAAGACCTTGGCTGCGAATCAATGGTGCTTTATTGTCTCCGTCAACCAAACTTGGCATATGATGTACATCACCGAGAGCAGCCTCTGCATCGGTATTACGGAAAAAAACATCCCAGGACTGAAAGAAGAAGAAGAAAAAAAAAAGGAAAATAATAGACATATTATATTCAGTTTCAAATTTAAATTAACATCCGGTGCTTAAATAGAAGTTATATGCAGTAACATGTAAGAGAACCGTACAGTAAGACTATTACAGCCACCAATCCACCACAAAACAATTATTCTGTGTTCCATTTAACAACAGCCACCAAATGCAAATTCAAAAGTTGCAAGTACACCCATGATGCTAAACATCCTGTACCTCTGCCATCATTCTGTATTACATTTTTAGAGAAGAGAATTTCTGCACCATCAACTCCCTCATCTAGCCAAATGTGAACACACTCCAAAGAATTAAATAGTATTATCAGTTAGTGTCAACAAAAACAGATTTGCCTGTAATCAAATCTCAAATAGCGGTTGTCTTGCAACTTCAAATATTCATTATTATTTTTTCTTTTCAATTTGTATTTTATTGGAGTTTGTTCTGTCACAATAAAACTTGTTAATTTTATCGATATAGTATAAAAGTATAACATTTAGACATCGAAATATAGGCATGCAGAAATCCCAAATCGCATTATACATTAAACAAGGCAATCTATAAATATGCATGACCGGTGTATAGTCGCCATATGGGCTGGCGGAACCTTGGACAAAAAACCCCCCACATACCTAACCCAATAACACACTGACACCTGGTATATGGGAAAATTTGTCCACAGCTTTATTAAATAATTTATATAATATATAACGATAATATTGCTTTAAATAAGTTAACATATAAACATGGGTCATTGCCCCCACCTTCCGCCCCTCTCATCCGTATCCTTCTTTTTAATAGAGGGCAATGACCCCCAACATAACAAATACAAATATATAACGACATTTTCCAACCTCGCCAACTTGAACCGAACAAGTGCCAACCATAAGTAACCATGGCAGGGGTATACCCGGATACCCCTGCCCCACCAGGTTCTGAGCCACCTCCAGGACTCGAAACCACCATTGACCATAATTCCAATTTTTTCCATGTTCCTCACGTTCCTCATAGGGAGCCTATGTCCTCTCTCTCAGCTCCCTATCCCGCCGCTGTGAAAAAACGGGAAACTCTTATCTAAACATAAATATATAGGGAGGGTGGGCGGGACAAACTAAACCGGGTAGGAAATTAGAAGTGAACCTCACAAAATGGCTCCTCCCTTAAATAGCCAATCCCACATATCCCATAACCCACCTGTCCTGTCTGTTCCTCCTGGGCCCGCCTCCTAACCCCTGTCAAGGCCCTGTTCCGCTTAAGCTGTGCTTTGGCTACATGGGGCTACATGACCGGTGTATAGTCGCCATATGGGCTGGCGGAACCTTGGACAAAAAAACCCCCACATACCTAACCCAATAACACACTGACACCTGGTATATGGGAAAATTTGTCCACAGCTTTATTAAATAATTTATATAATATATAACGATAATATTGCTTTAAATAAGTTAACATATAAACATGGGTCATTGCCCCCACCTTCCGCCCCTCTCATCCGTATCCTTCTTTTTAATAGAGGGCAATGACCCCCAACATAACAAATACAAATATATAACGACATTTTCCAACCTCGCCAACTTGAACCGAACAAGTGCCAACCATAAGTAACCATGGCAGGGGTATACCCGGATACCCCTGCCCCACCAGGTTCTGAGCCACCTCCAGGACTCGAAACCACCATTGACCATAATTCCAATTTTTTCCATGTTCCTCACGTTCCTCATAGGGAGCCTATGTCCTCTCTCTCAGCTCCCTATCCCGCCACAAGCTCAGACCTTGACCCCTTAAGCTGTCTGAGCTCCGCCACCCCGAAGAAGGAACGCCCTCTGCATCCCTTCCTGCAGACCCAAGTTCAGCAGGTCGTAACCCACTGCCGAAAGGTGTACACCGTCCGAGCGGTAATACCCATCCAACCCCTCCTCCAGTTCCTGGTGCCTTACCACCACTCCCCCCAGTTTCCTGACAAAACTCGCCATCAGGCTGTTCACCTTACCCCTGCATCTGTCAATGGCTACCGGGTCCCGGGCGTAACGCCACCGCCGCCTCGGAACAATCTCAGACCATACCAGCATCACCCCGGGAAGCAGATCAACCAACCGGTTAAGATCCTGCTTCATCCATTTTACCAGCCTCCGCTGCGGGGTGAGGCCCAGGTCATTACCGCCTGCATGTAAAACTAGCATATCCGGCCGCGCCCCGCCTGCGACCATACCAAATATTGCCCTGCAGACGTCCCCCCAGAAGAAGCCCCGATACCCCCACCAGCGCACTACGAGCTGGTCCTCCGGAAAGCCCAGCTGCTGGCCTTGAGCTCGAGCTGCAGCCCTCCGTCCAGCCCAGAAAATGAAGGAATGACCCACGATCCAAGCGACCCGGCCTGGGGAAGAAAGAAAACACAGGATAAAAACCACCCGTACCCCCCAGGCCGCCCCAATGCCCCTTAGTGTTCCAACAAACCCAAGCGTACATATGAGCGGAACCTAACAGATTCCCATCTCCCAATCCGCTTGACTACCTCATCCCCCAAACCTAGACGTGTGGCCTCCGTGGCCGCCCCAATACGAAAGGAGTGGGTACCGTATGTGCCGGCATCCAATCCCATCCGACCCAGACCCAGACTGAAAACTTTCTGAAATTGGAAGCGAGAGAGCGACGAGCCATCCGCGTGGACCAACAGGGACCCGCCAACCGCGGGCCTCTGATCCAAATACTCCGACACCGCAGCTACTGGGCACAGTGCCGAGCCCGGCAGGGCCCCCAGCGTAACGTCCCGGCCCTTACCTTCCACATCCGTCTTGGACCTAGCCAAGTGCACCACCAGCTTCCCATCCAGTATACGTACCCCGGACACCTGTAGGCCCCCCGTGGCCGCCCGGGTGTTGCTCACCAACTCCCCGACGCGGAACGCCCCAAAGAAAGCCAAAAGAAATGCCACACGGAATAGCGACACCTCAAATGCATTGAAACAAATGGTGGGCAGCGCCTGAACAAGCCCTTCCAGCACATGCACCGACACCGGGCGCCTAGCGTCGGGGGCCCTCCGAGCCCTCCGATACCCTTTGAGTGCTTGCCGGACAATAAACGCCTTGGTAAGGTCCGCTCCCCCATGGAGCTTGAACCAGAACGCCATTGCAGCCATGTTCCTGTCAATCACCGCCGGGGAGGCGCCCCCCGCCAGTAATTGAAAGGTAAACCACAAGAAGGCATCCAGAGGCGGCTCCCCTCGTACCCCTCGGCCCAGCCCGCCCCAGGAACGTTCCCATGAACTCCAGACCTTACTGTATGCGGCCCATGTGGCCGGTGCCAGCGAAGCCTTCACGAGTCCGCCAAGCAGGACGCTCCTAGCTGCCACATCTCGATCGGGCACGGCTGACCCCTGTCCTGGGCCTCCGGGGCCATCGTTCGAAACCGGGACCACTGAAAACGAGACAGAGCGTCAGCCACCTCGTTCAAGTACCCAGGCACATGGCGCGCGCAAAAGACCACATTCAGGGACATGCACAACAAAACAAAGCGACGCAGCAGAGTCACCACCGGCCTCGATGCTGCAGACTGATTATTAACCGCGTGCACCACGGACATGTTGTCCGAGAAGAAAACTACCTTCCTGTCCCTCAACCGGTCCCCCCACAGCGCCAACGCCACCACCAGTGGGAACAGCTCCAGAAACGCCAGGTTACGCATGAGGGGGCTCTGCCCCCATGCCTCCGGCCACTTTTCTGCACACCAGCTCCCACTGAAGTAGGCCCCAAAACCCACGCTACCCGACGCGTCGGTGTACAGCTCCAGCTCAGCTGTCGACACGCCCCCTTGCCGAAAGAACACCGTCCCGTTAAAGTCCCTGAGGAAGGTATCCCACACCCCCAAGTCCGCCCGCATGGACGAAGATACCCGTATGAAATGGTGAGGGGACCTAATCCCCGCGGTAGCCGCCGATAAGCTGCGGCTAAACACCCTACCCATGGGTATCACCCTACAGGCGAAATTGAGCATACCGACCAGTGACTGCAGTCGGCGCAGGGTCACCTTCCGTGCCCGACACACCTCTGCCACCACGCCGCGCAACCTTTCCAGCTTTGCCAGCGGCAGCCGACATTCCCCCCGCACTGAATCTATCTCCAGACCCAGGAAACTAAGGCACTCAGTCGGGCCCTCAGTTTTATCCGCCGCCAGCGGCACCCCAAAGCAGCCCGCCACCCATTGAATAGTACCTAACAAGTGCTGGCACGCGGGAGATCCGGCCGGCCCCACACACAGGAAATCATCCAGATAGTGCACCACCGCTTTATCTCCCGCTTCCGTCCGCACCACCCACTCGAGAAATGAACTAAACTTCTCAAAGTAAGAGCACGAAATGGAACACCCCATGGGAAGGCACAAATCCACAAAGTAGCCCCCTTCAAAGAAGCACCCTAACAGGTGGTGACACGCCGGGTGCACCGGAAGCAACCTAAAAGCAGCCTCGATATCCACCTTGGCCATCAACGCACCACGCCCGGCTCTCTTCACCAGCTCGACCGCCTGGTCAAATGATGCGTAAGAGACCGAGCATAGGTCCCTGTCAATGTCGTCGTTCACCGACTCCCCTTTAGGATAGGAAAGATGGTGAATGAGCCGAAACTTCCCTGTTTCTTTCTTGGGGACCACTCCGAGGGGAGAGACCCGAAGGCCCTCCAGTGGCGGGGCCAAGAAAGGCCCCGCCATCCTACCCAACCGCACCTCCTTGTCCAGCTTCTCCCGAACCACCTCTGGAAACTCCACCACTGACTTGAGATTATGAGGGCACGCAGTGCCACCCCTCTCCCGAAAAGGAATGACAAACCCTTGCCCAAACCCCGCCCTAAGCAGCTCCGCGTCTGCCCTGTTACCGTAGCGGTTTAGCCAGGGCTCCATCGCGTCTAGTTTCACTGGGGTTAGCCCCCGAGGTAGTGGGAGACCCTCCGCCGCCAACCGCGGCAGAGGCTCCCGTCCCCCCGGACTTTCCTTTCTTGAAACAACGTTGGAGCCCATGAGCCCCACCGCAGCCCGAGCACTCGTGCTTGAAGCGGCAAGCTGCGCCCCACTTGCACTGGCCCTCATTAAAGAGCCAGCATAAGCCCTTCTGCGAGGCGGCCGACGAGGAGGACTGACCCTTAGCGCCAGCCGCGTGCTGAAAGGGCTGCGCCTTCTGCGCCATCATGAGCTTCATCCAGAGAGGCAGGTCCATCTGGTCCCACCGCATGCCCGGATTCGCCGCCAGCCGCTGCCGGAACTGCTCATCATACCGCCACCATGCCAATCCGCCATAGGTGCGGTATGCCTCCCATATGCCGTCCAAGTAGCAAAACAGGGACGAGCAGGAGCCCGGCGATTTTTCCCCGATTACGCTGGCCAGGATACAGAATGCCCTTAGCCAGTTACCAAAAGACTTCGGTATCTTGCGATACCTCCGCCGTTTCTCCTCCTCCTCTTTCTTTTCGTCCTTCTTGTCCTCCTCCTTGAGGTCAAGAAAGTCCTCCAAGGGAAGAAGCGAGAAGATCTCGCAAAATTCCCCTTTCCAGATTTTATCTTTCACCTCCTGCTTGAGGTGCACCCCCAGCAGGGCCCGCGAAGGACACATACGCATGTTGCCTCGCCGCTTCCGTCACCCCACCCGTCAACTCCGCCCGTTCGCTTCCCGCCTCACCCGCGCTGGAAGCCGACACCGCTTCCCCGCCCGCAACTGCCGCCGGGGTCCCTAGACCGGACCCCGACTCACCTCCCCCCTGCGTCCATACCTGCCCTACGCTACCTTGTGTGCCACCCCCCGCCCCCAGTGAGTGGAGTAGTGACTGCAGTGTTTGTACTAGTGCACTGGACTGTAGCGATTCAGTAGACTCACCGGCCAAGCCCCTGGATCCGATGATACCCGGGGCTGCGCAGTCCGTCACTGCCCGTCCAGGATGAACGCCATCCGCCGATGACCCGCCAACCAGGGATCCCACCCGGTGCCTGGAAAACTCAGATGAGGAGCGACTCTGGGACCTGGAAAGAGGAGAAGAAGTCCTGGGCAAGGCGTACTGTTCCCCCACCACCTTCCCGCCCTTAACCGGGGAGCGCCTGCCAACCGCCAAAGCCTCCCGCCGGGAATCCTCCCGCCGTCGCGCCCCAAAGGCCCTGAGAGCCCTGCCACGTGGACTACGACTCCTACCGTCGCCTTTGGATGCCAACCCCCGTCGATGCAACCTGGGGGACCCGGACCCTGCCGAATTCCCTGACGTTGCGCGCCTGCGCCGGGGCCTCCGTCTGCGTGTCCTGGGGGCCCTAACCGGCGAGGGGCTAGCACTACCCGACTCCGAACTAGACCCGCCCTCCCCGCTTCCCGCCCCGCGCCCCAACCCCGCTGCAGCCCGACCTACCCCTGCTCCTACGGAACCCAGACCAGGGACACCTCCCTCGGGGCCCTCCACGGACGCGGACGGCGACACCCCGCTCCCCGCGACAGCTATCCCCGACCGACCGGACCTCGGAGCCTTTCCTTTCCCCTTACCCTCTACCACCCTCCTAACAACCACCGAACCCGCAGGCACTACCTTCCGCCCCGCAAGCGAACTACCGAGGGACCCCGCACCCTCCCCCACGGAAGCCCGCCCAGTCTGCACTCCGCGAGACCCCTTTGCGGCATCCCGCACCCCCCCAGGGGCCCTCCGCCCGACCCCTGCTCCCCTTGGGCCGCTCGCCTACCCGCCCCCCCGTCCGCCCGCTCCCTGGAATCGGGCCTCACTCCCCGCCTGCCCACCACGCCAAGGGGACCCCCGGAAGGGGCACCTGCACTTGCCTGCTGTACGTTGGGCCCGTCGTGGGCCGTCCCAGTCCGCGTGCTGCAGTCCACTGCCAAGGCCGATGGGGGTGCCCTCCTGGGCCGAGACCCCGCCCCGCCAGGCCCCGCACCAGGCCGTCCGGCCGCCATTTTGGATCCTGCTCCGCGCACGGCCCCATCCGTGTTAGGGGGTGGTGCAGCGATGTCCAGGGCAGCCGCCCGTCTCGACTCACCACGCCGAAGCCCCGGCCGCACACTGGGAGGCAGAGCCTCGACCAGGCAGCTCCTGGGCCTGCTGCGACTTCCACTGGCTGTCTCCTGCACACCCGTGCCACCGACCTCCGGTTCTCCTCCCGGGCTCAAACGCCTCGGGGGCCTCCTGGCCCTCGCCGGGCGCGAGTCTCCGGCCTCCTGTCCTGCCGCCGCAGCAAGGACCGGGCCCAGCTGGGCCTGCACCCAATCCGCTCCTTGTTGCCGCGCCGCTGTCCTGATCCCCTCCAGAAGCTTCTCCACGATATCCATGGCCCTGCAGAGGAGACAAAGAGAGAAACCCTACCCAGAAAGTATAGAGAGCACCGGGATGCACACAAACTAAACCGGGTAGGAAATTAGAAGTGAACCTCACAAAATGGCTCCTCCCTTAAATAGCCAATCCCACATATCCCATAACCCACCTGTCCTGTCTGTTCCTCCTGGGCCCGCCTCCTAACCCCTGTCAAGGCCCTGTTCCGCTTAAGCTGTGCTTTGGCTACATGGGGCTACAAGACCAAAATATCTAGCGTGGTTAAGCTATAGTTGCAACAAGTGGCCTCTAGGTAGTAAAGATATAATAAAAAGAACAAGAAAATGAAAAGAACGAGAAACAAAAAAATTCTAAAATGTAATTATGGAATGACTCTCAAACTGCACCTCGGTGTATATAATACAGTATGCAGATAAGGCTATGTGCACAACCATATGAAGCAGGGTTAGGCATCACCAAACTTCTACGGTGCTCAAAAAGGAATAAAGCGAGATATGATTTGAAAAAAAATAAAAAAAATCCACAACTATCCCATAAGATACATTACATCCAAGTTCCCAGATTTTGGACCCCCTCTGTTTGTACAGGCGTCAAGTTCAGTTTCTGCAGACATTTAGCTACATCTCCACATGAGGATAAATTCAGTGAGGTATCTCCTTGTGTGACCACAAATGAGCCATCGACTCCCTGGCGGTACTTGATCGCTGCTTTTCTCAGTTGTCTGGTGATCAGAGCCAGTTGTCTCCTCTTCATCAGTACAGCAAATGGAATGACCCTGTATATTGCTACTGAGCAGCCATCAAGGGAAGTATTTCTGATTTCTCTGGAGTGGGCAGGATGGCAGACTGAACCATGACATCCTTAGTCACCGCAAATATGTCTGTGGGTGCCCATATTTGAGCTGCTGTGGCTTTATGCACGCAAAAAGCAGAGAGTAGCAACATAGGATCAGTGCCTCATTTAACCCCTTAAGGACCAAACTTCTGAAATAAAAGGGAATCATGACGTGTCACACACGTCATGTGTCCTTAAGGGGTTAAGCTGCTCGATGAAAGATAGTAAGGTATCACCTCCAATCTTCTACAGTATTCCAACCTCCTAGAGACACAGATGGAACTATGGTTCCTCTGACAGAAAGTCAAGGCAGTGGAGTTCAGGGAGGGTGCCCTAGAGGAACAACTGCATAACACACAAAGATAGGTTGCCGGCCAACCCTACAGGTCCAGAAACAGGCCCAACAAAAAAGTATGGTGATAGCACTAGAAACCAAGCACAGACAGTGAAATATATGGACCTGTCATGCAAGCCAGTCAACCTATCTTTGTGTGTTATGCATTTGTTCCTCTTGGGCACCCTCCCTGAACTTCACTGCCTTAACTTTCTGTCAGAGGAACCCCAGTTCCAACTGTATCTAGGAGGTCGGCCTTCCAAAGCTTCTTCAGATCAAGAAAGAGGGTTTTTTGTTTTTTTTTTAAAGGTCTTTTTTCATGGTCAGTAATGAGTCGTAGATGGAGTCAGACTCCTGACAGACATCACTCACTCAGGGCAAAGTAAGCATTTCATCCTCATAGTGGGAGCTATACAGCAATAATACTCAAGTAATGTGTTTTTAAACTATAATAAATGTATTTAGAAGTCAGTCTGTGTAAATAAGATACATTGTTCTTGTTCTAAGTCACATTGTAGCTGCATAAATTGTTATTAGAAAGTCACCTAAAATTTCTACGTACAGCCCTGACTCTGGCCACAACCCCACTCACACCTCTAATATTAAAGTGTCGCTCTATACCTATGTGGAATGTTGGGAGGTATGAAAATAAGAGCATATAAACTCCTGCACGTGCAGTTCAATTATGCATGGACACGGGTTTGTAGATGCCTACATGTTCAATTTGCAGGTACAATGTGTCTATGCACAAAAGAGGACTTAATACATGTATTAATGGTGGTCCATATTGCTGCAAGGTCCAGTTGAATCATACATGACTGCAATATCTAATACATGGACATAGAAGTGATATATGCTGGGTCATGCTTAATCTACTATATAATAAGTGAATATATCCATGAGGTCCATTATTGTGACTAATTCACAAGGTCAAGAAGGACTGGCCTTTTGATAGTGCTTAAGGACTTTTGTTGTAAATTGAAAAAACCTTGAAAATTTAAAGAAACTCCATTACCACTACAACCCACTTCAGTAGAGTAAGTAGTAAAGCCATTTATGTCTGCTTTTTGAAATAACATTTTAGTGTAATATATTTAACTCTGTAATTGTTATATATTAGACTTGTCCAAAAATTATTTTGGAATGGCTTGACCTCACAAATTCCTTTAAATCCACACCCGAACAAAATCGATCCACCCAGTATTTACCAGTCTTATTCACTAATCATTAAGTTACATAGCTGAAAAGAGACTTGCGTCCAACAAGTTCAGCCTTTCTCACATATTGTTCAGGTATGGATTAAAAAGAATTTGAGTGGGGGCGGAGCCTGGCAGCCATCCTGTTCAGACACAATCTAAGCTTGCTCTCCCGAACCCAGATACAATCTGCAGAAAATCTCCCTCACCAGGCCCCATCTAACCTCGAAAAGCAATCAGCACTTACCAGCGACACATACCGCACCAATTAATGCCTTTTTTCCAGGCACACAAGCAGCCCAGGCAAAGGCGCAAACCTGCGGCCTACCGCGCAACGCCAGTCCAGGGCCTAGAGGCCTACCTCGGCGGAAGCTACCTGGAGCACTCCCCACCCAACTCGGACACTGATACAATTACCATGGGCCGCTGCTCACAATAACCCACAGCCGGCCCCAACACACAAGGCAGGGATATAGGGGAGATGCTGCTCCGGCCTGTACATCCACAGCCACCACACGCCACACACCTGCTCACCAGCAGCCCGGCCTCCGAACCGGACAGAGGTGAACCAGCCACAACAACGGCTCCTCCGGCGGAACACTCACTGCCGCCTGAATTCCAAGATGATTCAGCCCCCACCACTAAAAGGGACCTAAAAGCACTCCTAGTCAATATACAAAAGCTGCTGGCAGCTGATATCGCGATGGTCAAAGCAGACATACAAATGTAACAGACCAAGTCAGAACTGCGGAGGAAGACATTACTAACATCCAAGACACGGTATCCACCCTCAAAGACTCTGTCCAACTACTTCAAGCAGAGCAACATGTGTTAGCTGCCCAAATTAGAGGATAAACAACGCTGGACACACATCAAAATCCAGGGTGTCCCCACCACAGTCTCGACTGAGGAATTGCCACACTACACGCAGCGGCTGCTCTCAACAATACTACCCCAGGCAACCACCAAGAAAATCGCCCTAGACGGGATCTTCTGGGTGACAGGTTCAGTTCGTATTTTGCCCAGCACACCCAGAGATGTCATTCTGTGCTGCATAACGGTACATGACAAAATACAAATAATGACAGCCATTAAAGGTAAAACGCCACTGGCCTTTGAAGGCGCCCAGCTTTTAGTCTTCCTGGACCTTACTAGAGCCACATTGCTGAGGCGTAAGACCTTTGGACCAGTAACAGCATCACTACATAAAGCTGGCATAGCCTACAGGTGGGGGAACACTGGCTCACTGCTTGTCCATCATAACGGGACTGCACATAACCTCAACATCTCTATCTGGAGCACCCGCTTATCTAAATGCAATAGCCCTCGCAACTTCCCTCCACACCTGCAAGTCACCCAGAGAACTGGGTCCCAGATGACTGCTCCACTCCTGCCCATCCGACACTATACCCACAGACTCTAAACACCTGACCACCTGACTGAGCGTAAAATATAATACCCCTGACACAGTTATAGCTGCCAAATTGATGAGTAAGACCTTTTACGCTGTGTGGTTGTGAGCTCATGAATTACCTACACCCGTGTTTATTTTTACTCATGCAATTTTTTCTCCTTGTGTTTTATTTTTTGTGTTCTTTTATATTTTTTTATAAATACTGCAACTACTTACGGGGGGGCCCCACACTCACAACAGAGGCAGACAGACCCCTGTGACCGATAAAACAATGGCACCTATCCTAGTTACAACCCCTTAGGGGTAACAGATAAGATGCCACATAATGTACAATGTATATTGGAGTAACACACACACATGGCACTCCAACATACCTAGAACTTATACTCGCTCCGTAGACACGTACATTCAGGCATCCGAACCCATACGCCTGAACCAGCTTGTAACACACATACGCATGCTCTTACACACACTGCTCTATCGTAGCTTGAACTAATGAGCATTCCCATACCCTCACACTTGGAGTATCCCAGGGGAATAGCACACACCCTACCATACCTGCTACAAATATACCAACCCTGGGTTTGTTATGAGAAAATGTGCTTAAAACCCTCTTGTTAATGCTATTTTTACACGTTAACTACAATGTAACGCAAGAAAACACGCCTTACCATTGTTCCTTTATGTTTACATGATAAACCAAGCACGAAAAAATAAAAAAAAAGAAGAATTTGAGTCAGACACACGGTGCAAACGGATACATGGCAAAAATTATAGAATATATGCATTCCCAATATACCAAAGTGTGAAAACGTTGTACATGTAATATGTGACAATACAAATAAAAATCCAGAGTCTTATAATTAGTTTTAGCCTGTAAACATCTTTAATCTATTTTAAAGTATTCTCTAGGGTAATATTGTCTACAACCTGTAACAGGCAAAATATTCTATTTAAATTTTATTTGTATATTCATTTTTTATTTATTTGTACCTATATTTTATTTTATAAATTTCATATTTCTCTCATTCACCTCATTTCTTCCTGCTTTTTTCCTCACAATATATTTTCCTTTACATATTTTTGTTTTTTATTTTAAGGACACATCCTTAAGTAATGTCTCTATATAGCATTACGTACAATTATGCATTATAACCTTGAATAATTATATATATATATATATATATATATATATATATACACACACACACATACACCATTACTCATATTTATATGCTGTATCTATACATAATGTTTCATATAAATAATGCGTGTTCTATATGTCTGTGGGTCTTTTAGGATCAAGCAGGGCGTAGAAAACTTGTAGTCCATGTTTTATTGATTTATTTAGTAGATTAGCGGATTTGATTTATGAAACACGCTATGTTCATAAAGAACATGCCGCCTTCCAGAGATTGAATAGGAGAAACAGGAAATTGTGGCTGGATGAAGTGGATGTGCGTTCCACAATGGAACGCACAAAGTAAATGGTATCCGGTACCAACTGAAAACGGCCATGATTGCTGAGGGCACACTTTGATTAAGTACACCATACACAAAAAATGATCCCCCTCCATAGCGGACATATCCATTAAGAAATATTATACCTTGCTGAAATGTGTTGGGATTTTCCAATTTTGTTTTTTCCAATTTTTTTTTGTCAATCTTTACTGATGTAGTACTTTGAGGTACAAACAAAACAAACAAACATTCTCGTATTGCCACAACAGCAGGCACAAGCGCATGGGACAATACTGGATAAACAGTGTCATGGCATGTAATACAGTACAATTTTTAGTTAATAAATGCAGGTTAGGTAGAGTTGTCTAAAACAATGACTCAAACTAGGTGGGCATATGCATGAATAGTGATGGTAGAATGGTTATTGTAGAGTAAACATGTTAAAGACATTTTAGGGGATTAAGTAAGATATAAACATTCTGAGTTTCGGTGTTGAAAAATACCCTACTGTCAGGGTACCTGAGGTCTCTACCTCCGAGAGAGGTAGAGACTTAGACGTTTATCCGTCCGGACGCCATGTTTCTCCTGTTCCTCGCGGTCGACCCGTTCACATAGACGCCGGCCGCGAGGGAGTTACTTCCTTATGTAGCATGGTGCCCGGAGACCGACGTCATGACGCCAATCCGGAACGACCTGTCACTCAATCCGTTGGAGACCAATCAGGACTCGTCGGAGGCGTGTCTATCCTCTCTAGCCAGGGTATTTCAACATACTTCGCCCTGTTGCTCATTGCCCTGTCGTGGTTCTAGCCTGTCTAGTCACACAGTGCTTTGGTGTTTTTCAGTTATCCTTTTGGTTACGACCCGGCTTGTTTGACTTACTCGGTTTACCTCTGTTATCCTTGACCCGGCTTGTTACTCGCTTACCTGTCCTCTCGTTCCCTCGACTTCGGCTTGTCTCTGACCATTCTCTATACTCTCTGTACGTTAGTCCGGCCATTCTAAGGTCCGGTATACGTACCCTGTACCTGTTTGTACTTTGCGTGTTGGATCCCTGACCCGATCCTGACACCTACGTGGCACAACAACGAAAACAGGCACATAAAGTGACATTAGGAATAGGTCATTTGCATATACATTAAGGAAAATACACTGGGGGTGTACAAGTACAATGAGACTGCACCCTTGTATGTTAGATTGGGTAAGAGAGTATGCTGATATGAACTACCCATTGCTATGGGACCTAGGAAGGTGTAAGCTGAGGTTCCCAGTGAGCTGCAGATAGCCGGCACCCAAGTGTATGAGGTGCTAACTTAATCTATAATAATGCTGGTTAGTCACTTGGCTAGAGAGCTGGAAACAGTGCCAGCGCTAAGCAAGTGCAGCGGTAGTTTTAAAGTTAGGTACTTTGAGCGGTCATAGGTAATAAGCTCTAAGCCAGCGGGGCATAGAATATAACGCTTAGCTGCATTAGAGGTTTGTGAGGTAGTGGGGGACCGTGACTACATGATCTCCTCCCTCTCTTAAAGTGTGTGCATGAGTGGGCTATGCATAAAACAGATAACAATTTAGATGCAGGATCGTGTCTGTAAACTGTGTAGTTGTCAGGCATCATATCTCCGTTCTCAAATCCAAGTTTGTTTGCTCCTCTCACACCAGTAGTCCAAGTATAGGTAAATTGGTAGCGCAGTGGAAAATAATTCTCGTACAGTTCAGGTGTAGTCCCCAAATTATTGAGAAGCTCTTCTGTGGGAGTGCTAGTTAGTGGGGTCGGCAGATCAGAGCGTCTACATTCAACCAATGCCCTTACTCGTTTGGGGGCCCTTTGAGCCGTGGGTGTCCACTGGGGGACAGTACGTTGCGGGTGTAGGAGGACCGCCCTCCGGCCCCAGGCTATAAGGAAGACCAGCACCTTTAGTCCACAGACTTGGTACCTTCGGTAAGCCGGTTCTTCCCTTTGTCGGGCGCCATGGTAGGCCCAGATGTTCTGCTGCCACCAGTGGCGGTTAGGCTTCTGGCGATGTGGTCGATGTTGTGGAGTTTGTCTCAGGTCGGCATTTAAGATGATTAGTGGCAGCGGTTCTGCACAGTTAGTCCGAGGTAGGCCCCTTCCACCTCCGCTCCCTCACCAGTCCCAGCTCTTCTGGGTCAAGTTGTGCCCGCCTGATGCGGTGCTCTAGGCACTCTCAGAATCTGTTAAAGATATTGACCAGTTGCACAAGATGGTGTGCCATTGGCTCTTGGACCTGGCCACCAGGCTGTGGTCGTCTAGGTGAAGTTCACTGCATCCGCCATCTTGTGTGGCTTGCTTTCCCCAACACTTTGGCAAGGTTATGCAGCCGGGACCAGCTTTACTGTCTGCCGTAGGTTGAGGGGGAACATGCTGACCCCCCCCCCCAGCCCATACAGGGGGAACAGGAACCCAAGGTGTAAGTTGCTGCGTGCCATGGCAGAGTGAGAGCGGCCGTCTCTCCCGTGATATCCATGTGCGTTGCACTTCAGGCTAGGCCACAAGGCCTATCTGTGGATCTGTTGGGGTAAAGTTCAAGATTCAAGTACCGTTGTGTGCCCACTCAGACGCAGACTAGCCCTCTGGTCACAGAAAGTTGCTTTCGGCTGGGCAATTTTCAGTGAAGGTGAAGTTTATGTTGAATGATCCCGGTGCTGTGATCAAGCATATCCGGCCATCTTAGCTGTCAGGCCCCGCCCCCTTTCCAATTAATTTTATTCTACACATTTTCTATTTTAATTAGCTTTGGCTTCCCCTACTGTGGCTATTGTAGGTACTGTCCATATAACCAGCTCAGAGACATTGCCCAACTTCACCAATATGGGCAACACTGTGATATCCATATAAATAAATAAATACATAAAATTTAAATATTCTCACTTTTCCTTCCTTTTTTTCCCTAGTCTATTCATACTAATTGAGAAATTTAGGTATGCAGAGGTATGTGTGTGTGTTAATGCCCCATACTCTATTTTATGGTGTTGAATGTACATGAATCAAATGGAAGTCGAACAAATGATGCCAACAGAAAGTTTCATTAAATCAAAAAAGTTACTTTCAAAAGCATAAAAATGTATATTCTCCTTTAAAAAGAAAACAAACTTTGTGGGTGCACACAATGAAAAATAAGGGAATTAAAGGGGGATTGTCAAATGTGCTCTTGTCCTTGTAATAAGCAGGTTAAGGTATTAAAAAGCTGAGAGAGTATTTAATGCTTCATGACAACAAAATCTATTAAGACGATTTTGTAAACAGAGAGTTCTTCAAGTACTATTCAAGTACTTCACGTGAATTATTATTGCCAGGGGATGCTATTTTTATGTTGTGCCTTGTGGATTACTTATGACAGAATGCACATTTGTATGCTACAGGTCATCTCCGTATCTCAACAGTCCATGACGAATTTAGGATTCATCAACCAAGCTGTCATATTAAAGGGGAGAAATGATTAGTTCAATGGCTGATGCACTTGGTAGTATTGATTACTTCATGTATTGGATACCCCATCAGTGATAAAATATCCCTTGATGAAGTATGGACAGAAACAAAAAAAAAGGAAAAGAAAAAACAACTGATGAAAGAGAAATAAGACATCCATAGTAATTTGTATCTTCTTTTTATATTACAACACTCATAAATGTACACTGAAAATATGGTTCTGCTGTAGGAGAAATCAAATAGCTCAAAGAAAGGTGATGCCAAAATAAACAAACATATTAAGCATTTGCCTTAAAAGTATATAGCCTAGACACTTCCCATTCCCCTTAACCATTTAAGGTACACTCCATGACATAAGGTACAAGGTTACATCCATGTTTAAAAAAAAAAAAAAAAAAAAATTATTTATGTCATAATGCCCAGATACATGTTCTTGCACGAAAATCACTTTCAATTTAGCCTCATCACGTTTTTGTCTTTCTAGTTCCTTCAGATACCATTGGAGTTTTAAAAACACAAAAAGTGTAAGGAACGGATAAGCGCTAATGGTTCTAGAGCAGGTCAACCACAGGCAATAAATATTGAACTCAGGTATCCCTCTGTTACCCAAAACAAGGTTGCACCTATTAAACAAAGAATAAATACTAACAGTAGTAAAATAAAGTCCAGAAATGTTCTTCATACTGCCTTAATTCCTATGCATATTGGGTCTTCCAAGGAGACCAATTGTGTGATATGTTCAAAAAATAGTCAATACACCACAACAGTGTGTATAGGTGCCCACTCACATGATATAAAGCATCATACATGCCAGAAAGTATGAGCTTTAGATAAATGCTCCTATTTTGGGAATGTATTTCCAATTATTTCTGCACGTTGTCCACTTTATATTACGTTATTACAATATTGGAGTTTCCTTTGTTTCTCTTGTTTTTTATATTTTGTGCTGATAGTATTGTCTAAGAGACTACAGTGATTGATATCAGCTGGTGGACATTATTCCGCTACATGAGGTCACTACCATAGCTTGTATGAAACTCTGTTTCACATGAGTAGGCATCTATACACTGTGCATTCACTATTTTTGGAACATATCACACTATTGGTCTCCTCTCTTGGAGTACGTGGGGTGTTTAATTTTTAAGAGGAATTAAAAATAGTTTTAGGTCTGAGTGCGGGGGTTTGAAGGGTTAAGTGAAAAGTGCTCACCCTCTTCTGTAGAGCAGTCAGCCTCCTAAAGAGTTGTACTTTGTGCATCACCGAGAACTTCCCTTGCAACGCATTTCCTTTGTGAGAGGTTATTAGTAGGCACATGGTAAATTATCCCTTCCTCACACACAGACACTGGAGGAGCTAAGACTGCGTTTTACATCCCCTAAATCTGTTACTACAATTCTTCTATTAAGGCCGACTAGACTACAGTGGACATTGTCAAAGGGTCCTGGTTCCCATCTTAACCGACCAGCCTATTTAAGTTAAAAAAAGTCACATTATAAATGCTAAAAAATAAAAATAAAATAAAAGGCACCCTCTAGTGGTCAGGTGGCTGTAAGCTGGTGCCCACTGTGCCTAATAGAAAAATCATCCCTGAGTGAATGAGGTTAATAATGGATTTAAACAGCGCCCAAAGAACATTATTGTGGACTTTTTTTCATAGCCTCTTTTCCTTCATGATGTTTCACCATGGTCTCATGCGACCTTCATACACCAAGCAGCCTTCAAATACTATACTTTTCTAACATCCATCCTCTTTTTAACATGGCACTAACTACCTTCATGGCTAGAACTGCATTGTAACTACTGCCATAAGAGAAGAAAATGAGCAGGTGAATTTCCAATGAGAATTTTTATCCAAGGCACTGTAACAACAATCACATGTATGTAGAGCAATAAATGCAATAATGAGTTAACGATCACTATACAAATGTCGGGACTGGAGATACCCCAACACACAAATCTAAAGGAAAATATAGGAACACATATCAGTGCTTACAATGGCCGGGATAGTATCTAGATAGATAAATAAAATGTCTGCAAGCAGACAAAGTAAATAAGAGAGAGGTCAAGGTGTAGGATAATAGAGATGCTCAGAATCGATACTCAAGCCAAGGTGAGGAGAACAGAGCAAGAATGGTCAAACAAGCCAAGGTCAGAAAACCATTATTCAATACACAGTAAAAATTCACTTTTAGGTAACAAGAGCCACGATGGGGCAAGGAAACAAAGACAACCAGGAAGTACATATATCCTATTCTGGGCTGTGATTGGTTACAGAGGACACAAGTGTGTATACAGCATCAAAAAGGACTATATAGACTGGCATTAAATAAATGGAATGAGGCACCAGGAAGCTAGGGATGAGTGGGTGTGTATCAGGAAATAGAAGAGACATCAGTTCTGTAATCAAACAGCTGTGTGAGGGACAGGTATATCAATGTTTTAATTATACATGCCATAATCAGTTATTGACTTAAAACACAGTATTCAGTAACACACCAAACTATAGATTGACAGTTACATTAGCAGAAACAAGTGTTCCAATCGATAAAATATCCTTGCTCAACATCCAGGGTACTTGGTGTTATTTTGTGTTACAGAGACCAATATTTTCACATTGTTAAAGGTTACAGTAGCAGGTTTCCTGAAAATATGGCTTGAATGGCATGGAAGAGGGCAACGTAGCTTCGAAGTTCTGCTCTCTGGCTTTCCTATAGCATTTTTACAATACTTAATCCTTAATCCATTCAACTTTAATGAACTCACCATGTTTTAATAATATGGCACATACAACAGAAGATTAGTTTATCCACTAAGATTTTATCAATAAAAGTCATTGAGAACCTACAAAACATTGGCTTCTTCTCACTCCCCTTCCAAGTCCTCCACTCTTTACCTTTGAAGCTGGAAAAACTGTACCAAGTTCTGCTACCTAAAGCTGGATCTTCACTCCAATGCCTGCCGTGAGTGAAGTGTCCACCTACTGTATAATAGTATATATTTTAATGCTTCAGGTCTTTGTTACACCCAGCAGGTGGTGCTTCTCTGGTGGCCAATCTCTAGAAACCTCACCCAGAGGAAGAACTTCAGCCGAGACTTGTATTAAAGGATGGTAGAAACCTAGTCTGAGTTCCCTCAAATCTCTACCATCCTTTAATAGGATAATCCCCAGTTGCCGAACTCTTAAAACAGCACCTTGGGGACAAATTGTCCTGTGCCTGAAATGTTATGACTTTGTCCAGAGCGAAGATGACTGGAGAAAAGCTCAACTTAGCTAGGTCCCAGGCTTTAAGCACACCTTCCCATCCATGTCTTCAAGTCCCCCCTTCCATGGCCCAGTATTTAACCCCTTAAGGACCAAACTTCTTGAATAAAATGGAATCATGACATGTCACACATGTCATGTGTCTTTAAGGGGCACCTGCTGCAATCCTGGCTGCCATCTGCCAGGTCATGTTGTCCCACTAGCGGATGGGGCTGAGTTATAGTCTTTTAACTGTTAGCTTCCACCCAGGCTTAAGCTTTCTCTTCCATGCCTAAGTTTTAGTCCCTTGACCGGCTTTAAGGCTTCTCTCACCTGCACTGCCACGCTCAAGTCCTCTGTCCTTTCCAGGCATTAGTCCCCCCACTCCCTCAGCCCAGACTTTAGGCTCCAACCTCCATGGGTCTTGGAGGTGACAATGCCAAGGACATGGGCCCCAGGGGCATTGCAGCACTATTTCAATCCTGGTGCTGCCAATAGCCATGTACATTATATATTCACACACATTATGTATGTACATATATATCCAAAATGAGCAAGCCAGATCGTGCGGTTTATCAGCTTTACAGTATGTTCATGTAATGTTTTACAAGATTTCATCAAATATGTATATTTAAACATCACAGAAGGTAGGACCATAGTCTCAGTAGTGTAGCGGAGCCCCAATACCTAGAATAGTTATCTCCGCTATTCCTTCCTCGTAGCTGACAGGACAACATATTGACATTAAAAAAATGCCCATCGTAAAGTAACCATTTGCAACATTGAAAGTATTGGCACCCATCAAGGAGTAACTCAATTTATAGAGGTAAACTTGTATCAGCATAAAATTACAACATCATTCCACTATATAAAAAAGTGTGAACAATACTAAAGAATGGGCAGCTATCCTCCATCCATTTTACATTCAATATTACTATGATGTCTTGTAAAAAGTAAAATCATATTCTATGAGAAATTCTTAATTATGCATAAAGGCAGTATAATTAAATTTACTGTTTAATCCATTTGGCTCAGTGGTCATTAGTTTAAAAATCCATCTGTATTCAGTTTGAAGTAAAGATAAATTATTGGCTATCCTTGGTGATAATTTCAATTTAGAACTTTAGGTGTTTGATTTTCCTATTGTGGTGTCTTCGCACATGTCTGGAGACCAGTATTTTAATATTGGAATTAGTAATTGAATGGCTGGTGTACCCTACTTTTGAATTTTTCATAGGCCTTACCAACATCATACAGTCCACAAATGCATGTGCTATGGCATAGCACGTTTTATATTTGAAATTATTGAAAAAAATAGTATGGAAAACCTACTGTACTCTGGAATGGTTTAGAAGGAAAGAAACTATCATGCAGAACAATTATTGCATCTACAAATTCTTTTTGTTTGGATAAGCCATGACTCTTTCTGGACCAAGATGACTATTAACAAAAAGTTTTCTAAAAGGAACATTATATAGTGTTAGGAAAACACATTTGTATTCCCATTCCTAGTGCTATAGTGATAATTTTAGAAAACTAACTTCATAGTCATCTTGGTGTCATGGTTTAGTTGATCGCTCCCTTCCCATGTAAGGACTTAAATAGAAGTTAATTTACCTTTTATTCTACGCATCACTGCGCACTCTGTAGCTGGGCGATTATCAATTTATCCTCAATGATATCATAGGAAAGAATGGTTAGGGCTGTGCTCTCAAGACTGAGGCTTTTTCCTTAAAATCCTATAAAGTGGAACAGTTTCCCCAAAACTCTTAGGTATTGTCCTACTGGAATACTTTTTTTTTTGTTGTTTTTTTTGTTTTTTTATGTTGGCCAATAGCTGATCATCTTTAGGACATTGTTAGTAGCGGTGTTTTTTTTATTTTTTTATACAAGGTGGTTTGCAGATGTTCGATTGGTCTATGGAGATGGTACAGTCCCCAAAATTTAAAGAGGACTTTCCAATTTCCATGGTAAGTCTAAGGTTCAAATTGTTGATATTCAGTAGTTTTACAAATTAATCCAAGGTTTCCAATGTACCTTTTGAGACAATAAACACGTTGTTGATATCTCTCTTACGTGTGTGGATAATTCTGTTTAGATGAACGTACTTCTCTGAAAAGACTGTTGTCCTCTACCACCACCTCAGGTGCAGGTTGGCATACGAGGGAGCACAATATGTCCCCATTGCACTTCCCTACACCTGTTCGTAGAACATGTTGTTAAATAGGAAATAATTATGTGTGAATACATGAAAGAAAACATTTCAATTATAAAATCAGTGTGTGCTCTATGAGCTTCACCTCTTGATTCCAACATCTAATCACTTCCCTCGAGTTTTAGATTGGTATGTAGGAGCCTTGTGGTTCTGATTAATCTTATATTTAGGGATGCTTACCAATGCAATTCAGAAAAGTTTTATTTAAGCAATAAGTTGGTATGTAGGAGCTTTTTTTGTAATCAGAGTCTTTAACTTTAGCTAACAATCCTTTGCTACATTGAAGGTCATACAAAAGGGACCTTAACTGCAATATGGTTTCTGTATACTTTTGCCTCTTGTATGGTGGTGTCTTAGGTTACAACTATTAGTCAGAATTGGTAACTTTTTATTCATTCCACTCGTGGATACGAAGTATATCCAGTCTAGCTGTTAACCTAGTGCACTCCAATATACTGAATGAATTGGCAATAGTGACTGGGGGTGGAGGGAGTAAGACGCACAAGGGGCTGATGAGGGTTGGTCAGGGCAGTCTGTAACGTGGGGCAAACAAGGCAGCTGCCCCAGGCCCAGTTACTCCTGGGGGGCCCAAGGCAGCTGCCCTGTGGGCCCCCTGCCCGTAAACAAACCCGATGTGATGCGGCACTCTGCCCTTTACCCTTTAAGATTGCTCTGGACCGGGCCCCTGTCATGTTGCCTGCTGGGAGGTGAGATCATTACCTCCCAAGTAACATAGAGCCGCTGGGGAGGAGGAGGAGGCACACACAGAAGAAGGAGAGGGACTGAGGAAGCCTGGTTCCTTAGACTCCCATCAGCCTTCGCCACCCAGCGCCCACTGGACCCCAAAGAAGCACCCTTCTGTACCCAAAAGGTGTGTGTGTGTGTGTGTGTATCTTGCTGTTTGTGAGTGTATGTGTGTCCGTATGAACCTGGTTGTGTGAGTGCGCGTGTGCGCGTGTATCTGGCTGTGGGCATGTGTATTTGGGTGTGTGTATCTGGCTGTGACGGTTTATGTGTGTGTATCTGGCTGTGGGAGTGTATCTGTGTGTATCTGGCTGCGGGGGTGTATCTGTGTGTGTGTGTGTGTGTATATGTGTACTTGGCTGTGTGTGAGTGTCAGTGTGTATGTGTGTCTGTGTGTGTGTAAATGTGTGCCAGTATGCATCTGTGTGAATGTAAACCTGTGTGTCAGTGTACGTGTACATATACACACACAATATATATACATATACACACATGGCAGCATTTTCCAATGGTTGATGAAAGCTGCACGTTGCTGTGTTCTAAAATTGTCATTTTATGTTTTCTTTTCCTTCACTGTTATGCCTATCTCAACTTAGGGTATGCGTGGATTTTTTTATCCAAAAATGAATAACTTTGTATTTATCATGCACTTACTCATCCATTTCCCTAATCTATCCAAATCCCTTTATAGGGAAGGTTTATGTGATTTCTTGGTAGTCTGTTTTCCCAACCCCTTTATAAATATTATTATTCTATTATTAGTACATGTATGAATCCCCATATGATTTGGTTATATGTATTGGATAGTGTGTGTCACCATAAGTTTAATGGAATGCCGATAGGGGCTAGTCCTGAGTGTAAATAAAGTCTTGTGTGTTAGTTCCATTGGGAACGATGTGTCCTGTCTGGTTATTCAGAGATTCCAGTAACAAGGTCTTCAGACCTGCTTGCTGGCTGCACTAGCACCTGATGCTGGGGGCATATTAGGAAAGAGCTAGGCCTGAGAGTCGCAAGTACCCTTGTAAAGGCAGTAGTTGAAAGCAGGACAGGCAGAGGGGTTTAAAACCTTCCTGGGAGATGGAGTACAGGAAGTGCAGTCGATACCTGCCGGAAGCCAGCCTAGCTGTGGTAGCTGTAGCTGCTGGCTTGATCCCTGATCTCGGTAACAGTCTTCGCAGGTCCATCTCTGGCGGCATTTTATTAAAATTATTATTTTAGCTGGATGGGATTTTCTAAAAAGTTCAAAGGTCTTCATGAACTCTTTCCTGAAACATGAACATCACTAAACATTAACAGACTAACAGGGTTATTCACTAAACCAGGAATTTATGAAGAATTGCAAGGGAATGGAAAATTATTAAAAAAAAAAAAAATGTGTAGAGAACTTGTGCAGTACAAAAGATAACTGAAGATGCTGCAAAAGGACAACGCAATGCATTTCACATCCAAATAATAATGTTTAGTCATAGCACATCAATATGTATCAACTGTGACGGACCGCCTGGCACCCTGACTGGATACCTCCATCAGTTGTGGCTCTCCAAGCACTCCACCCAACGCCATCAACACCGCAGTCCGCAGTGATTATAATCCCAGGGGAGTATAGGGATATAGCAACCCCCAGGGTAGATACAGCCGTTTCCCCCCACACATGAGATGAGACTATGTTGAGGGTAAGCAGGAACAGAATTTTAATGAAAGCACACTGGCCTTTTATGCAAGCTTCCCAACAAGGGTGACACCCAGGTGGCCCTTGTTGGGCACAGGGACACAAAGTGAATAAACCAATAAAAACAGAGTCATACAATGAGACACTCCCATACACAAAAAATAAATCCCTCCTCTGTGCTTGGGAGATAATTCAATCAGGAACTACTAATCTAACCCAATTATTTCCAAGCACAGAAAAACACACTTTTATAAAAAAAAACAAAAAGTACCTTAAAAACACATAAAAACACCAGAAAAGCTACATCCCCTAATAGACCCAATCTGGCTGAACAACATATCCAAAAATCACCCAGATCGGTTCAGGGTTTCAGGAATTTCCTGGAAGTCATAGTTTTGACCGACCGTGCACATAATACTATGCCCAAAACAGTTCCAGGGAAATCAGTGCTAATAGCCAGTCAAGTTCGGTAGTCTTTTACAGGTTTCCCTGCAGGGCCCATAGTCTGTGGGCAGGAGGCTGGCAAGCAGGCCCCTCCAAGTACAAGTGGCGAGGTTACTTTCGCCACATATCTTCCCTCCCAAGGGGAGACTAACCAGGTACCTGACCTCCTGTCGGTCGGTGCCTGAGTTAGTCGAGTAACCCACCCACAACAAACAATTACTGGACCTGGTGACTCCTGTAGTCTGTCTCGACCCCAAGGGTTACGTGGACCTCTGGTACTCCCAGTTCCTTTGTTGCTCTCTGGCTTGGTGGTGTAGTCACTCGGTGGGCATACACCAGCGGTGCTCAGTCCTGTAGCCAGCATTGCAGCTGGGTAGCGGGGTGAATTGCTAGTTCCTGGATCAAGGACCAGGGGAGGGCAGAGGCTAACTGTACTCTGTCCGGTTGCCAGCACTTCTGCTGGGGAGACGGGTACATAGTTCTGCCCTGTAACAAGGGGGCAGGTAGGGCAGATGCTAGCAGGGCTCTGCCTGGTTGCCAGCGCTTCTGCTGAGGGGACTATTACATAGTCCTGCCCTGTAACCAGGGGCAGGTAGGGCAGAGGCCAGCGGCGTTCTGCCCTGATGCCAGCTCTTCTGCTGGGATGGGGTCAGCGAATACTACCCCCAAGACCTGGTTGAGGATCTGCTGGGGAGAAGAGGGATCGCCTACTTCATCCTCCTGGCATTCCAGGACGGATATGGACCGGCCGTCCAGCATCCCTGTAGGTCTGGTGCAGAGACCACGGTCGCATCTGCACCATTGGGGTCAGGAGTGCTGACCCACTGTGGCTGGGGAGAGGGATCAGTTGTCTCCTCTTCCGGTATATCCGGCTGCCACTGGGGAGAGAGACCAGTTGTCTCATCTCCTGGTAAGGTAAGCTGCCGCAGGGGAGTAGGACCGACTGTCCCTACTTATGGTACCTCTGGCTGTGGTTGGGGATCTGGGCCAGCTGCCCAGCATCCCTGTAAATCTGGTACAGAGACTACGGTCCCATCTGCACCATTGTAGTCAGGGTTGCTGTCACCCTGTAATGGGGATGAAGGACCAGCTGTCTCCCCTTCTGGCATGTTCGACTGCCACTGGGGAAAGAGACTGATTGTCTCCTCTCCCTGTAAGGTAAGCTGCCGCTGGGGAGGAAGGATGGCACCTTCTGTTCCCTGTACTGAACACTGCTGCTGGGGAGTGAGACCGATTGTCTCCACTCCATGCAGGATACACTGCCGCTGGGGAGAGAGACCGGCTGTCTCCTCTCCCTGCAAGGTAAACTGCCACTGGGGAGAGAGACCGGTTGTCTCCTCTAAATGTGAGATAAGCTGCCGCTGGTGAGGAAGAACGACACCTGCTCCCTGTACTGCATACTGCCACTGGGGAGGGAGACCGACCGTCTCCACACCCGGTAACTCCGGCTGTAGCTGGGGATCTGGGCCGCCTTCCCAGAATCCCTGTAGGGCCGGTAGAGAGACCTCGGTTCCATCTCCACTTGCCATCTGTGGGTCTGCCTGCAGGGTATATTGGGGACGAATTGAGTGGAGTAGGTGTTGGTAGTCCTGCTCCAGCTCCCACTCCATTGTTACCAGGTGGGTCAGGTCTTGTCTCATTTCGCTGGCGTCAGCCCAAACATGCATGCCCTCTCTGTAATCATAAATGTCCCAGAATCATGACTCTTCAGTACTCCCAAACTCTGGTTCTGCAAAGGCCTCCCATAACCATCGTAATCCTCCACCTCAGGCCTGTCGTGCTCAGGCATCCAGTGGGTATGCCGACCCGTATACCACCATAGGGCCTGGTAGGCGTCATCTAGCCAGAGCTCCTTCCATACCAGGTCCTCGAGTTCTGTCACCCACACCTCCAGTGGCTGGTCTCCCAGGAGAGGCATTTGTATCGCCACACGCTTCTGTAGCCGCTGCTACTCACTGGGGAGCCTCTTGCCCCACCGATGCTGTATGCCCTCCAGGGTCTCATACCCGGCATTTTTAGGGAATGCATCCCTTCAGTCCACGTCATTCTCCTCCTCGTAAATGAACACTGTTCGGGAACTAGCTGGTTCCATACTGTTGTAGCCAGCGGCACAGTACGGGTACTAGCGTTGCCCTCAATATAAATAAACAAACGGTGTCTCCGAGCTGCTTCTCCTCGCACTAGGCAGCCATCCCACCGCTGCCAGTAGATGTGACTGACTGCCTGCACCCCGACTGGCTACCTCCATCAGTCCTTGATCCAGGAGCTAGCAACTCACCCCACTACCCAGCTGCAATGCTGGCTACAGGACAGAGCACCGCTGGTGTATGCCCATCAAGTAACTACACCCCCAAGCCAGAGAGCAACAGAGGAACTGTGAGTACCAGAGGCCCACGTAGCCCTTGAGGTCGAGACAGACTACAGGAGTCACCAAGTCCAGTAATTGTTTGTTGTGGGTGGGTTACTCGACTAACTCAGGCACCGACTGACAGAAGGTCAGGTACCTGGTTAGTCTCCCCTTGGGAGGGAAGATATGTGGCGAAAGTAACCTCGCCACTTGCACTTGGAGGGGCCTGCTTGCTAGCCTCATGCCCACATCAACATTACACTTACTTCCAAAAATTGTCAAACTGGGAAATCTGCAGCAATTTTTTAGTTCAGCTACTTTCACCTAAAATTAAAAAAAATTCAATGTAGTAAATAATAATATTGTGGTCATATAACTGTCATACTTACTCGTTCCGGAGCTCCTCGATCCAGCGGCGGGTCAGATGAAGCACGCTTTGTGTGCGCGTCTATTTGTACGAAGCCACGCAGACGTCATAATGGAGCGACTCTAAGTGCCGAACCTATCAGTTTGCACGAACAGAGACTCCCGAGTTCGACTGAACTTGGTCTTTACGCGCTCTAATTTGATGCTGACTAATAGTATTGGTTCCCTGGTTTTATAAGCCAGGGCTTTTCAGTAGCAAGTTGCCCTGTTGTGGGTTCTTCTATCTAGCCATAACAATAACATAACATAACTATTCAACAATCAATTGAATATGCAGGAAACTATAACAAATTGCATTGGGAAAAAAACAAAACACAATTTACAGTCCCTGATTAAATTTTAGGAGATGTGTTATGCAGTCATTAGCCTTCCTGGCACTAAGAACTCTTCACCAATCCTGTCAATCATGAATTATCTAGCCTTTACTAAAGGATTTTGCACAGAACCAGATTATTAAGCAGCAATATGCCAAACAATAGATGAGATTTTCACTGATCACTACACTTTATAACAAATCTATTCACAATCACCCCAAGTACCAAATTGTTTAACTTGACATCACTGTGAATGATCAGCAGTCCTTGTACAAAAACAAGGTGCTGTTCACCATGACCTATGACAGCTCAAGGAGATTGAGGAGAGCATAGTGATTGCCATGTATGTGCTGTAGACCCCCAATGATTCTCTATAAGAAACTTTGGACTATAAAGAGATCATTATAAATGATGAAGAGGAGCAGTTCCCTCTAGGGAGGCTGTCCTAGTGCCTGATTACAGGAACGTTTAACAGCATTTTGTTTTCTTCTCATTTTATAAAGATAAAGGCCCATAATCTAAATGTATTAAATGAACAATACCTATATTTATTTTACGCTTAAGAGTGTTCGTTGAGTGTTTAAAATTACAGAAAGTATTATAGCAATGCTCTGAAGGAGAAGCAGAGAACTTGGCCTGTACCCAAAGCAGGCTTAGGTCAAGTTCTCCCTCCTACCCCAAACATCAAAGCAGCCTGGCAGGTGAGTGAGATCTTTGATATCCCCACCGACTGTGGAGTCAACTGGGCAGGCGCTGGAGTAGTATTTTGGCATGATCTCACACAGATGAAGTGAAGTTACACCAATCAATTAGAATATAGTATAGAATAGAATACGGACATTCTACATTTCTATTGCATCAAGCAAGTAATTCTTACTTTCTCCCAAAGTCAATGGTTGCAATGAAACAGCAATGAAGTTTTACCTACAAAGGTTGCTGTAGGAAATGGCAGAGGGAGAGGGTTTCCATTTACAATGATGCAAAGATGAAGAAAAACAAAGGAAGCCCTGACTGAGAATACTAGCAATGAGGCAAAGTAAGTGGTTATTTAAATGTAACCTGTATATAAATGTTGCTGGGAAGGAATAAGTTAAAATATATTTAATGTGGCTATGTGAATATATCAGAATGGAGAACCGAAATGCATTACATGAATCAGAAAACAAACACAATGCACTTCCGTTACACAAATATGCATTCCCTTTATTAAACAGAGTTAATGGAATGTTTTGCCACGAGGCCAAGAAATACATAAAACCTAAAACAGGCTTTTAGTTCAATAATGGGGAGAGAAAGAAACTAGCAGAACAAAACACTGACCTCAATACAAATATCCTAGCACAGTGAGAAGCGGTTTCTTTTCCCATAGGTCAGATAGCGACATTTCTTAAAATAAGGCTTCCATTCACATGCAATAGCTAGGCATTCCATTCCATAAACAGAAAAAAGTATCACAAAAATCCAGTGAAAAGTGAAAGACTTTGTAGTTATTCCAAAAATTCTCAAAATTATTTCTTAACCTCATGAAGAACTCTAACCAAAAGTAAGTAGTAAATAGATTTTCCTCTTTTAGCTACGTTTAAACAATATCTACAATCTCATTACTTAAAAAAACCCAAATAAAAACGTTAGTCTCGTTTACACAGAAAACTATTTCCACTCCGTTTACCTTGTGGACACTTTTTGGATTCTCCAGCCATGCATAATACATTTCTTCCACGTAACTAGAATTGGTACCACTTAAGATTGGCTCTTTGCTCCCAGAAGAATGTATGCAACATCTCGGTAGTGTAGGCCTTGGGGCTGTAGCTTTCATCGCCAGCAAAGAAATACCATATGGCTTTAATTTGGCAGTGAAGGCCCTGAGGTGACTCATTTTTTTAGCACTTAGAAGTCAATGATTACCTATGAAACAAAACACAATATTTTCATCAGTACAGCGTGTTTGATTGTAACAGTAAAATCTTACAAAACATTTTACAGTCACAGAACAGCTAGTGCAAACAAAAACAATTATCTCTGCTTTCCATTCTCACAACATTATCACAATGAATTTATTTTGGAGTCTGGAATCTATGGTTATCTTCGATGGTTTAGCACATGTTGGGTCCCTGGACCTCCGTCTTCTCTGTCTTGGGTGCCTGTGAGTAACAGTATGTTAGAGATATGTGACACCTTCAGTCCATCACTAGCAAGCAAGGCAATGTTTTTTTGCAGGAAGGTCAAACAGAGGAAAGGGGAGGTAACATGAATGGGTACCCAGGGACGCAACTTTGGTGGTAAACCATTCAGAAACACCTTAACGTAAGATGATGCCTACGGACTCAGGTTATTTTGAGGGTGGAGATATTCAAGGGATACTCTAGGTAGGATTTGACCCCCCATTTATACAGACAATGTATTATCTTTACAGGATTTCCATTTTGTGTAAAAGCAGTACATTGACTTATTCTTATACAGTAATATTGTTGTCAAAGCTGAAATAAAGACTAAAGTCCATCAAGTTCGACCGTGAAGCCCATCTTTTATGCTGTTGATCAAGAAGGCGGCAAAAACAAACAACTGAAGCCATTCCCAATTATGCCACTAAAAGGGAAATAAATCATTCTTGCTGCCATAATGGCAATCAGATTTCTCCTTAGATATACATATCAATTATATCCTTGAATATTATGTTTATACAAAAAAGCATCCAAGCTTTTTTTAAATGTATTCATAGAATCTGATAACACAACCTGTATAGGCAGAGAACTCTATTGTACAAAAATGGAAATTAAATATACAAAATAAAAAAAAGAACAGTTATGGGAGATGAGAAAATTTAAGTTATTTAAATAGTCCAGTAGGAGGATGAAATAAAGAGAAGGGTTGAGGGTGAAAGCTACTGCACAATTCTAAAAATGGTTTAACTACTGACAATGGTATAAAAAAAATGGTATAACACAACAGTCAGTGGTAGTAGTCATGGGGCTTGGAGTGTTCCTTTAAAGGGACAATCTGTTTTCCTGGCACTGCAGGTCCCCTCTCCCTCCCACCACCCATCCCCCTTCAGTGACTTACCTGAGACCCGCATCGATGTCCCTCGGCGGTGGTTTCGGGTCGCCGCCGCTCCTCCCCTTCATTACGTCAGCCGGCGGGGGAGACTGATCCCGCCCACCGGTTGAGGAGACCTTATGCGCATTAGAGCTCTCCATGCTTTTCAATGCTTTCCTATGGGGAATTGAGCGACGCTGGAGGTCCTCACACAGCGTGAGGACGTCCAGCGACGCTCTAGCACATAAAACCTTTGCTATGAAGCAGGACGTGCCCTCTAGTGGCTGTCTTGTAGACCGCTACTAGGGGAGGACTTAACCCTGCAAGGTAATTATTGCAGTTTATGAAAATTGCAATATTTACAGTTGCAGGGTTAAGGGTAGTGGGAGTTGGCACCCAGACCACTCCAATTGGCAGAAGTGGTCTGGGTGCCTGGAGTGTCCCTTTAACCCCTTAAGGACACATGACATGTCTGACACGTCATAATTCCATTTTATTCCAGAAGTTTGGTCCTTAAGGGGTTAAGCTATACAAGTTATATTCTAGTGCTTTCCAATCTACTTTATTTGCCCATGTCCAAAAACATGTATACTAAATGTACTGAAATGTGATGTTATGCTATGCCAGCTGTGATTACAATGCGAGTTCTACTTGCTGCCTTAGCCTGTGAGGTACTAAAAAGAAACTCTCTCAACACACTGTAGTGGTTATGGTGCCAGGAGTACCCTTGTACCCCTATAGTGAGAAGTTAAGCCACTTTAGATTTGCACCATTGCCAATTAAGAATGGTACCATTGCCCACCTCTGCACCGTTTTGGTTCCCGGGAGTAGCTCCGTACCTGCGAGCAGCAGCGGATTTCTCTCAGACAACGAGCCAAGTCCTGCATCACCAGTTTTAGCTCAGACAGGGAGCAGTATGTAGCAGAAACAGGGAGCAGACCACAGTTAAAGGAACACTTTAGGCACCAAACAACTCCATCAACATGAAGTTGTTTTGGGACAGGAGGACCATGGAGGCACTCTTACCACAAGGGTTTAAACCGTTCATGAACGGTTTAACCCTTAAAGAGAAACTATAGTACCAGCTCCCTATAGTTTACCCATCCCCTCCCCCCCCACCAATCCATTACTTGATTCTAGCTCTGATGTCGTCCGGCCCTGTTCAGGCTCCACCTTTGTCTCTGATGTCAGCCGGTGGGAAGTACCTAATGCGCGGCAAACGGCGCATTCGCATTAGGACTTTCTCAATAGGAAAGCATTATACAATGAATTCCTATGGGGTTTCGGGTGCTGAATGTCCTCATGCATAGCTTGAGGATGCCCGGTGTCAATTACAGCCACTAGAGATGGAGTTAACCCTTAAAAAGTAATTATTGTAGTTTATTAAAAACTGCAATATTTACCGTTGTAGGGTTAAGAACCTTGGACACTGCACCCAGACCACTTCAATGAGTTGAAGTGGTCTAGGTGCCTATAGTGTTCCTTAAGTTGCCTCAAGCGCTGGTCTCCTCTCCTCCTTTGGCGGCATCTTGCTTCAGAATTTTTACCTTCAGGAAGCGCAGAGTGCCTGGAGTGTCCTTTTAGGACAATGTACTTGTTATAGTGCTTGTAGAGAGTTCTAAATGTATATAAAGATTTACATACCTTTTTAGCTCATGTGTCTGGCCTTTTGATCCTTTTTTATTGATGGTCGGTAACCTTTAAGATTTAAATAGCATGTATATTTTCCTATGGTATGTACAAAGATGTTACTTCTGTTAGCTTGACTTTTTATGTTTACACCTAGCTGAGGCCGGATATAAATTTTGGGATTCAAAGGATTTAGGCCCGAAAGAAGAACGTTTGGGTGGTATGGAGTAAGTCATTTCAGAATCCCACTGTTTGCACTATTTGACCAAATACTATACAAATAGACACAAAGCCATTGTTAAAATCATGCCTTCATTGTACCCTGTGAATAAATGGATTGATACTGCAGCCTCTAACACCGGAGAAAATATAGGACCACTTTTAAACTAATCCATCGAGCACTAATTAAAATACTTACTTTTAAAATGTATGTTCCTAGCATAGCACAGCCGAACTATCAGTTTTCATATTTTGTGTTCATTAAGTAAAAATGAAAAGAAAAAAAAATAATAATAAATGCTGGCAACATTTTCACTTTCCGGGCAGTAATAAAATTAAACACATCCATTATAATAATAAAAAAAAATGCATTAGTATAAAAATATCTAATGTAGATTAATTAACAAAATATGGCAAGTCATGGATACGGTATGAAGTGTGACTTTTCTTTTCCTCTAGGACAAAATGTCATTACACAAACGATTCTTGCTTCCAAAACCATAAAGATCTGACGGGAAAAATGTATAATTCCAAGGACATCTTGTGTTCACTTAATACATGGCATATGACCAAATCAATTCATTAAAAGATTTCGGAGTCTGTACAGGTTGGTACGGAAAAAAAATATTCAGATTCACTCTGTGAATTTTAATTGAAAACTTATTTTTATTGTTGAAAAAGACCTAGAATAAGATTTATTTAATGTGATTTTCAAATCTGATATACATCTTTCTCCCCCATTTTCCAAGTCACTGCGTCAATCTGATTTGTGACATTCGCTTCATCTAAGCCAGGTGTCTCCAGACCGGGAGTGACAGCTCACATTACCAATACTTAATAGCATTGTATCCAGCGGTATCCATCATGTTTCTAAATTTCAATCAAAATCTCACAACCAATGGTGCTCATCATTTACAAGCAAGATTTTTTATGTCAAAATATGACGTTTTTGCTGTTTTTAGACCAATTTAAAAATAACCACATTAATTTAAAAAAAATAATAATAATGTAAAAACTCTAATTTAAAAATAAATCTTATGAACTCAGAAAGAAGCAAAACCTTCCCTGCCTTACTTTTCTAATTTGCAGGAGGTGATGGGTTAATAGAGTGGAATTACAGGCAATTCATTCACAGGTTAGGGCTAGGGAAGACTCGGTTGCATTTGGTGCCAAGGAGAGCAGGCTCTGTATTTTGGGCGCCGGTGTGTTATTATTATTATAGGCTAGGGACATGGTGACCACATGGTTCATTAGTTAATTATAAGCCAAGGGGACCCGGAAGCCCAGGGGATTCTGGAATTCACCTCTGACCAACTATACACAGCGATAATGAGGAAGTAACGTGAGCTAGCTGTCCTGGCACAGATTATCCTTTAAAAAAAAAAAAAAAAAAAACTGTATTACGCAGCCCACATGTTAGGGAAAAGGGCAGTGTGAGATGAGTGAACTCCACAGAATATAATTTAGATCTGCACAGGTATAGGTATTATATGGCCATTGCATTGAGAAACCACCATTAATTTTATAAATTAAGAACATGATAGCGGCTGGAAAGAGGCCAACCCCAGCTGGGGCACGAGTGGAGCTGTATTTAGCTCCATTTATTGTTAGTCCCCAAGCCTCCTGAAAATCTGCAAATGGAGGTGTTATTTGTATCTATATGACCGTTTGTGATATTGAGAGAGAAGTAAAACAAACTGCAGCTCTTCCAATAACTATTTCTACAAAACCTCTAGTTTATCCAATTTCAAATTATATCATGATATAACAACAATCATGGTTTTGAAAAGGAAAGAAATATATCATGTGGGGACTGGGGCACATTTTACTCTTGTGCTGAAGTTCCTGGTATTTTTGCCAGCTAGTAACTTCCCTGAGTAAAAGCATTATTAACCTGAATATCTCATATGACTCCTCCAATGAGGCCACTAGCTACGAATAGGACTGGCCACCCCATATTATATGCAAGGTTTCCCACAATGCACAGAGCCCACGTCATTTGGGGCAGATGGCTGTGAATGCAGTTCCTGACATCAAGCTTTTCTGTTGCCGAGAGGGTTAACATAGAGAGGAGTCCAACAGAAACACAAAGTAAGAAGCATTTATGTAGGAATTTGGCCAAGGTAAAAAAAAATAAAAAAATAGGCACAGTACTACAAAAACAGGATTTAGTAATCTTTAACCCAACAGATTTGTTATAACTATGTACAGAGGGTAAAACAATAGCTGAGGCGGCTGAGCTGTTTATAGGCTCATTTTTGTGGCCTCCCATACCTGTCCATTCTCCTAGACTTTAATTGTGATTTCTATAAATAAATCAGTTGAAATGTTTGTGATCACACGAAAAGCTTACACAAAAATAATAAAATCGAGGCCATTATTTGGAAATGTATTGATTTTCTATTATTTGAAAAAAAAAAAAAAGCTACTCTGACCTCAGAAACAGGATGATGGTGGAGTAAAAAAATAAAATAAAAATCAAGCCATTTTCTACTTCACTCATTATCATATTTAGCTTTCTGTGTTCAGCTACTGGTCTTTGTGGCTAGGTAGATATATACCTGTGTTTTCCACTCTCAGAGGGTAACACTGTAAAAGTATCGATTTGCCTCCTTTACTCAGTGATTTTTTCTTTCATAACTTAAATTAACTTGTTACTGTATACACACCTGCTTATACTACTGTTTTGAGTGCTTACTCCCCCTCCCCCCCTCTTCCTTTTTCTATAAAGGGTTACTTCATCCCCGATTAAACCCCGCTCAATTTATATTATATATGCTCTATGGCAATGAACGCCAACCTTTTAGTAGAACTGTGACAAAGTACGATTTTGAAGTCTCTTGGCGTGTCGTTCCTATTTTTCAATTGAAGTGTGTATTCTTGTTTATGGGTGCTGAAGTTGCTTTGTAGCGTTGTAGTTGTGCATTTGTGGGCTGTTATATTGTATAGCATACATTCATGAGTAGTTTGTGGTAGTGTGTATGATAGATATGAATGTGGACTGTCTATGGAATTATGTGTGGATGATAGGTCACATTGAGTGTATGTGTGGAGCTACTTGGGGTATTGCATGTGGGGCTGCTTGTGGGGTTGTGTGCATGTATGTGCATTGTCAGTGGCGTTGTGGTTGTGGGGACTGTGTTAGTGTGTAGGTTGTTTCTATTACAATGTAATTGTATGAGTGAAGGCTCTCAAGGGTCCAGTGGTAACTAGGCTGGCCAGGTACAATTTGCTCTACTCCAGTGTGGATTCCTGTTCACAAGTGTTGGGATGAAATGATCTGAGATTACTTTCTCTAAGTGCGGCGCAATGCGTAAATTGAGGATTGCTCCTCACCACCAGTGTGTAGTAAAGACTCCTCAGAGGTCAAAGCTTGTTTGGCTCTGGCAGTCTTGAGTGCAGTGCGAAGAATGTCATTCATGGCACACATAGGTTGCTGAACCCTGCCCTACTGGACATTAATTTTGCAGCTCTATCATAACATCACCTTGCACCACCATGGTTCAATCACAGGTTTCTCATGGAGAAGGTGGGGAAAGGGAAAGAGGCGGGAGGGAAGATTGCTCCCATTTATTCAACAAAAGGAGGTGGAAGGGAGCACCCACAGTGCTGTCGGCAGAATTTTGGGCTTCCCAAGTCACGTGTGCTGGGGGTGCAAATCAACCCCAGCATAAAATTGAAAATCTCTCTCAAGGTGCAGTGTTTCAAACTGAGACAATCCACATCCAGAATCCTACCACCATGACAATTAGAGTGGTTGAATTGGAAAATTATAATTGATAGCCAAAGAGAGTAAAACCAACCCCCAAAAAATGTTTTTGTTCCAATTTGTATTTTATTGGCTTTTATGTATCCAAAATACAACTAGATTAGTGTATGAAAGTATATGAAAGGTGTTACAATATCACAACAAATTATGGGTATAAAGCAACAAGCATAGAACAACAGTTAGAAAAATGTTAAGAGAGTCTTCAAGTGAGTATGGTAGAAAATCCACCTTAAACAGGGTTTCAACTGTCAACCTACATACGCCTAATCTGTAATAGCTATTGTACACTAAGAGACTGGAAAAAGAGCCAATGACCCCCTGGCGGTACTTGATCGTGGCCTCTCGTAGTAGCCTGCTGCCTTCTCTCCAGCAATACAGTAAGGAGGTCCCCACAGATTGCCATCGTGCAGCCCTCGAAGTGGATATTTCCAAGCTCTCCGGGGCAGGATATGATGGCAGAGCGCAACGTGACATACCTGGTCAGTGCTACAATGTCACGGGGTGCTTCTGATTAAGATAGGACAGAGCTCTGCAAGAACATGTATATGCAGTTCCACAACCAGTCACACCCCCCTTAATGTTTAAATACATTATATGAATTAAACTATAAAAATAAAACAATTTTGAAAAAAAAAGTGTGTTGTCTATGTTAAATGGACATCTCCACAGCAAAATAAACTTTTACCCCAAAGAAGACATGTATGTATTTAATTCTGCATGTTTTTTTGAGGGGTATAGGAAAACACAATTCTTGAAAACTGCAGATTGCTACCTGCAGCTTTTGCAAGCCCTCCTCCCCCTTCTTGTTGAGAAGCTTCTGTGCTGGAGCCAACAACGTGCACGCAAACGTGGCTTTACATGGCTTTCCAGTACAGCTCTATGAGAAGTGGGGACAGGAAAGACCTTTTGCACCCAGTAATAAAAGTACCAGATTTTATAATATATATATATATATATATATATATATATATATATATCTCAGAAGGTTAGATGATATAGTTGAATTAATCGCTGTTAATGCACCAGGAGTATTAATCTCTGAGGATCTGATTGCAGCTGTTGCTGTGACCACATAAACCATTATTGGTTTTTAATGGGTTAAAGGGACATTCTAATAACCAAAACCACTACATCTTAATGCAGTGGTTTGGGGGCTTAAATGCTGTCCCTCTTCTCTTGCAATAAAAAAAAGTAAAGAAGTAAAGTGTTACTCCAAGCACTATTATTATTTATTATTATTGCAATTTATATAGCGCCAACAGATTCCGTAGTGAGAGGGGGGTTTAACTATAAATAGGACAATTACAAGAAAACTTACAAGAACGATAGGTTGAAGAGGACTCTGCTCAAACAAGCTTACAGTCTATAGGAGGTGGGGTGTAAAACAGGAATTTGCAATCAAATAAGGTGGGAGTGAGGCAGAGCTGGAGGAGAAAGAGTGCTGCACTTTAGGAGAGAGCAAGGGACAGGTATGTGAGGTAGAGGTTACTCTGGGAGGCCATAAGCTTTCCTAAAGAGATGGGTTTTAAGGCACTTCTTAAAAGATGCAAGACTAGGGGAGAGTCTGATAGCAGTAGGCAGGATATTCCATAGGAAGGGAGCTACCCGCAAGAAGTCCTGCAAACGTGAGTTGGCCCTACGGGTGCGAACAACGGACAGGAGAAGGTCACGGGCAGAGCAGAGAGACCGAGAAAAGACATACCTATGGATCTGTGGAGAGATATAAGATGGGCTAGAATTGTTCAGTGCTTTATAGGTGTGAATTAGTACCTTGAATTGACTCCTAAAGGATACAGGAAGCCAATGTAAGGACTGGCAGAGGGGAGAGGTGTGAGAGAACCGACTAGAGAGGAAAATCAGTCTGGCGGCAGCATTCATTACGGACTGTAGCGGAGCAGTAGGGTTTTTGGGAAGACCAGGAGAGGGTTACAATAATCCATGCGGGAAATTACTAGAGCATGGACAAGCTCCTTGATAGCATCTTGTTTAAGAAAGGGGACGGATGCAGGCTATGTTTTGATGGAATCTACAGGATTTGGCAACATACTGAATGTGAGGCTTAAAGGTGAGGCCAGAATCAAGTATGACGCCAAGACAGTGCGCTTGCAAGGATGGACTTATGTGAAAACCACTAACTTGAAGGGAGAGCGAAAGAGGATGATCAGTGTTAGGAGGATGAAAGACAAGGAGCTCAGTTTTAGAGTGTAACGAAAATATACCCCAACACGCAGGAGACAACACAGAGGGGAGATACGTCTTCCGGACCTTAGAGTGGCCGGACTCAACGTATATAGGAGAAGTACAGAGTCAGGATCGATCCGAGGTCAAGGGCACAAAGAGACAGCGTAAACTAGGACTAGCCGGGGTCTGGTACACAGTAAACAGCAAGCCGGCAAACAGAGCAGATAAGGATAAAGAGATAACTTAGTCATAAAACAAAGCCAAGGTCAAGTACGAAGGAACACAACTGAATACAACAAGCGCTAAAGGGAACTGAAACAGAAACCACGATAGGGCAAGGAACTAAGGGAAAGAGGTGAGTATATATATCTTAACATCTATTTTGATTGGTCCCTGTCACATCCACGCCCCCAAAAGGTAAGTGTATGGGGAGTGTGGCATGACAGGGACCAATGGGAGGCCTTTGCCAATTTAGGCTCCCACTGTCCCTTTAAGAGCGTGCCCGAGACCCGTGGCGCGCTCTTAGAATCAGGCGGAACACGTGACCGCTTCTCGCGGTCACTGCCCGCCTTCCTGTTGTAGCCGTCGGATGAGCCATGCTCCTCTCGTGCAGCAGCAGGACCGCGCGTGGCTTGAACAGAGGACCCCGGACGGCCCCTGGAAAGGGTAAGTACCGCTACATGGAGAGATTGAGTTTCAGAAAGTGGGAGGACATCCAGTCAGAGATGGAAGAAAGGCAAGCAGTGACACGTTGCAGGACGGCAGGGTAGAGGCCCTGGGAGGAGAGATATATACGGGTGTCATCAGCGTACAGGTGGTAGTGGAATCCAAATGGGGTAATTAGTTTGCCAAGAGAAGCAGTATAAAGAGAAAATAGAAGGGGACCAATGACATACCCTTGGGGGACTCCAACCGAGACAGGACGAGGGGAGGAGGTATCATTAGAAAAGGAGACACTGAATGAGTGTTGGGAGAGATAAGAGGAAAACCACAAGAGGACAAAGTCACAGAGACTGAGTGACTGAAGAGTTTGAAGAAGGAGAGCATGCTCAACGGTGTCAAAGGCAGCAGAGAGGTCAAGAAGAATTAGTATGGAGTACCAATACAGTGATTTGAAGTGGGCATGGTGCTTGAAGTCAGTATGTGCATAAGTCGCAATGAAACATTGCACATACATTGCACCTCCTGCAGAGTCACTGGTGCGTTAACAAGCACCGAAAAAAGAGCTTTGGGCTGGTTAATGCCAAGTCTGTGCTGCGAATATTTCTATACACAGAGGGGCATTCATTGGCTGAAAATGATCAGCTGACACTTTCAACCAATAAATGGCCACTGAGATTGGCATCTAGCAGTTCTACAGAACCCACATGTCGTTCAACCAGCAGGATAGGACCCTCTGCGCCGTGCGGAACTAGAGGGTAAACTGTTGTAGAACGATATACCCCAATACCGGAGAACGGAGCCATGGTACTCCAGCAGGCAACAGTGGCTATGATGCATGGAGTAACTCTCTTAATTATATTATTAGTAATCATACAAATTACTCAGGGCATTAACCCCTTAAGGATCAAACTTCTGGAATAAAAGGGAATCTTGACATGTCACACATGTCATGTGTCCTTAAGGGGAGGACTGTCTGTACGGTGTACCCAAAATCAGAGGATAACATCTCCAGTGCTCACAGTTTAATTATACCAGCTATATGAAAAGTGAGAAATATATGTAACTGATGTTAAATACACAATCTTATCGGTTTCTAAATGATACTGCTCCTTATATAAAACGTGTAAGTTTATCCTTGCATATGTAGCAATGCCTATGTGTATATGTAAATGTATATGTGCTAGCCACATTAATAATCCATGTAACCTGCCTCACCAAGTATATACAGAAGATACATGTTATCAGATATCCCTGTTTATATGAGTGAAGCTCTGCCTTGCACCTTTGCAGATTAATCCACCCACCGACATGAGATAAATCAAGCTGGGGGTTGCTTTAAAAACATGCCGGAGAGCACAAGGTAAAGCAGATCAAATTGCTGCTTCTAATTCCTGGCTCCCAGCTGAGTCCAAAACTCCCAGGATAACACAGCAAAGCAGGGCACCGTGTAATCTGCGAGCTGCTAACAGCACAACTTGCATGTCTGTGAATATGACCTGTCCTTACTCTGACCAGGAATACCCAGACATGTACAGAGACATGTACCCAGGTATGTACCCAGGCAAGTACAGAGACATGTACCCAGGCATGTACCCAGGCAAGTACATAGACATGTACCCAGGTATGTACCCAGGGATGTACAGAGACATGTACACAGGTATGTACCCAGGGATGTACCGAGACATGTACCCAGGGATGTACAGAGACATGTACCCAGGCATGTAGGTGTGAGGAGGCAGCTGATAAAGCCTCTGTTCCTCCAGCTGACCCATTATGTATGGGCTGTATTAGGGACGTGGGACCCCTGACAGCACTGCAGTGTAAGAGCTTTACCTGAGTCTTGCGCTAATGTAACCATGGACCCAGTAGAACGTTGTGTTCGCAGCTTCTGTGACGTCACAAAGCCGAACGTTCTGCGTGAAGTCGAGGAGGCAGGGGTGTGCTTGGAGGCGTGGCTATGATTTCTAACTAGCTAAAGGCAGGAGGGGGTGGGGGAGAGGTGCTGCTGTCCTTGGTACTGAAACACAGAGCGCTGGATAGAGAGTGGATTAGACTCAGCGAAGGGCATCATGGGCGGATTCCATGACCTGGTTAGCATTGTAAACATTTTATAAATGGTTGGGATTTGGGCTTTTATCTCCAGCTCATTTCCTGAACTCTATTTCGCAATGGTTATACAAATAGCAGAGCTGCATTGATCTGTAGTAATGAAATTCTGCCCAGATATGTCTGGAATTATTCCAGTATCTACTGTATTAAAGGAACACTAAAACCTAAATAAAGACATGTATTCCTAACACTTTAGAATCCATGCCATATAAAATAATAAAAATAACTAACTTTGAAAATAATATATTAAATAACCTATCTTTTTCCAGCTCCCAGGCTCCCACAGCACAGGTTACCTCTCCGCCTCCCATGATGTCACAGAGCAGGCATGGCCTCCCTCGCCAGTGTCCAATCCTGTGCTCCTCATGTGGGCATGTGCTGCTGTTTACCCATAGACAAGCATTGAGTCATTGCTTCATTATGGAGGCTTCCACGTCACAGGAACGGGTTTTATTTAGTTTGTGCTGCAAAAGTACCACCATTGGCTCTCAGCATGACAGCCACCGGAAGAGGATTTAAACCTGCAATGTAGTGTTTCTTAAAAAACTGCAATGTTTTATAGTGCATGGTTACAAGGACAGGACCACTGCAACCTGATCACTGCATTGAGATGAAGTGGCTGTCAGGATTGGCCTGACCCTAACTCTAAGGAAGATATGTGTCCTTAGAGTGCTCAGGGTAACACTAAACTTATAGTCAGAAAGTCTGCAAGCAGACACAAATAAACTTTAACAAGCCAAGGTCAGGCGTTACAGAGGTACACAGAAAGGAGAAACAAGCCAAGGTGAGGGTTACATAGATCAAGAACGGTCAAACAAGTTAAGGTCATAAAATGGAATAACAAGTAATATATAATGCACTCGCGGGTAAACAGAAACCACGACAAGGCAAGAAACAAAGACAACCAGTAAGGATACATGTACCCTGTACTGGGTTGTGATTGGTTACAGATGGCCATGATGTTGCAAGTGTTTACACAACATTAAAAAACACCACAAAGACTGACATTATAAAAGGAGACCAATGAAGGGTTCCATGACACATATGATGTCATAATGAGACTCCAGGAAGCTAGGGATGAGTAGGTGTGCATCAGAACACAGAAGAGACATACCTCCCATGATCACACAGCGAGGGACAGGGATTGTGACAGTGGCCTAGGTGACTTGATTGGTTCTTTAACATATATACGATATAGGTGCAGGTTGTACCTTGTGAGATGTGCTAAATTAAAGAAGGGTAAAAAATCTAGATTCTATACATATTATAGGCAATGGGTCAAAATGTAACAATGGGTAAAGCAAGCATGACTTTTACAATGCACCCCCTTATTGTGCCATCTGAAACAATCTATAGAATTATTCACTAAAGTGTGAATTGTGGAGAATTTAAAGTAAATTCAACTGAATATTAAATTTAAGGCCAAAATAACAAAAGTGGAAAGTTTCTTCAAGTGAATTTGAAATTCACTTTGAATTCCCAACGTCTCATGTTTTAGGGGTTTAATCACTAAATACAGATGAACCAGCTATGGCTCCTATTGGTATTAATGGGAATGTCAGTGGAAGATGGAGTGGAAAGGTAGCAGGGGATTACGAAGCTGAATGAATGACTGACGTCCTTGTGTAGGAAGGAGGGTCTGGGCATTTTAGAGCATTGAGATTATTTTGCACCTGGGTACAACCTTTATAGCTGTGATGGATTACATCTGAATGGAAGACACTCGACTATGCTGGGGACATAGATGGCTAGGTGGCTGGAGAAGACCTTAAACCAGGAATTGGGGAGGGACATAGAATTCGCAAATTTTAGATACAATATAAAGGTCATACAGTTACATAAAATCGGGGGTTGGAATATAGGAGAGAAGTTAGATCAACACCGAGGAGATATAGGATAAAAAATAAATTAAATTCAGTGCTAGAGGCTGATGGTAACATTAAATGTCTGCTTGTTAATTCAAGGAACCTAAGTAATAAAATGGGGACTTAAGTCATTGGCATATGATAAACAGTATACCATAAAATGTTTTATTAAAACATAGTAGGATAAAATGGATTACAAGGCAGTTAATTTAAATGGGTATGAATTGTTTAGGAAGGACTCAAAAGGGGGGGGGGGGGGGTAGGGGTATTTTTTTTCAAACCTAAATTAAAACCTTAACAAACAAGAGGTGAAAGGTTGGAACAAAACCCAAAGAACACCAAATGAGGGCGCTAAAAAATTGAGATATAGTGACTACAATATAGTTAAATAGAGACTTCAAAGATATCATGAAACTTTATATTTGGTTCAATAAAACATCTCATTTTGAGGAAAAAAGGGTCCATTTCAATAGATTAAGGCAATTTTATAACTAATTGGCTGTCGGAAATTTTCCTCTGAGAAAACATGGCAAAGCACATTTCACAGCATATATCATTAGGTAATAAAAAAAGAAAAGATTGCATTTGGAAGCATTTAAGTTAGATGGGACAGAAGCACTGTATATAAAATGTAAGGATGCCAACAAGGCTTATATAATACCAGTTAGATGGGCTAAACTAGAAAATACAACATCATCAATAGCCAGAGATAGCAAGCCCCAAAAAAGTCAAGAATCACCTAAATAGTTACACTGGATACCGTGTTATGAATCTCTTTCTTCTATTTTTTAAATGTCTATCTTTTTTCTTATAACTGCTATTTGGAGAATTTGCACCTCTCATGTTATTTAAGAAGTGAGTCTCGTGCTTCATTTCTCTATTGCGTGTACTTTAACAATGAATTTATTCAATAAAAATGTTTCCAAATCAAAAGCCAAAAATGAAAGAGCGCCTTCACAGACAAGTGAAATTTACATGTGATTTGGGAGATTAATTGAAGAGTTATTAAGGGTTAATATTCATCACCTAATTGTGAACAACCATTGCATTAGTAGTAATCAACATTTTTGAAAAATAGATCACATTAAGCCCATTCTATAAAGAAGTCCGTAGAAGTATAACGGGTGCTGTAGTATGTAGTGGATGTGATTTGCTAAGACATTTAATACTTTTCTTTCTACTACACTAGTTGAACAAATAGCTTTCTGGTTACCATTAATAGGACTGTACAAATAAGTGGTCACCTAATTAGACTTGAATAGGAGATGTCTACTACAGTAGGAGTTTGTTATAGTATGAACAATAAAGTTGGGGGATTCTCAGCCTAAATAGGTTGTTTTATCACATTCTGGCAGATTCATCAGAACAATATCAGGATGCTTGAAAAAATAGTAAACTGAATACACAAGGATATAGTAGCTAATATGTGTGGTAAGAGCTTGTTGATCCAAGGAGATGTTTGACTGCGATTTTTTTTTTTTTTTTAAATTCTTTATTTATTCCAGTGCAAAACATCACAAGCAATACATGCACAGTAATACAGAAATTCCAAACATAAAGCAAGTATATTGATACCGTTACATGAAATACCAACAAGAGGAGTGAACTAGCATGAATTTCCAGGTCACCCTGTTGACTGCGATTTTGAAGTCTAGAAGAAAGGTTTTCACGTTTTGTGGCCGCCATGGACCCAGGGTTGCAGGTTAGGCTTTCCTCTTGCTTGGGTGGTAATTTTAGAAGGTGCATTCATTTTTTCAGGTTGTTTAAATTATAGGGCCAAAATGGAGGTGAGTATTTGTTTGTGGAGCTAAGGGTTGTTTTCAGCAAGAAAAACAAAAATTGTGTTATGGGAAGAGGACTTGATGTGGAACTATATGTACTGTTAATTACCCTATTGTGTGCAAATTCCCTTTTTGGATATAAATACCATTGCACAGCAGCAATACAGTCCGCTCTGTTTAACCCCTGTATGTATGCTTGAAAAAGACCCAATTGTGGGTCGAAACATTGCACGGTACCTTCAGTTCTAATATATTCGCCTGAAGCTGTTGGAGTGCCTGAACCTCTTTTGCATTTCGGTAACCCCTACATGTAGTCTCGACTCATGGTGTGGGATAAAGACTATAATCACTGCTATAATCACTCTGAATGTTGCTCATATTATTTTGTGATACACATCTGAGTGCTCCTAATGGCACCAAATACTTAAACTCAGCAAGGTAATATCGGATAGTCCGAAAATAGCCTCGGAAGCCGAGAAGTAACGAAGGTACTCAGCCAGAGTACCTTAAGACTCTTACAGTGTAAAAATTGTAAATTGATTCTTTATATATAGATTAAGGCTGACTACTATAAATATATTGGTCAGTGACATCTTTCTTAATCGCTTTCTACCAAAGAAAAAACCCTCTGTCACGTAAAATTGACCATAACATACATTACACTCCATGATACTTGATTAAATTATCAGCTTGTTGTAATATGCTCCCCTCAAAATAAAAATAAAAATAATAAGAATTAATTTTTAAAGAGTAATAATAAAAAACACACATGCAGAAAAAGATACATTTTAAGAAATGCAAAAAATAATGTGCCTTGTACAATATTAAATTAATTAATGTTGCTCTGAATCATAAGCCTTATTATGTAGGAGTATGTAAATCACTTCAAAATCTAATTCCCACCAAATTACACCCTATTGACTGCAATGTTTTTTTTTTTTTTTCTGGAGACAGTTAAACATGCTACTGCTCTAAGGAAACAGGGGCAAAGTGTTATGTGTGGTCAGTGGTGAATCCGAGAACAATTTAGGAATATAAGACACCACAATCAAAATGTGGGAGACACTAACAATTTCTTCCACTAAATCATACCACTTAAAAAACTAAATGGGGGGGCGGAGCCTGGCTACAGAGCTGTACAGACGTGTACTGCTTGAGCTCCTGTAGCTGGTACACTAAACTTGATGAATACCGAGCCAAATAATTACCGGGCTGCAAAGCAACACCAAACCTGTTCCTGACATGTCAGCGGTTCCGGGGATACCTCTTGCGGGTCTCTCCTCCACTGGCAAATCCACCTCGAGGCTTTGCAGCCTACTAGTGACCGGACTGAGGAGAGGCGGCCGCTCTCCTACGGCTTCAACTGGCGGTAAAAATCGACTACTGCTGTCCCCCCCCACCCCCTATGGACCGGTGGGGGTTATCCCGGTCCATCCTGGCATGAACGACTCCACCGGGCAGCCGGCACCTGCTACGTACTACCGGCAACCACGAGCCCCAGGGGCGCCTAAGATGGAGGACAAACGCAGCTCAATCACCACAATGTACTCCACGGAGGGGACACTCCAACAACTGGACGAGCTGTTTGCCCGATTCTGGGCTAAGCTAAACAAGCGGGTGACAAGCACACAGCGACAGCCTCAAAGAGGAGCCCAGCGGGGCGCTGGCCAAGGAATGAAAGGCCCACAAATAGGTGCAAAACGTACCCGACGCTGCCAAATCCAAGCCCAACTCGCACAGACCGGGGGCCTCGAGAGTACTCACCCGGCAACTATCACCACACAGACGGAGAATAAATCACCGCAGATGGCAACCAAGGACCAGGACCCTCCACCGCACATGCAGCAGACAGGACTTAGACTCATCGGGCCACCAGGCTCATGGCTCAGAGATACTGGTCCTCAAGTCGGCCCGAGGCCAAAAAGGTGAAGGACGCTACCCCCATCGCTCTGCAACCCTAGGGATGCCATCAGCCCTCAGCGAGCACATACCTAGGGTGGGTGTCAGCTAAAACCGCACTGACCATCTGAAGTGAGCGGCCGCTGGCCACCGAGAGCCGCTGTAACGCTCAATTGTTGATAAGATGGAAACAACTGCAGATTTCTGAGTTTGATAATGTTTATTACTTTAAATAAAAAAAGATAATCAATTTGAACTGTCTCTTTAATTCCTGGCAGGTTATAACCAGCAGCGGTGTTTGAAGTTGTTTTAGGATAAGGTAATTTTAACACAACCAGCGAGAAGTTCCAAATTAGGATGCAGATAATTAATAAGTAGGTGTTGGAAACAAGATTATGAGTTGATGTGGAGCAGATAGCGAACCACTTAGATTTAGGATGGTTATATATTAAGTTTGAGCCAATCTGGTTTACTTAACTTATGAAGGAGTGATAATCCAAATTGGTGATAGAGATTCCACAGAGAATCGAGGTTGCAGCAGGCAAGAGAATATCCAAAAACAGTCCGAGGTCGTAGGAGAGGAGAAGGCGGGTAAATGATTAAACAGTCCGGGTCCGATACACAGTAGAAGTAAATATTCAGTTTGAAGTTCGCGGGAGCTTTCGAGTTGATCCAGCACTGTGGTGTTGACGCGGACTCTCTATGAACCCTGGGAACGACCACGTCATAGGAGGGGGAGTGGCCGCGCTCCGAGAACCCGGAAGTCCACGGTTAGCGAATGCCGGAAGGTCTGACAGAACCCCCCTCATAAGAAGCAGCCACCGGATGCTGTCAACGAGGTCTGGATGGGTAGCGAGCATGGTACGCGTTGATAAGTCGACGAGCATGCACCGCGGAGGACGACACCCATGAGTCTTCGTCAACTCCGTAGCCCTTCCACCGGACAAGATATTGTAAGGAACCACGATGGATTCGTGAGTCGAGAATCCTCTGAACCTCGTATTCCTCTTCACCTTGTACCAGAATGGGATCAGGAGTGGTAAGAACATCCCTCATGAAAGGGTCGGAGTGGTGTGGTTTAAGCAATGACACATGGAAGACTGGATGTAGTTTCATGGTAGGTGGAAGTTTCAATCTAACCACGTTTTCGTTGATGAGTGACAATATACGAAAAGGGCCAAGGAAGAGTGAACTTAGTTTCTTTGAGGGACGGTTGGTAACAATGTTTTTTGAAGAGAGCCATACTAGATCACCAACCTTGTAAGTAGGGGAAGGTCGTCTACCAGTATCGAAAAACTTTTTCTGAGCAGATGATGCATTTTTAAGGTTATCACGTAACCTGAGGAAGAGGGCAGACATGAACGAGTTATGGTTGGAGACGTATGGATTAGAAGAAGGAAGTCCTTGATCGGGGAATGAAGAAGGATGGAATCCAAAATTTGAGAAGAATGGAGTCATTTTGCTACTAGTGTGTACCGAGTTGTTGTATGAGAACTCTGCCATTGGTAACCACGTGATCCAATCATCTTGTAAATGAGAGCAATAACACCGCAAGTATTGTTCAAGACATTGGTTAACTCTCTCTGTTTGTCCGTTGGTTTGAGGATGATAGGCTGAAGATAATTTACGTTGAATGTTGAGGGAGGAACACATCTCATTCCAGAATTTGGAGGTGAATTGTGTTCCTCTGTCTGATATGATTTCTTCAGGAAGACCATGGAGTTTCACGATGTTGTTGATGAATACTTTTGCAAGTTCAGATGAAGAGGGTAATTTCTTTAAAGGAATAAAATGGGACATCTTGGTGAAACGGTCTACCACTACCAGAATGGTGGTATGATGTTGCGAAGGAGGGAGTTCTACCAAGAAATCCATTGAGATGGACTGCCAAGGTCTTTCTGGAACAGGTAGGCTCAGTAATTGACCGAATGGTGGATGATGGTCAGATTTTGATCTCAGACAGGTTGGGCAGTTTTTTACATAAGATTCTATGGTTCTGTCCTGGCGAGGCCACCAGTAATATCTTTTAGACAGCTCCAGTGTTTTTCTTGTACCAGGATGACCAGCCAGAGGGGAATCATGAATCAAGGAGAGTATTTTATTCCTAAGCAAGGGAGGAATGTATAACCTGTCTTTGAAGTAGTACAAACCGTCCTTTTTTGATAGATTGCCTTGTTTGGGAAGTTCAAGATCTTCTTCTTTAAGATGTTTAATATCATCAGTTAATGACGAAATAATACCTATGATTTTAGGAGGTTGAGTTTCGTTTACAGGAAGATCTTGGTGAATTCTGGACAGGGCATCTGCCTTTTTATTTCTGGATCCAGGTCTGTAGATGATTTGAAAATTGAAACGGGAAAAGAAAAGATTCCAGCGTACTTGTCTGGCAGAGAGTGTTTTGTTGGAATGAAGATATTCAAGGTTCCTGTGGTCGGTATAAACAATTACAGGAGTGCGTGTGTCTTCAAGTATGTGACGCCAGTTTTCGAATGCAGCTTTAATACTTAATAATTCTTTTTCTCCTACAGGATAATTTCGTTCAGCAGGAGACAAAGATCGTGAAAAAAAAGCTACTGGATGGAGAGGATCTTGAGGTGTTTGGTGTTGAGAGAGGACAGCCCCGATAGCTGTATCAGAAGCATCCGTTTCCATGACGTAGAGAAAAGCAGGATTAGGTAGTTGAAGAATGGGAGCACTTGTGAATCTCCGTTTTAATTCATCAAAGGCTGCTTGAGCCTCTTCGTTCCAAGCAAAGGACCGTTTACTGCTATTGAGCAGGTTGAGGGGATGAGCAACCTTGGAGTAATTTTTAATGAACTTCCTATAGAAGTTGGCAAATCCCAGAAAACGTTGTAAGTCTTTAGTATTAGTAGGAGTAGACCAGTTGACAATGCAATCTATTTTGGAGGTATCCATACTTATTGAATGAGGGGAGATAACATATCCCAAAAAAGTGATTTCATTGACTTCAAATATACATTTTTCTGGTTTTGCGTATAATTTGTGTGTTCTTAATCTGGATAATACCCATCTCACGTGTTTTCTGTGTTCTTCAAGGTTGTTGGAGTAGATGAGAATATCATCTAAGTAAATGATGACACAAACGTCTAGGAGATCTCGGAAGATATCGTTAATGAAATGCTGAAAGGTTGCAGGGGCATTACATAGCCCGAAGGGCATGACAAGATATTCGTAAAGACCATATCGGGTTCTGAACGCCGTTTTCCATTCATCATTGGCCTTGATTCTAACAAGGTTATATGCCCCACGAAGGTCAAGTTTAGTGTAGATGGTAGCTGTTCTTAATCTTTCAATCAACTCATTGATCAGGGGAAGAGGGTAACGATTCTTGATAGTTATTTTATTTAAAGACCTGTAATCGATGATTGGCCGAATAGTCTGGTCCTTGTTTCTTACAAAAAACATGCTGGAAGCGGCTGGTGAACAGGAAGGTCTAATGAACCCCTTCCGAAGGTTTTCATCTAGGTATTCCTTGAGGGTTTTTAGCTCTGATTCAGAGAGGGGATAAATATGTCCAAAAGGGATAGGAGCACCAGGAACAAGGTCAATCGGACAATCATAGGGTCGATGAGGAGGAAGTGTCTCTGCTTCCTTTTTACTGAACACATCAGCGAACTCTGAATAGCTGGAAGGTATAGTGGATTCCCTAGTAACATGCAAAATGGGGATGTGTTGTAGACATGTTCTCTGGCAATATGCAGAGTTAAACGTGAGAGAGAAAGGAGCCCAGGTAATAAGTGGGTTGTGAGTCCGTAACCAGTCTATCCCTAATATTATAGGATAAAGAGGAGAATTTATGACATCAAAAACAAGAAATTCAGAATGGACATAATTAGTAGTAGTCCTTAAAGGGACAGTTTCAAGGCGAATGGGCCCCGAGGAGATTAAGGAGCCATCAATAACTCTGACAGAGACGGAATTACGTTTTTGAACACAAGGAATTTTATTTTTTGTAACAAAGGATGAGTCCAGGAACACCCCATTAGCACCGGAATCAATAATGGCCTTAGTCGTAATTCTTTCTTTGTCCCACTGTAATATGAGAGAGACAGAGGAGAAATGAGAGGTTGGTTTAGAAGGAAGTACACTCATTACAGTCGTGGTAGAACCATGCTTACCGCCTCTTGGACGTTTCAATAGGGGACAGTCTGGGACCACATGTTCTTGCGAAGCACAGTACATGCAGAGGTTCAGTTGTCTTCTTCTGGTTCTCTCTTCTGGAGTAAGAGGACTTCTCACAACCCCTATTTCCATAGGTTCAGCGGGAGTTATAGGTTTCTCCGGTGCCTTTGAAGAGGTGAAGGGTTTTTTCCATAGAGAGCTAGTGAGTGATTTCTCAGCTTTTCTTTCCCTAAGTCTTCTGTCGATACTGATTGACAGTTGAATAAGTGTATTTAGTGTAGTAGGTAGTTCAGTTCTGGAGAGCTCATCTTTGACAGCTTCAGATAACCCAATACGGAACTGGTTACGTAGAGTTATGTCATTCCACTGAGTTTCAGGTGCCCATCGTTTGAATTCAGCAATGTAATCTTCAACAGGCCGGTTTCTTTGCTGCAGTGTTCTAATGGTTAAATCTGCAGTCGCTTGTTTGTTTGGGTCTTCGTAAAGGAGAGACATGGCTTCAAAGAATTCATCCAGAGAATCCAATATGGGATCATCATTCTCAAGAAAGGAATGAGCCCAGGCCATGGGTTCACCTCTCAAAAATGAAATAACAGAACAAACTTTAGATCTTTCAGTGGGATATGATCGGGGTTTTAATGCAATCAACAACTTGCAAGAATTGATGAACTCTCGGTATTGGGACCTGTCTCCAGAGAATTTTTCGGGGTTGGAGACAGCAGGGTCACTAGCCGAGTGTGTAACTGTGTGAGGAGTATGGGTTTGCAAGTCCCTTACATAAGTAAGGATTCTTTCATTGGTGATCTGTAGATCTTGCATGCCTTGAGTGAGAGTATCCACTCTTTGGTTTAATCTGGTGATTTCAGAAGAGAGATCTGCTGTATCCATTAATTAGGCTGGATCAATCTGTAACGCTCAATTGTTGATAAGATGGAAACAACTGCAGATTTCTGAGTTTGATAATGTTTATTACTTTAAATAAAAAAAGATAATCAATTTGAACTGTCTCTTTAATTCCTGGCAGGTTATAACCAGCAGCGGTGTTTGAAGTTGTTTTAGGATAAGGTAATTTTAACACAACCAGCGAGAAGTTCCAAATTAGGATGCAGATAATTAATAAGTAGGTGTTGGAAACAAGATTATGAGTTGATGTGGAGCAGATAGCGAACCACTTAGATTTAGGATGGTTATATATTAAGTTTGAGCCAATCTGGTTTACTTAACTTATGAAGGAGTGATAATCCAAATTGGTGATAGAGATTCCACAGAGAATCGAGGTTGCAGCAGGCAAGAGAATATCCAAAAACAGTCCGAGGTCGTAGGAGAGGAGAAGGCGGGTAAATGATTAAACAGTCCGGGTCCGATACACAGTAGAAGTAAATATTCAGTTTGAAGTTCGCGGGAGCTTTCGAGTTGATCCAGCACTGTGGTGTTGACGCGGACTCTCTATGAACCCTGGGAACGACCACGTCATAGGAGGGGGAGTGGCCGCGCTCCGAGAACCCGGAAGTCCACGGTTAGCGAATGCCGGAAGGTCTGACAGCCGCGAAACATGCCCAGGATTAAGTGTTCTCTCCTCTGAGTGACTCTAATGTGTTGTGCACTACTCTAAGAACCCATTAATGTTTGTTTGTCCTATGTCTTACATGAATAGCTAGCCACATTGCAACCATAGGCCTTTCCCCTCAAACCCACACTCTTTCAGATTATCATCTCAGATCCAAAATTTAACACATTACATGAGAAGTGGAGAGGAAAGAGGGGCAAGACCCAAACATAGAAACATACTACTGATCAGCCAAGCATGTGCATGTCACACAAACATTTACCATCGCACACATAATACACAGGACCAGCCAGAGGTGAGAGTCATCAATCTGCTTCTCAAGCACGTCTCTCCTAGTTAACATACATGTATAGCCAGTCAGTATAGCTTGACTTCTAATAACATATTGTGCCATCACTGACTAGCACTCTGTTTTTCCTTGACAACCTTGTAAAACAAAAATGTGCAAATGGGGGGCGGAGCCTGAACGCCGAGGTGATCAGTTGCAAGACAGAGCAGCTCCGTACCCTAAACGACGACAAAGCGACATTAAATAGCCCCCCCTTCACCCTGACCAACAGAAACTACCCCGAGACCTTATGGGGAAAAAGGGGAAGAAACGACCCTGCACAAGCCCACCCCAGGGCTCACGATAGGAGAGATGTGGAGGCAAACACGTGGCGACAGTGAATCTAACATGGAAGCGCTGCACGGCGGGTGCTCGGACTTATCCGAGGAACTCACCGATGATGTAGGAGAAGATTATATGCCTACCCCGCACCGCAAACCGGGAGGGCCTGTAACCACAGCGGTCCTTAAAACCCTATTAGCGGACCTACAGAGGCACATCCATGACGATGTCACCGGGCTCCGCGCGGACATACAAGGCCTGACAGGCCGCATCACCACTCTAGAAGGAACCACACAAGCCCAGGCCCAGGACTTATCCGGATTACAAAAATCCATACTGGACCTACAAAGGCAGAACCAGCAACATGAACGCCGCCTTGCGGCACAGGAAGACTCCAGGCGGCAAAATAATATTAAGATTAGAGGGGTCCCTGAGGAAATCCCGGATACAGATTTGCCGAAAGTAATGGGGCGCCTACTGCCAGCAATCCTGATACACAGGCAAGCCGAAATGCCGACCCCAGAAGGAGTTTTCAGAGTCCCCAAACTGGCCAACGCTCCAACAACAGCCACGAGGGATGTAATCCTCATCCTCCGCAGCGGCAAAGAAAAAGCGGCGATCCTCTCTGCCCTAAGGGGAAGAAACCCCCTTCGCTTTGAAAACATGGAACTACAGTTCTACTCGGACCTGTCCGGAGGCACCCTAGCATGGCGCAGGTCGCTTAAGCCTTTCACCGCAGCGCTACGGCTCCAAAGCATTGAATACCGATGGCGATCCTCCAGGGCACTGACGGTGGCACAAGGGACGACCACGCACACCATCCAGGACATACGGGAAGCCCAGGCCCTGATGCGGACTCTGGGTCTACATCATGATCCTACCATCCAGGGCGGTCCAGCTAATAACACCCCAGCTGCCCATGCCTGGACACCGGACAAGTCTGCGACATTCATTCCCCGGGGCTCCACGCCTGTCTCCTTTGCGACAGTCACCTCCTAAGGACGAGACCTCACTAACCCCAAGGTAAATCTGATATAATACAAGGCACTGGGAGGACATCTACACACAGTAGCCACAACCGCATACGATACCACATTTTTACCCGCCCAAAAGCCAAGACAACTCCAACCGCCACATCGGACCCCAAACCACAGCCGGCTGCAAGGCCCTCATACAGACTGCCGAAGTTAACCCTGACATACAGAACGCTGCAAGTCTGTGCTCACAGAGGCCTTTAAATCACTGTACCTCCGGCAGGAGCCAGATGATCGGGACAATTGTCACTACATCTGAGATCAGCACCCAACATCTCCCACTGTTTTTCTCTGTGACTGCTTTTCTTTTTGCCACACAGCTTGAAGTGAAATACAGTCTCTAATACTAACCCAGCGGGCGACATGCCATTAATAACATGTTCACTGGTTTTTTGTATAAATGGCGTGAAAAATGAGGCAAACCCATCTAATGTTTTGTATTTTTCCCTAACACGCAAGCTATAATTTGTTTACTATACGTTCACTGTATTGTTATCATACTCATTTCGACCAGCAAGCCAATTTAGGAAACCGGGAGCTGGCCGGTCTCACTAACTAGAATATATACACTAACATAAGCGGAGATGTAAACAGACAGACAAACACTACTCAGAACAGAAATAGGTGGTTAAGGAAGCAAACCGAATGATACCCTTGTGACCACACATGTTAGTACTACTAACCCAGCGGGCGACATGCCGTAAATAGCTTATTCACTGTTTTTTTTTTGTTTGTTTGTTTTTTGTATAAATTTCGTGAAAAATGAGGCAAACGCATCTTAAATACTAATGTTTTGTATTTTTCCCTATCATGCAAGCTATAATTTGTTTACTATACGTTCACTGTATTGTTATCATACTCATTTAAAAATGTATGCATACTCAATCAGCCACAACTGTTATAATATGTATATGAATAACAAGCCTGCGAATGTTGTTGGGGCGAAACAGGCACTGTTGTACCTACCTGCATACCAAAAATAAAGAATTAAAAAAAAATGTGCAAATGTTCCCTAAAAAAAACTAAATAAATATATAAAAGTATAGAATAGATAACACTTAGCTTTCAATGTATATCAAACTAAAATCAACATGACAATCAAAATATAAAACAAATAGACAATAGATATTTATAAAATGATATAATACATATATATAAAATAGCAACAGAAATGTATAATCAGTAGCTTATAGAAGTACTAGCCTATCAAGTTACAAATAGCAAGAAAGTAATAAATTAATGTAATTCATCCCAATGTTACATCTGTTGGATAGGTAGCATAGGAAAGAATGAATCCTCATAAGTTCTATCTTTTCTATACTCTGTGTTCTTTTTTTAGTTAATTAACATTTTTTTTGTTATGGTAGTAATCGTTACATTTCGCTTGGGTTATACCCCCATGTTTATTTTGTTAATTTCCTAAAGATTCAAATGTATTAGCTCTTTTTTCTCCCTTCTAAATATATAAATAAATATACACACAAACATATTCAGAGGTGGCAAGTGCCAAATCTATAGTTAACAAATCAGAGTAAAAAAGGTACCATGGGGCTTATTCAAACAACAACAGCTAAAATCTCCATCGTTGCAACAGTGACAAATGTAATCAGTGAAGCTTCTTCTGTTTCTGTTTGGATTTCTCTTTTGTTAAAGTTTGTTGCCTCTGCACCAGTGTAACCAATTAGTATGGGTTCGTTATGCACAATAACAACTGGAATCTCATTGTGCACGGAATGCACAGCTCCCTGCCTCTCCATGATGATGCTATTGCTGGGGTGGCATCACATCCCATCTCCTGGTATCAGAACATGGTGCATGAGGAAGCTGTGTAAAGTCAGATTAGTTCTGACATTAATACATACACACAAACCACGTAAAACAGACACACACAAACTACCTAATACATACATACATGCACACTGCCTAATTTATAGACACACATACTGTCTAATACATGCACACACGTCCTCACGCTTTGCATGAGGATGCCCAGCATCATAAAAATCCCATAGGAAAGCATTGAGGTAATGCTTTCCTGTGGGGAATGCCCAATATGCGTACGGCACTTGCCACAAATCCGCATTAAGTTCCCCCATCGGCTGACATCAGAGGAGGCGGAGCTTGACCCAGGACCGAGGGACATCAGCGCTGGAATTGGGTAAGTGAATAGAGGGTTATGTAACGCTTTACAATGCCAGCAGGGGTGGGGCAAGAAACATGTCAGTGTTAAGAATATATCTATATATCTTTGCTTCCCTAACACGAAATAGTTCCTTTAACTGTATGAGTGAGTTTGTTCATATTTAAAGGGACTCTCCAGTGCCAGGAAAACATATCCGTTTTCCTGGCACTGCAGACCCTGCAGTGCCCCTCTCCCTCCCACCCCCATCCCATGTTGCTGAAAGGGTTAAAACCCATTCAGTCACTTACTTGAATCCAGCACTGATGTCCGTCGGCACAGGGTCAGGTTCTGCCCACGCTCCTCCCCACTAATGTAAGCCGGCGGGGGAGACCTAATGCATGTGTGCAGCAAAGGCTGCGCACGCGCTTTAGACTTACTCGTAGGAAAGCATTATTCAATGCTTTCCTATGGGGATTCCGGCAATGCTGGAGGTCCTCATGCATAGCGTGAGGACGTCCAGCGTCGTTTAAAACACTTTTCATGTTTTAAGAACCCAGAAGTCCCTCTAGTGGCTGTCTGATAGACAGCTACTAGAAGAGGACCTAACCCTGCAAGGCTGTTATTGCAGTTTATAAAAACTTCAATAATTACAATTGCAGGGTTAAGGGAGTTGGCACCCAGACCACTCCAATGGGCAGAAGTGGTCTGGGTGCCTGGAGTGTCCCTTTAAGGTAATACACAGGAGCTATTACTCAGCTATTAGTTTATTTATATTTTGTATCTTTTCAACTTCGACATTTATTTTTTTTTAAATTTGCATTTTAGGCTTTTCAGTAATACATGAACTTTGAGCTGAGTGCAAAGTGCAATTTGTAGCCACATTCTGCAGACTTTTTTTTAACAAAGTTTCCAAAACTCATTGAAAACTCACTTTATATTGAATACATCCCTCTAACAATTTAATTGCCAAAATAATGTGAAACATTGCCAAACAGGTAAAGAAACAATTTCAAATAAACATGCACAGATATGTTCCGATTCAATCCAACCAGCTATTTACTTTATTTGATAAATGAGTATTTTTCAAGTGCCCTTTGGGGGGCTTTATTAGTGATGCTCTTGAAGTCCTTTTGGTGTCTGATTAAAATTACCTTTATGCTCAGGATTCTATGAACTAATCAACATCCTGCCGTGATTAAAAGCTTTAATTCTCTCTAAGGGAATCCCCCTCACTGTGTTGTCTACAACGGTACTACACTTGTTTATTTTTCTTTATATTTATTTTCCTAAAGTCTTTTCCTAATAAATTTATTTCCCCCCCCCCCAAGGTGCAGTGAAAATGTATGAAATATTATTAGGTTCAATGTTTCTAGAATATAAAATGAAAATAAAAAGAGTTACCTGCGCACTAATATCATGGATTGGGGTATGGAGAATAAACTAGTAAATGACAAGTTTGAAGAAAATTCTTTTTCACAAATGACATGTCTATTTAGAATTAAGAAACCATATAGACCCTGTTTTCATATCTACAAATGTCTACTAATGTTATTCATTTATTGATTTTGAAACCATTAATTAAAGATGAAGAGAGACCTGTATTAATACTATTACATCACTCTCATTGCTTGGTCTATGCTTAAAATCCTGTAACATCACTGGTTTTCATGATATTTAACCCAAGCACCATGACCATTTTATTGATTTGCATGGAGGTGTAACTCGACTGTCATCAGCCAGCCTGGAAAAATTGTTCCTGGTGGCAAAAGTGAATTCTGGGCAAAATGTTACATGTATGCTGGCACTACGTTCGTTACAGACAGCCAGTGGCAGAGTGGGCTCCCCTAACCTGCCACCCATCCTCCCCTCAGTCGTCCTCCCTGACATCTCTCCTACTCCACCAAGGGTAATGGTGTCAGTAGAGAAAGATCAGAGAACTTGGCTTCAGTGATGGAAAGCAGTTACATTTTAGCTGTTATTTATGTAATTGGAGGAGGGGAGGAACCTAAATTGGAAAGGTTACTCTGATCCAGGCCCAGCTGGCCATCAGGCATACCGGGCAAATACCCAGTGAGCCAAGATGGCTATGTGCTAAGGCCGGCAGGGGAGATCACAGGATCACCCCTGACGGCCCATGCAGAGCAGGCGCTATCTGAGCGCCGGCCGCCGGCCCTACTGTGTGCCTTCATGGGCCGGTGGGGAGATCAAAGATCTCCTTCAACGGCTCTCAGGCACTGACATGCGGCCGCCGGCTGGGGAGGAAGGGAATCAGGAGAGGACCCGGGGAGGTCTACCCAGAAGCTCCGCCGGGTTCCTCTCGTGAGGTTGGAGTGTTGCCGCGGTTACCACGGCAACGCTCAGATCTCGCAAGAGTGAACTCTAGCCCTACAGGCTAGAGTTCACTCACAACTAAAACCACCAGGGGTGGCAGCACAGTCCCCCCTCAATGGCTAAAGGTAAGCAGGGAGGGGGGGGGATATAACGTTTTTTTTTTGGTTTTTTTATTAAAAAAAAATACATATTTAAATTTAAATAAACATATTCACTCACACAGTACACTCACACTAACAGCACCCTCACACACACACAGCACACTCATACTAACAGCTCCCTCAGACACACACACAGCACCCTCACACACACAGCACACTCACACACACAGAACTCTCTCATAGGGCCCAGTTGTCATGGGCCCGGCAGTCCTGGGGGGCCTGGACTACTCTGGCAGTTTGAGCCCCACATTCCATATGTGCACATATATATAGGGATTTTCGCTATATATATATCTGCACTGAGGGCCCCCTGCTACCTGTACATTGCAGAGGGGGGCCCAGCAGCACACTCTGTCCTCCTTTCCAGATGCTCTCTGTCTAACTTTCCTGCGCCCTGCGGCTGCCAGAGCGTTGCCACGGGTTATCATGGCAAGTGCTCCGCACAGCACGCAGGCCGGTCTCGCGAGAGTTAGTCAGAGAGTAGCTGGAAAGGAAGAGGGTGTGTGCTGCTGGGCCCCCTCTGCAATTTACATTGGCTGGCTCCCTCCACAATGTGATCTCCCCCCTCCCTGGCACGGTAAGAAGCGGGGGGGAATAAAATTTAAATATACACAGATAAATTTTTTTTAAAAAATACTCCCCTCCCCCCTATTTTACACACACACTGCATCCTTACAAGCACACACTCTGCACTACACACACACACACACACACACACACACACACACACAATCTGCACTACACACACATACTACATTCACTACAAACACACTACATGCACTATACACACTACATCCACTACAAAAACACACACTCTCCATTCACTGTACACACACTACATTCACTACACAAACTTATACTCTGCATTCACTATACACACCTACATTCCCTACACACACACACACTGCATCTAATGCATGCATAAAAACATTACATACATTACACAAAACGTACAATCTGCATCCACTATACACACTGCATCCATGACACACATTCTACATCAACTACACACACACACACTTCATCCTTGTGGGCAGACTCGGGGCTGACCCCGGGGGCCCGGATCTTAAGCTGTGTCAGGGGCCCTAAAATTTCTGATGGCAGCTCTGCTCTCTCATATACACACAGCACACACACACACACACAGCACACTCGCAGTGCCTTTACAAACAGTACATGCACACTAACACTAACAGCACCCTCACAAACACACAGCACCCACACACACACACACACAGCACCATCAGACACACACAGCACCCACACACACACACAGCACACTCTCACACACACAGCACACACACACTCACACTAACACTAGCAGCACCCTCACACATATACAGCACACATACACACTCACATATATATATATATATATATATATATTTGTAGTCGGGAAAATTAAGCCGTATCTGGAGTAGTAGGTGATGATTGCTAGTCAGTTGTGGTGTGCCTGAACCGACGATCGGGTAGCCCTGAAATAATGAGGGCCCACCTAAATAGTATTTGCTAAGGGGTGTTGATGGGTGGGGAGTCTGGGGCAATCTCGGCTCTGATAGGTCTTGGTATAAATAGGCCGGTTAACCCTTCCCACAACTACAGGCTCCGCCTTAACATTTATAGTCGGGATATTAAGCCGTATCTGGAGTAGTAGGTGATGATTGCTAGTCGGTTGTGATGTGCCTGAACCGACGATCGGTTAGGCCTGAAATAATGAGGGCAAAAAGTTGGAAACCATTGTCGATGGAAAAGGTGTTGGTGATGTGGTGTTCGGAAGTGAACCTGGAGAAAATAGTAAGTGCTCTATCGCAGGACTTCTTTGTGTTGTCTGACAGAGCAGATTTTGCCAACGTTAGTGCGTGTTGTTTCAGCCGTATCAGTCCATTATCAGGTCCTGAAATGTGGGGGTAGGCTCGGGTTTGATGTCCGCCATGGGTTGTTGTTCGAAAAAGGCCTGAAAGTTGGAGCGAGAGAGAGCGTCAGCTGCAATATTTTTCCGACCCGGTATGTGCATGCAAACCAAGTGGAAGTTTTGAGTTCCTGCCAGCCAAGTGAGTCTCCTCATGAGTCTCATGATGACTAGGGATGCAGATCTGCCTTTGATTATGATCTCGCATGTGGCTTCATTGTCGGAGAGGCATTTAACAGCTTTACCCTCCCACAATGAACCCCAAGTGTGTGAGGCTGCCACTATTGGGTACATATCGAAAAGCGAGGATGTGGTATTAAATGCCTGTAATGTTGAGGTTTCTGATGGCCATGAGTCATGGAACCACTGGTTGTTGTATATGACCGCAAACCCTGTGTGGGCTGCTGCGTCGGTCCATATGACCGGGGAATCTACATCGAGTGGGGGTATGAACATTGACCTCCCATTCTAGGAGGAAAGAAATCTGCCCCACGTTAGTACGTCTGATTTGGCATTATCATCAATGTGAATGTGAGTATTGTCGTGGGGGGTCTCCGTTAGGAGGTGTAGCAAGCGTGAAATTAATGCCTGACCCTGTGGTATAATGCGGATCGCAAAGTTTAGTGAGCCCAGGAGAGACTGTAGCTCTTTGCGGGAGCATTTGTTTTTTCTCATGAACCATGTGATTTCGTTAGTGATGCAGTTAACCTTCTCGTCTGGTAGACTCACCACCATAGATGTGGAATCGAGATGGATCCCTAAGAAGGGTGGGGCTGTAGAGGGACCTATCGTCTTTTCCCTTGATAGAGGGACTCCTAGTGTGGAGAAAAGTGCAGCAGTTTTATCAATGCTGTGGGGAGTATAGTTAGGTTCCTCTACCGTGAGGAAGTCATCCAGGTAGTGTATTGCTACTGGGCAGCCACGCACATTTGGTAGTAGCCAGCACAGTGTTTCGGCGAACGTGTCGAACAGTTTGGGACTGCTTTTGGCCCCAAACGTCAAACGCGTGGCGAAGTAGTACTGGCCCTTCCATTTAACTCTGTGTAAATACCACAGGGATGGATGTATGGGTAGCAACTTGAAAGTGTTAGTGATATCGGTTTTACCTAACCAGGCACCTTTACCTGTTTCAAGATTGCCCCCATTCCGTTATCCACTGTGGCATACTGTAGTGAAAATTTACTGGATGGTATTAACGAATTAATGCTAGGAACCACAGACGAATGAGGCACTGATAGGTCAATGATCATACGTTTTTTATTGTTAAATTTCCCAGTTGCAATGCCAATTGGGTTAGTTCTGAAATTAGCGTATGGGGGGGGTGTAAATGGGCCTATCATGAACCCGTGGTTAATCTCTGCTGTGAGCAGCATGTCGGTGGTGACAGGGTCTAGCATGGCTGATTGCAGGTTCCTGCATTCTAGTTTGCCCCCCGGGGTTGCCACTAGCCCAGTGTGGAATCCTACCATGAACCCTGTGATAAGGAACTCGACCAAGTGAGGGGAGGGGTGGATGAAGAGGTATTAGGTGAGGTTGCTAACATTAATTTCAGTGAGTCATTGTCTAGGGAAAAGCCAATTAGGGCACATGGTCTTTGCGTGTGCCCTAAAGCAAAGGGAACAGACATGCAACAAACGACAAGCGCTGAAGCTACAGCCTCCCGCATTGAAGTTATTGCATATCTGTGCTTTACCGAGGAAGACGATGGGTCTGCCCAGTTTGTCCTTGATCACCCTGTCTGATTTGGGAGTGGGGTCTGTGTGGCTAGTGGAGGGTTGGCTCCATTCAGAGGGGTACAGATTGGTGGAATGTGCGGTTGATGGGCAAATGGCACAAGACGGAGGCTTGAGGCCGGCGAAGTGGTGGCAGAACAGTTCCGTATCTAGTTGGCTCCAGTCTGATCGTATGTTAAACTGGATCAGCGCTTCCACCGCCTTCGCCGAGAATGACCTATGATAATCATAGAAAGAGTAGCCTCTGTACTTGTTGCCTAGGTCGACCAATTTGTGGAGGTAAAGGTCCAGCTCTTCTCTTCGTTGAGGGAAGACAGAACAGATGACGTCCCTGTATAACCAAAAAGCTATCACAAAATCAGGGATGGCCAGCTTCTTGTTAAGCCTGGGGTCCCTAGCCTTGAGTACAACAGATACCTCCCCATAGCAGTAAGCCTTGTTTTCTACCAAGTCTTGGAACGCTATGAGGAGTGATACCAGGTTGACATCTTTCCCTTCTAAAATGTCTTTCTTAATAGCCTAGGGTACTAAGTGGGCTGGAGTGATGATGTGTGTGTGTGGGTGTAGGTGCTGGGTTGGAAATTGTGTTGTTACCCGGGTTAAGCAAAGTCTGTGGTAGCGTGGAGGGGATAGCTGCTGGGGTGATTATGGCCACTTGATTTTCAAGTTTCTCCAGTCTCTCGTTGATGAGGTTAACCCTCCTTTCAGCGTAAGGCAGCCTTTGGGCCGGTTATACATGCATGCAGGGCCCAGAAAATTTAGATAGCATATAAAAAAAAAACTATGCTTCGAGTAGGCAAAGACAAAGTGAAAGCATATATTAAAATGAACACATTTAAAATAAGCTCTGATAGGAGATATACAGATGACTTTGCTGTCCGTTTCTAAGGGATGACAGAAGGAGGCAAGAGAAAGGACAGAGAGTCCCAGTGAGTCCATTCACAATTCCCACCCTAACCAATGCCCACAGAGGGCAGGAGACAGTCCGGCATGGTATGTGGGTACCGGGAGCTGCTTGGGTTCGTTGCTGTCACATTGTTGTCCTGTCGTCTCAGTCGGGGTGCTGTGTGCGGTGTTCTGTGTATTGTATCTTCCCTCCGCTTCTCCCGAAGGGCATGTTGCTCAGCAGCCATGTGGCCTGGGGTTTTCCTCCTCAGGTATGTTTCTGGTGCCTGCAGGGCCCTAGCGGGGGTCCTCTGACTGCTTCTCAGGTGTCCGCATGCCCAGCTGCCCCCAAGGGGTTGTGCTGAAGCGTGGGTTCGTTTTTGGAGTCTGCGCTTCCGCCTCTGTGGGGGCTGCTTTGGGCGGCAGGTCCCACTGGCATGTTGCCTGGATTGGCTGGGCTTGTGTGGCTTAGGTGCTTGGTGGGCGAGTGCGCCCGGCAGGGCCTCCCGCAATCCCTCTTGTGTGTGCCTCTGATTGCCCCTCTGACCCCCTTCAACTGCATTCGCACATACCTCAAACTTCTGCCATAGCTTGGCAAAGAACTCGTCTAGGTGTTGCAGCATGAGGTCTACCGCAGCACACCCGTCTTGCTCACCGCGTGGGTATCGTGCGTCCGCCATTTTGAGTGATATGGTCGCTTCTGTGGTTTCAGCAGCCCGTTGTCAGTAGGGTCAGTGAGGGTATTGTGTGTGGACCGGGATGACCCCCGCCGGTCCTGGGGGGGGGGGGGGAAGGTGTTTTGCCGATGTCCCAGACTCCGCTTCTGTGCCTGGAGAGCGGCCGTCTCTCCGTGGCTGAAACTCGAGTAGGCCGCAAGCCTCAGTATGTCCGGACGGTTGTGCAGGGGCTCGAGAGAGGAACCGTTCACTGCAGCAGCCTCTCCCGGTTGCGGGTATTGCGGTTAGCGGCTTGTGAGTGGTTATGGCTGGGCATATTACCCCGTTTAGTATCCCCAGACGTGGGAGCTCGTGCTGAGCACGTCTGGGCTGCTTGGCTGCTTGGCTCCGCCCCGGAAATAAAGTCTTTTAAAGTCTGGTCCATAGTCCAAAGGCAACAGGTGGGCAACCAGGCTCCTCCAATGCAATGTGGCGAGATTGGTCTCGTCACAGCAGATAATTATGAGAAATGGCTTCCTTAATATTAACAAAGGGTTTATTGCTGATAGACAGGAAGGGCAGCACACAGAGTTACATCATTAACTTACAGGGAGATGTACAGCGTTTGGATGGGATAATACAACCGTGGATGGGAGAGGTGGAACATGTAGCAGCTGTAAATTACATCTGGATGGTTCTCAACTTGTTGAAAAGTGCACGAGGAAAAGCACAACCTTAGTTTGGAAATAGAGGAATGTAGTGATGAAGATAAACGAACAACACAGTATGGGAAATACAGGATTTGATTTAACTCAGATTTTTTTATTTAATCACTAGTCAGTAAGACTCAATTTAAATCCTGATTTTTAAATGTACAGACTGATATGATTATATTTTGCAAATGAATAAAGGACCAATAGAAACATGATTGTTACATGACATTAACATGATTGTACGTAGGACAAGATTTGGGTAAATAGACTTCGGCTATAGCAGTGGACTTTGTGTCTCACAGCGAGAACAATAAGGATCTTAAACTCTCTTTTAAACTAGTTTAATTTTTTTTCTGCAGAATTATCATTCAATTAGTGCCCTTTTGTTTCCCTGCAAATAATTCATTAGCAACTTTTTTATAAACTTTAATGTCTGATTATTTTTTCCCTGCAACTGTAACGTCACAATGCAATCTCTGGAATTATATAGTTAATTAAATATTGTGCGCTAATGAAATGGGAATCTGCATATCAATCAAATATTTCACAGAACTGACTGTGCATCAGCATCAAATCCATTAAAGCATTACATTGATTGGATTTAAGAATCATTTATGGTGACATGCTCAATAAATCACCACCTTCCACTTCCTACGCACTTACATTTTATCTTACCAAGCTTATTTTAATATACGAGAGAAGGCATGGGTCCCTGCTCAGTAAGCCAATTCACTAGCGAGGCACTTATGGGACAGACTGTAACCAGTTATAGCCTACTAATTATGACTAGACATGAACTAGCAGAGCCTTTGTCTTTACAGCACATGGAATACTTTGCACTAAACAGTGGATATACATTGATACTTGCAGTCATTTAAAATACAAAAGTATAGAAATTATATTTAAGACAGCCTATTTCATTATATAGTTTAGGACTGTCTATAAGCACTGAGGACAGTTGACATTTTGACATTGCTTAGTGCAAAAAACAAGGTGCAAGAGAGTACCGAGAACGGACAAAAGATCAAATAGCCTGCCCTTCGGTGGGTTCCCGCTCAAATCTCAAGCTGGTTTTAGCTCATCTTGTGCCATTATAAAAAGAACAATTTGGCCATTTGCATATCAGACTGATCCCATCTAAAATGGCGGTCCAGATCCAAAATGCGGGCCGTCTCTCTCTGCACAAAAGATACAGCAACCCCAGACAATTGTTTCAGCCTTGTTGGGCATCGTCAGTGAGGTATAGCCGATATCCCTCTAGACACCATGAGCAAGGAGTCCACGCCTGGATTACCCTTTTAACTTATGGAAAGGAAAAAAACAATGTGCAAGAGAGTACTGAGCACGGACAACAGCTCAAATAGTCTGCCCTTTGGTGGGTCCCTGTCCAGATCTCAAACTGGTTTTAGCTCATCTTGTGCCATTATAAAAGGAACCAGGTCCATTTGCATATAAGACTAATCCCACCCAAAAAAGCTGTCCAGATCCGGAATGCAGGTTGTCTCTCTCTGCATAAGAGATACAGCAACCCCATATGATCGTTTCAGCCCTGTTAGGCATCGTCAGTGATGTATAGCTGATATCCCTCGAGGTACTGTTTTGACATTGTTTAGTCGCGTTGAGGGGCGATCACAGAAACCCGGTCCATTTTAACAGCTCAATATATTGCACAGCCTCTGCAAATGAAGGAATTCTAGGGTGAGTTTTAGAATTGTGCACAAAACCTGTTCAGCTCTGCTGAGCCACTCAAGTGCCTGTTAATTGCTCTACTCACTCGTACCAGAAAAATAACCTATTCTGTTCACCCAGTGTTTAACAGGCATTTGATTAATTAATTGGAGCTGAACAAGATTTGTGCACAAGTCTCGTGTGTTCCAATGCTTAGACACCTACTGGCATATACACACACGATCATCTGTTCGTCCACCCATTGTAAAGCGCTGCGGAATTTGATGGCGCTATATAAATATCATAATAATAAAAATAATAATAATAAAGGGAGAATTGACATGAATTTGAAGTGAATTTGAACAGAATTTCACATTTAAGGCCAACATAGCCTAATTTGAAGCACAGGTAAGTTGTAGATTTTTTCCAGTTAGATTATTTTAGCCTTATATTTGAAATTTACTTTAATTTCATTTTTAATTCCTGGTACAGAGTCAAAAAGTGAGTATTCAACGTAGATTTTAAATTTGAGAACAAAATAGCTAAACCTACAAAAAAAATCTCTAGGTCTGTTATGATTCCAGTTTAGCTACTTTTACCTTAAATTTGATATTTTTTTATAAATCGCTATGAATTCTCACTTTACTGATTAACCCTAACAAAGAAGGAGGCAATGAAGATATTGGCCAAAAACATGTCCGGGAGTTAATGGTTACTATTTTTATTGTGTTTAGACGAGTTAGTGAAATTATATATTAGCACAGGCAAAGGCAACCTTTGGCACTCCAGATGGTTTGGACTACGACTCCCATGATGCTTTGTCAGCATTATGGGTGTAAGAGCATTATGGGGGATGTCCACAACATCTGGAGTGCCGACGGTTGCCTATCCCTGTACTAGCATTTGGGGAGACATTTTTATAATATTTCTTATAAGTGCATCCATTAAGGCAGTTTACACTCTGCTACCCATTAAACCATTTCAGCAAACTGAAGTGGTGTATAGATTCGGAGTGTGCCTTTACTGCCTGGAAACTAGAAGTAACTGAAGTTTTATGTACTCACTTGTACCAGAAAAATAACCTACTTTGTTTCTAAAATGAAATATGGGAGTACTCTCCCATAGCAGCAGAGCAAAACAAGATTGGTCCTAAATAATTGGAAAAAGAAAGAAAGGGCAGAGTGGGAGGTTATGTCCTGTACATTATATTTGGGTATTGCACCCAGAGAAAATATAATATAAACTGTACATTCACATACATTTTAAATGATAAAAAATGAGGTACAATTGCACTTCTCTGCTTTTATGTACAGGTATTATTATTATTATTATTGCCATTTATATAGCGCCAACAGATTCCGTAGCTTATATACATTGACATAAAAAAGGGCTAACAGGATTATTCACCAGAGACAAAATGTTGCCGTAAATATCAAAATATGGTGAAATAAGACCGATTTTCAACTGCAATGGAAAGACTCACATTTACTAAAGCCAAATACAGTTGGATTTCGTTCGGCCCAAGCTGTTGCCCACATGCATTCGGTGTCCAGAGTCAAATTGGTGCTTTTGCACCTTAACCTTTAATTTGTACTCACAAGGCACTGGTTTTACTAAAATTCTGAACCAAATACATCTGGCCAGGGCCGTCTTTAAATTTGATTGGACCCTGGGCAAGAATTTACTTGGGCCCCCTGACTACATATAGATACACACAAATACACTACTTGACACACATGCAGATACACACTGACCGCATATAGATACACACAAGAACATACAGATACACACAGACACACACACACACAAACACTGACACACATGCAGATACAAAGGTACACACACTGACTACATATAGATACACTGACACACACACTGACACACATACAGACACACAAATACACACAAATACACTACCTGACACACATGCAGATACACACTGACCGCATATAGATACACACAAGAACATACAGATAAACACAGACACACACACACAAACAGATACAAAGACATACATGCAGATACAAAGGTACACACACTGACTACATATAGATACACTGACACACATACAGACACACAGATACACAACCTGACACATGCAGATATACAGATACAAACACTGACACATACAGATATACAGATACAGAGACACATTCTGACAGACGTACTGACACAGACAGCCATACTGAAACACACATACACACATACATACTGAATCACACAGACACTGACAGTTTTTTGGGGTGGATAATCAATTCTGAAAATATTGCCTATTTCAAAATCTAAACATAATGCGTTCTACCATTAATTCTGACAAAGTTACGCATCAGAATTAAAAATCATCAAAACTTATAACTGTGTTTAATGTTTATCATTGTCCAAATGAGTTCTTTGGTGGCTTTTTGATAACATCACAGGTTAATGGTTATCAGCAACGAATCAGATAATCTATCATCACGTACTGCAAAACTTTTAAATTAGTTCATTTTCAGATATAAGTTAATTTGTTGAAAAGAGTATCAGTGAGTTATCAACTGATTTTTGACAGTTGAATTTTAGAGAGAAATATGTCAATAAATCTTTTCCAAAATTATTGAGATTAAGCTTGTTTGCGTAACGCAAAATATAGGATCTGTAAGATCTTTCTTTAATTTTTGTGAAACTACAAATGCAAAAAGTGTTAAAAAAACAAACAAACACTTGGACGTGTGCGATTGTGATTTTGTTGACTATGTTAATAATTCATCAGCAACCATAAACATGCAATTGAGTCTGATGCCTCTGTAATATTTGTTATATATTTGGCAATACTGTGATTGGCACCTGTCATAAGCAAGAGAACATGAACGCATTACAAACACACACAGACATACTGACACACTGACAGACATTCTGGCACACATACACACAGACAGACAGATATACTGAAACACACATACACACAGACACTGACAGACTCACACACACACAGACATACTGGCACACTAACAGACATACACACATACATATGTACTGACACACTCAGACACTCATGCAAAATTTGCTAACCACCCTCCAGTTTCTTACCTTTTCCTGGAGGGTGGCTTCCCTGGGGTCCAGTGGGCTGGCTGGGGTGGCTGGGAGTTGAGATCTCGCTCTCTCCCGGCCTGGCCCCCTCCGGAACAGCTGATCCTCCTTCCTCCGCGCGGCTCCTTTTTCTGTGGGAGGAAGTGACGTGCGGCTGTCACTTCCTCCCAGCCGGCTGCCAAAAAGCAAGGGGCCGGTCGCGCTGTTAAAGCGCCACAGCGCCCGACCGGGCCCCTGCTGACACAGGCCCACCGGGTGGCCCTAAGTGCATGGGCCACCCGGTGGGCCCCCATAGTTTGCGGGCAGAGGGCAAACGGAGCAGCTGTCTTGGGCCCCCCAGCAGGGACAGGGCCCGGGGCAGCTGCCCCGTTTGCCCCGCGTTAAAGACGGCCCTGCATCTGGCAGGATGCACATTCACAAATTATCGTTCACCTGCTTATTTGCAAGTGAATGATCATTTTTAGTACTATTTGTCTGCTGGCAGCTCTAGCAGGTAGCAGGCAAACAGTTAAAAACCCTTGGCAGTGCGAGGATTAATTATGTGGTTGCTGACCAGTACTTGGATGGGCTGAAGAAAGGAAGAGTTAGAATAATTAAGACTTTTGATGGTAAGTATAATTTTATCAATTCACAGGTAAAAGTTTAATTGTCCCCTCACTGTTATTAGAGTGAGGGACGGTAGGTAGAGTTTTTTAATTTTATAAGGGGTATTTAGGAGATTGAGCTACCAAGCCAATCAGTAGGGAATTTGGTATACTTGCCACTATTTGGAGTTGTTAAACAATAGCAGGCCCACATTGTGTAATTATTTATACTCTCCACCTACTGCCTAGGGGGGCTTTATGGGACACTAGGTCTTCTCTCTCTGAATTTTATGATTAGGGTCTCCACCGGCCAAATGGGCCGGAAAAAGAGGGAGGAAAATATGTCCCCTTAATATTATTACCCATAGGTGGTGGCTTGGGGAAAACACTAGGTCCAATGGGTGGGGATTGGGGGGGGGAACTAGAGTTCCACCACTTAGAATAGCCCCCACCTACTGACCATGTTATTATGGTAAGTGATCTTCCCCCCAAATGATTTATTTTACTGTTCTCCAACCAATGCATGCTGGTGGGGGCACTAATGGGACTGATGTCCCCTAGTTATTTCAGAGTACCCATATCTATTTTCCCAGTTGGTAGTTTTAAATATTCAGCTGATATGACCCCACCTGCCGAATGGCTGGTTGCACTGCCAGTGTGCAAGTAGTTTGTATTATTTAAATCTGGGCCTAAACTTGGAGACTAAGGTCAGGATTTCAGCAGTTCAGCAGTATTTACTCTGGCTAAAATACAAACCTAAGTGCCCTTATAGACCTAGAAAGAAGATACTATTAATCAAGGCAGCTGAGCAATCGTGATCATCCATTGTAATTCTGTGTCTGTCCCCAGAGAGAGGGAGACCCTCATGGTCTGAAAGGATTCTGGACAGGTCTCTCAGCATGCAACACTGCTGACAATGATGGGTGCTGGGCTTGTATATATGGGTGCACCTAAACAGGCAGAAATATTGGTAGAATAAATGCATATCAAAAGTGATGAAGAGGCCTTGATTTCAAATGCTTTGCATCTCAAAGAGCTTTGTTCCTCAAGGGGCTAAAGGGACACTATAGTCACCAGAACAACTACAGCTCAATGTAGTTGTTCTGGTGAGTATTGTCAGACCCTGCAGGCATTTTTTAATGCAAACACTGCTTCCTGGTGCAGCACTGCCATTCAGTGTCTCAACCCTCTGCACGGAGACGATGAACTTTCCTCGGGGGCGGGGTCAGAGCAGGCGGACCAGTGCAGCACTGAAAAAAAGTTTTAAGCCTTTCTAGGGGAGCTAAGTGGGGGGGGGGGGGAGGGAGGAGGGGCAAACAATCTAAATGTTGGTTTTAACACTATAGGGTCAGGAATACATGTTTGTATTCCTGACCCTATAGTGTTCCTTTATTTCTGTTCTTCCAGTTTAATTAAAACTGCAGATAATATTGTGCTTTCTGGTCACAGGGCAACAGCAGATTCTCCTGTTCAGTGGAATAAAGATGTAGATTGGCCTGTGAATCTCTGCTGACTTTACATGCCCTTTCTTAACAGTCAGTAACTGTCACAGAGGGTTTGTTAACTAAACTGCTCAAAAAAATATAGGCAACACTTAAACAACACAATGTAACTCCAAGTCAATCACACTTATGTGAAATCAAACTGTCCACTTAGGAAGCAACACAGAGTGACAATCAATTTCACAGGCTGTTGTGCAAATGGGATAGACAACAGGTGGAAATTATAGGCAATTAGCAAGTGGCTCAGGTAGTGCAGCTCATCCAGGATGGCACATCAATGCGAGCTGTGGCAAGAAGCTTTGCTGTGTCTGTCATCGTAGTGTTATGGAGGCGCTACCAGTAGACAGGCCAGTACATCAGGAGACGTGGAGGAGGCCGTAGGAGGGCAACAACCCAGCAGCAGGACCGCTACCTCTGCCTTTGTGCATGGAGGAACTGGAGGAGCACTGCCAGAGCCCTGCAAAATGATCTCCAGCAGGCCACAAATGTGCATGTGTCTGCTCAAACGGTCAGAAACAGACTCCATGAGGGTGGTATGAGGGCCCGACGTCCACAGGTGAGGGTTGTGCTTACAGCCCAACACCATGCAGGACGTTTGACATTTTCCAGAGAACACCAAGATTGGCAAATTCAACACTGGCGCCCTGTGCTCTCCACAGATGAAAGCAGGTTCACACTGAGCATGTGTGACAGACGTGACAGAGTCTAGAGACGCCGTGGAGAACGTTCTGCTGCCTGCAACATCCTCCAGCATGACCGGTTTGGCAGTGGGTCAGTAATGGTGTGGGGTGGCATTTCTTTGGGGGGCCGCACAGCCCTGCATGTGCTCGCCAGATGTAGCCTGACTGCCATTAGGTACCGAGATGAGATCCTCAGACCCCTTTTGAGACCATATGCTGGTGCTGTTGGCCCTGGGTTCCTCCTAATGCAAGACAATGCTAGACCTCATGTGGCTGGAGTGTGTCAGCAGTTCCTGCAAGACGAAGGCATTGATGCTATGGACTGGCCCGCCCGTTCCCCAGACCTGAATCCAATTGAGCACATCTGGGACATCATGTCTTGCTCCATCCACCAATGTCACGTTGCACCACAGACTGTCCAGGAGTTGGCAGATGCTTTAGTCCAGGTCTGGGAGGAGATCCCTCAGGAGACCATCCGCCACCTCATCAGGAGCATGCACAGGCATTGTAAAAGATTATACAGGCATGTGGAGGCCACACACACTACTGAGCCTCATTTTGACTTGTTTTAAGGACATTACATCAAAGTTGGATCAGCCTGTAGTGTGTTTTTCAACTTTTTTTTTATTTTTGTGTGATTTTGTTGTCAGCACATTCAACTATGTAAAGAACAAAGTATTTCAGAAGAATATTTAATTAATTCAGATCTAGGATGTGTTATTTTTGTGTTCCCTTTTTTTTTGAGCAGTGTATAATACATTTCTAAGATGGCTGCCTCCACCCTGAAACACTGGCAGCTAAATGTACTGAAGCCTGGTGAGATAAATATAAATAAAGAACAAAATGAATCTGTTTGCATTATTTTTAAACGTGTATAATAAATTACATTGTCAGGTAACAGTGCCACATTTACTCCAATCAAAAAAGATAAAATATGTAGACTTCTATTTATAACCAAATATAGAAAACGAAAAAATTCCCCTTAGCCCTAGATCGACAAGGTTCAATCTGTGGTTAGGGAAATGGGTCAGAGTGGGTGGTACCAGCTCCACCTAATGGGCATGAACCCTTAATTGTAGATATAATGAAAGCGCACTGTATGCTGTGGTAGTGCCCCTTAAGAAAGAGGGAGACTACCCAGCAAGCTGGTAAAATGACAGATGATTATTGGTATGAGCCTAATCTATCTTTAGATTAGGAGTCCAGTGGATAGGGGTAAGCTAGGGGAATAAAAATATATATAGGAGAAAGCAGCAATAGATGGTGCTGGAAGTAATGGATACAGTGTAAGAGAAAGTATCTCTTCATCAACAGTGTTACAATGAAACTTTATTGACTGCTTATAGGGAGAGATACACTTGCCACTGTGTGTCCATACATACTTCTGTAACCTATAAATGAATGGAAAGTCTGTCCCTGGTATGCAAAATGAATACTTTGTTCAGAGTGCTATTACCAGGGAAGTAAACGACAATCAACCCCTAGGCCGTGTGGTCTCTTAAAAATATAGGTCGTATCTAAAGATAGATTAGGCTCATACCAATAATCATCTGTCATTTTACCAGCTTGCTGGGTAGTCTCCCTCTTTCTTAAGGGGCACTACCACAGCATACAGTGCGCTTTCATGACTTCTATTTATACTTTTTTTTTTTTTACCATATAATAAGGTGATTGTACATGGTATTCATTTGACCTCCCACAAGTGGTTGTTGCTGCTTTATCCATGCAAACAAGCTTCAAAGTTCCTAAATGTTGCTAAAGCAGGCAGTTAAACTATCCCTGCCAAATACTTTAATCAGATGGCATATTGTTAGAAATAATTGGTTGTAATTTCATAGGTTCATTTTTCATTCCCTTTAAAATTGTCATAGCAGAGTCACTGATAGGAAACCCAATACCAAGTCAACACCAAGTATAATATTGCTCGTCCTGTGTGTGTAATATGTTTTAAATGAAAACTGTAGGCATTGTAACTGCTTCACCTCATTGAAGTGGTTATTGTGACTGGAGTCCTGAGGCACCGTTCTTACATGCAATGTCAAACCGCTTTTAATGTTTTAATGCTAAATGAGGGTCCTCATAGCCCATCCGATCTGTGCTAATTTGGCTAATGAGGAAGATGAGATTGGCTGAGTATCAACTGATCGCTTTCAGCCTCTCAGCTGCAATTGCGTATACTAATTGGTTTTACTAGGAAGTGTGTAATCGCTGCCTTAGCCATATCTCCAGTGAGGTCTGGGGGTGGCCAGGGACCCTCATTCAGTGTGAAACTGTCAGGTCCCCTGCCCCTGCACTGCTCGCGGCGACCTTGCTTACCCAGTCACCGCGAGCAGCGCCATCTGGTCCCTGTCTGGGGCGTGCAGCTGTCCCCACCACCACGTTCCAGACTGGCAGTGTGTCTGGTGCAGCACGCTCCAGAGCAGCTTCCTTATACATGTGCCGGACCCAGTCATGTGACTCGGCACAAAGTGATGACCTCAGAGACCACAAGGGAAGGAAGAAACTCCTCCCACGTGTTGTGGTTGACACTAATTGGAGATTAGCCAATCAGACACACCCTGTGTGTATATAAGCTGACCTCCTCCCCCCCTTGCCTCAGTGCCCTGTTGTGGTCTGTGTTTAGCCCAATAGCACATTATACTCTGTCTGCTTATTTGGTTACTGAACTTTGGCTTGTTTTACATTTACTCTGTCTCTGTTTCCCTTTGACCTTGGCTTGTACTTTGACTATCCCTTTTTGCATAGCCCGGCCATTCTAAGGACCGGTATTCCAATTCTATGTGTAGTGTCCCGTCTGCAGGCTTAGGTTCCCCTGGTGATCATGACAGAAACTTCTTGAAATGTTTTAACAGTGCCGGGGGACTCCAGGAACTATATCTGATTCAATAAGATGAAATGGTTAAAGTGCCTAGAATGTCCCTTTAAGTTACGTTTTATTTTTTACCTATTTTACAGAGGGACCGAAGAAAATAGCAATGCATTTTTCTTGTCTAAGCTCAGATTCTTTTAGAAAACCGAAGTGAAACCATTTATTTATTGTTCAATGTACCTAAAAAATATCAAATTAATGCTCATTATAATTAACAATGCAATTGGTTTAAGTCAACCAGTTTATGTATATTTTTTTTTATTATTATTATTATTATTATAAATATATATTTTTTTTCTAATGGTTTATGGCATTACGAGTTATAATTTCCCTTTATTATAACTTCTTTAAAAGTGGAACAAAAGTTTGCGAGCAAGCTGATTACCCTCGGAGTGGTGCAGGTCAAGCAATTATGAAAGAAAATGTCATTTTGTTTGTGTGACTCCTGTTTTATGACAGAGATGAAGTTATGAACCTCGTGTTTCTGGCATAGAATTAATTCTATTCTTTTTTTGAAGTGCCCTCGGGCGAGTGCAGGAGAAATGGCACATAACTCTAACAGAATAATTACCTTAGTGCATAACCAGTTACCCGATAAACAAAACTCTGTTTCTTGTAATGGAATTTGTTTGGGTTTTTTTTTTGCCCTCTGAAAATAGCATGTGGGTTGTATGATTACACTAATTTATTTAAATGACATTTCACTTATGCCCAATCAATAACTATCACAGCGAATACTATTGGTACAATTCCCAGGCAGATTTCTTATATTTATGAGAAAAAAAACCCACAAAAAAACACTTACTACTTAACTGTTTTGATGCATGTTAAGCAGGAATCGGAGCTTCTACAGAAGAAAAGAGGTTAAGATGCTGAACGTCAACACTTAATGAATAACCTAATGAAGTCATACATTATGTTGATTAAAGTGAACCTGTCACCGTCCCATGGTGCCTCAGGTGCATGGTGACACGCTCAGGCATCTAGTGGAGGAATGCAATACATGAACCATGCTGAGAGTTAACTAATTTACATATTTTTCGTACAATAAAATAATATAAATTATGAAATATTTTCAAATACATTTAACGCAGCCTATGCACGGCCAAATTTAACCTCCTCACTGCCCGAAAGCCAGTTTCCCCAATGCACTCGCCTCTATATATTGCACATGCATATATGTAAAAGTTTGGGGTATACATTTGAATGCGTAAATGCGAGGTTTGTTGAGATGAGGTTGCGTGCAGAGGTGGCTCTCTAATTAGGTGGTTTAGGCGGTTGCCTAATGCCTTGTGGCCACCTTTGCCTTGGGGCAGACTGTGTCAGGTCCTCGGTCAGTGAATGAGGACCCGACACCAGGAGGTTGCCTGGTGGCTTGCTCAGAATGCCGCCGGGTGCAAGGCCCCTCCATGCTGTCTGACCAGGAGGAGAGCGCCCGTGGCCAATGATCTGCAGCTCCACAATGTGCAGAACTGCGGACCATGTGTCTCACGAGATCTGGGCAATCAGAGCATTGCTGCAGGTTACCACGGCAACGCTCTGACTGGGGCTCGCGAGATACATGGTCTGCAGCTCTGCACAACACTGCAGAGCTGCAGACCGGATATCACCACCGGACCACCAGGGAGTCCCACTCACCATCACCCCTCTCTCTCACACCATCACTCCACCTCCCTCTCACCATCAGCCCACCTTCCTCAAACCATCACCCCCATCCCTCACACCATTACCCCCATCCCTCACACCATCACCTCCCTTTCTCACACCATCACCCACCTTCCTCACAGTATTACCCTCTCCCTCACACCATTACGTCCCTCCCCTCACACCATCACCCCACTGTCCCACACAGTATCACCCTCCTCCTATACAGAATCACCCCCCACACAGACACAGTATCATCCCCCTCCCATACAAAATCACCCCGCTCAAACACAGGATCACCCCGCTCACACACACATAATGTTACCCTCAGGGCCGGTGCAAGGATTTTTGCCACCCTAGGCAAAAGAAAAAAAAAAAAAGATTTGCCGCACCCCCCCAACCCCCCCGTGACATCACAATGCCCCACCCATATGATCTGTCATATGAACTAACGCCAGTGCTGCACACAGTGTGTGTTTACAATTAAAAAGCCTGCAGGGACAAACTATAGACACCAGAACCACTTCATTAAGCTGCAGTGGATCTGGGGACTATAGTGTCCCTTTAATGTGAGGTAAACTAGAGATTAGTGTCACTAATAATATACTAGATTGCCTACTTACAACTAGATGAGGATAGGGATGGGCTCTGGCTGCAGTCTGGCTCCACTGGTCTGGTGTAGAACAGGATCTCTGGAGGCTCTTTGTAACTGTGGTCACAAAATTCAATGTTCTGGGAGAACGGGAAGCAGCTCTATTTTTTGGGGCGCCTTACACAGCTCAAGGTCTGGGCCCCAGGACATGACAGTGAGTATGCCCAAAAGGCCCACCCATACGTCCACCTATATGTTTGCTCACAGGGAGTGGAGTGTGTAGGGGATGTGTTATGGTAGAGGATCTAATGTGTGTGCTTATGGAATGTAGTGGATAGGGATACCAATTTGTGTAGGTGATTCAGTGTGTTTGTGTATAGTGGAAGCAGTGTGTTTTTGTGTAAGGGATAGAAAGCAGTGTGTGTTTGTGTATAAGGGATGTATTGTGTGTTTCTCATTGTGTGTAAGGGATGCATTGTGTGAATCTGTGTTTGTATGTAGTGGACAGTTCCCGGCGAAATTAGCTTGTTCGCGTTCGCCGCGGCGGGCGGACACATGCGCAGTTCGATCCGCCCCCTATTCGTCATCATTGGGCAAACTTTGACCCTGTGCCTCTCGGTCAGCAGACACATTACAGCCAATCAGCAGCACTCCCTCCCTTCCACACCCTCCAACCTCCCTCCCAGCATCCATTTTCGATTCATTCGGAAGATGCATGCTTAGTGAGAGGAGGGAAAGTTTAGCTGCTGCTGATTACATAGGGAAATTGATAGCTAGGCTAGGGTATTCAGTGTCCACTACAATCCTGAAGGACTCATCTGATCTCTGCTGTAAGGACAGCACCCCAAAAAGCCCTTTTTAGGGCTAGAACATCAGGCTGCTTTTTTTTTTTTTTTCCTGTGTAATGTAATTGCAGGTGCCTGCCTGCCAGCCTGTGTGTCAGGCTCACAGCATATACTGTGCCCACTTGCCCAGTGCCACCACTCATATCTGTTTTAACAATCAGTTAAGCTTTAGATTTAAAATAAATAATTATTTTTCACTGTAATAGAAGAGCAGTTAGTTGTCTGCAAGCATCTGGGTGTCAGGCCTACTTCAGCGTGTGCCCTGCACAACCCTGCCAGCGTGCTTTGACAGTTGCCAATCATATCTGCTGTCTCTTTAGCGTGCTTTTACAAAGAAAAAAGGTTTCCAGTGTAAGCTAATAGCAGCCAGTCAGTGTCCTTCAAGCGGCTCTGTCAGGCCTTCCTTCAGCGTGTGCCCTGCACAACCCTGCCAGCGTACTTTGACAGTTGCCACTCATATCTGGTGTCTCTATAGCGTGCTTTTAAAACCAAAACTTTGTTTCCACTGTAATAGAAGAGCAGTTGCCTGCCTGCCAGCTTCTGTGTGAGTTTCACAGTGGATACTGTGCCCTCTTGCCCAGTGCCACCACTCATATCTGTTTTTACAATAGCTTAAGCTTTAGATTTAAAATAAATAATTTTTTTCACTGTAATAGGAGAGCAGTTAGTTGTCTGCAAGCGTCTGGGTGTCAGGCCTACTTCAGCGTGTGCTCTGCAGACCTGTGCCAGCGTGCTTTGACAGTTGCCAATCATATCTGGTGTCTCTTTAGCGTGCTTTTACAAAGAAAAAAGGTTTCCAGTGTAAGCTAATAGCAGCCAGTCAGTGTCCTTCAAGCGGCTCTGTCAGGCCTTCCTTCAGCGTGTGCCCTGCACAACCCTGCCAGCGTGCTTTGACAGTTGCCAATCATATCTGGTGTCTCTTTAGCGTGCTTTTACAAAGAAAAAAGGTTTCCAGTGTAAGCTAATAGCAGCCAGTCAGTGTCCTTCAAGTGGCTCTGTCAGGCCTTCCTTCAGCGTGTGCCCTGCACAACCCTGCCAGCGTGCTTTGACAGTTGCCAATCATATCTGCTGTCTCTTTAGCGTGCTTTTACAAAGAAAAAAGGTTTCCAGTGTAAGCTAATAGCAGACAGTCAGTGTCCTTCAAGCGGCTCTGTCAGGCCTTCCTTCAGCGTGTGCCCTGCACAACACTGCCAGCGTGCTTTGACAGTTGCCAATCATATCTGGTGTCTCTTTAGCGTGCTTTTACAAAGAAAAAAGGTTTCCAGTGTAAGCTAATAGCAGCCAGTCAGTGTCCTTCAAGCGGCTCTGTCAGGCCTTCCTTCAGCGTGTGCCCTGCACAACCCTGCCAGCGTGCTTTGACAGTTGCCAATCATATCTGGTGTCTCTTTAGCGTGCTTTTACAAAGAAAAAAGGTTTCCAGTGTAAGCTAATAGCAGCCAGTCAGTGTCCTTCAAGCGGCTCTGTCAGGCCTTCCATCAGCGTGTGCCCTGCACAACCCTGCCAGCGTGCTTTGACAGTTGCCAATCATATCTGGTGTCTCTTTAGCGTGCTTTTACAAAGAAAAAAGGTTTCCAGTGTAAGCTAATAGCAGCCAGTCAGTGTCCTTCAAGCGGCTCTGTCAGGCCTTCCTTCAGCGTGTGCCCTGCACAACCCTGCCAGCGTACTTTGACAGTTGCCACTCATATCTGGTGTCTCTATAGCGTGCTTTTAAAACCAAAACTTTTTTTGCACTGTAATAGAAGAGCAGTTGCCTGCCTGCCAGCTTCTGTGTGAGTTTCACAGTGGATACTGTGCCCTCTTGCCCAGTGCCACCACTCATATCTGTTTTTACAATAGCTTAAGCTTTAGATTTAAAATAAATAATTTTTTTCACTGTAATAGAAGAGCAGTTAGTTGTCTGCAAGCGTCTGGGTGTCAGGCCTACTTCAGCGTGTGCTCTGCAGACCTGTGCCAGTGTGCTTTGACAGTTGCCACTCATATCTTGTGTCTCTATAGCGTGCTTTTACAACCAAAATTTGTTTTTCACTGTTATAGATTGAATAGCAGTTACTTGTCTTCAAGCGGGTGTCTCAGGCCTACTTCAGCGTGTGCTCTGCAGCACTGTTCCAGTGCACATTGCCAATCATATCTGGTGTCTCTATAGCGTGCTTTTAAAAACAAAATTAGTTTTTCACTGTTATAGATTGAATAGCAGTTACTTGTCTTCAAGCGGGTGTCTCAGGCCTACTTCAGCGTGTGCTCTGCAGACCTGTGCCAGTGTGCTTTGACAGTTGCCACTCATATCTTGTGTCTCTATAGCGTGCTTTTACAACCAAAATTAGTTTTTCACTGTTATAGATTGAATTACTTACTTCAAGCGGGTGTCTCAGGCCTACAGTGTGTGCTCTGCAGAACTGTTACAGTTCACATTGCCAATCATATCTGGTCTCACAGTAGCTTGCACGCATAGTACCACTAATCCCCAAAAAAATGACAGGTAGAGGCAGGCCACCCCGCAGGGGCCGTCGTGGTCGTGGTGCTGTGATTCCCTTTTGCCCTAGAATAATGCCCAGTTTTCAGAAGCCACGTACCCTGAACTTGAAAAGTTCTGAGGACATAGTTGACTGGCTAACACAGGACACCCAATCTTGTACAGCCTCCGCTCGGAACCTTGACGCACCATCCTCCTCCAGCTTAGCTTCAGGCACCTCTCAAGATAGCACTCACCCGCCTGCCGCCACCACCAAAACTAGCACCACAGCCGCTTTACTTGGTATGTCAGAGGAGTTATTCACACACCCGTTTGAAGAAATGAGTGATGCGCAACCATTATTGCTAGAGGATGTAGATAACAGGGATATGTCTCAGGCAGGCAGCATTAAACACATGGAGGTACGGTGTGATGATGATGATGTTGTACCCGCTGCTGCTTCCTTTTCTGAATTGTCAGATACAAGCGAAGCGGTTGATGATGACGATGCGTCCATGGATGTCACGTGGGTGCCCGCTAGAAGAGAAGAAGAACAGGGCGAAAGTTCAGATGGGGAGACAGAGAGGAGGACGAGGAGACCAGTTGGAAGCAGGGGGGGGTCGTCGCAAGGAGCTAGTGGCACAGTCAGACAGCATGCACCGGCACCCGGGGTCAGCCCGACAGCACGCCAATCACCGCATGCTGTGTCCACCACCAGAATGCCGTCATTGCAGAGCTCAGCAGTGTGGCATTTTTTTTGTGTGTCTGCCTCGGACAACAGCGATGCCATTTGCAACCTGTGCCCAAGGAAACTGAGTCGTGGGAGGTCCAACACCCACCTAGGTACAACTGCTTTGCGTAGGCACATGATCTCACATCACAAACGCCTATGGGATCAACACATGAGTACAAGCAGCACGCCTACTCTAAGCCGCCATCCTCCTCCTGGTCCAGCATCTTCAGCCACGTCAACCACTGCTGTCCTTCTTGCCCCCTCTCAACCATCCGCCACTCCGTCTCCCGCCTTGAGCAGTTCCCGCTCATCTGCCCACAGTCATGTGTCTGTCAAGGAGATGTTTGAGCGTAAGAAGCCAATGTCACCAAGTCACCCCCTTGCCCAGCGTCTGACAGCTGGCTTGTCCGAACTATTAGCCCGCCAGCTTTTACCATACAATCTGGTTGAGTCTGAGGCGTTCAAAAAAATTGTAGCTATTGGGACACCGCAGTGGAAGGTACCCGGACGGAATTTCTTTTCACAAAAGGCAATCCCCAACTTGTACTCGATTGTGCAAAAGGAAGTCATGGCATGTCTGGCACACAGTGTTGGGGCAAGGGTCCATCTGACCACTGATACCTGGTCTGCAAAGCAAGGTCAGGGCAGGTATATCACCTACACTGCGCATTGGGTAAACCTGCTGACGGCTGACAAGCAAGGAATGCGTGGCATTGCAGAGGAGTTGGTGACACCGCCACGAATTGCAGGCAGTCCTGCTGCCACCTGCTCTACTGCTCCTACTCCATCCTCTTCCATAACCTCCTCGGCTGAGTCCTCTTGTGCCGCTGCTTCTTGCTCCACATCAACGGCACCCCCCCAGCTCCCCAGGTACTATTCCACATCCCGGATACGGCAGTGTCACGCCGTCTTGGGTTTGACTTGCTTGAAAGCAGAGAGTCACACCGGACAAGCACTCCTGTCCGCCCTGAACGCACAGGTGGAAAAGTGGCTGACTCCGCAGCAACTGGATATCGGCAAAGTGGTGTGTGACAACGGAAAAAATTTGATAGCGGCATTGAAGTTGGGCAAGTTGACACATGTGCCGTGCATGGCACATGTGTGTAATCTGATCGTACAACGCTTTGTGCATAAGTACACAGGCTTACAGGATGTCCTGAAGCAGGCCAGGAAGGTGTGTGGCCATTTCAGGCGTTCCTACACGGCCATGGCTCACTTTGCCGATATCCAGCGGCGAAACAACATGCCAGTGAGGCGCTTGATTTGCGACAGCCCTACACGTTGGAATTCCACATTCCTAATGTTCGACCGCCTGCTCCAACAAGAAAAAGCTGTTAATGAATATTTGTATGACCGGGGTGCTAGGACAGCCTCTGGGGAGCTGGGAATTTTTTTGCCACGTTACTGGACGCTCATGCGCAATGCCTGTAGGCTCATGCGTCCTTTTGAGGAGGTGACAAACCTAGTCAGTCGCACCGAAGGCACCATCAGCGACATCATACCATTTGTTTTCTTCATGGAGCGTGCCCTGCGAAGAGTGCTGGATCAGGCTGTAGATGAGCGTGAAGAGGAAGAGGAAGAGTTGTGGTCACCATCACCACCAGAAACAGCCTTATCAGCATCGCTTGCTGGACCTGCGGCAACGCTGGAAGAGGATTGTGAGGAAGAGGAGTCAGAGGAGGATTGTAGCTTTGAGGAGGAGGAGGAGGAGCAAGACCAAACACAACAGGCATCCCAGGGTGCTCGTTGTCACCTATCTGGTACCCGTGGTGTTGTACGTGGCTGGGGGGAAGAACATACCTTCAATGACATCAGTGAGGAGGAGGAACGGGAAATGAGTAGCTCGGCATCCAACCTTGTGCAAATGGGGTCTTTCATGCTGTCCTGCCTGTTGAGGGACCCTCGTATAAAAAGGCTGAAGGAGAACGACCTGTACTGGGTGTCCACGCTACTAGACCCCCGGTATAAGCAGAAAGTGGCGGAAATGTTACCCAATTACAACAAGTCGGAAAGGATGCAGCATTTGCAAAATAAATTAAAAAGTATGCTTTACACAGCGTATAAGGGTGATGTCACAGCACAACGGGAATCTAACAGGGGGAGAGGTGGAAGTCATCCTCCTCCTCCTCCTCCCACGACCACGCCGGCAAGGACAGGACGCTTTAAAGACGTGTTGTTGATGGAGGATATGCGGACCTTTTTAAGTCCTATGCATCGCCACAGCCCTTCGGGATCCACCCTCAGAGAGCGACTCGACCGACAGGTAGCAGACTACCTCGCCTTAACTGCAGATATCGACACTCTGAGGAGCGATGAACCACTTGACTACTGGGTGTGCAGGCTTGACCTGTGGCCTGAGCTATCCCAATTTGCGATAGAACTTCTGGCCTGCCCCGCTTCAAGTGTCCTGTCAGAAAGGACCTTCAGTGCAGCAGGAGGTATTGTCACTGAGAAGAGAAGTCGCCTAGGTCAAAAAAGTCTAGATTACCTCACCTTTATTAAGATGAATGAGGGATGGATCCCGAAGGGACTGACACTGGGCGATACATTCGATTAAAAAAGGCCTCATGAGATGAGCTGCCTTGGGCTAAAAATTGTCCACACGCTGCTGTATTTTAGCTCTGAATGACGTTTGACTTGCGTGACTTATCCGCCACCAACTAGGGTTCAAGCCGCCATGTTTTAGGGCACTTTCTGCCTGTGAAACAAACATCATTTTTTCTGGACGCTGCTACAGCAGCGGCTGCAACAATACCAAATTTTTCAGGCATGTGTACATGCCTAATTTTTAGGCCCACTGGTGCAAGTGGACTGATTACAATTACAGGGCCTCTAAAGAGTCCTGTATTGTTATTTGTCGTCACTACCTTCCCGCGTCGGGAGTGGGTCATTTGCGCCCCTGCTGCCTTCCTTGCATGTGGTAGCTGTTTGTCAGGGATTTGTCAATCCATATCTGCCAAGTGACCCTATGTAGGGGGAACAGTCCCTATTCTGCTCTGTGTCAGTGTGTATCATGGTCTCTGTGGACAAGGAACAGTCTCTATTCTGCTCTGTGTCAGTGTGTATCAGGGGTTTTGAGGACAGGTGTCAATCCATATCTGCCAAGTGACCCTATGTAGGGGGAACAGTCTCTATTCTGCTCTGTGTCAGTGTGTACCAGGGCTGGGCTTTGAGGACAGGTGTCAATGTTAGGTGATGTCTGCCCTTTATGGATTAAAAGCAGACTCTGCATCAACTGTGCAATTTTCCATGGGAGTTTTGCCATGGATCCCCCTCTGGCATGCCACAGTCCAGGTGTTAGTCCCCTTGAAACAACTTTTCCATCACTATTGTGGCCAGAAAGAGTCCCTGTTGTTTTTAAAATTCGCCTGCCCATTGAAGTCAATGGCGGTTCGCGCGGTTCGCGCGGTTCGCCAACATTTGTGGAAGTTCGCGTTTGCGAACCGAAAATTCCGGGTTCGCGACAACACTATTTGTATGCATAAGGGATGCACAGAGTGTTTCTGTGTATGTAAGGGATGCAGTGTGTGTCTGTAAGGGGTGCGTTAAGTGTGTTTAAGAGATGCATTGTGTTTCTGTGTGTGTGTAAGAGAAGCAGTGCGTGTTTGCATGTGTGTGTAAGGGATGCATTGTGTGTTTCTGTGTATGTGTGCAAATGATGCATTGTCTTTATGTGTAAGGGTTGCATTGTGTGTGTGAGTGTGTGTGTGTGTAATGGATGCATTGTGTTTTTCTCTGTGTGTAAGGGAAGCATGTTGTGTTTCTGTGTGTGTAGGGATGCATTGTGTGTTTCTGAATATGTATAGGGATGCATTGTGTGTGTGTGCGTAGTGTGAAAGAGCTCCCTGTCCTGCCCCATGTCCTATATAGGTCTCCCTTCTATCCCTTAGAGATCTCCCCTGCCCCTTAGTGGTCTCTCCTCTCCTTCCCTGTCCATTAGTGGTCTTTACTTTCTCCCCCCCCCCCCACCCACCTCCTTACTGGTCTCCTTTTCTCCCTGACTTTTCATTAGTGGTCTCTCCTCTCCCCCCACCCTCCCTAGTTGTCTATCCTCCACCCCCTCCCTCAGTGGTCTCTGCTCTCCCCCCACCCTCCCTTAGCGGTCTCTCCTCACCCCCCTCCCCTAGTGGTCTCTCCCTCCCCCACGTTCTCCTCAACCCCCCCCCCCCTGTGTTCTCACCCCCCCCCTGTTCTCCTCTTCTTCTACCCTCTGGGTTCTCCTATTCTCCCCCCCCCTCCCTGTGTTCTCCACTTCTTCCCCCTCCCTGTGTTCTCCTCTTTTCCCCCCTCGTTGTCCTCTTCTCCCCCAATGTTTTCCTCTTCTTCTCCCCCCATTTTCTCCCCTTTTCCTCTTGTTCTCCTCTTCCCCCGCCTGTAATCTTCTCTTCTCCCCTCCCTGTAATATTCTCTTCTTCTCCCCCCTCCCTGTAATCTCTTCTTCTCCCCCTCCCTCCCTGCAATCTTCTCTTCTTCCCCCCCCGTAATCGTATCTTCTTCTCCCCCCTTCCCCCCTTGTAATCTTCTCTTCCCCTCCCCCCCTGTAATATTCTCTTCTTTTCCTCACCTCCCCTTCCCTGTAGCGTGGTCGAGCTCCTTTCCGGTCCACAGTACAGGAGTTTCTGTTTCCTGTACCCGGCCAGACTGACAGGAAGCGCACACTGAGTGTGCACTCCCTATCAGTCCAGCTGGGTCGCGGACCGGAGAGGAGTTCAGCCACGCTACAGGAAGCGGAAGGGGGGAAAGACAGGCAGTGCTGCAGCCGCCTGAGCGCTCTCTATAGAGCGTTCAGGTGGGTGCAGCATTTAAAGGGCCGGCGATGGGGGCAGCTGCCTAGTTCGCCTTATAGGAAGCGCCGGCCCTGGTCACCCCCTCCAACACACACTATCCGTCACACACACATAATCACCCCCCTCGCACACAATGTCACCCCCTCAAACTGTCTGTGGGCTGTGTAAAATGGATACAGATTGCACATTTGTATAATGGATGTAGTTTTGTGTGTTATAGATAAAGCATTTTACTATAGAAAGACAATAAGATCCAGCCTTAGATATACACATTTCTGCTTACTTTCTGCATCGTGTCATATTCAATTAGGACAAATGGTTTACAGGGAATTGATGGCATTGAAGTAATTGAGCTATCAGACAGAGATGCTTCGGGTCTGACTTCTAGGTCACACTCACTTAACCATTGATATATGAACATAAAGTACGTGTCTGAAAATGGGAGCATAAATAAGCAGCTTGCAGCGAGATGCCTTTACGGCATTTCTAGAGCAATAAGTCACCTGCTCCAGATGTGCTACATTTTACCATCCGTGAGAGAATAGTACCGTATTTATCGGCGTATAACACGCACCGGCGTATAACACGCACCTCATTTTTAGAAAGAAATTCCAGGAAATTTCCCCTCCTCCCATAGTATTCCCCCCCCCCCTCATCCCATAGTGTCCCCCCCCTCCCATAGTATTCTCCCCCCCCTCCCCTCCCATAGTATTCTCCCCCCCCTCCCCTCCCATAGTATTCTCCCCCCCCTCCCCTCCCATAGTATTCTCCCCCCCCTCCCCTCCCATAGTATTCTCCCCCCCCTCCACTCCCATAGTATTCTCCCCCCCCCTCCCCTCCCATAGTATTCTCCCCCCCCTCCACTCCCATAGTATTCTCCCCCCCCCTCCCCTCCCATAGTATTCTCCCCCCCCTCCCCTCCCATAGTATTCTCCCCCCCTCCCCTCCCATAGTATTCTCCCCCCCTCCCCTCCCATAGTATTCTCCCCCCCTCCCATAGTATTCTCCCCCCTCCCCTCCCATAGTATTCTCCCCCCCTCCCATAGTATTCTCCCCCCCTCCCCTCCCATAGTATTCTCCCCCCCTCCCCTCCCATAGTGTTCTCCCCCCCTCCCCTCCCATAGTGTTCTCCCCCCCCTCCCCTCCCATAGTGTACTTCCCCCCCCCCCTCCCATAGTGTACTTCCCCCCCCCTCCCATAGTGTACTTCCCCCCCCTCCCATAGTGTACTTCCCCCCCCTCCCATAGTGTACTTCCCCCCCCTCCCATAGTGTACTTCCCCCCCCTCCCATAGTGTACTCCCCCCCCCTCCCATAGTGTACTCCCCCCCCTCCCATAGTGTACTCCCCCCCCTCCCATAGTGTACTCCCCCCCCCTCCCATAGTGTACTCCCCCCCCCTCCCATAGTGTACTTCCCCCCCCTCCCATAGTGTACTTCCCCCCCCTCCCATAGTGTACTTCCCCCCCCCCCTCCCATAGTGTACTTCCCCCCCCCTCCCATAATTACTTACCTGTCCTGAAGCGTGGGCCGGCTTCACAGCTTGCACCGCGGTACAGGAACTTTAATTTCATGTTCCGCTTTCCGGCGGGACTGAAAGGAAGTGTGCACACTATTGTGCACACTTCCTTTCAGTCCCGCCGGAAAGCGGAACATGAAATTAAAGTTCCTGTACCGCGGTGCAAGCTGTGAAGCCGGCCCACGCTTCAGGACAGGTAAGTAATTATGGGATATCGGCGTATAACACGCACCCACGATTTTTCCCCTATTTTCAGGGGAAAAAAGTGCGTGTTATACGCCGATAAATACGGTATTTTGTATCAAAATATGCACGTACTTCTTTTATTTAGTACATTACGCTATAGAATGTGGTATTCACATACATAGTGTTACTGTTAAAAAGGAAATAAGATGAATGTTTATATACCTACAATAAGCGCGCTGTCTGTTATTAGGCAGCATGTGGAGTATAATATAAGGGTTTCTTCAAACCCCATATGTGAGACTCTTTAGCTCCAAATCTCTGCAGTCGGTTTATGGGGCATGGGAATATTAGATTCATTCTTCATTTTAATTTTACATTAGACAGCTGCTTCTCAAAGCACCCGCCTGTTATAAAAACAAAAATTTGTAGTTTAGTGCCCCTGAGGTGACTGTCAGGTGCTGGGGAACAGAACTATGCTCTACCCCCCTTATTAGTTCGGTAGCGTGTGGGGATCACATTTAATACCTGATTGTACAGCATGAGCTATGCTCTCATTGAGATCCCGGAGAGCATATGCAGAACGCTAAGTGTCATAACATAGAGGCAGGTAATATCATTAGTTATCCCCTCCTTTCTGTTATTGTAGGAGTCATCAAGTTGTCCTTTGGGCTCAAGTCCCTGATATGTATGGAGACTAGAGTCCCCCCCCCCCTTACAGTAGGGACTGTCACCTCCAAATTCCCACCTCCACTATCTCATCCATAGAGCCAGAATCTCTCTGTGTGAGTCTAGCTCTGCAACCTCATTGGCTGAAAGAGATTAGCTGATGTTCTCAGCCAATGAGCTAGCCCTGCACCAGCCCTCCGGAGAGCTAACAGAAGACATTGTAAAATGTTTTGACTCCTTCCAATGAGGAGACATAAGGACACTCCTGGCACCATAACCAGTACAGCAAGTTGTAGAAGTTATGGTACTTGTAGTGTTCCTTTAAAGGAACACTATGGTGTTAGGAAAACAAACATGTATTCCTTACACTATAGTGCTGGACTACCTATTTAGGAGTCCGGCCCTCCTCCGAATTGATTTAAAAGCTATTTTACTTACTTTTATTCCATTGCGGTGCTGTACTGCCATGGCCGGCACTGCCTCCGTGGCTAAGATAATCAATCTTCATGAGCTTAGCCAATCCAATGCTTTCGCATGGGCGTTTACAACACTTTATTTACTTACATGATCCCAGCGCCGATGTCCCTCGGCACTGGGTCAAAACTCCGTCCTTCCTCCGTGCCGCGCGCGCATTAGACCTTCCCATAGGAAAGCACTGAATAATTTCCAATAGGGAAAAAATCGGACGCTGGAGGTCCTCATGCAGAGCGTGTGGATGTCCAGCGTCAGATAACAGACCAAATGTCCTTTACAATTCCAGAAGCCACTGTGGAATGTTTAAGATTGCAGCACTAGGTGCAAAAGGGACACAGCACCCAATGAGCTGAAGTGGTCTGGGTGACTACAGTGTCCCTTTAAACTTGACTGTGCTGGGTTTGACCTTTCCCTACAGCTCATAGCACATTCAGGTCTGACTCTAGGGCCATTTTAATAATGAGAGAAGAAAAGGTTGAGCCGAGTGTAAAAAGCAGGGGAAACTCTTGATTTACGAAAGCTATTTTTTAATAATTTTCTCCCTGACAGGTGGGACCAAAATAAAAGCTCAAACCACAACATAAACAAACAAAATATGGCAATTAAAAAGCACAGACATGCAGACAGGACTGCTGGAAAACCTGATAAAGTTTGTTAATTCACCATCTCCTCAGGCTCTCTGTGTTGATTCCTTGTGAGTACATAGCTCTTTCTGACTTCTGGATGAAGATTCTCAATTTATTTCCATGCAAGTTGTATAGATTTCAATAAAATCTGCATGCTTTATTATGCCGTCACCTTCGTTTCTGTATTTCCATTTGATTACATTAGCATAGGATTATTTACTACCAGTTAATAAAAAAAAAATATATTGTTAGGATATTTGTGGATAGACTGTGAAGATATGACATAACTAAATATAAATGATCATGTGTCTAAATAAATCGCCTGTTCCAAATTATAGTCTAATACATCACGCCATGCTGGGACAGCCATAGAGAACAGAATTCGTTGCAGGAACTTTACAATTTACAAGGTGTGGAAATACGCCAACAAAAAACTTGTTTTCTACACATTGGGAACTCCAAGTTTTTTGTGACTCCCTCTCAGTTGTTAAAAACACTCAACACATTTTCCATTTTGACTAGCATTTTGGAATAAACAAAGGACAAAGATTAAATGTCTACTTCGCAAATCCCGGACATCGGAATTTTTTTCCAATGGTGTATCTCTTGAAACAGCATTGAAACTGACAATTGGAACAAGTTATATGAGAGTTACCCTTCAACTATATTATGAAAAGACTTGACTCAGCCTTCTCTGACATGAGCAGAGATGTATTGGTAAATATGCATGATTATATAAGGTTTGATATGTTCCTCACAAATTCTATAAAAAAAAATCAAAATGCATTTAAGGTGATTGAAGAAAATATTAGTATGCAATAAGTGTAGATGGTACTTAAGGTAGGGTATTCATAAGCGGAAAAGGGTTAATTGTTTAATGTATATTGATGAAATTATTATATGAATGATCATGTTTTGACCCCTCTTGAAGCAAAAATAATAAATAAAATGAACATATTATATATACCTATATATTATTTCATTGATAAATAATAATGTGCATTATATCAATACTAGCCCTTACAAGTTACAGCTATTAATGGTATAGAAATAAGGATTTCTAAAAAGTGGCAAAACAGGAGAGAAAGGAAAAATTAGGGGAATGATGATAGGAATCTACCCCTAACCCTACCCTAATAGGGTTAGGGTTGGGGTTAGGTTAGGGGTAGGTGTAGGGTTAGGGAATTGCTGAAGTCCTGAAGTCTCAGAGTAACGAATTGCCGAAGTCCCGAATTTTGGAAGTGCCGAACCGAACCAAATTTTTTGTTCATGCACATCCCTACTGGATACATAGATAGAAAATAATGCCCAATGGAGCTGCAGTGAAACTACCCTCTAGTCACCTATGCCTAGAATACTGTTATAAGCAAACTGTCAGTTTACTCAGCCGGACCAATCTTAGGTTCTTTTTAAACTACATACTAGATTTATTTGTCTGATTCATTATATAGCATCACCACTTCGCTCTTAGTAACTAATTTCATGTCTATATATGTTTCCCGGTTGATATACACCTTTTGTCCAGTGAAGTATTTAGACATATTGCTTAGCCTGTTTAACAAAAAATAAAAATTTGCAACTTGTTCGTACGCCATGGCAAAGTTAATTGATAGCTTGATAATGCTGTTGTGGCGTTACAAGCCTGTCTGTTCTCTTCTGCACAGTAAAAAATAAAGAATAAATAATAAAAGAAAATAAAAAGAAATAGTCTGCTAGACTTAACCTCTCCTCTTCTATTTCCTCCTCATTCATAAAGCTTTACATTTTTTTCACCCTTGTCATCTTCTGCTTTTCTTCATAAAAATGTGTATGACTTATTTTATCTTCTTTATTGTTAAAAGATTGTTGATAATTGCATTTCAGATACTATGGATACTATATATATTTGTGATCAGGGACAATAAGCTGAGTAGTGGTGGTGTAAGTTGGTTGTGGTGTGCAGAAAAATAAAGAGAGCCCACCAAAATTGAAAGGCTTGATAAAGGGAGTGATGGGTGGACTGAACCAGGCAGTAACCCCTCCCAATACTACAGGATCAACCTACAGGTTCAGCCTTCCTCTTTGGAATCAGGAACAATAAGTTGAGTTATAGTAGTGGTGGTGTAAGTCCAATGTTCAGGTAGGTCTGTAAAAAGAGGGCAAAAAGTTTAACAATTTAATATGTGTTGACATGATATAACCAAGACTTTAAATGTCTCCCGCAATTCCATCTCCAGTTGAGGGATGCATCTGGTATATGCAGATGATCTCCCCCATGCCAGCCATCGATGACGTGTACTGGGATATTGCACTACAAACTGCAGAAGCAGCACCTATCCTAAAAGAATAATCTGAAAATGTTGAATCCAAGTAGCTTTAACCCCTTAAGGACACATGACATGTGTGACACGTCATGATTCCCTTTTATTCCAGATGTTTGGTCCTTAAGGGGTTAAGGTATTGCGAGCTAATTTAAGGTTGAGGTGGTAAAAAGATGTGAATGTCACCCTGGTATCGATTGAGTACGGATTAACGATTAGAAATTCTGAAGCGAAGATATTGAGAATGGTCAGAGCTCTAGTATATATACTGCTATAATTTTCATCATTGTATGTTATGTCATAGCTAGCTACTTATTTCTATCAGAACATTTGAAATAGATGTTGAACCACAAAAAAAAAGATAATTTTTAATTTGCCTTCTTGTGTAAATGTTGAATGTAGATGAAGGAGGCATCACTGGTAGGATGATGAAACTGATTTTCTCACTCCCCAAAGTATGGATTTGTGTTTTGTTTGTCATTGTTCTTGGTCACCCATCTGGAGCTCAACTGGTTAAACATCATTATTATTTTTTCTTCCTCCCCCATTCGAGTCCTATAAAAATTCCCAAAGCACCTTAGAGGTAATGAATGATTGTCTAAAAGGTCCCTCGGCTTGCACTTAAGACATTACATATATTTACAATTAATTACGCACTCTTGGTTTTTCTATATAGGGATGCACCATGAATATATGCAGTCACATTACCCAAGGGAAACATATACTAAACCATGATGATTCTTAAAATCCAGCAATTTACTGGGAATGTCTATTGTTTTATTCATTTATATTCTTTTTGTATTTGGGAGGTTTGATCATATTTCATTTACTCCTACTATTTACAATTTCCAAAGAGTTACTCCAATGACAAGGCTTGATTTGGGGATATCATTTGATTAGCAGTTAAGTCAGTCTGTTACAAATGTACATAGAATTGGAAAAGTGTAAGCCAACCTCTTTTGATTTTTTTAATGACTTGTAAAATATTACATGAACTCCTTTCATTGCCAGAAAGGTACATACACAAACATATACTTATGATACAGCTGCACAGAATTATTATTTTTATTTTCTCTTAAAACTCATAATCACTTCTGCACTTCTCTGAGCTCTGAGATTTGCTGGACGAAAAACAAGATTCTCTCCTACCTCTTCCCCCCCTCCCCGCCGGCTCCCTGGCTGCACACTGATGGTTAAAATTTAGTCTCCTGGGGGTGGAGGGGGTAATCCCCTTCATGAGCATAGTACAAATACATGCACAATTTAGGCTTTAGCTATAACCTCATGCCTACGTAAGGGACACTAGTTAATTACTGCTTTTGGCTATATTGATGCTTATATACTTCACATTCAGTATGACAAAAATAAAGAATTAAAAAAATGTAAAAAAAAAAATGTAAAAAATCACAAGCACTTCTACAGTTAACAAGTTACATAGTCACGGATGGAAGTAAATAATGTAGATGTGCAGGTGTGCTGACAAATTATACACAACGCTAAAGATATATGTATATTGACCAAATGACATTTATTATTTTGCTGTTTTGCTGGAATTTTATATGTGTATATCTTTGTACTGATTATTGGTAATTAACATATTTCTATAGTGTGTACATATATATATATATATATATATATATATATATATATATATATATAAACAGAAAAAATAGTCTTGCACTCCAACTTACTGGAGTCTTTGCCTGGTGCTTATCAGCATAATAGAACCATGTAGCATAGAGATAGGACTCCCAGGACTCCGAATGTATTTAAAGATAAAACTTAACTTTTATTTTCTTCAATTAAGAGATCAACGTTTCAGTTTGTCCTGATGAAAGTTTGGGTGACAAACTGAAATGTTTATCTCTTAATTGAAGAAAATAAAAGTTAAGTTTTATTTTTAAATACATTCGGAGTCCTGGGAGTCCTATCTCTATGCTACATGGTTATATATATATATATATACAGTATATATATATATATATATATTAAAACAATTTTTCCATTTTATCCTGTATAGGAGATTATTTTTCGGCCCCATTTTAGGAATTTGTATCCAATTCTTATAAATTAATTTTAGAACTTTTATAATATTATTTTTATCCTAGATACCAGCTCCTGGAAAACTACAGAGTATTAACTTTGCATTTTTGTATTTGACCAAATTACACAGTTAATTAAAAGAAACCAGGAATTTCCCAGGATTTTTAATATTATGTTTACTTATACCTATATTTTTATATCTGAAAAATTTAATTAAATTTAAAAATACACACCTCAATAACTTGCAACTAATCTCCTCTATCTTAAGTCCATGGTAATCATTGTTGGAAGCTCTCTCCTTTCCACCTGACAGTAGGCACTGAGAGAGGTTACAGAGAAGATGAGACATGAAATATTGTTTCTATTTACCCTCCTCATTTACAATGCATACCCTGTTTTGAGGTTTTGACCTGTCAATATTTTATTGACTGTTGTAATTTCCAGAAAAGTAATAGACCGCAGTTAAAAAAAAAAAAGAACAAATTATACAGTTGAAGATACATATATTAAATATAGACTAACCAAATTATACAGCTTTATTCTGCTAGGTAGGATGCATGCTTGCTGACCAAACTATACAGCTGGTCTATATATTTTGTTCAAGAGAAATCGAGAAATCATGACAAAATTAAGTAAGTGTGAGACAGACTTCCGTAAATGAGAGAGACGTTTTAATTCCAGCCTTAAGACGCCATCGTTTCCAAATTGCCTTCACATGCTTTCTCATACTCTAAAAATCCTGCTAGTATGTACACGACTTTGTACTTCACATGCCCTGATTAAGGGCAGATGAGGAGTCTACCTGCTTCGGGCAATAATAAATATTGGAACTTGGTATTATTATTAGTTTGTGGGTGCAGAGAAGGATTAAGATCCCACAGGGCCATAGGAAGGTCACATATTTGGACCCCATTCATGCTTCGCATAGGAATGGTGAATGGGTCCAACCAAATTTATGGTTGCGGGGCACTGTGTAATTTGTGGCCTCTAGCTGGCTGCTTTAGGTTACCTTATCATTAATCCTACTCTGTGTGGATGAACACGTTTTTGAAATTTATTGCACAGCATGTAGCACAGCATAGACACATACCTAAAAATTCTTAACATGTATAGAAAATATAAAGTAAAACGAAATCAGGTCAATTCTGCTTTTGCAATTTAGTATTAGTATTAGTATTCAGACCAAAGTGAAATGTATTCCTGATATATATATAGCATTTAATGAATGAATTGATCGTGTTTTATGACCTGTTATTGTATATTGACAGCAACTATTGAATAAAATTGACTTACTGCAACATTTCTCCTCTGTGTAACAAACCACGATAGACTGGAAGTGATTTTACTAAATCGTGGACAGCTGGTTATTAGTGAGGACCTTGAACTATACACTGTTGATTAAATGTGGAAATACATGAATAATCAAAAGATATAATAAATGAGAAGACTGACAAAGGCTTTAACCAATGAATCAAAAAACCCTTAAGCTTATATTCGAACCTACACCCTCAAATCTCATTACAAAATATTACTGATGGACAGGACTGCAGGAAATCGATGCAGTTGGAGGCAGTCACTGAAGATGTAATGCAGTGAAGAAATTACCCTGTCACATTTTTAATTAGGCTATGCCTACACATGATTAATTTTAAGTACTACAACAGTAAAACATCAAATTTGTATTAAATTCCATGTTGGATATGAAAAAACATGACATGGTTTTGTGAAATGTCTCTCCAATATGGCAATTCGACGGACAGTAAAAGTTGACATCTTGTAAAACAAGGGTTAATATATATATATAAAAAACAAAAACAAAAAAACAAAAAACAAACCCATGATGTATAGGATTTAATTTCACCAAAAATAAACTTGGCTGAGTGAACCTTTTTTGCTGAATCCAATCAAAGAGACCAAATCCTAGTACGTTCTATTCATAAAAATATGCCTGAGATCAACTATTTGGAAGCTGAACCTATTGCTCAGTTTATGGATACTCTACATGAATTTGGGAGTGAATTTATTTGCATCTAAACGTGGGAGTGTGGGAGTGTCAGTCATTGTTACATTGTTTCTATTGGTCAGTACAATTTGTGTCCTGGTGCCCCATGTCTTTGTATGTATATACACAATAGTATGATTCATTATTTATCTATTTTTGCGATCACAGTCCTTTACATGTAGTAATAGTGGTGTAGATATGTATCAGCATGTTACTATTTAAAAGATTATATATTTATCTGGTAGGCTGAGGGCATTGATACTTTGTATTTGCAGACACTATGGGTGAAATCCTACTTCCGAGCGAGGGGTGGCTGCAGTGAGTGTGGATGTACCTATTGCGCATGTGCTCGACGTCTCCATGGAGATGGAGGACGCGGGCAATCAGGAAGTAACCTGAGCGCGCGAACGGAGAGATGCACGCCTCCTGTACCCGCCCAGACGCGCGTTTGGAAGGATGATCAGCCTCCTGCACATCTGAACCGTGAGTTTTTCTGATTACCTTCCTTATTTAAACAATGTTTATTTTTATCTGTGTGTATTCTGTCCTGATGAAAGTTCCCGAGCGGAACTGAAACGTTGACCGTTGGAATAAAGACTGATGTTCATTTTTGATATAAATCCTGGGAGTGCTGATTTTTTCTGGCTATATCTATTTAGTGCAATCGAGCACCGGGTCTGCAACTGAGTAAGTTGGAGTGCAAGGTTTCTTTTTCTTTTATATATTTATTTATTTTATTTTAGAATATTTGTACCTTAGATTAAATTTACATACATCGAGAGGGTGGAGCTTGAATGAACAGGGAAAATAAAAGGCCAGATTATGGTAGATTACACAACAAGTAAATTGATTGTCCCTGAAGAAGTCTATAAAAATAGAGGAAATGCATAGGACAGATTTTATTGCAGTTTCATTTGGTGGTGCATTTACATATGCATGGCTCAGACTATGGATCAGCCCTTCCTTAGATTGTGTGAACACTGTACATAGCAGTCTGGGGGGGAGTAAGATCATGTCTACAGTAAGACCTGTGATATGCATATATTTTTATATTTGTAAGTGCATTTACTGTTAACGATTGTTGTCAAATTACTCTTCCACATATACTTTACCAGTTTCAGAGAATTTACATAAACAACATTGCAAGAAAATGCTGCCATCAGTGTATATGGAGAGATGGCGAAATACCTTTAAATATCTTTTCTTTGGGGAGTGTAATTTTACAAGCAGATAGTGTCTGAGTACTTATTACCCTATGAGATATTTATATTTTTTTGCAGTAACTCCCCTTGTTCTTGAGTATTTAGAGAAGTCTTTAGGGATACAGAATTCTGGATCAGTATATTTTCACTAGTTGTAATTTTGTGTTTCACTTTAGTTTGTTTTTACACATTGTATTTGGTGTTAATTACAATTATGCATTCATATTTAGCTTTTGGGGGTTCTAACTGGTTCAAAAGGTATTATTATATAAAATTAAAACTGTCAAGTTGCTTACACTACTATACAACATTCAGAATTTATTTTGCTATAATTCCGAGTGACACAGATTAGTCATAAAAAGGTCAGAGAGATGGAGATGAAGACATCACAGAGATCACCTCCTGAAGACATGCTGTGGCACCAGACAACACCACTGTGATCACCAGTATCTTCTGCTTTGGAGTGAACTGATCACAAAGACCTCACACAGAAACTAATTAGTCATGCCTAGCAGGATATGTTACACTGAATGGCCAAGAAAGTGTTTGTCAATATCAACATCAAACAGAAATATGAAATATGTCATAATATGAAATTAATATTAACAACTTGGTCAATGAGACCAAGATAAACACAACATTGCTACAATAAGCCATGCAACAATTAAAGTCAAGAGTTTAGAAATTGTTAGAAGAGCATAAGCTGAATATCACAAGTTTTAGGTGAGTACCTTTCACTCAAGAGAGGTTTAAAGATTTGTTGAACACTGAATAATTTTTTCCTTTTTTGGACATCAATGGGGGCATTCAAAAATAATTTCAAACTGACTTAACAACTAGGTAATGTCATCACAAATAAGGTAGCCAATAATAGACCAGTACATCGGTATTTAAGGTGCTTAATAGAAAAAGGCATCCAGTCAATGTCGTATGATGCCATGTTTGAAGGATGTCTTGAGCAGACTAAGAGGGGCTAGTGCTAGACTCTTATATTAGTGAGGAGTCCTGCAGCAACTGAATGGAAAACAGTATCCAGTGGCAGAAGCTTGCCATGAGTCTATTAACATTAAAGACAGTCCTAAAGTGCAAATGAAACTAATTAGTAAATCAACCTGAAAATAGGTAACTGCACAGACAAATTTAAACTTATCTACCATAAAATGAAAACCACTGACAGGTGACGTGAATAACAGATCGTTTCAATGGAGCCTGCCAATGGGTGGGATATATTAGACAGCAAGTGAACAGTCAGTTCTTGCATTTCATGTGTTGGAAGCAGGAAAAATGAGCAAGCAAAAAGATCTTGACATTGACAAGGGCCAAATAGTGACCGATGGACAACTGGGTCAGAACATCTCCAAAACGGCAAGCCTTTAGGGTGTTTCTGGTATGCAGTGGTATGTACCTACCAAAATTGGTGAAAGGAAGGACAACTTACCTTTCACCTGATCTCAGGACACATTCAGAGATCTTGAGGAGTATGTGCCTTAACGCATCAGAGCTGTTTTGGCAGCAAAAGGGGACCTACATGACATTAGGCAGGTGGGTTTTTTAGCTGATTAGTCTATGCTGCTTTTTAATACCAGTAACATACTTTGCAACAATCAAACACCGGCAGGTACTATTAAATTCACACTATTCACCATAACCACACCATATTGTAGTAGTTATGGTACAATAAGTCTTTGCGTACTGTCTCCTGGGTTTCTGTCACATGACTTTTGAGCAGTTTGGAGTTACCCACGCTGTTCTCAATTTCCAACTTTAGAGCCTCTACATCTACTAGTTTAGGGGTAAACAACCTTTGGCACAATCAGTGGAGATCCAGTTCACAGGTCCTAAAGTGTTGAAGATTATCTACCACTATCGTAGATAGTCTTCAGTGCTGGACTGAGGAAATGGGGATCCTTCTGGAGCGGAGCAGTCCCAAGAGTGTGGAGGTAGCAGCTACTTGTCTTTGTATTCATAGAGAGTGCTGTGAGGATTTCATATGACCTCAGATCCTCTCAATGAATAGGCAGTGTGTAAGCTGCAGCTGCTGACTAGACCAGCCACCCTCCTTCCCAAAGAAGAGGGTAAATGGAGGGTGGCTACGATTTTAGATCTCTGTCTTCTAATGTATAACATCTGACTGAGATCATGGGTAGTCTATTCGTCTAACTCATCAAATTGCATTAATCCTCAGAGCTTTTGATACCTAAGACTGTCAGTAGTATTACCACCACCATGAGAACATTTCATCTCTATGTCCAGTGGTTGAGCTGGCAGAGGGGTAAGAGCAGTAGGTGTGCTGTGAGAGCTGCTGCAGACAGTCTCTCTGTTCCATCACCATCGGAATCTTCACTTCGCATCACAATGGTGGGAAGCAGCATGTGCTCAGAAACGGTCTGCTTCATCACTAACCAGTGTCCGTTAAGAGGGCAGTCAGAAAGTTATGGGAATACCAGTAAAATTTAGCTTTAGTGCTTTGATTTGAATTAGAGTCTGTTTTCTGAAGAAACGGATGTAAGATGTCCCAGTCTCCTGGAGATATGCTGCTGTAGCAGAGAGCACCACTGCAATCACCTGTACCTTCAGCTTTGGGGGCGACTGGTTATAGAGACTCTTTCATGACTTCACACAAACTAATTATTCATGGAAAGCAGAATAACTGAATGGCCAAGGAAGTATAAGCAAAAAGCATCAAGCAAAAAAGCCATGATATGAAATATTAATAACAAGGTCAATGAGGAAGAACTAAACAACTAGTTGCTAGAATAAACCATAAAGCGATAACCTATGGAGCTTGCTTACAAAACCTGAATAAATATCTTCAATTTAATTATGAGCTTTATGTTTAATTCAACAAGCATGCACCCTATTATGATGTCAAAATACATAGCAAATGGTAAAATATTGATTGTCGTGCATGTGCAGTAGGCCCCTAATGCTTCTATGATCTCAGTCAGAGGCGGAACAGCTGAGGCGAGACTGATAAAAGGTAAGTTGTAAACATCTAAACAATTGGAAGAAACTAACAACTGGAAATACACATAGCACCATAAGACTCATGGAGTCAGGGGCAATACTCTCCAGGTGCCCCTCCACCCCCTGTATAACCAGAGAGTGAGGACAGTTGATCCATAGCGGACAGGCAGCCCGGGGGCTCCAGCGGCCAGTTAGCAGACCCTCAGGTACAGGAGCATCACATTGCAGCCCCAATTGTCCTTTCAGGTAGAAACATAGAATGTGACTGCAGATAAGAACCATTCGGCCCATCTAGTCTGCCCAATTTTTTAAAAAACTTTCATTAGTCCCTGGCCTTACCTTATAGTTAGGATAGCCTTATGCATATCCCACGCATGCTTAAACTCCTTTACTGTGTTAACCTCTACCACTTCAGCTGGAAGGCTATTCCATGCATCCACTACCCTCTCAGTAAAGTAATACTTCTGGATAATATTTTTAAACCTTTGCCCCTCTAATTTAAGACTATGTCCTCTTGTTGTGGTAGTTTTTCTTCTTTTAAATACAGTCTCCTCCTTTACTGTGTTGATTCCCTTTATGTATTTAAATGTTTCTATCATATCCCCCCTGTCTCGTCGTTCCTTTAACCTTTCCTTGTAAGTTTTCTCCTGCAATCCATGAACCAGTTTAGTAGCCCTTCTCTGAACTTTTTCAAAAGTATCAATATCCTTCTGGAGATACGGTCTCCAATATTGCGTACAATACTCCAAGTGAGGTCTCACCAGTGTTCTGTACAATGGCATGAGCACTTCCCTCTTTCTACTGCCAATACCTCTCTCTATACAACCAAGCACTCTGCTAGCATTTCCTGCTCTATTACATTGCCTGCCTACCTTTAAGTCATCAGAAATAATCACCACTAAATCCCTTTCCTCAGATGTTGAGGTTCGGACTCTCTCAAATATTCAGTACTCTGCCCTTGGGTTTTTACGTCCAAGATGCATAATCTTGCACTTATCCACATTAAATGTCAGTTGCCACAACTCTGACCATTTTTTAGTTTACCTAAATCATTTGCCATTTGGCTTATCCCTCCTGGAACATCAACCCTGTTACATATATTAGTATCATCAGCAAAAAGACATACCTTACCATCAAGACCTTCTGCAATATCACTAATAAAAGCATTAAAGAGAATGGGCCCTAGTACATATCCCTGAGGTACCCCACTGGTGACAAGCCCATGCTTCAAATATACTCCACTGACTACAACCCTCTGTTCTACAATGTCTACTGCACCACCCTGCTCTATTATTTTATTTACCCAATCAAAAAAATGGTTCCATTACTTTCCCCACTACTGAAGTAAGGCTTACTGGCCTATAGTTGCCCGACTCCTCCCTACTACCTTTCTTGTGAATGGGCACAACATTCACTAACTTCCAATCGTCTGGGACTACTCCTGTTAACAATGATTGGTTAAATAAATCTGTTAATGGTTTTGCTAGTACACCACTAAGCTCTTTTAAAAACTTTGGGTGTATTCCATCAGGTTCCATTGACTTATTTGTCTTTACTTTTGACAGTTGAAATAGTATCTCTTCCTCTGTAAACTCACATGTAACAAATTACTAATTTGTCCTTTTTCCTAACTGAGGCCCCTTTCCTTCATTTTCATCTGTAAATACTGAACAAAAATATTCATTGAGGCAGTCAGCTAGACCTTTATCCTCTTCTACATACCTTCCTTCTTTTGTTTTTAATTTAACTCATCCTTGTTTTACTTTCCTTTTCTCATTTATGTATCTAAAAATGTTTTGTCCCCACTTTTTTTTTTTTTTTACTGACACTGCTATTTTCTCTTCTGTGTGTGATTTGGAAGCTCTTATAACTTGCTTAGCCTCTTTCTGCCTAATCTTATAGATCATTCTGTCTTCCTAACTCTGGGTTTTTTATAATTACTAAATGCTAACCTTTTTTTTTTTTTTTTTTTACTATTTTGGCCACATCTGCGGAGTACCACAGTGGTTTCTTGATTTTTTTAAATTTACTGACAAGCCTAATGCAATTTTCTGTTGCCTTCAGCAGTGCAACTTTTAAATAATCCCATTTCTCTTGGACTCCATTTAAATTGCTCCAGTCTGATAATGACTCCTTTACACATATTCTAATTTTAGAAAAATCTTTTTTTCTAAAGTCTTAAAGTTTTGTTTTTGTGTGATGTGACTCAGTCACTGATCTCATGGGCATCTGCAGGGGGGGGGGGGGGGGAGTGTGTAACGGATCGACGGTTAAAGGATGCTCCTAGCGCTTCCTGAGGACTCCAAGCACTGCAGCAGACACAACAATCACCAAACCGTAGAAGCATATGAATGCTCTCAAGCATATGGATGCTGTAAACAGCTGAACAGGAAAAGCATACAATCAGCTTACACTCCTGGCAATCAGCATACAATCCAATTCCCCCAAGAACGAGATGACACTTCGTTTTGAGGTCAAGCAGAACTAACTGTACTGGCACATACAGCCTCTTTTATTCCCAATCCACAAACATAGTACTGCCCACAGGGTTTTACAGAACAACCAATCAATACGTACAATACACACAGACACTCCCACACAAAATCCTCCCCTCTGCCTGTGATATGATTACTGAACACAATGGGAAATATAATTATCACAGACAGAGAAATACAGTTTTATAAAACATATCACAGGGACCCCAAAACATGCAATAACCCCATATAAAGTATATCCTCAAAACCGGGGGATCTGGGTGAACCACACCAAAATTCACCCAGATCCGTTCAGTAGTTTGGAAGATACAGTTTAATGCAGATTCCGCAGAACATATACAGATTATATAAAAAATAATTACTGTATAATTTGTCCCCTGTTGTATAGTTTAAAACTACTGCACGAGGTCTTTGTGCACCAAATACCGGCGAGATGGCACCGTGTAGAAAAGTCACAACAGTGTCTGTGAGCTAAAATGGCCGCCATCCATTGTTCTCACCATGTGCCTCCGATACATGAAATGGTGGCCACCCAGTAACTCCACAGTATGTCCCCAGATGGTTCTTAAAGGGTCAGTAGCAGCATAATACAATACAACATGATCAAACCCTGTATTTAAAGGGTCAAATCTCCCAGGGGCCATAGTCAGCAGGCAGGCAAACAGGCTTCTCCAATGCCCAGTGGGGAGGTTGGTTCCGCCACAAGGGGGTAAGGTTGTTCAGCTTTTTTTCGTGTACGATTGAAAATACACTGCAATACCGGCCCGGCCAGTAGGTGGCGCTGTGTGTGGAGAGAGACAGGGCTAGGAAGCTACATATTATCCTTCCTTCTCTCTCCTGACTGAATCCGCAGAGGAACAGCACTTGCAGCAGAGACAGCCTACAGATCAGGTAAGTGAGGCATGGGGGGGGGGGGGGGGGGGGCAGAGAGAGCATATAGATTAGGGATGTGAGGCGGGGGACAGAGAGAGCCTATAGATCAGGGAAGTGAGGCTTGGGAGGGACAGAGAGATCCTATAGATCAGGGAAGTGAGAGATAGGGGGGTCACCTACAGGTCAGGTAAGTGAGGGATGGGGGGGAGGAGACAGCCTATAGAGCAGGTAAGTGAGGGATGGGGGGAGGCAGCCTACAGGAAGGGTCAGCAAGGAGCAGAAAGGTAAAGTAAGAGAAGGAGCAGAAAGGAGAAGGAACAGAAATGAGCAGGATGGGACATCATAGAGCAGAAAGGGTTAGCAAGGAGAAAGATGGGTCAGCAAGGAGCAAGAAGGGGCAGCCAGGAGAAGAAAGGGTCAGCAAGGAGCTGGAAAGGGCAGCTCAAAAGGTAAAGTAGGAGAAGGAGCACAAAAGAACAGAAATGAGCAGCAAGGAGCAGGAAGGGGCAAAGAGGGTCAGCAAGGAGCAGGAAGGGTCAGCAAGGAGCTGGAAAGGGCAGCACAAAAGGTAAAGTAAGAGAAGGAGCACAAAGGAACAGAAATGAGCAGCAAGAAGCAGCAAGGAGCTGGAAAGGGCAGCAAGGAGCAGGAAGGGTCGGCAAGGAGCAGGAAGGGTCAGCAAGGAGCAGGAAGGGGCAGAAAGGAGAAGAAAGGGTCAGCAAGGAGCTGGAAAGGGCAGCTCAAAAGGTAAAGTAGGAGAAGGAGCACAAAAGAACAGCAAGGAGCAGGAAGGATCTGCAAGGAGCAGGAAGGGGCAAAGAGGGTCAGCAAGGAGCAGGAAGGGTCAGCACAAAAGGTAAAGTAAGAGAAGGAGCACAAAGGAACAGAAATGAGCAGCAAGAAGCAGCAAGGAGCTGGAAAGGGCAGCAAGGAGCAGGAAGGGTCGGCAAGGAGCAGGAAGGGTCAGCAAGGAGCAGGAAGGGGCAGAAAGGGTCAGCAAGGAGCTGGAAAGGGCAGCTCAAAACATAAAGTAGGAGAAGGAGCACAAAAGAACAGAAATGAGCAGCAAGGAGCAGGAATGATCTGCAAGGAGCAGGAAGGGGCAAAGAGGGTCAGCAAGGAGCTGAAAAGGGCAGCAAGGAGCAGAAAGGGTCAGCAAGGAGCTGGAAAGGGCAGCACAAAAGGTAAAGTAGGAGAAGGAGCACAAAGGAACAGAAATGAGCAGCAAGAAGCCACAAGGAGCTGGAAAGGGCAGCAAGGAGCAGGAAGGGTCAGCAAGGAGCAGGAAGGGGCAGAAAGGGTCAGCAAGGAGCTGGAAAGGGCAGCTCAAAAAGGTAAAGTAGGAGAAGGAGCACAAAAGAACAGAAATGAGCAGCAAGGAGCAGGAAGGATCTGCAAGGAAGGGGCAAATAGGGTCAGCAAGGAGCTGAAAAGGGCAGCAAGGAGCAGGAAGGGACAAAAGGAGCACAAAGGTAAAGAAGGAGAAGGAACAGAAATGAGCAGGAAGGGTCTGTAAGGAGCAGGAAGGGTCTGCAAGAAGAAGGCAGGGTCTGCAAGGAGCAGAAAGGGACAGAATGAGCACAAAGGTAAAGGAGCAGAAATAATCAGATAGAGCACAAAGGTAAAGTAGGAGAAGGAGCAGAAAAGGTCTGCACTCTTTCAATCCCCCAACAGCTCTTATCCATAGATGGGAGAAAAATAGTACAAAGTGTTGTAATGTACTCCACAATTTTATTAGCCTCAACTGATTCTGGCACAAATCTGAAAGAAGAAAAAAATAAAAAGAGAGAATGAAAAGGGAGGTAGATTGGTTATGCGTATGGAAATAGTATATCTAATATCGCTAAATAATTGTAGTAGGGAAAAGTATTTAGTATAAAATAATAACAATAAGTTTATATTATTAAGTACACTTGTTCCGACTGAGATACAGGATAGCTCCCCGGCATCTGTTTTTGGAGGGAGATCTGCCCGACACGTTCCATAATGGGATTTAAACTGGAGCATGCCTATTGGCACTATCCAGCCTATCCCCAGGTAAACTCTCATATTCGAGAGTTACTGTACATTTTTTGTTTGTTTTTTTATGTTTTTTGTGTTGGTTTCTTTTTTGTGGTGTATATATCTAGTATGAAAAGTACCATAAAAAGGTTAATTATAATTATAAGAATATTCCCTACAATAGAATAAGATGAGTAACTACTTATCGTGTTTATCGTTAAATGTTAATGGCCTTAATAGTCCAATAAAAAGACAATTAGTTAAACAAGAACTAATTAAATCAAAGGCATCAATAATATGTCTTCAAGAAACTCATTTACAAAGACAGAATCCGCAAAATTTTGAGTTGTCTAGATACCCTCAAATTTTTCATGCATTTTCACCCCATAAATCTACAGGAGTTGCAATCTTATTCCATTCAGATTGGCTCTTTCAATTAGATAAAATTTATAGGGACGATATGGGAAGACTTTTGATTGTTGTGGGATTGTTGAATGGGATACAAATTACAATAGCCTCGGTCTATGCCCCAAATAAAGATCAATATGCATTTTTGGCAAAAACTTTTGCATTAATTAATAAGTATCAGAGGGGTCATATAATGGTCTGTGGAGATTACAATTCTACATTAGATACAAAATTAGGTATTAATAGGGCACATGGCAAAAAAAACACTCTCTTTAAGCAAAAAGTTTGCCTCATTATTATTTAAATACGACTTATATGATACTTGGCGTAACTTATACCCGACCGGTAAAAATTATTATATAATATTATTATTATATTATACTTATTTCTCGCATGTTCATCATACATACTCACGTATAGATATGTGTATAGTTGATAAGGGAGTAACATTTGAGGTAGAGATAGGGAGTAACATTTGTTCAGACCATGCCCCTGTAATTGCTAAGTTTAGGACTTTATATTCTGTAAGAGGCAGGAGTACATGGCGCTTAAATGAAGCTCTTCTGTGTGAAGAATCTTTGTTAAATTTGTTTAGGAAAAGGATCAAGCATTTTATGATGAACATGTTCAGGATAAATCCCATATCACTATTAAGTGGCTGGCTTTTAAGGCAGTAATGAGGGGATTGTGTATACAGGTGGGTTCAAGAAAAAAGAAGCAAGAGTATGGAGATAAAGAATGACTTTTAGAAGAGCTTAAGGGGTTGGAGGAAGAAAATAAACGGAACCCATCAAAAATAATATCTTCTCAACTCAGTAAGGTTGAAACTAAAATTCAGGAATTGAATTTGAAACTTTTGGAAAGCCACATGAGAAAACTAAAATTGACTCAGTATACGCAGAGCAATAAAGTTGGGAAAAAGCTAGCTAGGATATTAAAAAATATAAAGTCCAACAATCAAAAATGCCATTTCTGTTAGTGGCAAATGAAGCAAAACTGTTTAACCCTCAAGATATTGTGGAAGAACTCTCCGCTTATTATAAAAAGTTATATAATTTAAAAAATGAGCATGATACAGATCAGCCCACAAAGGAAGAAATTAGGTCTTTTTTTTTTTTTTTAAAGCAGATAGAGATCTGCCTTCCCTATCAGAATTACAAAGCCAGTCATTATTAAAACCTTTTGAGTAGGAGGAAGTATTGAAAGTGATTAATGATCTTCAGAAAAACAAGGCCCCAGGCCCAGATGGGTTTTCAAATCTCTTTTATATAAGTTTAGCAAATTTATTTATTTCTCATCTTACGGCGTATTTAATTTTAAAAAAAAATTGAGGGACTATGCCGGCTGAAATGCAATTGGCCCATGTAATTACTTTGCCCAAACCAGGGAAGTCACCTACTGAAAGTGTAAATTTAAGACCAATTTCACTTTTAAATGTTTACACAAAAATTTATGCAAAACTATTAGCAGTAAGAATAAAACCATTTTTGATTAAGTTGGTTTCTCACGAACAAGCAGGTTTCGTTCCTTCAAGGCAATTAGGGGATAATACCCGTCATTGTTTGAATATATTGAACTGGGCCGATATTAATAAGCAACAATTATTAATTCTAGCTTTAGATGTCGAGAAGGCATTTGATCGCCTAAATTGGCAATATATGAAAGAAGTTTTGGTAAAGATGGCTTCCCCTCAGCTTTTTTAGAGAGCATTTTTGCCCTTTATACTTATCCATCAGCGAGAATACATAATCCGGGGTTTTTCTCAACGATGTTTCAGATCACAAATGGTACAAGGCAGAGATGTCCTCTCCCCCCTTGTTATTTATATTAAGTTTAGAACCACTAATAAGACACATTAAAAAACAAAACAATATTCGGGGTATTTGCACGCCTGCAGGAGAATTTAAAATAGAGCTGTTTGCGGATGATGATTTATTATTCTTAACAGATCCGTCAACATCACTTTTAAACTTTTTTTTTTTTTTTTTAATTCTTTATTTTTGTGTGCATAGATTATACAGATAAAATTTTTCTGGCCATGCCACAATAGCTATCGCCAGGAATTTAGTTGACAGGTAAATACAATGTAATGGCATGAGTAACTGTGCACATTTTTTTAAGGTGTAATACCAAACATCAAACGGATAGTACTAGTAGAGTGTTATTTGTCAGTAGTTGAGAAAATCTCCATAGCTTAGCAGGTTATCTATACTGACGTGTGTGCCCTGGGCACTGAGTGATTGGCTCTAGTTTGATCGTGTTAGCAGATTATTGGAATGCCTCAAATTCAATGTTTTATACGTTTGTACATTAGGGTTAAGTGTGGTGACGCTTGTCATGAGTCAAAGTGGGTGCCTGAGCCCTAATGTTTGCTAGTGTGGCATTCTAGATTGTTTTCCTCGCTTAATATAGTGTGTAAAGCATGCTGTATGGGTGGAATGCAGTGTGTCTGGCTGAGCACAGTTGGAGTTAGTAATACTATGGGTGAGCATAGTTCAATGTCCCTGGGTTTGAGCAAAGTTGCATGAGTCCATTTAAGTTGAGCAGGGTTTGTGGGGTCGTCTGTGCTTGCGTCGGCACCGAGGCTGGCCAGCGGGAGGGTCTCCTGTGGCTCTTGCTGTTCTGCGTTTGCCTGCTGAGTGCTGCTTGTGACCTGGTGGTGCAGTTGTTAATTGTCCTGCGCTGTTCGTTGGCTTGTAGCGGTAGTCGTGGTTTCGTGGGACGGGGTTGGTAGGATGTATCATGTCTAGATGGATGCAGGGTGGGTGTCTCACTGTTCCCTCTGACTTGTCTTGTCAGGTTTGGCAGTGCTACGGTCTAGTGACCTCTGTGGATCTGCTGTATAGGGGCGGTTAAATAGGGTCCCGTTTTGTGGATTCCCCTTAATACTTGCTTACAGCCTGTACCTTAGTCTTGCCAGCTTTGTTCTGCAGCAGAGGTCTGGGTCAAGCCATCCTGGTGGTCTGATGATGGTGTCCCCCCACTCAGCTTGATCGGTCCAGCAGCTCTCGCACATGGCTGGTGTGCGGCGGCCATTTTGTTGATTGTCAGCGATGAACATTTCTCGCCAGGGCGGGTGTTTAGGCCCCGAGGTGACCCACTGCTCGATGCCCTTGCAGACCGGGATGACCCCCCCGGTCCAGAGGGGGGGGGGGGGGAAGCACGACCCCGGCCGGAGACCCGAGAGAGCGGCCGTCTCAACCCGGCTCAAGCTCCATCCAGCTCCGGGCCCCAGTCGGGTTACTGTCGGCACCTGGGTAGTCAGTTTCCCCATTCGCCCCAGCTCCTGGGGGCCAGTGCGGATTTGGCGTGGCTTGGTGGTCCCGGTTTACCTCCAATTTGCACCGTCTGTTGGGCCCTGGAGCGGGAGCTCAGACGAGGCGCGTCTGATCCCGCCGGCGGTCAGGCCCCGCCCCCAACATCACTTTTAAACTTGATGCAATTATTGAATAGTTATGGACAAGTGTCTTATTATAAGAATAATCCAAAAAAAATCCCAAACTATGCCAATTCATCTCCCAAAACAGTTAGTGTGGCGGAACCAACCTCGCCACTGAGAACTGGAGAAGCCTGGTTGCTAGCCTCCTGCCCAGTGATTATGGTCCCTGGGAGATATTGCCCTTTAAGGGACTGAATTGGGGCTTATGGACTGCTACCATAATGTACTGACCCTTTAAGAACTACTTTTGGGCATGTGGATTGTAGAAGACTGTCCCTAGCCCTTTAAATACTTTGGGGAAAGATTGGTACTTTTGTATATGGCACTTCGGACACAGTCAAAGCAGTCGAAGCTGCCAGCATCGGACAAAGGACCACGTGGCGGCGGCCATTTTAACTTCGAACACCGCCGACCCTTACCATCCCCTCCACTTCGACACTTCGACTAAAGTCGAAATACAGGCACACTTCGAATGGGCCATTTTTATGCCAGTAATTGACCGACCGCACAGCCCAAATCCATGGAACTGTTTTGGGCAGGAAAATGTGCTTGCGGTCGGTCATAAAGGGACCTCCAGCTAACTATTGATCTACTGGAGGGATTGGGATGATTTTTGAGAGTATTACTAATTGAAGTATACTGAGTAAGAAAATGTATGTTTTATGTTTGTGACATGTATATTTTAGAAGTTATAGATATTGTGTAAAAGTTATGTTTAAACTGTATGAATAATGGGATTATGTGTCACACTAAGGGGAGGGGATGTGTGGGTTGCACCCGTGATACTATGTATGTGTACTCTTGTAATAAAAGCCAGGCTGGATGTGCCAGTCCAGAGTTCCTGTTTTACCCTCAAAGTGAAGTGTCGTCTCATTATTAGGGGAAGGATTTATTGCATGCTGTTCCAGTTGACTGCTAGGAGTGTAAGCCTATTCGTATGGTTCCTATTCAACGGTCTACAGTATTCCTATGCTTGAGAAGATTCATATGCTGAATCGGTTCGGTGATTGTGGTGTCTGCCAGAGTGCTTGGAGTCCTCAGGAAGCGCTAGGAGCATCCATTAACGGAGGTACCCAGTCGGGGTGCCAGGCGATCCGTTACAGTTAGTAAAAGAACTGCAAGAACTTTACCCATTTGACTGGCGCTTTTCATCAATAAACTACTTAGGGGTTAAATTATCCAGCAATTCAGCCCAGTTAATAAAAGATAGCATCCCATTGATACATAAACTGAATAAACAAATTAAAGTATGGGAGGGGAGAGAGATATCCTGGCTTGGTCGTATTAACACTATAAAAATGATGATCCTGCCCCTTATTTTATATTTATTTAGAACTTTACCAATTGTGTTAAAGGCTCTTCTAAAAAAGTTCCAAACAACTATTAATGCACACATTTGGAAAAGGAAACCACCACGTATTGCACAGAATTGGCTTTGGAAACCATATATGAAAGGTGGTCCTTACATACCAAATATTTCCTTTTATTATAAAGCAGTTTTTCTTGCACAGGGCATGTCTATTCTTGAGCAGGGTATAGCCCCACTTTGGTTGTGGTTAGAGATTGCTTGTATTTAGGAGGGCACAGTGGAACAGTTTCTCTGGCTTGGCCCAGGGAAACAAGAAAAATTATGCAATATGTTGCCTTCTACGAAAGCATTGACAAAAATTTGGGGACAAGCTATTTCAAAGCTAAGAATATCTAAGGCGTTGGCATTGGAAGCTCCTTTCAAAATGAGGACATTCTTGAGCCCTGATCTATTTTTAGATACATGGATGGAGCGAGGGGTAAGACAGATAGGTGATTTATATAATGCAAGTGGAATAAAACCATTCCCGGAGCTTCAGAAGCAATATGTTCTGCCGTCAATTGAATTATTTACTTATTTACGTATTAAACATATTTTGAATAAGATGTACTTTAAAAGATAGGATAAATAGCTCCCCTTTTTATGTAAATGCGCAGGGAAAATTCCAAACAAAAAAGCTCTCTCATTTTGCTATAACCTTTTAGTATCTACAGATGTGGATACTATAGGTTATATGCAAAAATGGGAAAGAGATTTAGATAATCAAATACCGCAGGAAAGTTGGTATAAGGCCTTAAAAATTACGAAACATGCTTCTAGAAGCTTATCACATTGGGAGGCATTCAGCAAATTAAATATGAGATGGTATATGGTACCCTCCAGATTAGCTCAACTATATCCGGGAACATCTACAGCTTGTTGGAGATGCCACAGGAGTATAGGCAACTTGTTGCATATTTTTTGGGAGTGCCCGTTGATAATACCACTTTGGCAGGAAGTGGAATCCTTTTTTAAAATGGGATTAAAGGTAGATGCTAAGTGGCAACCAGAAAGCTATCTGTTTAACATGTTCCAGACAACACCTCAGGAGGAAATATTAACAATAATGATACACTGTTTATTAGCAACTAAAATAGCTATAGCTTATAGGTGTAAAAACAAATTCAGCCACCTTTGTTCAAAGAGGTTATGGTACGCTTAGACTCTTCAAGTTGCTATGAGAGAATGGCAAGTCGTTTGGCAGGAGGGGAAGGAAAATTTAATATTTTTTGGCAAAAATGGTTTAATGTTAGGAATATGTATATATAGGAGTTAGGTTATGGTTAAGAAGTTGGTAGAGAAATTAAATTAATTTAATTTAAATAAAATAATTTATTAGTTAGAGGCGATATAAAAGGGTCTTATGCTTTCAAATAAGCTTTATATATTGGTTTATGCAATTTATAAAAGTATACATTAGAGTAGGAGAGTACTAGATAAGCGTAAAAAATGTAAAATATGATAGCATTTTTTTTTTTTTTGCAAGTATGGTTTATGGATATAATAGAGATTAGGTTTATTAGGTTTATACATCACCAAATAATGTTGGTTAGTGATGTGATTTTATGTTTTGTTTTGTCCTTTGTGTTTTTTTTTTTTACTGGTTTTTGTCTATGTAAATGTTGAAGTATGTATATATACTGAAATAGAAATAAAAAAAAATAATAATAATTAAAAGGTCTGCAAAGATCAGAAAGAGAAAGGAGCAGAAGGGGGAGCACGATAAGCAGAAAGGTAAAGGAGCAGAAGGAGCCAAGGAGGAGAGAAGACAGTGTCAGAAGAAAAAGAAGACTGTGTCAAATGAAGGAGAAGAAAAGGAGATTGGAGCAGGAAGGACAAGTGAAGGGAACCCTCCACTTTATTCTGGACACCACATCATAAGGCTTTGGTACCTGGGCCTGGCAGGGAAACTTTGAACCTCATCTCCCCAGGTAAAAAAAAAAAATCTCAGTGTTAATGTGTTCACTTTTATTTACTGAGTGTCAGGAAGCACAGAGTGCCGCTGGGTAAGGGTGTCACTGATTGGCTAGAGCGATCAGCTGGAACTCTAAGCCAATCCATAGCTCCCCATTCATAAAAAAGCAAAACATTTTTATGAACCGAGAACTAGCGATTGGCTTACAGCGTCAATTGACCACTCTAGCCAATCTGCAGCACCCATGCCTGACGTTAATCTGCACTTCCTGACACTCCGTTTCAGAAGCCGAATACCACTAAGCGACCTGGAGCTGGAGGAAGCCTTTGCGGTTAAACTATTTGAGAGCGGTTTAACCCCTAAAGTAAAGAGAGCATCCAGGGGCTTCCTGGCATCATAGCATTTTCATTTAGATGAAGTTGTTATGGTGACCAGAATGTTCCTTTAATTTGCTTAAAAGAACACTATAGTGTCAGGAATACAAACATGTATTTCTGACACCATGGTTGTGAAAACGCTATTCACCCTGGCTTTATGTGATAAAGACTATGCCCCTTCCCTTTCATGACACTGTCAAAAAAGGACCAAGCATGGATGTCATTACAATTAAATCCCCCCTCTCCCCCCCTGGAAAAACTCCTGCGGACGTCCATGACTGTTCTTATATTAAACCACACTGACTGATGATCACTGGATCCTAAATGTTCACCTACAGTAATATCTGACACCAAATCTCCATGTGTAAACACTAAATCTAGTATGGCCTCCTTACGAGTTGGCTCCTCAACGACTTGTTTTAGAGACAATCCCAGTAGGGAGTTTAGAATATGTGTGCTCCTGGCACAAGCAGCTATTTTGGTTTTCCAATTCACATCAGGAAGATTAAAGTCACCCATGATGATAACTTTCCCCCTTTATTTTTTGGTATGCCATTTTGTTTTTTTCGTTGCAGCCACCAGGCATTCCCAGGTAGTGAATATCCAGTGAGTGGGAGCCACCATCTTCAGTGGTCTCTCATAGTGCGACCAGGACCACAAACCAAAAGCCATTGCCTTCTGGCACTGGTATTTGCCAAATGCTTGTCTGTACTGGAGAGCCTCATGGCGTAAGGAGTAGATATGCTAGTTTGTTCAGGCCAAAAGTGCCACCGACTGCAAACCAGCATCAACTGAGAGTTAGTAGGGTCCCCAACAAGGAGTGAGTGGTGTCAAGAGCTTAAGCAAGCGTAGTGACCCCAAAATTAGCTGTTTGGTGGGACTCGAGACCAGAGCTGAAGAAGATGGCTGCTGCTCAGCTCGACGGCCCAGCCCCGCCCCACTTCCAGATACATTTTAACTGAATAACTGGCCCATCAGGATGACTTGAACAGAAGATCCTCTGATTCACTTCTACTGACATGTACACAGGATTTTCTAATCTATGGACGATGGGTATTATAGCTTGGAATAAATACAAATTCTAACTGAATAAATAATAGTAATGTTTATTTGCCTGTTGTACAAACAACAATGTTTTAAATGTTCGGGGAGGGGACATTTACATTGGACAGAACAAATAGAAATAAGATCATCATTTGCAATGGCTGCTGGGGTTTGACGAGAGATGACAACTATGCTCTACCTTCTGTCAACGGCAGGCATGCCCCTAAGACAAAGTAGTCCCTGCTTAGTCTTTGTGTTGATAGTTTTGGATTGCATTGAATTTTCAGTGACACACACATAATCCCCCTTGAGCCTGGTTTAACAACCGTAGCGTTTATAGTAACAGATTTCTATAACCACCAATGTAGATGGAGAATAAAAAAAAAAAAAAACATTGTATACATTACAGAAGCAGTTTCTTTTATTATTATTATGATGATGATGATGCAGAACAGTTAAATGGTGCATTTTTTATTTTCCTTTAACACCATACATGTGCAAATCCGGCCAGATGTTTTATCGCAGAAGAAAAGCACCGCCATCTCCTCTGCAATAAATGCAGCCAAGAGTATTGAACCGCTGGTTATATTTTGTTTTATAAAACAGTAGTAACTCCAAACATAACAATATGGATATACAGAAGTAGGTGTGGCACATATGATTTGTCCCTGTAAATCTAATAAAATAATTATTAACTCTGCAATAAACCAGGAAAAAATATGAAAAAATACTTTTGTCAAGAGGACAGAATAAAAAAAAAAAATAAAATAAAAAAAAAAATAATAATAATAATAATAATACAAACAGTCCTAAAAATTATAAAATGTTACCTTTGATTCTGGGACTAAAATCACTGCTTATAAACAGCTTCTAGTTACCCAATTGTTATACATCAAAATTTAAACAGATCTTTGCGGTGGAGAGAAGCAAATATAATTGTCTTTTGCTTTCATGTCAGTAGAAGAATCTTCCCAAAATGCTTTAAGCTTTTAAGGCTTTATATATAAAGTCGTAAAGTTTTATATCTGGTTTTTGAGTAGAACAGTTCTTGCATACTTCAGAGGAATAACGCATTAGTAGATGGAATATATCGCCTAAAAAAAAAAAAAAAGGGAAAAACGCATTATTGGGATTCATAAAAATATTATGATCATATATTTACTTAAGTCTGGCAAATGCAGCAAACTAAAGACAGACTGGAAACAAAATCAATTGTGAGAGGTTTACCCAAATGTTTACAATTTAGATTTGGAATGAAAGACAAAAACAATGGTTAATATTAGAAAATAGATTGTGTTTGCTAGATTATTATTATTATTTTGGGCATTTACATAGCACAACATTATTAAATATAAATATTATAAAAGGGGGATATTTAACAATAAATGAGACAAAATGTTACAGGAACAGTAGGTTGATGAGGACCCTTCTCCAACAAGCTTACAGTCTAGAGGAGATGGAGTAAAAACACAATAGGCATCGAGAGGGATAGCAACCAAATGACAAGATGGGAAAGTAGCAGAACTGGAGGTGAGAGTGGACTGTGGCCATTCAGGAGAGAGAAAGAGACAGGTATGTGAAATAGAAGTTAGTCTGGGAGGACATAGTTTTTTTTTTTTTTTTTAAGAGCTGGGTTTTGAAGGACTTCTTAAATTATTGAAGACTAGGGTAGAGTCGAGACGGATAGGTAGGCTGTTCCAAAGGAGAGGAGCTGCATGAAAGACGTCTTGCAAATACGAGTTAGCATTATGGTGCGAGCAGCGGACAGGAGAAGGTCACTGGCAGAGGGGAGAGACCGAGAAGGGGTATATCTACAAATTAGTGAATAAATAGAATAGGGGCTAGAGTGGTTTAGAGCGTTATAGGAAAGGGTTACTATTTTGAATTGACAGCAGGTATTATGTGTATAAATGTGTTCGGGTTAGTGGAATGAACCACAAGGGTCTCTAAAAAGAGGAGTTAGAAGTTAGAATTGGATAATGCGGAGATCCAGAGAGTTAGAGCTCACATGGCATTGAAACCCAGCAGTATGGGACAACTTGAAAAATGTACAGTAAATAAGCGATAGACGGTGTCCTTACATTAACATGCACATTAATACATTTAACGGGTTATTCCAAGCATCATGACCCCTTCAGTATGTATACTCAATGTTTTGCTATGAAATGCTGCACATGCAGAGATTAACCAATTTGCTGATGGACATGTAACTACACTTCGGGTGGGAATAATCAGTTAGCCTGGACCTAGTGTTCTAGTGTTGTGAGTGAACGTCAATTCTAACATCAACTAGATTTCTGCATGACTTAAGACACATTATGTATGATACTTAATCTACACTCAAGTGATACTCACCAACTGTTTTGTTTTCTGTTGTAAGGAAGTTATACATTTTGTAAATGTCCCTCATAAGCACCTGGTCTGCAAAAGTGAAGTACACCAAGTCTCGTCCTGCTTCAGCGGCTGCCAGGAGCTGTATTAAGGCTGTGTTTGGAACAAGAAAAAAGTTATAAATCAGATTTATAGACATGAGCCATTAAAGCCATCCAAGGTACAAAGTGTTTAATTACCAAATTGTTCTACTCTTATTACAGACTCTAGTAATTGTGAACTAGATTAACATAATTCTACAGTTATAATATATAAACTAATTCTTAACAGCCCGACTTTCTGCCAGTCATTTATTCTTAAGATCATCAAAATACATTTAACAGTGAATGGAGACAAGTGCAATAGCTACTACACAAAGAGAATTCTGAGCACGAAAACTAGTCCTACGCAGACTTTATTAAGGAACTGGGATCATTACACATTAATTTGGCCCCAGGAGCACCCCGTTATGCATGTTCAGGTGAGTGCAGCCTTTCCCCCCTGTTTTATTTATATGTGTGTATACATATATACACATACATACACACACACATACATATACACACTGTCTGGCAAAAAAAACCAAAACCTGGATTTAACTAAGCAAATAGGTAAGAGCCTCCTATTGGATAGTTACTGCATGGGCGATTATTTTTCAGCTGGCAACAAGTTATTTAACCATACTTATTTAATGAATAGCTTCGCATTTCTAAAACAACCACTATGCATAGAATGAGGTAGAGGCACTATCTGCCTACACAGTTTTGGTACAAAAAAAAAAAAAAAAGTAATACAAACGGAGCTCCAGAGTCTCCTATTGTAGTTCTAACAGTAGATCAGCAAATGTAGAAATAAATGAAGTTCTGCAAATCCAGTTTGGTTGTGCACACCCAGGTGCTACTGCCATTTGAGGACACAGGATAAACAGACGTTTCGGACACAAGCCCTTTTTCCCCCCCAAAGACAATTGCATTGAAAAAGGGCTTGTGCCCGAAACGTCTGTTTATCCGGTGTCCTCAAAGGTCAGTAGCACCTGGGTGTGCACAACCAAACTGGAGGCGCAGAACTCCATTTCTTAAACAACCATGTTGAAAGACACATCCCGTGGTCATGGAAAAGATGTTAGTCTGTTTGAGAAGGGTCAAATCATTGGCATCTATTAAGCAGAGAAAACCCTAAGGAGATTGCAGAAACTACTAAAATTGGGTTAAGAACTGTCCAACACATTATTCAAAACTGGAAGGATAGTGGGGAACCATAGTCTTCGAGGAAGAAATGTGGTCAGAAAAAATCCTGATTGATCGTGTTCGGCGATCACTTAAACGTTTGGTGTAATCAAATGTGGTCAAATCGTACAAAAACAACAGTAGAACTCAGGGCTATGTTTAATAGTGAAAGTAAGAGAGCATTTCCACATGCACAATGCGAAGGGAACTCGAGGGATTGAGACTGAACAGCTGTGTAGCCATAAGAAAACCACTAACCAGTGAGGCTAATCAGAAAAAAAGGCTTCAATTTGCTAGGGAGCATAAAGATTGGACTCTGGAGCTATGAAAGAAGGTCATGTGGTCTGATGAGTCCAGATTTACCCTGTTCCAGAGTCATAGGTGCATCAGGGTAAGAAGAGAGGCAGATGAAGTGATGCACCCATCATGCCTAGTGCCTACTGAACAAGCCTTTGGGGGCAGTGCTATGATCTGGGGTTGCTGCAGTTGGTCAGGTCTAGGTTCAGCAACATTATGTGCCAAAAGAATGAGGTCAGCTGACTACCTGAATATACTGAATGAGCAGGTTATTCCATCAATGGATTTTTCCTTCCCTGATGGCACGGGCATATTCCAAGATGACAATGCCAGGATTCATTGGGCTCAGATTGTGAAAGAGTGGTTCAGGGAGCATGAGACATTATTTTCACACATGGATTGGCCACCACAGAGTCCAGACCTTGAGAACCCCATTGAGAATTTTTGGGATGTGCTGGAGAAGGCTTTGTGAAAAATTAATGCAACACTGTACGGAAATAAATCTTGTGACATTGCAGAAGCTTATCGAAACAATGCTACAGTGAATGCGTGCCGTAGTCATAGTGGTCCAATGAAATATTCGAGTGCGGGACCTTTTTTTTTGGTAGCAAATATTTTTTGGCCAGGCAGTGTATATATATATATATCTATCTTTGCATGGCCAAATATATGACAATGGCATGAGATCAATCAAGCAGGAAGCCAATCTGGAAAACTTATACAACTCAAGCCAAATAAAATGTCTGTGTTTTTCGGCAGTCTATGAAAAAGAAAGAAGAGAACCATGTCCTTAACTCACCAAACCATCTGCTAACGGATGCTCTGAAGAAGTATTTTAGTGGCATTGATAATATGGATTGCAAGCAATTATTAAAGGGACACTAGTCACCCAGACCACTTCAGCTCAATGAAGTGGTCTGGGTGCCAGGTCTTCCAGGTTTTAACCCTTCAGGTGTAAACATATCAGTTTCAGAGAAACTGCTATGTTTACATTGAGGGTTAATCCAGCCTCTAGTGGCTGTCTTCCTGACAGCCGCTAGAGGCGCTTCTGCGACACTGGATGCGAAAATCGCATCCAACGTGCAGAACGTCCATAGGAAAGCATTGAGGGAGCCCGGCGCTGGATTAAAGTAAGTAACTGAAGGGGTTTTAAGAGCGGCAAGGGAGGGGGACCCTGAAGGTGTGGTGGTCCTAAGGATGATATAGTGTCAGGAAAACAAGTTTGTTTTCCTGACACTATAGTGATCCTATAAAATACATTCCAAGAACCAATTCACAATTTACTTAAAATGGCACTGCCACTTATTAATACTTTTGTCCTCAAGTCAAGGGATTTTTCCTTTAGCCCTCCAAATTTCTTTGGCCCCATGATCAATGCAACTTATTCAATGTGCACGTCCAACAAGGACTCTTTTACGGTGCCACCATTATAATGTCTGAAGATGGCAAAGCCCGGAAAAAACTGTCCTCTGCCCATCCCTGGGTATGCAAGTGAAATCACAGGCATGCCCAGTACACCGCAAGCCTGTTTGGGAGACTTCCATAGACCTCAATTGACTCTAATGATTGCGTGAGAGTCAACAATGAGTATCTGTGACGTGCCACTGTCAGATGTAAAGCAATACGAAGCGAGGTCGTTGAAAAAGGGCATGGAGCTGTACTGAAGGTTCACACGTTGATCAGCAAATTCAGCCATTTCCTTAAAATTTTTATTCATAATGGAACTTAGAATTATTACTATGCATTTTAGAACAGAATTGGTTCGTATCCAAGTATAATCATTTTGGTTTCCAAACTATTTATACATATATAAAAATATCAAAAGCAGACTCATTTTACAAGGTAAAGAATTAAGCCTTTGAAAATAAAATATTAAATTGCATATGAATCATGCAAAAGTCTGATTCAACTGCAAGCACTTTTACTTTTATAATGTATTCAACACATAACGAATATAACCGAATATATATATATATATCAATCTATCTTTGGTTCAAATAAAAAGTGGGAACAGGATTCCTATTATACGTAACTGGAATTCTATTGAAATTATTCTTGTGGAGATTTCCAGGAGGAAGCTATTTTATTTTTTTATTTCTAATCACACTTCTTCATATTTTTCCAGCTCCGGTTACATTTTCATTGATGTCTGGGTTTCCCATTTTAATCTGGCTACAACTGCCAGCGGATAGCTTGTAGAACAACTTTTACCCTGAAGGACAAATCAATCACCGGGATGCATCCCAAGAACAATGTGATTTACAACTTTGCTCAGATATGGCTTTACAAGAAAACACGAGCATCCTAAATTCCGCTCATGTGCCAGTATGAGACACGTAGATTTACAGTCAGCAAACCGTGATCATTTTTTTTTTTTTTGTCACACACGTTTCTGACAACAAGACATAGAAATTCAGAAAACTCCATTAAATGCGAGCAGTGCCGTGTTGTCAGAAATCCATTACAAATAACCCCATGGTAAAAGGTAATTCTTGAATTAACAGCCACAAAGGCAGGCAGGCCTTTTTACAGGTTAGGAATTCAGATACTCTGTTATGTCAAATGACTCACCTGTATGTGCAAGGTTATCATGACATAACAGACATACCTCCTTATTCGTCCTTCCATTTACAGAGCAGATTCTACAGTCTGTTCTCAATCACCATTTAATTATCACATATCTATAGCGAACTGCTCCCAAATCTTAAAGTTACCCAGTCTCCCTCACAGCACATAAACACAGGCCTAATGTACTAAATGTTATAGTCTCTGGATTGCAGCTGTAGCGGATTGTATTTAGCCTGTCCTGTTTAATTCATGTAAAACGGCATTCGTTTAATTGTATTCCTATGTATTGTCGTATGAGGGTTCGGTAGTTTTCATACGAATGAAACTACCGAACCCCCCCCCCCAGTGAGAAGTGTGTGCCTCGTCGTTAGGCGTTCACACTTCTCAAAACCGCAGGTTAATTGATGTGGGTTAAGTGCCTGGGTGGCCGCTGTTCGGTATACGAACCACGCGCGGCGGCCATCTTAGGCACAGAAATCTCAGCGGTGTTTGGTCGTCGAGTGTCTGGAACTCAAATCGGACACTCAAACAACCGAACACCGCTGAGACCTCCAGAGTGCCATAACTCCCGAACGGAGGGACTAGACAGCCCCCCGTTCGGTTAAAACAAAGTACCGAACAAGGGAATCAAGGTGAAGGCATTAATATGTATGGCTGGCAAGGATTTTCATGCAAACTAACTACCGAACGGAGACCGACCGCAGGGCCAAAACGCATGGAACCTTTTTCGGATGCCACCTCGTGTGCGGTCGGTCAAACTTCACCCTCCATCTAACTACCAAACCCCTGGTCCGATCTGGGTGAATTTTGGATATGTTAGTCACCCAGATCAGGGCTACCAGGCGGTACCCTAAATATTAGGCTGCTTATTCTAGGGTACATCCAGGTTTGGGGTAAATGTACCATACAGTTAAGGGGATTATGAGTCACTCTGAGGGGAGGAGATGTGTGGGAGTTAACTATTGCTGTATTGGTTAATGTCTAAATGATTGCAAATCCCTCCCTTGCCTGGGAGAATGTCTTAAAAGGAAGCTGTGGGAATAAACGTCAGTTCTGCTCCTGATGCTGTGGGTCGTCCAGTCATTGGGATTGCTGTTGGGATATTGTTGGATTATTTTGCCTGCTGGAATTACTACTTTATGGATTTATAATACTTGTTCCTGAGCCTCACTGGGATCTTCAGTGGAGATTAGCTGTGGAATATCAGCTCTCCGCTACAGCAGCTATGTGGTGGGCACAGTGGGGTTAATTTAAACCCATTGCAAGCATCTGTTATAGGGATCAACGTAACGAAGAGAGACCAACGTAAATATAAATGGTGAAATGGCGATTTCCCTAGCACAAAGTATAGGTTAAATTAGTACATCGTGGGGGGCGGGGCCTGACCGCGGAGCAACGAGGACGCTTGCCTCAACAGCTCCGGCTGAAGGGACCAAAATAAGCGACATTAATCGGGAAAAAACGGCAAAAAGCAAAATACAAAGGTCACCCGGAGAAAGGGTACATCGGGGAGCACACACAGATACCTGTCAAGCGACACTGTGAGACACACACCTGACACCCTGGAACGGCCTCCTAACATGGCTCACGCGGGAGAGACGGCCGCTCTCCTGCCGCCAAAAACAACAGGACATTCGACCGGGAGCCCTCGTTCCCCCCCCTATGGCCCGGTGGGGGTTATCCCGGGCCGTCCCCACTTGAACACTTGGTCAGGCTATCCTCAAGAGGAACAGACGCGAGGTCCGGGGAAAGCCTCTAAGGCCAACAAAATGGCGGATGCCTCATGCACCACAGCCACATGCGACGCCTATACAGAAACGGAGCTCCGACTAAATCATATCTTCGGCTCATTCTGGGAAAAACTGGAAGCACTTTTGAGGCCCCCGGCACCGGTGACACAGCCCAAAAGCACAATACAGGGCCGGACACGAGAGATCGAGGAGAGGGGCATGGAGGTCCCCCTGGACTCAACTCCCAAGATGGGCAGGCAACAGAGAGGGGCCGCCCCGAAAGCCATAACACGGAGGCATACTGGAGGCAAATACAGCCTGGGGATACCCACCGAAAACAAGGGGACGCCTGCCGGCATCCATCATAGGCCACATCGCCTACTAGCAATAATACAACAAAAGCCCTGGAGAGGCACAGCTCACAGCGACCGTTTGAGAAAGCCGAATAAGGCAGCAGCCCTGGAGCACTCGCAGCGGATCCACAGCCGCCCACAAGCACCCGGGCGGCAGGGTCACGTATCACAATGCCACTCACAGGCACAAAGAAGCCACAAGGGACCTGCTTTGGCCTGCAGACCGGGAAATGGGCCCAGCCAAAACCACACACTACCACCCCTGGCTCCGACCTCCACAACTCCACAAGAAGGCGGGCCTGACGGCGGAGACACCATGGGGCACTCGGATGCAGCACAGCCTCACACTCTTACCAACGGGGCAAATCTACAGGACTTACCGAAGGTGCTAAGGAGAACCCCAGAGAAATCTCCTACCTGCCGATCCACCGCAGGATGGGTCAGCCTGCTGTATATTACATGGCCACGGAACTCTGTGCACCAGCAGGCGGGCACTGGCTAAGCTATCCCCACTGCGATGACCCCAAGGCCACCCACTATATCCAAGGGACTTGGCATGTAACTATGCAGCAATGAACGTTATCTTACCTATACCCACTTGTTATTTCTTATTGTTTATATGTTGCGGTTACACAACTTTCCTTTGTCCGTATTTAGGAGAACCAGGTCCTCCTTATCCAAAAAGATATTCAATATGAGTACACTAGCTAAGATTAAACAACTTATAGCAAATTTGGCTTTGCGCCATGATTATAAGCAGCTGCATAGCGGATAGGCCCTAAGCGTAATATATGCTCCTGTACCCACACATATGGCTAGAGCACCATAAGATCAGCTAGGTATGTGCCCTACACTGTACCTCAGCAAACGTCTGATCCGGCTTAATATTTACTTACTCACACAAGATCAGCCCAGACTTCTGCCAATGTTATACTTTAGATGTTTTAGTTTTGCACAATGTTTTTATGCTACTGCTTAGTGCATAGGCCCCGAGCGATACATAAGCACCGACACCCACAACTACTGCCGAAATACAATACTGTATACAGCACATAAAAGCGTAAACCAACATGCAACCTAGCTACTTACACACCTTTGCTCACACATGTGTTGAACAGTACACCGCTTAAGATTGTCTTCCCTGTTCACTAAGTTACAAAAACGTACTAAGTTAACGTATGCCATGTAAATGTTTTACTATGTTATACATGAATGCGTCTGTTACGACTGATATGACTGCACAGACACAGTTGATCACGTTTCGTTCTACATCTTGCTTTGCCTCACACGAACCAACAACTTGTTGACAACGTAACCGTTTAGCTAAGCATGATGCTCATCATATAATAAAAAATGTGCAATTTCTCTGCCACTGCATCACAACTGTAACCTTGCAATACGCTACTGTGGCGTCTGTTAATTATCTGTAACCACCTGCACAACCAAAATAAAGAATTTAAAAAAAAAAAAAAAAATTAGTACATCGTGCTTAACCTGACCTTGGCATCAAAAAAAAAAAAAAGATATATGATATAAAAAGATATACGACAAATTATGGACTACTTTGTCTTATCAAGTTTAGTGAGCTACCTTTAGTTAAGCGCGGTCAATCCCAAAGTCGTCACTAGTGGGAAAGAAAATGCTCTTTCTATGGAGATTTCCACAGGATCCTCCACAGACATTATTGTTGTACTCTTGCAAATGCCAAAATGCAAGTAGAGCAGTCACCATCTGGGGTCTTTGTAAAATACGCAAATATGCAAATATCCAGAAGGTAATGACGCTCTTTAAGGGACTCATGGCGATTCTATTTTAAAGAGGAATGGTCCCTTCTCCATCATTTACACCACTAAATAAAATATTTAAAGTTACCTATAAAAAATTTCTGTTTTTTCAAGAGATCCTCAGTTTTCTTTTAGATTTATATTAAAGATATACTAGAAGCACAAAACAACAATCACAGCTAGGGGAGGTGTGGCTAGGGCTGCATAAACAGAAACAAAAGTGATTTAAAGGAACACTACAGTGTTAGGAATACATAACTGTATACCTAATATAGTGTCCCGCTGCTGTTTTCCTGACTCTAGTGTTAAAAACACTATCTAGCCCCAGTCTGTTGGCTCTGTCCCTGATCTGCCTCTATAGCGGACATCATCAAAAGTGATGATCTCAGCCAATCACAACGCTTTCCATTAGAAAAACAATGGATTGGCTGAGACTGTCAAGGAGGCAGATCAGGGGCAGAGCCAGCACAAGCTAAACACAGCCCTGGCCAATCAGCATCTCCTCATAGAGATGCATTGAATCAACTAATCTCTATGAGAAAAGTTCAGTGTCTCCATTCAGTGTGTGCGTAGTGTGGCTGAATGTCAATCACACTGTGCAGCACTGCCCCAGGAAGCACCTCTAGCAGCCATCTGAGGCGTGTCCAGTGGAAGTGTCCATAGGCTGTAATGTAAACACTGCATTTTCTTTGAAAACACAATGTTTACATTAAAAAGCCAGCAGTGGCTGACAATACTCACCAGAACAAATACAATAAGCTGTAGTTGTTCTGACGACTATAGTGTCCTTTTAAATATTTAGCATATTACATAATAATCCACCTCAGCCAGGGCAAAAAGAGAGGAGGAGGAGAAATAGAAACATTGGTGAACTTTGTTTATGCTGACTGGCAGGGGCAAGGACAGAGCTTTTAACAATGATTGACAGAAAGGTACGACAGAGCTGGCCATTTCCAGGATAAAGAGGTGTGAGTTTCTAGGTTTAATTGTTAACAATTCATAAATACATATTTATTTGATATGAAAATTAGTAATCATAGTATTAACAATACTGGGAAGTGACAGTTCCTCTTTAAAGACAACTCATTTAGAAAGTTCCCAGATAAACAAGTTTAAATACACTGAATCCCCAACATGCTGCTTGCCAGTAATAAATACATAGTTCATCCCTCGGGTGGTGAAATATTATACCTGGCCCAAAATAAGTGACATCCTTCAAACCTAATAAGCATGTTAAGCATCTATTGGGCACCCACTTTGACAAACATATTGCTCCCCAGGGAGGAATACAAGTAAAGTATTGCAAGGCGACATGACAGCTTTTACAAACAACCCGGTGTCCGTAATAACATTAATTACATTTCTTCACCCACAAAAGTCACATGTAGTAAAATATTTGAACTGTAATACGAACCAAGCTATTTAGTTTGCACTACTTCATTGCTTTCATTTATCTGCCAAATCATAATTAACGTCATCTGCATAGGCATTAATGTATAATGGTAATTAATCTTCTTCATTGTATAGGTCTACTCTGTAATAATTAAACAACTAACTAAAATCAAGATCAATGGCCCTAAAGTCTCCTATCTTGTATGATCTGAGCTCAGTCAATGGATCACCCGCCATGGAGCTCAGCAGGATTGCAGCTTACATGAAGGTTGATGAGTTTGCTTAAAGGGACACTATAGTCCCCTGAACAACTTTAGCTTAATGAAGCAGTTTTGGTGTATAGAACATGCCCCATGCAGCCTCACTGCTCAATCCTCTGCCATTTAAGAGTTAAATCCCTTTGTTTATGAACCCTAGTCACACCTCCCTGCATGTGACTTGCACAGCCTTCCATAAACACTTCCTGTAAAGAGAGCCCTATTTAGGCTTTCTTTATTGCAAATTCTGTTTAATTAAGATTTTCTTATCCCCTGCTATGTTAATAGCTTGCTAGACCCTGCAAGAGCCTCCTGTATGTGATTAAAGTGCAATTTAGAGATTGAGATACAATTATTTAAGGTAAATTACATCTGTTTGAAAGTGAAACCAGTTTTTTTTTCATGCAGGCTCTGTCAATCATAGCCAGGGTAGGTGTGGCTAGGGCTGCATAAACAGAAACAAAGTGATTTAACTCCTAAATGACAGTGAATTGAGCAGTGAAATTGCAGGGGAATGATCTATACACTAAAACTGCTTTATTTAGCTAAAGTAATTAAGGTGACTATAGTGTTCCTTTAAGGAAACACTATAAGCACCCAGATCACGTCATCTCAATGTAGTGGTCTACGTGCCATGTGCCCAATCCCCAATCCTGCAGCTGAAAACATTGCAGCTCTGTAGGCAGAGAGGTGGTGCCTCACACAGTAGACTGGCTCAGAAAGGGCTGAAAGGTAAGTAAATCACTTTTAAAAAAAAAACACACAAAAAAAAAAACTGGACCCGATGGCCGGCCACTGAAATAGTGACATGGATACCTAGCACATCTGGATTCCGAACACTAGAGTGTTCTGTTAAAGGAATGCTCTAAGCACCGTCAGAGCTCCAGAAAGCAGAGTAGTGCCTATGAAATGGTTTACCTCTCTGAATCTCCTTTCCCCTACTGTTGACCTTCATAGCTAATGGGATGACAATAAGTGTGTGTGGCCTGCTCTCTCTGCTCGACCAGGAGCTCTGTCTGCCAACCACTGCCCAAAGTGAATGCGTTTTTACTAACAGAAAATATACTAGATCCTCAGCGCTCACAAATGTCATGTCTTTTGATGGAGCAATCTGCCAAGGTGGGGTACCCTTCTCTTTATACTAAATCGATGTTATGGGCTCTCTTGGTATTCTAGCTATGTGTCAAAAATCTGCTACGATGGCATGTGTACTGGATGTAAGAGCTACAGAAAATGTCAAATAGGTCAACAAGTAGACATTTTTTTCCCTTCTAGCTGCATCAGCAGGGTGGAAATGCATGCCACCTTCTGACAGTGAAGTTAGCTGCTACATCCTACATTGGGGGGGTTAATCACTAAGGCACCGCTTTTGCACTCTGGATGTCTGCTCCATATGACATGGACTGAAGGACTAACATACACAAAAACAGCAACACACACACACACACATTATTTCTCTCTCTCTCAAAAAAAAAAGTAAGTAAGTTACGAATCCCTTCCATACCGCAGCTACTATTACAACCAACCAGTATGACCACAACACACAACGACCCATTCTAAAACCACCCCCATCATATCACACACACCTCTCATTTTCTAGATCAGGGTTAGACAACCTTTAGTACCCCAGATGTTGTGGGCGACGTCTCCCATAATGCTCTTACAGCCTTAATGCTGGCATTGACAAGCTTGTAAAATCCATTTTTTTCTGGATTGCTGGCGAATTATGCTGTAATTATTAGTTGTCATTGCATTCAAACAATAGAAATAGTTATTAAACCACTTGCCAACAGTTTCACGAGGTATAGAAGTGCACTGGCAGTCACTTTCTCTATGTGTGCAGTATTAGTAGTACACTAGAAAAAGTGACGGGTACTTTTGAGAGGCCCTGCTGATAGGCTAAGAAGAACTCCTGCTTCAATTTGCTCGTCATAGCCAAGCCCTGCTGTGCAGAGCTAGCACATTGGCTGAGAGCATCACATGATCTCTCACCTAATAAGCTAAGCCAGGCACCAGGCTTCAATCAGATACATAAAGAGTGGAACAGATCGTGACGGATTGCCAAGCAGAACCACGTAAGCCGTTACCGTTAGCAAGCTGTTTAACTATGAACACTAACTCCACTATTTACATCTAGGGTGCGTCAGGGCACCATAAGCATGTACTTTTTTTTGGAGGGGTTTCTTCACTGTAGATCACAAGTCAATTAGGAAAACCCTTATGTAGGATACCTAAATGAGCAGCCTGTTAGTAGATATAGATATAACAGATAGTGCATTCTAATTTGATATCCCACATAAGGGTGCCATATTAGGGAGCTATCTCCTAAACAGTGGAAAGGCTGAAATAAAAATGTCTTCATTTAGATTTTAATAATTTTAATAATAATTTATAAATATTAACCTTGTGAAGGTTAACACACATTGTTTATTATACATTAACCTTGTGTACGATTGCCATTAGGATTATTAATACCAAATTAGGAAACGATATTCCTCACAGGTCCCTCCCAAATGCGGTAACCATAAGGCTCCCAAATTAGAGATACAGATATCTAAATATTTTCTCTAATCTGTTATGTAGGACAAACCTAAAATATCTGCCAGCATTCAGGGTATTTCATTCGTCTGAAAGGAATTACCGAACTGGAAAAAAAAGTCCTAATTTCAGATGAACCAATTGGCTGTTCAGATAAAATTATTTTGTCCAACAAAATTTTATTTATATTTTTTAAGACACAGGTAACCATGGAAAATTTCTGTTCGTATAAATACATTTGGATGAACAGGCATTTTCCACAGTGCTCATGTCTAATAATTATTTTCCAATAAAAAAAAAAAAAAAAAAAAATTGGTTTGTTATTAGGCTTGCGCACAAATCAAATGCCTGTTAATCTATGGACAAATGAATCTATTTGTTTGGATTTGCCCATAAAATCAATTTGATCGTCCATAGACAAACAGGCATTCAATTAGATTTATAACAAACCTGCCACCTAGTGGCATAAATTATTCTATTCTCATTCAGTCTGCCATGACAAACATTTACATTGAAAGTAAAAGAGCCAAAGAACCAAGTACTCCGTTGCTTCTGAATGATATATATTAATCTTTCTTTTAGAATACACATGAAAAACGGTTTCAAATGTAAACTTGCTTATTAAGTCCAGGCCAATGTGTTATGTCAGTAAATATGGCAAATTATAGCATTGACCTTCTGAGCAAAGTAGAGGTTTTTCATTTTTGACAACGGTAAGAATAGATCAACTATTAGCTGCTACGCAGTCCTTGAGAAGTCTTCATCCATTTTGATTTTTCAGTCCTCCCCTGGGATATCTCATTTACTGCTTCCTTTATAAAGTGCGGTCGCATCATCTTATTGGCAAAGTTAAAGTATGATCTCTAACCTAAATCTCCCATAAATATACTTTTGATTTTAAAAACACCTCTACACTCTTAAAAATGATCAGAAATCGGTTTTGATGAGATTTATATTGTAACGTGTCCCTGTCATTTTGCACACAGCTGTGTTTTATTTGAAAGAGGAGATTTTTTTTTTAAGAAAAAAAAAGCAAACAAATACCATATAAAGATAAAACCCTGAACCTGTTAAATCTCGGTATTGCCTGGTATTGCCTCCAATGCCGAGAACATAGTAAAAGGGGAGAGGCACACTCTTATACATGGTACCCCTGCTTTCTGTCACAACTATTGTGCAGTTTCTATGGTCATGCCTTTAGTGAGCATATCTTGTGGATGCTTTAAATTAAGCCAACATGGTGGTGTCATGGGGAGGTCCACGTGTGTAGGAGGGGAAGGTGAGGCGTATGCTGGAATGCAGACTAAGAGGTGAGATAAGTGTAACAGTGCCACCATCATGCAGGTCATGTGGATGTCATATTTTGACAAATTGTTTGAGGGGAAAATGCTATGATTATTTAGAAAATATAAAGGAGCTCTTCTGTGGAACAAACGTTTAATATGCAGTTTTACTATGCAGGAAAATTGTATTTATGCTACATTTAGGATCATTTTTGATCTGCATGAAACAATGTACCGGTTTGTTCCTTCAAGGTCTGAGAAACTTACAAAAATGCTATTGATCTGGGAATGGTTTTCATTAAAATATGTAGTGATTTCACTTTGGTATAAAACCCCAATTCTTTCACCTCAATGAGAAGCAACATTTTTATATACATAGCTCTTACTTCAGACAATTTATCCCTAATGTCAGTAAATCCTATCTTTCAAATTGTAACGGTAAGAGGTAAAAAAAATAGAAAAATAAAATGATACAGACAAGGCAGAAGAAAGAAAACTACCAAATTCATTACACAATCTTCATGATACAGATTGTAAGTGGCTATAAATAAACAAGTCTATTTATTAAAATTTGCATTGACACTATTACCTTATTTCCATTGCTAAACTTGTTTTAAATAATATAAGGGGATGGGAGAGCCACTAATTCAACACCCATAAGAATGTTACACATCTATTCCTGTCTTACCATTTATTTTCTTGCAACCTTTGAGTCCACCCAATGCCTCTTTACCGGACTCATATTTTAAAGACTGTCAGACACTCTTTGTAACCGACAACCATCACTAGAACAGTGGTAACTATTGAAATATAAGCAAAATTATCCAGTATTCTTGGCTACTTTATTTCCTCCTAAACCGATTAGATCACTTCCTAATGGTTACTAACAAATCTGGTTTTGTGGATATTGCAAGTGATTCTCATTGTCAGTTTCAGACAGTGTTGCCTCCACGGACATTCTGGAAAAGCACTCAATTTGCAGAGCGATGTGCTTAGAGCTGCTTTGTTACTTTGAATGTGTCTGTTCCTATGGACAGTTCAGTCCCATCAATATATCACATAAGACAGCTTGATAAAGGGAAAACATGAATTGAAAAAATATATATATTTTGCCTTTTTGAAATTTGTTTACTTCTTCTAGTGGATAATTATTCATTTAACAGTTATTTGCAGAGTGAGATCGCAGGTCCCGAGCTGCGCGTACCAGGAGCCATGAACCACTATGACCTCATCATATCCATCATAGATAGTCTGGGACTCTAGGAGGTTTATGTCTGCAGTGGAGCAGATGTGTTCCCTGATGTTAAGAAAAGGGATTTTATTATATTGAGGTTCTCTTTTAGCTTTGTGTTTCATTATGAACTGAACACAGGTGCACCTATTCCTTTAATTGCCCGACTGCTACATAACTATGGAGAGCAATCACAGGAGACAGATGCACACATTGTTAAGATTAAACATTATGGTAAACAGTTCATCAAAAGCCATGATAGGTTAAAATAATCCTTTGGCTTTTACCAAACAAACCAGCTCGATAGAAAACAGAGTAAAAGAGGACTGGACTGGAAAGGTTATACTAGTTGTATCAAATTTCCCCACGTGTGCAAAAGAAGTACATTCACTACTGGAAGCACAACTAGGTAACAAAGCACACTGCAATGCAAGTCTAGAAGAAAATAATGAAAAAGATGTGAAACCAGGTGCCGAAATGCTAGGGGAGTTGCTATATTGTTTTTCACAATTATTAAAGGGCAACTAAAGGCACCCAGACCTCTTCATCTCCATGAAGTTGTCTGGGTGCTATTTGCCCTGTAGTTTTGAATCTGCAACGTGAAGGGAAAAAAAAAAGTCTTTAGTGACAGCCAACTAGGAGCTTCCAACTGTAAACAAAGTCAACCTCTGTTCTCAATAAAATGCGATTCTTAGCGGATTTAATTGGCGCAGCACTGCATGTTGCCATCCATGCGCACTAGCGTCCCTATGAGGAAGCAGTGGATTGGCTAAGATCATCAAGATTAATTATCTCAGCCAAGAAGGTAGGGCAGCTGCAGAGACAGCAAAGCAGAAAGGGAAGTAAAGATCATGTTTTTCATGCATGTGAAAGGAAGGGCACATCTAAACAGCTACTAAAGTGTTATACATTTTTGTACTCCTGATACTATAGTGTTCCTTTAAGTGGTGTATATAAATATATAATCAGTTGCACTGTAATAAAGATAGCATCATAGATTGAAGTTCCACATTAGGGCTATAGATTACATATGTGCATTGGATGAGTCAAGTAGTTTTTTATTTTGCAGAGTATGGAAAAGAAAGGACATAAATGATGTTCGTACACTTGGCATGGAGTCAACGGACGTTCTGCATACCTTTTAATCTGGGATCGCCTCCAAATGCACCACAACCCCAGTTTCCAGTAGCCACTGCAGATAAATTCTCTGGTGGGATATCTGCTCGGAAAAATCCACAGTAGGCCTGGGTTTGGGAAGGAAAAAAATAATTTCTGAAAGCACGCACTTACTTCAGTTTTTTTATATTAATAATATAAGAATGTAGTGCATGAATATCAAGATTTTTTTAAATACGTAAATATATTTCCCATTTATTGCAGATTCTTTATCTGATTTTCATTCCAGTAATAGAAAGACAAACATTCACAGGAAATAGACACTTCACCTGGTAGGTTTTGTAACTAATGACGATGTACTTAAGTTGTAAGTAACCAAAATAACCAGTGAACTAAGCTTAGAATGGTTAAGGGCACTTAAATTGCACAAAATAACCAGACATGCTTAACCGCTCGAGGACCTAGTTAACTGTACAAGTTCTGAACCAAAACCTAGAATCTGTACTGTTTGTTCCATTGTAATTTAAGGATTTCTCTTTAAGTGCCTCTATACATGTTATACATTGATTTTTAAAGGACAAAAATAGCTTTCTTTTTATATCCTGTATGTATTCATAGCTCAATATTAAAGGGACAACTATGGGCACCCAGAGGGCTTCATGGTGATCTGGGTATACTGCCCCTATCCCCTTAATGGGACACTATAGTCACCAGAACAACTACAGCTTTTTGAATTTGTTCTGGTGAGTAGAATCATTACCTTCAGGCTTTTTGCTGTAAACACGGTCTTTTCAGAGAAAATGCAGTGTTTACATTACAGCCTGGTGATAACTTCACTGGCCACTCCTCGGATGGCTGTTAGAAACCCTTCCTGGGTCATGGCTGCCTAAAATGCATCTAAACATTCAGTATCTCCTCCCTCTGCATGCAGACACTGAACTTTCCTCATAGAGATTCATTGATTTAATTCATCTCTATGAGGAGATGCTGATTGGCCAGGGCTGTGTTTGAATCATGCTGACTCTGCCCCTGATCTGCCTCCTTGTCAGTCTCAGCCAATCCCATGGGGAAGCATTGTGATTGGATCAGGCTACCACTTCTGATGATGTCAGCAGACGGCTTGTTTTTCCTGAGACAAAAAGCATGCAGATCTACAGCTTCAGGCTTGAATACAGCAAGATCTTTCAATATTTATGGAGGCACGAGGGGCCCAGATGGTGGTTTTAACACTATAGGGTCAGGAATACATGTTTGTGTTCCTGACCCTATAGTGATCCTTTAACCCTGCAAGTAAGAGACATGGATTAGTTGCTCAGTGTGACTAAAATAACAGCTACATCTAAGCGTAAGGCATAAGCTATATCAAAATGCATATATGGTGTTTGTAGAAGTTATATGCAAAGGGAATTTGTTTTGTATTTTGGATCTGGTCTTCAAGAATTGGTCTATTTGGACATATTAATTCTCTTTGCAGAAAATTGTTAAAATAAACCGAGATGCTACATCACGTGCACCAAATCTACAAAATACTAAGGGTTCTTCATTCTCATTATAATGTTTCTATTATTCTGTTGAAGTTACATCAAGTCTCAAGATTTAAACCAAAATCACCACACATGGTTATAGAGACCAAGATTGCTAGCTCAAGAAGTAGGCCTTTTGTAAGGTGGCAAATATTCTATGAAATAAGTGCAAAACCAAAAATCGGAAATCAAATTAATGATACCATAAAACAAATGTTGGCAATTTACTGTCCTTCATAAAATACATTTGTCATCAACATAAACAAAAATTAGGTAATTTTTTAAAGTAGTAAACAGTCTGTGCCTTTCATGCGTTGGTAACTGTTCCCCAGACAGATTGCTTGTTCCAGGAAAGAATACATTTAACAAAATGGGAGTCTTGTTAACTCTGGAGCAAAGCAATCCATTCTCAAACCTTTCTGCATCCGAGCAAAGGGTTCAATTCAGGCATCACATTTAAGTGGTATGAATGACTAAATACCCGTGGCTGATTCAAGATGTATTTATAGCAGAGGAGTCTGTACTCTCAAGTAAGCCGTCAAGAAAGCTTCTTAAATTAATCTCTTGCCTGCCTACCTTTCTTCCTAACTCAGTGTTTTGTTTTCTCCATGACCAGTGAAAACGTATGAATGGAGTGAAAGCTGTCAAAACAAAATGTATCTTTGCTAAACAGTTTTAAAATGTTACTGTAAACTCCCACTGATGAGAAATGTTTTTGTTTTTATGAACAACCCTGCAGAGAAATATTTTACCAGAACAATGAAAAGGCAGTAAACCGATATAGCTAAATGATAAAACAAAACTACACCCCAGAGCATTAGCAGGAAGTATGTGGCTGCATATAACCAGTGCTCCAATGTAAATAAAACACAAAATGTTTATCATTAACTAATTCTTTTACAATGTGTGTCACCGATTAAAGTACCAGCTTCCCTCTAAATACATCATGTTTCTGCTACCCTCAAAGAAAGAACAAATCAAATTAGTCGCATGCCTTATTTAACTCTCGGGTTATCTTCTCTGGGGCAAACTGTTCGATATGGCTCCTGAAGTGTAACGCATCAATGGCCACAATTTCTGTAGTCCGTCTTTCCCAATCATCTCTGTGTGGGGAAACAACTGGCGTTAGAATGATCAGAGAGATATTTGCGATGGAATGCACTGTAGACTGTTAATCTAATTCCAGGAACATTTGAGAATTTTGGTATTGGTAAATAAAGTTACATTCTGAATGAACACTGCAGATAAAACGATACACATGCAATACCCCTCTGCAATAATTAAGTGCAATGTCACTTTGTGGTATAATGAGAATCCTGGCCTCCCTTCTCGCCAACTCATCTTGAAATGTACCTAGTCCCTTACTTCAAATCTAATATATTAACGCACCACATCTTACCTGAAAACGTTTTACTCACTCGGTCTTTAACAAATATTTAAATGGCATTAAACACTGCACCAGTGAAAAGCAGAATATGCCAACAATTCAAATAAGTACCACATGCTAGTAACATTGTAAAAAAAAAACTAGATACCTTATTCACCAAAAAAAGAATAGTGACCTGAAAACTGAATTGCAAAACATAGACAAAAAGTGGGGATTTGGGAAAAAACAAAAAAAGTATTTAACTAAGCTTTAATCATAGCTTGGCTAATTCAATATCATTAGGTAAGCTAGGAATTGTAGGTTGGGAGAGTCAGCCATTGCACTAACTATTCACCCAGCCCGCGTATCTACTATTTGGAATGAGATCACGTTGATGAAGCACTCAGAAATGCTGGGACAGAGAAAGTATCCATCTTACCGTGGCGCCTCATCCTCGTGGCTTCCTCCCCACTTGTAGGTTTCAGCATATCCGCTATACTCACTGTATTGCTCGGTGCCTGCACAGAAGTCAAGTAAATTTATTAAACCGATCACACTCCAAGATAACGAACATTTGCAAAGTGAAAAATCATAATGATTCATTCTAACATAAACCCTATTCGACCTCACCCAAATAAATATATCATAATTTCACTAGCCAAAAAAATTCAGCAGCAAGTCATCAGAACATTATGTTAAGGTATAAATCAGTTATATGAGCACACACACATTTGTATAATAAAAGGACATCAGTAATGCACTCTGGGTGCCTTTCCAATTTCAATTATTTTTATTTTTTTTAAACGTGGTAGTAGGAAAAGATTTCAAGTCTGTAAAATTAATATGATTTGTATCAATGCCCTTCTGTAGATAATTAATTCAGAGGAGCGGGGATATGCTGGGTGGACTGCAGGAGATAATCTGCACTACAAATTCTGTAGAGACCTTTAAAAGAAAAAAAAAAAAGGTCTGGATATTTTATTTAATTAAGGTGACATTACAGGGTCCAATAACTAATGTAGGTGGGTAACAGCATGTTGATTTAAGGAGAAAGCGGACTGCCAATTTGTGGCCCGTTTGTGGCACATTGGCAATAGTTTCAGACTAGGTTTTGATTAGATCAACCACAGAAACAGATGTCTAGACTGTTGAAGTTCATGGCCTGGAGTCTTTCTTTTAGCCTAGATGACTAGGTTACTGTGTATGTATTCACAGATTTTTACTGTGCAACCATTGTTACAATAAGCTACGGTTTTCAGCCATCACTGAGAATCCTCTCACAGGACGACAGTGTCCAAGACACACTTGTCTGGGCAAATGATTTGTTTGCTAGAGTGGTCAATGGCTAGAGACCGTTTGAGACCATCAAATTGTTAACATTAAAGCCAACAGGGTTTTTGGTGGATGAAGCATCACTTCAATGGAGCAAAAGTGAAACTCTATAGATTGTAGGGGCCAAAACAGTGGTCCTATGAGCAAATCTAATTAAAAAATAAAATTAAAAATCTATAACCTGACCAAGCTACGGAACTCAACCTGTGGGGTGCATGGTTGATCCCTTTAGAAAGAGAAAACTTTTTTTCTAAACAAATATACTTTAGAGGTAACTGACACTTTTTTTGTTCATGAATTAAATAGTTTAAACATTTTAATGAAAAGGGCCCTTTTAATTGCTACATGTAATAGCAAAGTACCTAGTGTTACAATACATTTACATTACTGTCTTATTTCGGTCATACAACACGCACATAGAATGGACAAGAAGAATTACATTATATATATATATATATATATATATATATATATATATATATATATATGATTTGTATTTGAATACAGTAGGAAGTTGCATACATGTGTTTTCATAGCCTTTTTATAGAATATATTTTATATCTTTATGATACAATTATTTATGAATAAATTATCTTTAGTTCCCCGCTCAGATCTCAAGCTGATTTTAGCTCACCTTGTGCTACCCTTTCAACTTAGGGAGAGGAAAAAAGGGGTGTAAGGATAATCCAGACATGGGCTCCTTGCTCATAGTGCCTAAAGGGATATCGCCTATACCCCACTGACGATACCAAACAAGGTTGAAATGACCGTCTGGGGCTGTTCTCTTTCTAGTGTCAGTCTGATATGCAAATGGCCTGGTTCTCTTTGAAATGGCACAAAATGAGCTAAAGCCAGCTTGCGATCTGAGTGGGGACACACTGAAGGGCAGGCTATTTAAGCTGTTGCCCATTCTCAGTACGCTCTTGCAGCTTGTTTTTTGCTCTATTATCCTCTAAAAAACAGGAATTCAGTCAGACATGCATGCAGAACCCATAGCTAAATGTAAATTTGATATTAATTAATTCTAGTGCTTACTGGCTTAGCTGTTGAAAAATCTATGCAACCAAAACATGTCACTAATAAAAGTGTTTAAATAAGGATATCTAAGAGTAAAAAGACTTTATGTTACTTAAGCACAAAACATAGAAAACAGTTTGTGTAGAGGGAGCATTGTGTTTTTTTTATTTAGTTTTTAACCGTTGTATATTTTACAATTTATATGAGAATTGCTGAATTTTACAATGGATACAAGAATTGCGGAGACTTCAGCCTAGATATTTTTATTTGTATAAACAAAAATAAAAATAAAAAACCTGACTCTTGTAATAACCATTACAAATCTGAAGCTAAGCAGATGCAGCAAAAATCACAGCAAACTTAATTTTGTTTCAATTTCTCAAGCTCTTGTGCAAATTAAACCTGTATAGTTACATCCATTAGACTTGAGTCACGAAGCCCTTGTCGTAAGGAATGTAATTTATTGGGGAAAGAGTGTGTGCCATATGGGAGGGCATGGCCAGAGATGGGACTTGGAAGACAGCCAGCAAGGATAACAAGGATGATGAAATGGCCATTTCCGTTAATGGAACAGAACATCATATCAATGTAATTCATTAGCAGACACTGTAATAAACTAAAGTGGATTGGGAAAATAACTGTAGTTAAAAAAAAATGCAGAGTGGACAAAAGCTTAAAATAATGCTTATTTAAATGTGACCATTTTGATCTTTTCTTAAAGGACCACTATAGTGCCAGGAAAACAAACTCGTTTTCCTGGCACTATAGTGCCCTGAGGGTGCCCTCACCCTCAGGGTCTCCCGCTGGGCTGGATAGAGAGGAAGGGGTTAAAGTGTACCTTTCTCCAGCGCCGGGCGGGGAGCTCTCCTCCTCCTCCTCCTCTCCGGCTGAATGCGCATGCGCGGCAAGAGCCGACGCGCATTCAGCCAGTCTCATAGGAAAGCATTCACAATGCTTTCCTATGGACGCTGGCGTCTTCTCACTGTGATTTTCACAGTGAGAAGCGCGGAAGCCCTCTAGCGGCTGTCAATGAGACAGCCACTAGAGGCTGGATAAACCCAAACATAAACATAGCAGTTTCTCTGAAACCGCTATGTTTATAGAAAAAAGGGTTAATGGCTAGATGGACCAGGCACCCAGACCACTTCATTAAGCTGAAGTGGTCTGTGTGCCTATAGTGGTCCTTTAATGTACTTTAGGACAAACAGACAATTGGTGCCAAAAGTCTTGGGTGGTTCAATTTCATGAGGGCCAAGGTCACAATGTCATGCAATTTTATAACACATAACATGTCACATGACCCCTACATGAAAAAGGGACTGATGTGCATCACATGACCCTGACACAACTCTGAACACCCTCTTGAGGTGGTCCATATGATAATCAAACAGGCCAGAGACATGACATACAAAGCAAGAACAAACAGGAAAGATACAGAAAGAATGTTGGGATAGTATTTGTAATGTGTTGTGTTATTGAGCATAGCTTTCTTAAACGCAAAGTAACTAGGAATTATTTAATCTCTACACCCAGTTCATTTTAGTCCCAAAGTAAACTTTTCACAAAACACACTTTGATTTTTATTTGATTTTCTTTCATTAAAATTACACAAACCTGCTCATATTTTTATATACACATTAAGCTCTGTAACCTGGAGACATGTTATTACCTTTTATAACAAAATGATGCCAAGAGATTCTTTATTTATGAACCAGCATTCAATGCATAGTAAACAAAACAAACCCACACAGTAAGCATTAAACAGCTGTCTGTGGGACTTTAACTGGCAACAAATCACTTGCATGCTATAGAGTATCATGTATCTAAAGATGTGTTAAACAGCAGGCATATTTATATACTCAAAACAATCAAGTCAATGTTCTGGATGTCTATGTACAGAGTGTATAGCTGCTGGTAAAGCCTTGTTAAACGTTAACCTAGAGTATGCCTACTAACCTGTAATAATAAGGCATTCATTGGCGTCCAATGATTCAGTAAAGAGGCGTGAGATTATCAATTCAGGGTTGATGATGAAGCGTATTTCTTCTTGAACAAGACCTGAGCCAGTAACACCTCCTCCAACATAACGGTTGGCAAAGTCCACCTATTAAAACAGTTTACAAATCATCCACTTGAATAAGTAGAACAATAGCCTTCAAAGTGAACATAAATTGTATTATATTTATAATAGAATTAAAACAATCTGGTCTTACCAATATAATATATCCACATGATATTAAAAGGAACACTATAGGATCAGGAACACAAACATATATTAGTGACCCTGTAGTGTTAAAAACAAGGTCGAGCCCCCTTTAATACAGTAAAATCTTACCTTTATTCCAGTCTGCTGGTGCTGGCTCTGCTCCTGATCTGCCTCCTTGGTTGACATCATCAGAAGTGATGATCTCATCCAATCACCATCATTTCCCACAGGAAAGCATTGGATTGGCTGAGATTGCCAAGGAGATGAGGCAGGAGACGGAGCAAAACACCACCACGGGCAATTAGCATCTCCTCACAGAGGCATTGGCTACTAGAGGTGCTTCCTGGGGCAGTGCTGCACAATGTGCAGCACTGCCCCAGGAAGCACCCCTAGTAGCTATCTGAGGAGTGACTAGTGGAAGTATCCCTAGGCTGTAATTGTGAACACTGCATTTTCTCTGAAAAGACAATGTTTACTGCAAAAAGCCAGCAAGGACTGACAATACTCGCCAGAATACATTAAGCTGTAGTTGTTCTGGTGACTATAGTATCCCTTTACATAAAAGAAATCAAAACAGACTGTTGCAAAAACACACTTCTGGATATTTCAGCAATAACCACAGCCACATCTCTAACAAACATATCAGTATGTACTATAATTCCCAGTTATCTCTTGTAAACTATATTACGCACATCCTTGTAGCTTTAATCTGTTCACTGTGACGCTCGAAACAACCTCATGACCTTGTTTGTCTGAGCTATTCTCATACAGACGACACATGAGAAAGTGTTAATTACAAAACAAAAATATTCTGCTCTACAAATGTATCCATTAGGTTGGCCAGAAAACTTCTGCTGTCCATTTAGTCTGCTGAGTGCAACAGTAATTAAGGGCAATACATGGAAAATGCGTCAAAACTATTAGTATAACATTTCAAAATTAATACAGCATTTATTGTAAATTTATATCAGTAGGTACAAAACTGAAAAGGAAAGAAAAATACAAAACAAAAACCAGAAAACAAAGCTATTTCTCTCTGTCTAACCCAGAGAGAAGCCCTTCATGTTCCATATCACACTTCAATTGCTTGTAACACACAGCCTGGACAGTCACATCCATCAATCTCACATCAGCACATGAACTGGTGGAACTCTAACTGTCCACGTCAAACCATCCCACGTCACTTTTTCCGCTAAGGGTCACTGGCCTACAAAACACAGTCGAAGAAGAGATCCCAAGAATGATTCTGGTTCTGTCAAAAGACTCCGATCAGACACTTACATGTTTTTGAAGCACTGTGAATTCCTTTACTAAAGCAGCTCTAGGGAGGCAGTATATACAGATTTGATAAAAAAATAAGAATGTGACGAGTTTGGTTTTCTAATCGTATTAGTTCAATCCATGATGCCGGTAAAAGGAGTGTATGTCTTTCTGCTTTAGATAATATATATTTGCACTATTTTCAACAAAGATGCTGCAAAAAGTTTATGGTTGGCCAATTTTCGAGATCTTGCGGGATAGTTTCTCAACAAAACACTAGATAGATGAACGTATAAGCAACTTTAGCTTTCCAGCTAATTCCCCCACATCTCACTGGTTCCACTGTTTAACCCCTTAAGGACACATGACATGTGTGACATGTCATGATTCCCTTTTATTCCAGAAGTATTCCTTAAGGGGTTAACCTGCATTAACAAATGCTATGGGTAACGCCATATTTTCACCTTTACTTACATAAATAGAATCACTTGATCAAGAACGGTTTACCTCCCCGCTGCCCCCTCTGGAGGAGAGGCTCGACCGTATATTCGCTGCCTTCTGGGCCAAACTAATCCCCCGTGAGGGCATCGAAGAGGTGGCCCTGCCAACCACTACCCCACACGCACCCACAAAGCAGCCTGGAGCACCCGAGCAGGGAAATGGTGTGGCCTGGAGGGCGGGAAGAAGACGGAGAATGACCCGTCAAAAACCTCCAAGCCACAGGGCCAGACCAACTCCGTACCACGAAACACTCAAGCAAAATTTCCACATCACTACTGTAACGGACCGTTTTGCTCAAAAGGGGATAAAAATCGTTTAGGCGATAATCCCCTTTTTCATAGACCAGCAGGTAGAGCAATCACCAATCTCCCGAATTCCAAACTGTACGAATTCACCAACTCCTGAACTGGAAACACACGAACCCTGGAATCAGCCGAACAGGAAAAGCATACAATCCGCTTACACTCCTGGCAGTCAGCATACAATCCAGTTCCCCAAAAACGAGACGACACATTGGTTTGAGGGTCAAGCAGAATCTGGTTTACGGAGGGCTACCTGCCCAGTATTTATGCAGGTCTCCCACTTGGTGGACACTCCCCTAAGGGACCAAATGGAAGACTGAAACAGCAGACAGACATGTATCACTTTAGTACATACAGCCACAATACTTTCCCACAATGCATCCTGGCTTCCTCCTCTCTGTCCTGGAGATAATTAATGAAGTAATTCAATTATCTCCCAGGACAAAGGCAAGACTCCATTATACACGTGGTGACACAGAAACAGACTATCACTTTAAAATACATAAAGACACATTTTATACATAAAACACAGACATGTAACACATCCCCAGATAGCTCAGGTCTGAGTGCACATTATTAGGTGAATGGCACCCAGACCACCCGAATACAGTTTAATTGCCATGGAGCTAAAGTCTTTAATTATACGAACAGGCTCCATGGCATTGCTATCTGGGTTAAAACATTCACATAAAACATAAAATACCGAATTTCCCTGCATTCACCAAATCCATACGAATTAGAACCAGGGGCTGGAGGTTCAGCGGTGCCTGCACGTAAAAGGGTCCGATTTTGGTGCATGAAAGCCGGGCAGAAAAGCGCTGGCTGCCCGGGGAGCTCCAGAACACCGCCACCTAGCGGCCGCTAAGTGTAACAGCGGCCACCCAGTAACATTCAATTAAGCTGCGGTTAACCGCAGCTTCAGGGAGGTAAATTAGAGGCACACTCCAGCTTCTGGGTGGCCCATTAACAGCGCCGGACGGCTTCCCACGGCTCTGGGGAGGTTGGTAAACGGCTGTTTGTTCGGTAGATGGAATCTACCGAACTGCTGTGCAGAAAGGGAGAAATAGATCCTTCTGCACAGCAAAATTAACCCTTTAGCTGCCGGTCCAAAATCTAAAGGCAGCAGGCGAGCAACCAGGCTTCTCCAGTTCACAGTGGCGAAGTTGGTTTCGCCACAATTCTCCCCTTTACCAATTAGACTAACAGGGTACCTGACCTCCTGCCGGTCAGTGCCCTTGTTAGTCCAGCAGCCCACCCACAAGACAGAAACAGCAGTACAGCCCACCCACAATAAACGGTTACTACACCTGGGTAGAGGAGAATCTTTTCCATGTCCAGGTGCCTCACCACGGCTGTGTGGGGGACTGGTAGGCTGCCTTGGTGGGTTGCTGAGGGGGCAGAGACCAGCGGTACTTTGTCCTGGTGCCAGCACTACCACGGGAGTAGTCTGGTTGGAGCCTGGTTGCTGGAGACTGACTGTCTCCCCTTTAGGTGCATAGCTCGGCTGCCGAAGGGGGAGACCGACTGTCTCCCCTTTGGATACATCGCTCTGTGGCTGGGGGACAGGACCGACTGTCCCTACCCCTTGTGCTGTAAGTGCAGAGACTACGGTCCCATCTGCACAGTTGTGGGGCTTAACATCCCCCCTTGGTGGGTTAGGCTGCCGCTGGAGAGAGGGTGTAACAAGCTCCTCTCTCTGGACGGTAAACTGCCGCTGGGGAGAGGCGTTAGCAGGCTCCTCTCCCTGGCACTCTCTCTGCTGGTGGAAAGGGGGACCAGCTGTCTCCCGTTTCATTCTCTTGTCCTGCTGCTGGGGTGCGAGACTGACGGTCTCTGTTCCCTGCAGGACACTCAGTCGCTGGGGAGGAAGGACGGCACCTTCAGCTCCCTGGGGTGTACACTGCCGCTGGGGAGGAAGGACGGCACCTTCAGCTCCCTGGGATACACACTGCCACTGGGGAGGACGGACGACACCATCAGCTCCCTGGGGTACACACTGCCACTGGGGAGGACGGACGACACCATCAGCTCCCTGGGGTACACACTGCCGCTGGGGAGGACGGACGACACCATCAGCTTCCTGGGTTACACACTGTCACTGGGGAGGAAGGACTGCACCTTCGGCTCCCTGGGACACACACTGCTGCTGGGGCAGAAGGCCGGCACCTCCGGCTCTCCGGAACGCACTCTGCAGCTGGGGAGGGCGGACGATACCCCTGGCTCGGTCTGCCAGGAACTGCAGGTATTCCGCCGTGACACAGAAACAGACTATCACTTTAAAATACATAAAGACACATTTTATACATAAAACACAGACATGTAACACATCCCCAGATAGCTCAGGTCTGGGTGCACATTATTAGGTGAATGGCACCCAGACCACCCGAATACAGTTTAATTGCCATGGAGCTAAAGTCTTTAATTATACGAACAGGCTCCATGGCATTGCTATCTGGGTTAAAACATTCACATAAAACATAAAATACCGAATTTCCCTGCATTCACCAAATCCATACGAATTAGAACCAGGGGCTGGAGGTTAAGCGGTGCCTGCACGTAAAAGTGTCCGATTTTGGTGCATGAAAGCCGGGCAGAAAAGCGCTGGCTGCTCAGGGAGCTCCAGAACACCGCCACCTAGCGGCCGCTAAGTGTAACAGCGGCCACCCAGTAACATTCAATTAAGCTGCGGTTAACCGCAGCTTCAGGGAGGTAAATTGGAGGCACACTCCAGCTTCTGGGTGGCCCATTAACAGCGCCGGCCGGCTTCCCACGGCTCAGGGGAGGTTGGTAAACGGCTGTTTGTTCGGTAGGTTGGTAAACGGCTGTTTGTTCTGCTGTGCAGAAAGGGAGAAATAGACCCTTCTGCACAGCAAAATTAACCCTTTAGCTGCCGGTCCATAATCTAAAGGCAGCAGGCGAGCAACCAGGCTTCTCCAGTTCACAGTGGCGAAGTTGGTTTCGCCACAACTACTATAAACAGGAGAAGGCAAAATACTGGTGGACCTCGAGCCCGGGCGGCGACATTCGTCGGAGATGATGGCTTGGGTGACTGGGAGTGCACTGGAGGCCGGGGCGGGCGAGGAGACCACACAGGAGGCTCTCACCGCAGATGCCGGGCCGACTGCTGCACCCAGAAGCAGAACCAAGCACTCCTAACACTTCTCCCTCTATTGGGCATGGGCTGAAGGGGAACCCAAACGCTGGGTAAGCCCATCGGACCCAGCTGAAATTCTCCCCCCCCCTCTCCCCTTGCCACAATGGACGCATTCCAGCTCCCATTTTACAGCCTCGGGTGTTGACTGTTTGAAGTCTGCAAACACAGTACCCATCTGTGCACTCCCTCATGTCTGTGACTCTGCCCGTTATATCTCCTGTTTTTATCTTGCTATGAACCCTCGCTCCCTCACTCAGCCTGTCCCTATGGGGTCTACTAGCATGCTAGCAACATGACACAGCACTGCCTGAAACTACAGCTAACTTAATCTGTTTAACTATGTCTATCTTATAGCTAGTGTGCTACTATAGCATATAACCGTCCTGCTGAAGCTTGTTTTCTGTTTTATACCAGTTAAGCATGTTTATTTTATTGTATTCATAAGGGCATCTAACACTACAGGGAGTGCAGAATTATTAGGCAAATGAGTATTTTGACCACATCATCCTCTTTATGCATGTTGTCTTACTCCAAGCTGTATAGGCTCGAAAGCCTACTACCAATTAAGCATATTAGGTGATGTGCATCTCTGTAATGAGAAGGGGTGTGGTCTAATGACATCAACACCCTATATCAGGTGTGCATAATTATTAGGCAACTTCCTTTTCTTTGGCAAAATGGGTCAAAAGAAGGACTTGACAGGCTCAGAAAAGTCAAAAATAGTGAGAAATCTTGCAGAGGGATGCAGCACTCTTAAAATTGCAAAGCTTCTGAAGCGTGATCATCGAACAATCAAGCGTTTCATTCAAAATAGTCAACAGGGTCACAAGAAGCGTGTGGAGAAACCAAGGCGCAAAATAACTGCCCATGAACTGAGAAAAGTCAAGCGTGCAGCTGCCAAGATGCCACTTGCCACCAGTTTGGCCATATTTCAGAGCTGCAACATCACTGGAGTGCCCAAATGCACAAGGTGTGCAATACTCAGAGACATGGCCAAGGTAAGAAAGGCTGAAAGACGACCACCACTAAACAAGACACACAAGCTGAAACATCAAGACTGGGCCAAGAAATATCTCAAGACTGATTTTTCTAAGGTTTTATGGACTGATGAAATGAGAGTGAGTCTTGATGGGCCAGATCGATGGATTGGTAAAGGGCAGAGAGCTCCAGTCCGACTCAGACGCCAGCAAGGTGGAGGTGGAGTACTGGTTTGGGCTGGTATCATCAAAGATGAGCTTGTGGGGCCTTTTCGGGTTGAGGATGGAGTCAAGCTCAACTCCCAGTCCTACTGCCAGTTTCTGGAAGACACCTTCTTCAAGCAGTGGTACAGGAAGAAGTCTGCATCCTTCAAGAAAAACATGATTTTAATGCAGGACAATGCTCCATCACACGCGTCCAAGTACTCCACAGCGTGGCTGGCAAGAAAGGGTATAAAAGAAGAAAATCTAATGACATGGCCTCCTTGTTCACCTGATCTGAACCCCATTGAGAAC